>NC_067249.2:211504694-212129694 GCF_019359855.2 Lolium perenne
TAACTAGAGAAGACAAGAGAGGAAAAATAGTTTCTCTCGTGGATGTAGCATGTGGAAGAGAAATAGTTTCTCTTGTGGATATAGCATGTGGAAGAGAAATAGTTTCTCTTGTGGATATAGCATGTGGAAGAGAAATAGTTTCTCTTGTGGATATAGCATCCCGGCATCTCGAGTAATGGGGACACTAAGGGAGTCCTATGACATCTCTATACCTTTGTTAAAGAAGAGGTAGCATACCGCCATCACAATTGATGGGGATACTAGGGAAGTCCTATGACATCTCTATATCTTTGTTGAAGAAGATACTTCAAAAGATAAACTACGACATCTCTATATCTTTATTGAAGAAGAGTCCCTCTACATGAAACACTAGGAAGGGTCACCCAATTTTGTTTCATTTTCCTCGACCATCTCCATATGGTCGGCACCAGCCTTTCCGTACCCTTCCGGTACATCCAACACACACATTTCCTTTGGAAATCATTTTCTAAACCAAAACTCGACACAGCTCTGTAACGGCCATCCCAACCGTCCATGACCGCGGACGCGGCTATTCGAATAGTTTTAACTCTGCAGAGTGTGCGCACTTTCCCCACAAGATCTGATAAATCCGCCGGGATCATCCCCGGTTCGTCATACGAAAGTATGCGAGTCTCGGATAATCAGTCGAAGCCTTTCGCCCATTCAACTTAGCAAGAGGTCCTACCCTATGGAGTATGTACCTCCCCGGCACCGTGGCAGCTCACCTCCCTTTGAGCGTGGCTCCACCGCCAAGCCAGGAGACCCATAGTGTCTTCCGGACGGGTCAGCCTCGAAGGCCTCCCGTTATACTATTGTCCCAACCATGACAACCCGGACTCGGGGGTAACCGTACCCTTGTATAGTTGTGCGGTGCCTCATGCTAAGAAGAACAAACGTCAAGCTAAGCCCCGTGCCCACGTTGGAGTAGTGTGGTTGCGCGGGTTAATTGTTCCGGGCGAATACAAAGAACCATGTGTCGTTTTTCTCAAAACCCAAGTAACACCCACATTTCTTTTTCTCAATCATCTTTGACAAGATCCTTTTTGCCTTCATAAACCATACATTCGGGTAAGGTCGACTCACCCAAGGTTTTTCTCAAAACTTTTACAACAAGGTAAACCTTGAGGGGTTCCCAACCTATAGTTTTATGTAGGAGCTAAGATATAACAATGGCAATGATGCTAGCCATCATACCACTAAGGAGATGATAATTGAATTGTCAAGGGGATCATACATGCTTAGGATAAGCATGCATGGGAACAACATAAGTAGGATGATTCGACAAGGGTCATGATGTTGATCATCATACCACTAAGAAGATGATAAAATAGATGGTCAAGGGGGCATACATGCTCGTGGTATGCATGTATAAGATCAACAAGGGGTTCAACATACTCGAGAGTAAGTATGCGTAACATCAACAAGGGGTTCAACATACTCGAGAGTAAGTATGCATAACATCAACAAGGGGTTCAAGAAGGGTGTCAAGAGGTCGACACACACAAGATAAGTGGGCATACCCCTCACACTTAGAGGGTACACCAAGATCATGATAATGAAGACCACCATTTCACTAAAGGGGGTTGTAGGTGAGGTGTCAAAGAGAATAAACATGCTCATGGTGAGCATGCTCCATCAACATAAGTAGAAACAACACAAGATAGATCGAGAGACAAGAATAACAACAAAGTAACCACAATATGTGATTAAACATTCAGAGATCAAGAGATGGCTTGCCTTGGTTGGTTTATTTGTCCCTGGACTTCTTCAAATACTTCCAAGTCCTCTTCTCCGTCAACTCCGAAAGTGTTCGAATCTAGCGTCGCAAAAAGAAAGAGCAAACAACATACAATCACCACACCATTTAAAACATAAGCAAAACCAAATAAACAAGTTTAAGTTGTAGGGGGTTTTGTTTTGGAAAGTCAAACATTTCGGTTGGTAAAACAAAATTGGTGGAAACAAAAAGGGTTTGACTAAAAAAGAAAATTGGGCTCATATTCTATGTATAACACAAAATCATTAGCTAACACAAGATTTAGTTTAAACAGAGGGTGAACACAAATTTTATTTGAAAGCTAATACTATAACCAGACTAACAAAATTGGTTTCATTGAAAAATATTAAACCTAGAATTTTAAAACCAGATTTGAAACTAAACTACACATAGGGCATAATTCAAATACCATAAATCGTAGAAAAATCATAAAAATATGAGGCCAGTGGCATTGGAAAGGTAATGAAATTTCAGAACTAATGCAATTGGTTTCACTCAATTTGGGTTTTTAGAACTCGAGTTATTTACATTTTAGTGCCACTGGTTTTGGGGTCAAATTAACAGAGATTTTAAATGTTCAAACGATAGGAATGGGCGGGAAAATCGCTGGGCCGCGCGGAAATAGAATTTGGGCCGGCCCAGGGGGATTTGCCAGGTGGAGGTGGACAAAATAGCAGGGAACAGGGAGGGGCGTGGGACCCCCGGGCGGGGCAGGCCTCGCATGGCCAGCGTGGCCATGCAGCCCATGCACACGCACGCGTCGGGCGTCCTCGTCCTCGCACCACACAGTCGCTAGGAAAAATAGAGCGGGCGCTCCAGGGACTCACCGGCGGCGATCGTGGGCGCAGTCTGGGCGACGATGGTCGGCGTAGAGACTCCGGCGGGCGGCGGTGGGTCGCGGGTGTCCAGGGCGCGCGTCTGGCGGCGTCCTCCGCTCCAACAGCAGCCGCTCCCGCCTGCTCCTCGTCCGTCGGCGTTCCCGGCAAGGTGAGGATGGCGGCGGACTCCGGTGGGCCTGGAAGGCGCAGAGGTGGGCATTAGGATGGGAGGAGGTCGGTGAGCATAAGGGAATAGAGAGGGAGAGACAAGAAAGTCGGGTGCGAGCCCGATCTGCTCGCCACCTCCATGGTGGTCACGGTGGTGCTACTCCCTCCGGCGAGTAGCAGCCATGGAGGCTTCGGGGTGTTTTCTGCGCGGTGTCTGGGGTGAGGGAGGAGTGGTGTGAGGGAGTGAAGGGGGCTGGGGCGGGGTTTTATAGGCCGAGGAGGGAGACCAGCGGTGGGCGCGCGTGGTGACCGTGGCGTGGTGACCACGCCCGTGGCGAGCCTGGCGAGGCTGCTGCGGGGCTGGGTTCGCCTCGGGAGTATGCGCCTCGGGTCTGGGGAGGTCAGGACACCATCCTGGCGCAGCCTCGAGGGTTGGGGTGCTGGATCCGTCCTTGACCAAGAATGGGTGGTTACCAAGAGACATGGAGAGAGGAGAGGACTAGGGTTGGCTAGGGCTTGTAGGGTAGGGTGCAGGAGAGGTATATGGTCCTGTACCTCGTGCTGGAGGATGGGGAAGAGGCTGCAGCAAGATCTCTCAAGATTTTGGCCGTGGCAATGAATTTGCCTTTCATTTACTCTCCTCCTCCTTCCCCAAAAACCATCATCAAGCATGCAACTATAGCTGCTGCCTAGGTCGTCCAGGGATAGGTGCAGGTGGGTGCAAGTCTTGGTGCCCAATGGTGGAGCAAGAGGGGAGAGAGAGGAGGAAGTAATGGCATTCTTTGCCATGCACAAACATGGCCGGCTTCACTCCTTTGACCAAGCACAAGAGAAAGGGAGTGATAAGTGACTAAGCATGTCGACCAAGCCATGGGTTGCTGGTGTGGTTAGGGTAGATATGTTCGGTGTGGATTAAAATTGGAGGTATGGAGATGGAGAGGATTTTAGTGCCAAAGTTGAGGAAGATGGCATTTGCCCAAATCATGGTTTGGTGAAGTGTGGATCTTGCTAGATAGATCAGAGAGATGCATCTTGTTGTCCAATGTTTGACATTAAAGATTTGAACTCGGGAGGAAAAGGTTCTTTGGAACTCTCTCTAATACATGGAAAAAAAAAGAATAGAAAGTTGGGAGCAAGATCATATGCAATAATGCATCAGCATTATTAGGTGTCAACAAAGAGGTATAGTTGGTGCACAAAGGTTACTAAAAAAAATGGCTCAAGAAATAGGAGTAGGATCACTTATATGGCTATGGCAAATTTTGAAATGAGATTTTATTGAAAGGTAAATTTTGAAAATGTTGAGAGTAGCTAGGTGGAATATATGAATTTAAAAAAAAATCCTACTCTCTTTATTAAGCAAGGTAGAGTTCCCTCAAATTTTAAAATAAACTAGAAATGGTATAAGTACCATAAGTCTTCTGTAAAAGGGAAAGGAAAAAGAAAGTAATGTTTTTCGGAATCAAAGCTTGGGATGATAAAAAAAACTCATTCCATTTCCTTGTTTTATTTGAGGAAAATATTTGAAGAGTTTTAATAAAACTAGAAGTGGTTTTGTGGTTAATACTAGGGAAGAAAACAATAGGTCTTGAGAGGGAGAAGGAAAAACTAATTTTGGGAGGATTGATCTCGAGAGTGGATGGTGGCTACATAAGGTAGCTACAATCTCTCCTCTTGGTTTTATGGAGATTGAACATGGATAAAAATAAAAACAAGAGGTAAAAGAGGGAGACGTGATCTAGTGCTGAAGCAGTGAGAAGGGTGTAAGATCAAGTGAAAAATATAGGTTGCTAAGGTGTTAGGTACATGCAAGACTTGGAAGTTGTAGGGGATGTTGCATAGATGAGATCCATGTATTAAGGTGACCAATAACACTTGAGGGTGCTAAGAGATCAACTGCCAAAGTTAGAACTTTTTAAGCCTGCCAAAATAGATTTTTGACTAGGCCTCAGAGCAGACAAGGATAAATGAGTATAAGAGGGATATGGTTCAAGGCAAGGACATGGTTGGGAAGTGCTCATGACAAGGTAGGTCTAGGACTAGGTGCATTGTCTTGGATGGCAAGGGGTAGCTTAACCCAGGGGCTCCAAAATGGAACACAGTGCAGTTTTAGGACTTAGCCAAATTTGTGAGGTCCTAGGGTTTGTGACAAGGTTAAGGAAAAAAAAAGATAAAATATGGAGTGGATGATATTCAAACTTAACTAGAAGATAGGGTGAGATAAAGTGCAAAACAGAGATGATCCCAAGATAGGTGCATTCAGGGTTCCATAGATGGAAAGGTTTTTAGTTTAATGTGTTGCTAGTTGGTTTTTACCTAGGAGGTTCATGTGGTGGAGTAACTCAAGACAATCTAATTGAACCAACAGATGAAGGCAAAATCATCTACAAGCAAAACAAGCAATTCATAACAACAAGCAGATCAAGGCAATTCATATAATTAGTCTATAGAAAAAGTTTTTGTTCCCCCTAATTTTTGCACTTTGGATAATTAAACATGTTTGCAAAAGTTGGGGTGTTACAATCCCCTTCTTCATCGACAACATCATCAGGTTCCTCCCCAGAAACTATATTTTTATTCAGTCACATCTTATGTACTTTGCTTGGAGCATCTGTTTGTTTTTGTTTTTGTTTTTGTTTGAATAAAATGGATCCTAGCATTCATTGTGTGGGAGAGAGACACGCTCCGCTGTTGCATATGGACAAATATGTCCTTAGGCTTTACTCATAGTATTCATGGCGAAGGTTGAATCTTCTTCGTTAAATTGTTATATGGTTGGAATCGGGAAATGCTACATGTAGTCATTCTAAAATGTCTTGAATAATTTGATACTTGGCAATTGTTGTGCTCATGTTTAAGCTCTTGCATCATATACTTTGCACCCATTAATGAAGAAATACATAGAGCTTGCTAAAATTTGGTTTGCATATTTGGTCTCTCTAAAGTCTAGATAATTTCTAGTATTGAGTTTTGAACAACAAGGAAGACGGTGTAGAGTCTTATAATGTTTACAATATGTCTTTTATGTGAGTTTTGCTGCACCAGTTCATCCTTGTGTTTGTTTCAAATAAACCTTGCTAGCCTAAACCTTGTATCGAGAGGGAATACTTCTCATGCATCCAAAATCCTTGAGCCAACCACTATGCCATTTGTGTCCACCATACCTACCTACTACATGGTATTTCTCCGCCATTCCAAAGTAAATTGCTTGAGTGCTACCTTTATAATTCCATCATTCGCCTTTGCAATATATAGCTCATGGGACAAAATAGCCTTAAAAACTATTGTGGTATTGAATATGTAATTATGCACTTTATCTCTTATTAAGTTGCTTGTTGTGCGATAACCATGTTCCTGGGGACGCCATCAACTCTTTGTTGAATATCATGTGAGTTGCTATGCATGTTCGTCTTGTCTGAAGTAAGGGCGGTTTTCACAATCAAATGGTTTGAGTATGCATACTGTTAGAGAAGAACATTGGGCCGCTAACTAAAGCCATGAATCATGGTGGAAGTTTCAGTTTGGACATAAAACCTCAATCTCTTATGAGAATATTAACTGTTGTTGAATGCTTAAGCACTAAAAGAGGAGTCCATTATCTGTTGTCTATGTTGTCCCGGTATGGGTGTCTAAGTTGAAGAATGATCAAAAGCGAGAAATCCAATGCGAACTTTCTCCTTAGACCCTTGTACAGTGACATAGAGGTACCTTTGTGACACTTGGTTGAAACATATGTTATGCAATGATGATCAGTGTTAACCCAAGCTAATTAGGACAAGGTGCGAGCACTATTAGTACACTATGCATGAGGCTTGCAACTTGTAAGATATAATTTACATGATACATATGCTTTATTACTACCGTTGACAAAATTGTTTCATGTTTTCAAAATAAAAGCTCTAGCACAAATATAGCAATCGATGCTTTCCTCTTTGAAGGACCTTTCTTTTACTTTTATGTTGAGTCAGTTCACCTATCTCTCTCCACCTCAAGAAGCAAACACTTGTGTGAACTGTGCATTGATTCCTACATACTTGCATATTGCACTTGTTATATTACTTTACATTGACACTATCCATGAGATATACATGTTACAAGTTGAAAGCAACCACTGAAACTTAATCTTCCTTTGTGTTGCTTCAATACCTTTACTTTGATTTATTGCTTTATGAGTTAACTCTTCTGCAAGACTTATTGATGCTTGTCTTGAAGTACTATTCATGAAAAGTCTTTGCTTTATGATTCATTTGTTTACTCATGTCATTACCATTGTTTTTGATCGCTGCATTCATTACATATGCTTACAATAGTATGATCAAGGTTATGATGGCATGTCACTCCAGAAATTATCTTTGTTATCGTTTACCTGCTCGGGATGAGCAGGAACTAAGCTTGGGGATGCTGATACGTCTCCGACGTATCGATAATTTCTTATGTTCCATTCCACATTATTGATGATATCTACATGTTTTATACACATTATATGTCGTATTTATGCATTTTCCGGCACTAACCTATTAACAAGATGCCGAAGAGCCAGTTGCTGTTTTCTGCTGTTTTTGGTTTCAGAAATTCTAGTAAGGAAATATTCTCGGAATTGGACGAAATCAACGCCCAGGGTCCTATTTTTGCACGAAGCTTCCAGAAGACCGAGGGGGAAAGGAAGTGGGGCCACGAGGCGCCGCCACACTAGGGCGGCGCGGCCCAGGCCTTGGCCGCGCGGCCCTAGCGTGTGGGGCCCTCGTGTGGCCCCCTGCGTTGCCCTTCCGCCTACTTAAAGCCTCCGTCGCGAAACCCCCAGTACCGAGAGTCACGATACGGAAAACCTTCCAGAGACGCCGCCGCCGCCAATCCCATCTCGGGGGATTCAGGAGATCGCCTCCGGCACCCTGCCGGAGAGGGGAATCATCTCCCGGAGGACTCTTCACCGCCATGGTCGCCTCCGGAGTGATGAGTGAGTAGTTCACCCCTGGACTATGGGTCCATAGCAGTAGCTAGATGGTCGTCTTCTCCTTATGTGCTTCATTGTTGGATCTTGTGAGCTGCCTAACATGATCAAGATCATCTATCTGTAATGTTATATGTTGTGTTTGTCGGGATCCGATGGATAGAGAATACTATGTTATGGTGATTATCAATCTATTACCTATGTGTTGTTTATGATCTTGCATGCTCTCCGTTATTAGTAGAGGCTCTGGCCAAGTTTTTACTCTTAACTCCAGGAGGGAGTATTTATGCTCGATAGTGGGTTCATGCCTCCATTAAATGCAGGACAAAGGACAGAAAGTTCTAAGGTTGTGGATGTGCTGTTGCCACTAGGGATAAAACATTGATGCTATGTCCAAGGATGTAGTTATTGATTACATTACGCACCATACTTAATGCAATTGTCTGTTGTTTGCAACTTAATACTGGAAGGGGTTCGGATGATAACCTGAAGGTGGACTTTTTAGGCATAGATGCATGCTGGATAGCGGTCTATGTACTTTGTCGTAATGCCCAATTAAATCTCACTATATTTATCATATCATGTATGTGCATTGTCATGCCCTCTCTATTTGTCAATTGCCCGACTGTAATTTGTTCACCCAACATGCTATTTATCTTATGGGAGAGACACCTCTAGTGAACTGTGGACCCCGGTCCTATTCTTTACATCGCATACAATCTACTGCAATACTTGTTTTACTGTTTTTTGCAAACAATCATCATCCACACTATACATCTAATCCTTTGTTACAGCAAGCCGGTGAGATTGACAACCTCACTGTTTCGTTGGGGCAAAGTACTTTGGTTGTGTTGTGCAGGTTCCACGTTGGCGCCGGAATCCCTGGTGTTGCGCCGCACTACATCCCGCCGCCATCAACCTTCAACGTGCTTCTTGGCTCCTCGTGGTTCGATAAACCTTGGTTTCTTTCTGAGGGAAAACTTGCTACTATCTGCATCACACCTTCCTCTTGGGGTTCCCAACGGACGTGTGTTAATTGCACGCATCAATCATCAGAACTAACACCAGAAAATTGCTCTCTCATAACAAGATTTAGTAAAGCAGGTTTAATTTCAAAAAATTCTGCTGTAGTAGCAGGTGGAGCAATAGGTGTGCATAGGAAATCATTATTATTTGTGCTAGTGAAGTCACACAACTTAGTATTCTCAAGAGTACCCATTTTAGCAGTAGTAAATAAAGCAAACTAAATAAAGTAAATGCAAGTAACTAATTTTTTTTGTGTTTTTAATATAGAGAACGCAACAAGACAGTAAATAAAGTAAAGCTAGCAACTATTTTTTTTGTATTTTTGATATAGAGAACAAACAAAGCAGTAAATAAAGTAAAGTAAAGCAAGACAAAAACAAAGTAAAGAGATTGGAAGTGGGAGACTCCCCTTGCAGCGTGTCTTGATCTCCCCGGTAACGGCGCCAGAAAAAGAGCTTGATGCGTGCAGTTAACACACGTCCGTTGGGAACCCCAAGAGGAAGGTGTGATGCGTACAGTAGCAAGTTTTCCCTCAGTAAGAAACCAAGGTTATCGAACTAGTAGGAGTCAAGGAACACGTGAAGGTTGTTGGTGACGGAGTGTAGTGCGGCGCAACACCAGGGATTCCGGCGCCAACGTGGAACCTGCACAACACAATCAAAGTACTTTGCCCCAACGTAACAGTGAGGTTGTCAATCTCACCGGCTTGCTAAAAACAAAGGATTAACCGTATAGTGTGGAAGATGATGTTTGTTTCCGAAGAACAGTAAAGAACAAGTATTGCAGTAGATTGTATTTCAGATGTAAAGAATGGACAGGGATCCACAGTTCACTAGTGGTGTCTCTCCCATAAGATAAATAGCATGTTGGGTGAACAAATTACAGTTGGGCAATTAACAAATAAAGAAGTCATAACAATGCACATACATATATCACGATGAGTACTATGAGATTTAATCAGGGCATTACGACAAAGTACATAGACTGCTATCCAGCATGCATCTATGCCTAAAAAGTCCACTTTTAGGTTATCATCCGAACCCCTTTGATGACCCACAAGTATAGGGGTGTATCATAGTATTTTCGATAAATAAGAGTGTCAAACCCAACAAGGAGCAGAAGGTGTTGACATGCAGTTTCGATGAAGGATTCACTGTAAATGCTCACAGACAAGTGTTCAGGGGGTTTTGATATAGCAGATGAATAAAGTACGAGTAAGTAAAATGCGAGAGTAATAATTGCAGCGAGTGGCCCACTCCTTTTTAGCACAAAGGACAAGCCGGTTTGTTTACTTATAATGACCAAACGTTCTTGAGGACACACGGGAATTTAGTCTAGTGCTTTCGCTTCATATAGCTGATTAATCTTCATTGTTTTGATAAGTGTTGTGTGGGTGAACCTATGCTAATGCACCGCCCTTCCTAGGACTAATACATACTTGTGATTATACCCCTTGCAAGCATCCGTAAATACAAGAAAGTAATTAAGATAAATCTAACCACAGCCTTAAACTCTGAGATCCTGCTATCCCTCCTGCATCGATATACCAACGGGGGTTTAGGTTTCTGTCACTCCGGCAACCCCGCAATTAGCAAACGAATACAAGATGTATTCCCCTAGGCCCATAAAGGTGAAGTATCATGTAGTCGACATTCACATGACACCACTAGAAGAATAACACCACAACTTAAATATCATAACATTGAATATCAATCAACATAGTTCACTACTAACATTTAGACTTCACCCATGTCCTCAAGAACTAAACGAACTACTCACGAGACATCATATGGAACATGATCAGAGGTGATATGATGATGAATAACAATCTGAAGATAAACCTTGGTTCAATGGTTTCACTCAATAGCATCAATAACAAGTAGAAATCAATATCGGGAGAGTTTCCCCTATCAAACAATCAAGATCCAACCCTAATTGTTACAGCGGTGACGAGTGATACGTCTCCAACGTATCTATAATTTCTTATGTTCCATGCTACTTTTATGATGATACACGTATGTTTTATACACACTTTACATCGTTTTGATGCGTTTTCCGGAACTAACCTATTGACAAGATACCGAAGTGCCAGTTCCTGTTTTCTGCTGTTTTTGGTTTCAGAAATCCTAGTAAGGAAATATTCTCGGAATTGGACGAAATCAACGCCCAGTATCTTATTTTTCCACGAAGCTTCCAGAGCACCGGAGAGAGACCAGAGGGGAGCCAGGGGGCCCCACACGCCAGGGCGGCGCGGCCAAGGGGTGGGGCGCGCCCTCCTATTGTGTGGTCCCACCAGGGCCCCTCCGAGGCTGCCCTTCCGCCTACTTAAGGACTCCGTCGCGAAAACCCTAAACGGAAAAGCCACGGTACGAGAAACCTTCCAGAGCCGCCGTCATCGCGAAGCCAAGATCTGGGGGACAGGAGTCTCTGTTCCGGCACGCCGCCGGGACGGGGAAGTGCCCCCGGAAGGCTTCTCCATCGACACCACCACCATCTTCATCAACGATGTTTTCTCCCATGAGGAGGGAGTAGTTCTCCATCGAGGCTAAGGGCTGTAACGGTAGCTATGTGGTTAATCTCTCTCCTATGTACTTCAATACAATGATCTCATGAGCTGCCTTACATGATTGAGATTCATATGAGCTTTGTATCACTATTAGTCTATGTGCTACTCTTGTGATGTTATTAAAATAGTCTATTCCTCCTTCACGGTGTAATGGTGACAGTGTGTGCATCGTGTAGTACTTGGCGTAGGCTATGATCATAATCTCTTGTAGGTTATGGAGTTAATTATTACTATGATAGTATTGATGTGATTTATTCCCCCTTCATAGTGTAAAGGTGACAGTGTGTATGCTATGTTAGTACTCGGTTTAAATTACAAAGATCTATTATGCTCTAAAGGTTACTTAAATATGAATGCCGAATGTTGTGGAGCTTGTTAACTCCGGCATTGAGGTGCTCTTGTAGCCCTACACAACGAATGGTGTTCATTATCAAACAAGAGTATATGTAGCACAAAGGAAGAGAACTTATTTATTATGTGATCAATGTTGAGAGTGTCCACTAGTGAAAGTATGATCCCTAGGCCTTGTTTCCAAATACTGCAATCATCGCTTGTTTTGTTTTACCGCATCTTTACTTCTGCAATATTACTACCATCAATCGCACGCCTTGACAAGCACTTTTCTGGCGCCGTTACTACTGCTCATATTCATTCATACCACTTGTATTTCACTATCTCTTCACCGAACTAGTGCACCTATACATCTGACAAGTGTATTAGGTGTGTTGGGGACACAAGAGACTTCTTGTATCGTGATTGCAGGGTTGCTTGAGAGGGATATCTTTGACCTCTTCCTCCCTGAGTTCGATAAACCTTGGGTGATCCACTTAAGGGAAACTTGCTGCTGTTCTACAAACCTCTGCTCTTGGAGGCCCAACACTGTCTACAAGAATAGAAGCACCCGTAGACATCAAGCACTTTTCTGGCGCCGTTGCCGGGGAGGAAAGATAAAAGGCACTCTCACTCCGGTCCCAGGTAACTAAGTACTTTTCTGTTGCCGTTGTGTGTGTGCTCGAAGCCATTTCCTTTAGATCCTGCAATTGCATCTTTTTGTTTCTTGTTTTACACTAGTAAGGCATAATGGAAAATAACAATGAGCTTCTTATTCTATTTCCTGAGTTAAGACATGGATGGTTTGATGCGAAAATTTAAAAACCTATAGAATCTTATTTGCATGCTAGTAGCAATGATATTAGTATGAACGCTTTGAACACCATTGTTGCTAATGATATGGAAAATTCTAAGCTTGGGGAAGCTGGTTTTGATGAAAATGATCTTTTTAGTCCCCCAAGTTTTGAGGAGAAAATTTTCTTTGATGATACTTTACCTCCTATTTATGATGATTATAATGATAGTGGTCTTTTGGTGCCGCCTACTATGGAGAGTAAATTTTATTATGATTATACTACGCCTCCTACACTTGATGAGAATAATAATGATAGCTACTTTGTTGAATTTGCTCCCACTACAACTAATAAAATTGATTATTCTTATGTGGAGAGTAATGATACTTTTATGCATGTGAATAAGAATGCTTTATGTGATACTTATATTGTTGAGTTTGTTCATGATGCCACTGAAAGTTATTATGAGAGAGGAAAATATGGTTGTAGAAATTTTCATGTTACTAAAACACCTCTCTATATGCTGAAATTTTTGAATTTACACTTGTTTTATCTTTCTATGCTTGTTGCATTATGCTTCATGAATTTGTTTATTTACAAGATTCCTATGCATAGGAAGCATGTTAGGCTTAAATTTGTTTTGAATTTTCTTTTTGATGCTCTCTTTTGCTTCAACTCTTATTTCTTGGGAGTGCATCATTAAAATTGCTGAGCCCATCTTAATGGCTATAAAGAAAGCACTTCTTGGGAGATAACCCATGTGTTTATTTTGCTACTGTTTTGTTGTGTCTTGGAAGTTGTTACTACTGTAGCAACCTCTCCTTATCTTTATTTTATTGCATTGTTGTGCCAAGTAAAGTCTTTGATAGTAATGTTGATACTAGATTTGGATTACTGCGCAGAAACAGATTTCTGTCTGTCACGAATTTGGGCAGGGTTCTCTGTAGGTAGCTCAGACAAATCTGCCAATTTACCTGCGTGATCCTCAGATATGTACGCAACTTTCATTCAATTTGAGCTTTTTCATCTGAGCAAGTCCAGTGCCTCTAAAAAATTCGTCTTTACGGACTGTTCTGTTTTGACAGATTCTGCCTTTTATTTCGCATTGCCTCTTTTGCTGTGTTGGATGGATTTCTTTGTTCCATTGACTTCCAGTAGCTTTGGGCAATGTCCAGAAGTGTTAAGAATGATTGTGTTACCTCTGAACATGTGAATTTTTGATTATGCACTAACCCTCTAATGAGTTTGTTTCGAGTTTGGTGTGGAGGAAGTTTTCAAGGGTCAAGAGAGGAGGATGATACAATATGATCAAGAAGAGTGAAAAGTCTAAGCTTGGGGATTCCCCCGTGGTTCATCCCTGCATATTTCAAGAAGACTCAAGCGTCTAAGCTTGGGGATGCCCAAGGCATCCCCTTCTTCATCGACAACTTATCAGGTTTCTTCTCTTGAAACTATATTTTTATTCGGTCACATCTTATGTACTTTACTTGGAGCGTCTGTTTGTTTTTATTTTTGTTTATGTTTGAATAAATTCATGCTTATGTGGGAGAGAGACACGCTCCACTGTTGCGTATGAACACATGTGTTCTTAGCTTTACTCTTAATGTTCATGGCGAAGGTTGAAACTGCTTCGTTAATTGCTATTTGGTTGGAAACAGAAAATGCTTCATGTGGTAATTGGTATAATATCTTGAATAATTTGATACTTGGCAATTGTTGTGCTCATATAGACCATGTTTAAGCTCTTGCATCATGTACTTTGCACCTATTAATGAAGAACTACATAGAGCTTGTTAAAATTTGGTTTGCATGATTGGTCTCTAGAGTCTAGATATTTTCTGGTTAAGGTGTTTGAACAACAAGGAGATGATGTAAAGTCTTATAATGCTTACAATATGTTCATATGTGAGTCTTGCTGCACCGTTTTATACTTGAGTTTGCTTCAAACAACCTTGCTAGCCTAGCCTTGTATTGAGAGGACTTCTTCTCGTGCATCCAAATCCTTGAGCCAAAAACTATGCCATTTGTGTCCACCATACCTACCTACTACATGGTATTTCTCTGCCATTCCAAGCAAATACTTCATGTGCTACCTTTAAACAATTCAAAAGCTATTATCTCTTATTTGTGTCAATGTTTTATAGCTCATGAGGAAGTATGTGGTGTTTATCTTTTGATCTTGTCATTTACTTCGGACAGACTTTCACCAATGGACTAGTGGCATATCCGCTTATCCAATAATTTTGCAAAAAGTGCTGGCAATGGGGTGCCCAGCCCCAATTAATTAACTTGCATTAATAATTCTCTTCACATGCTTTGCCCTGATCTATCAGTAAGCAACTTAATTTTGCAAATAGACACTCCTCCATGGTATGTGAATGTTGGAAGGCACCCGAGGATTCGGTTAGCCATGGCTTGTGTAAGCAAAAGGTTGGGAGGAGTGTCATCTATAAATAATGAAACTAAAATACATGTGTAAACAAAAGAGAAGAGGGATGATCTACCTTGCTGGTAGAGATAACGTCCTTCATGGGAGCCGCTCTTGAAAGTCTGGTTGATAAGGTAGTTAGAGTACCCATTACCATTCGTTGACAACAACAAACACCTCTCAAAACTTTACTTTTATGCTCTCTATATGATTTCAAAACTTAAAAAGCTCTAGCACATGATTTAATCCCTGCTTTCCTCTGCGAAGGGCCTTTCTTTTACTTTATGTTGAGTTAGTTTACCCACTTCTTTCTATCTCAGAAGCAAACACTTGTGTCAACTGTGTGCATTGATTCTTACATGTTTACCTATTGCACTTGTTATATTGCTTTATGTTGACAATTATCCATGAGATATACATGTTACAAGTTGAAAGCAATTGCTGAAACTTAATCATCCTTTGTGTTGCTTAAATGCCTTCTACTTTGAATCTATTGCTTTATGAGTTAACTCTTATGCAAGACTTATTGATGCTTGTCTTGAAAGTACTATTCATGAAAAGTCTTTGCTATATGATTCAGTTGTTTAGTCATTGTGTTTACCATTGCTTTGAATCACTTCATTCATCTCATATGCTTTACAATAGTATGATCAAGATTATGATAGCATGTCACTTAAGAAATTATCTTTGTTATCGTTTACCTACTCGAGGGCGAGTAGGAACTAAGCTTGGGGATGCTGATACGTCTCCAACGTATCTATAATTTCTTATGTTCCATGCTACTTTTATGATGATACACATATGTTTTATACACACTTTACATCGTTTTGATGCATTTTCCGGAACTAACCTACTGACAAGATACCGAAGTGCCAGTTCCTGTTTTCTGCTGTTTTTGGTTCCAGAAATCCTAGTAAGGACATATTCTCGGAATTGGACGAAATTAACGCCCAGTATCTTATTTTTCCACGAAGCTTCCAGAGCACCGGAGAGAGACCAGAGGGGAGCCAGGGGGGCCCCACACGCTAGGGCGGCGCGACCAAGGGGTGGGGCGCGCCCCCCTATTGTGTGGTCCCACCAGGGCCCCTCCGAGGCTGCCCTTCCGCCTACTTAAGGACTCCGTCGCGAAAACCCTAAACGGAAAAGCCACGGTACGAGAAACCTTCCAGAGCCGCCGCCATCGCGAAGCCAAGATCTGGGGGCAGGGCACGCCGCCGGGACGGGGAAGTGCCCCCGGAAGGCTTCTCCATCGACACCACCGCCATCTTCATCAACGTTGTTGTCTCCCATGAGGAGGGAGTAGTTCTCCATCGAGGCTAAGGGCTGTACCGGTAGCTATGTGGTTAATCTCTCTCCTATGTACTTCAATACAATGATCTCATGAGCTGCCTTACATGATTGAGATTCATATGAGCTTTGTATCACTATTAGTCTATGTGCTACTCTTGTGATGTTATTAAAATAGTCTATTCCTCCTTCACGGTGTAATGGTGACAGTGTGTGCATCGTGTAGTACTTGGCGTAGGCTATGATCATAATCTCTTGTAGGTTATGGAGTTAATTATTACTATGATAGTATTGATGTGATTTATTCCCCCTTCATAGTGTAAAGGTGACAGTGTGTATGCTATGTTAGTACTCGGTTTAAATTGCAAAGATCTATTATGCTCTAAAGGTTACTTAAATATGAATGCCGAATGTTGTGGAGCTTGTTAACTCCGGCATTGCGGTGCTCTTGTAGCCCTACACAACGAATGGTGTTCATTATCAAACAAGAGTATATGTAGCACAAAGGAAGAGAACTTATTTATTATGTGATCAATGTTGAGAGTGTCCACTAGTGAAAGTATGATCCCTAGGCCTTGTTTCCGAATACTGCAATCATCGCTTGTTTACTATTTTACTGCATCTTTACTTCCTGCAATATTACTACCATCAACTGCACGCCAGCAAGCACTTTTCTGGCGCCGTTACTACTGCTCATATTCATTCATACCACTTGTATTTCACTATCTCTTCGCCGAACTAGTGCACCTATACATCTGACAAGTGTATTAGGTGTGTTGGGGACACAAGAGACTTATTGTATCGTGATTGCAGGGTTCCTTGAGAGGGATATCTTTGACCTCTTCCTCCCTGAGTTCGATAAACCTTGGGTGATCCACTTAAGGGAAACTTGCTGCTGTTCTACAAACCTCTGCTCTTGGAGGCCCAACACTGTCTACAAGAATAGAAGCACCCGTAGACATCAAGCACTTTTCTGGCGCCGTTGCCGGGGAGGAAAGGTAAAAGGCACTCTCACTCCGGTCCCAGGTAACTAAGTAATTTTCTGTTGCCGTTGTTTGTGTGCTCGAAGCTATTTCCTTTAGATCCTGCAATTGCATCTTTTTGTTTCTTGTTTTACACTAGTAAGGCATAATGGAAAATAACAATGAGCTTCTTATTCTATTTCCTGAGTTAAGACATGGATGGTTTGATGCAAAAATTAAAAAACCTATAGAATCTTATTTGCATGCTAGTAGCAATGATATTAGTATGAACGCTTTGAACACCATTGTTGCTAATGATATGGAAAATTCTAAGCTTGGGGAAGCTGGTTTTGATGAAAATGATCTTTTTAGTCCCCCAAGTTTTGAGGAGAAAATTTTCTTTGATGATACTTTACCTCCTATTTATGATGATTATAATGATAGTGGTCTTTTGGTGCCGCCTACTATGGAGAGTAAATTTTATTATGATTATACTACGCCTCCTACACTTGATGAGAATAATAATGATAGCTACTTTGTTGAATTTGCTCCCACTACAACTAATAAAATTGATTATTCTTATGTGGAGAGTAATGATACTTTTATGCATGCGAATAAGAATGCTTTATGTGATACTTATATTGTTGAGTTTGTTCATGATGCCACTGAAAGTTATTATGAGAGAGGAAAATATGGTTGTAGAAATTTTCATGTTACTAAAACACCTCTCTATATGCTGAAATTTTTGAATTTACACTTGTTTTATCTTTCTATGCTTGTTGCATTATGCTTCATGAATTTGTTTATTTACAAGATTCCTATGCATAGGAAGCATGTTAGGCTTAAATTTGTTTTGAATTTTCTTTTTGATGCTCTCTTTTGCTTCAACTCTTATTTCTTGGGAGTGCATCATTAAAATTGCTGAGTCCATCTTAATGGCTATAAAGAAAGCACTTCTTGGGAGATAACCCATGTGTTTATTTTGCTACTGTTTTGTTGTGTCTTGGAAGTTGTTACTACTGTAGCAACCTCTCCTTATCTTTATTTTATTGCATTGTTGTGCCAAGTAAAGTCTTTGATAGTAATGTTGATACTAGATTTGGATTACTGCGCAGAAACAGATTTCTGTCTGTCACGAATTTGGGCAGGGTTCTCTGTAGGTAACTCAGACAAATCTGCCAATTTACCTGCGTGATCCTCAGATATGTACGCAACTTTCATTCAATTTGAGCTTTTTCATCTGAGCAAGTCCAGTGCCTCTAAAAAATTCGTCTTTACAGACTGTTCTGTTTTGACAGATTCTGCCTTTTATTTCGCATTGCCTCTTTTGCTGTGTTGGATGGATTTCTTTGTTCCATTGACTTCCAGTAGCTTTGGGCAATGTCCAGAAGTGTTAAGAATGATTGTGTTACCTCTGAACATGTGAATTTTTGATTATGCACTAACCCTCTAATGAGTTTGTTTCGAGTTTGGTGTGGAGGAAGTTTTCAAGGGTCAAGAGAGGAGGATGATACAATATGATCAAGAAGAGTGAAAAGTCTAAGCTTGGGGATTCCCCCGTGGTTCATCCCTGCATATTTCAAGAAGACTCAAGCGTCTAAGCTTGGGGATGCCCAAGGCATCCCCTTCTTCATCGACAACTTATCAGGTTTCTTCTCTTGAAACTATATTTTTATTCGGTCACATCTTATGTACTTTACTTGGAGCGTCTGTTTGTTTTTATTTTTGTTTATGTTTGAATAAATTCATGCTTATGTGGGAGAGAGACACGCTCCGCTGTTGCGTATGAACACATATGTTCTTAGCTTTACTCTTAATGTTCATGGCGAAGGTTGAAACTGCTTCGTTAATTGCTATTTGGTTGGAAACAGAAAATGCTTCATGTGGTAATTGGTATAATATCTTGAATAATTTGATACTTGGCAATTGTTGTGCTCATATAGATCATGTTTAAGCTCTTGCATCATGTACTTTGCACCTATTAATGAAGAACTACATAGAGCTTGTTAAAATTTGGTTTGCATGATTGGTCTCTAGAGTCTAGATATTTTCTGGTTAAGGTGTTTGAACAACAAGGAGACGATGTAAAGTCTTATAATGCTTACAATATGTTCATATGTGAGTCTTGCTGCACCGTTTTATACTTGAGTTTGCTTCAAACAACCTTGCTAGCCTAGCCTTGTATTGAGAGGAATTCTTCTCGTGCATCCAAATCCTTGAGCCAAAAACTATGCCATTTGTGCCCACCATACCTACCTACTACATGGTATTTCTCTGCCATTCCAAGCAAATACTTCATGTGCTACCTTTAAACAATTCAAAAGCTATTATCTCTTATTTGTGTCAATGTTTTATAGCTCATGAGGAAGTATGTGGTGTTTATCTTTCGATCTTGTCATTTACTTCGGACAGACTTTCACCAATGGACTAGTGGCATATCCGCTTATCCAATAATTTTGCAAAAAGTGCTGGCAATGGGGTGCCCAGCCCCAATTAATTAACTTGCATTAATAATTCTCTTCACATGCTTTACCCTGATCTATCAGTAAGCAACTTAATTTTGCAAATAGACACTCCTCCATGGTATGTGAATGTTGGAAGGCACCCGAGGATTCGGTTAGCCATGGCTTGTGTAAGCAAAAGGGTGGGAGGAGTGTCATCTATAAATAATGAAACTAAAATACATGTGTAAACAAAAGAGAAGAGGGATGATCTACCTTGCTGGTAGAGATAACGTCCTTCATGGGAGCCGCTCTTGAAAGTCTGGTTGATAAGGTAGTTAGAGTACCCATTACCATTCGTTGACAACAACAAACACCTCTCAAAACTTCACTTTTATGCTCTCTATATGATTTCAAAACTTAAAAAGCTCTAGCACATGATTTAATCCCTGCTTCCCTCTGCGAAGAGCCTTTCTTTTACTTTATGTTGAGTCAGTTTACCCACTTCTTTCTATCTCAGAAGCAAACACTTGTGTCAACTGTGTGCATTGATTCTTACATGTTTACCTATTGCACTTGTTATATTGCTTTATGTTGACAATTATCCATGAGATATACATATTACAAGTTGAAAGCAATTGCTGAAACTTAATCATCCTTTGTGTTGCTTAAATGCCTTCTACTTTGAATCTATTGCTTTATGAGTTAACTCTTATGCAAGACTTATTGATGCTTGTCTTGAAAGTACTATTCATGAAAAGTCTTTGCTATATGATTCAGTTGTTTAGTCATTGTCTTTACCATTGCTTTGAATCACTTCATTCATCTCATATGCTTTACAATAGTATGATCAAGATTATGATAGCATGTCACTTAAGAAATTATCTTTGTTATCATTTACCTACTCGAGGGCGAGTAGGAACTAAGCTTGGGGATGCTGATACGTCTCCAACGTATCTATAATTTCTTATGTTCCATGCTACTTTTATGATGATACACATATGTTTTATACACACTTTACATCGTTTTGATGCGTTTTCCGGAACTAACCTATTGACAAGATACCGAAGTGCCAGTTCCTGTTTTCTGCTGTTTTTGGTTCCAGAAATCCTAGTAAGGACATATTCTCGGAATTGGACGAAATCAACGCCCAGTATCTTATTTTTCCACGAAGCTTCCAGAGCACCGGAGAGAGACCAGAGGGGAGCCAGGGGGCCCCACACGCTAGGGCGGCGCGACCAAGGGGTGGGGCGCGCACCCCTATTGTGTGGTCCCACCAGGGCCCCTCCGAGGCTGCCCTTCCGCCTACTTAAGGACTCCGTCGCGAAAATCCTAAACGGAAAAGCCACGGCACGAGAAACCTTCCAGAGCCGCCGCCATCGCGAAGCCAAGATCTGGGGGACAGGGCACGCCGCCGGGACGGGGAAGTGCCCCCGGAAGGCTTCTCCATCGACACCACCGCCATCTTCATCAACGTTGTTGTCTCCCATGAGGAGGGAGTAGTTCTCCATCGAGGCTAAGGGCTGTACCGGTAGCTATGTGGTTAATCTCTCTCCTATGTACTTCAATACAATGATCTCATGAGCTGCCTTACATGATTGAGATTCATATGAGCTTTGTATCACTATTAGTCTATGTGCTACTCTTGTGATGTTATTAAAATAGTCTATTCCTCCTTCACGGTGTAATGGTGACAGTGTGTGCATCGTGTAGTACTTGGCGTAGGCTATGATCATAATCTCTTGTAGGTTATGGAGTTAATTATTACTATGATAGTATTGACGTGATTTATTCCCCCTTCATAGTGTAAAGGTGACAGTGTGTATGCTATGTTAGTACTCGGTTTAAATTGCAAAGATCTATTATGCTCTAAAGGTTACTTAAATATGAATGCCAAATGTTGTGGAGCTTGTTAACTCCGGCATTGAGGTGCTCTTGTAGCCCTACAAAACGAATGGTGTTCATTATCAAACAAGAGTATATGTAGCACAAAGGAAGAGAACTTATTTATTATGTGATCAATGTTGAGAGTGTCCACTAGTGAAAGTATGATCCCTAGGCCTTGTTTCCAAATACTGCAATCATCGCTTGTTTACTGTTTTACTGCATCTTTACTTCCTGCAATATTACTACCATCAACTGCACGCCAGCAAGCACTTTTCTGGCGCCGTTACTACTGCTCATATTCATTCATACCACTTGTAACTATCTCTTCGCCGAACTAGTGCACCTATACATCTGACAAGTGTATTAGGTGTGTTGGGGACACAAGAGACTTCTTGTATCGTGATTGCAGGGTTGCTTGAGAGGGATATCTTTGACCTCTTCCTCCCTGAGTTCGATAAACCTTGGGTGATCCACTTAAGGGAAACTTGCTGTTGTTCTACAAACCTCTGCTCTTGGAGGCCCAACACTGTCTACAAGAATAGAAGCACCCGTAGACATCAACGAGGTGCAGCGGTGGAGATTGCGGTGATGATGATGGAGATGATGGTGGTGATGATGGAGATGATGTCCAGCTCGATGACGGTGACGATGGCGTCGATTTCCCCCTCCGGGAGGGAATTTCCCCGGCGGATTTCAGCCTGCCGGAGAGCTCTTTTCTCTCTGGTGTTTTCCGCCCCGCAGAGGCGGCTGTGTCTCTTCGCGACTATCCCCTGGAGCTTAGGTTTTCGGGACGAAGAAGTACGCGAAGGAGAGGAGGCCAGAGGGGGCTGTGGGCCCCATCCCCACAAGGCGGCGCGGCCAGGCTGGGCCCGCGCTGGCCTATGGGGGGCCCATGGCGGCCCTCCTCGGCTCCTCCTTCTGGCTGTCTCCGTCTTCTGGAAAAATAAGATTTTCCATATAATTTCCGTCAATTGCTGATCTTCCGAAATATTGCATTCTGACGGTGCTTTTTCCAGCAGAATCCTGACTCCGGTGCGCAATTCTCCAATAATCATGAAACATGCAAAATAGATGAAATAACATAAGTATCATCTCTAAATAGGAAATATGTCAATGAATAACAGTAAATTATGATATAAAATAGTGATGCAAAATGGACGTATCAACTCCCCCAAGCTTAGACTTCGCTTGTCCCAAGCGAAACTGAACTCAGTAAACAAGACCACATGTTTATGGAATGAAGAGTCGATAAATAAAATACGGACAAGAAGCATCATATTAATTTACACAAGACATTCTAGTGAACAACTTCCCATATGATTCAACTTGAAACAAGTAAAAGGAAATCACAAATAAAGGTGCATAGGAAATCATAATTGGTGATGGCAAACTTCGTTCTTGGTCAGAGAACATTTAACAGATTGTACTTATTTATCGAGCAGCGCTCTTATATTAAAGCTTATAGCAAAACTTGCATGCTCAATCATAATAATCTCCTCATAATCATCGATAATCTTCAAAGCTATATTCATTCAGATAAAACTTGTACTAAACAAGGAAGAATAAAAGGCATGATTAAATAAATCACAATATAGATGGTTGGATCACAACAACTCAATTGCTTGCTTAAGATGGAGGGAAATAGGTTTACTAACTCAACATAAAATAAAAGATAGGCCCTTCGCAGAGGGAAGCAGGGATTAAATCATGTGCTAGAGCTTTTCAAGTTTTGAAATCATATAGATAGCATAAAAGTAAAGTTTTGAGAGGTGTGTGTTGTTGTCAACGAATGGTAGTGGGAACTCTAACCCCCTTGCCAAACAGACTTTCAAAGAGCGGCTCCCATGAAGGACGTTATCTCTACCAGCAAGGTAGATCATCCCTCTTCTCTTTTGTTTACACATGTACTTTAGTTTTTTTAAGAATGACACTCCTCCCAACCTTTGCTTTCTCAAGCCATGGCTAACCGAATCCTCGGGTGCCTTCCAACATTTCACATACCATGGAGGAGTGTCTATTGCAAAATTAAGTTGCTTACTGATGAATCAGAGCAAAACATGTGAAGAGGATTATTAATGAGAGTTAATTAATTGGGGCTGGGAACCCCGTTGCCAGCTCTTTTTGCAAAATTATAGGATAAGTGGATGAAGCCACTAGTCCATTAGTGAAAGCTGCCCAACAAGATTGAAAGATAAAACACCACATACTTCCTCATGAGCTATAAAACATTGACACAAATAAGGGATGATAACTTTTGAATTGTTTAAAGTTAGCACATGAAGTATTTACTTGGAATGGCGTAAAATACCACATAATAGGCAGTTATGGTGGACACTGATGGCATAGGTTTGGTCTAAGGGTTTGGAGGCACGAGAAGCATTCCCTCTCAGTACAGGTTTTTGGCTAGCAAGGTTGATTAGCAAGCATAAGAGTTGAGGGAAACAAACAAACATACATGTGATAGAAACAATCATGCATCTTCCTTGTAAGCACAAACAATTTTAACTTCAGAATACTAAGCTCATAGTTAACAAGAAAGAAAGATAATGAAACAACATATCTACATGTATTTCTTCTTCTCTACTTAAACTCAAAGTGTTGTTGCTATTGACCAATGCTAAATTTGCCAAAACCAAATAGATTTACTCAATGCTCCCAAAGTGGTACCAATACTTAACAACAAGATCAATCATATAATAGAGATTGCAAACTAAACTAAGATGTGCAATATGTAAATGATAAGACTTCTCATTAATATTCCATAACGATAACTCACACCAAGGGATACATAGATAACCAACTAAAGAGAGATACTTCCACACTGCAAACTATCTTATATGATAACTTCCCTACTCATGATATGACACTACTTGATAATAAAAAGGTAAAAGATAGTGATGATGTGATACCGCGGCACTCCCCCAAGCTTGGAACAAACCAAGGGGATGCCAATACCGATGATGAATTACTCCTTCGGTGATGATGGTGATGGTCCGTTCCTGCGATCCCTAAAGATCTCCTTCAGCTTCAGCTTCTCAGTTTGGCAGTTCTGCACTAAGACTCGAAGAGATACATTGTTATCTGAAAGTGGCGGTGGCGACCTTGTGATGGGAATTGAGTAATATTCCAGCATTCTGTGAAGTCGGTTGTTCTCCTCCTGAAGTATCTCCACTTCCCTTCTCAAAGCACGGTATTGATCACAAAACTCATCGGTAACCCGTAGTGCTTCCTCCACACAAGGGAAAGAGTTGAGGCTAAGAGCAGGTGGTAGAGGTCCTTGCAAGTTATGAGAAAAAGAATGTCCAGTGTTAACTGATCCCACCAAGATTGGCTTACTCTCCACAGTTTGCCGCTTCCTTTTTATTGATGACATCTCCTTCGCTTCCTCCTTGAATTCTTCCTTCAAAGGCTCCTTGTCCTTGTTGTTGGAGACCATGATGCTTCTAGATCAAAAACAAATCCTGGCAGAAAACAGCTCGAAACAAAACACGACGAGAAAACGATATACGGACCTCCAGGGGTCCGGGGGATTATATAGCAGAAATTTTCACGACAAAAGGAAAGTACCAGGTCGAACAAGAGTCGGAGAGGGACAACGAGGCGCCGTCCTCATAGGGCAGCGCGGCCAGGCTGGGGCCCGCGCCGTCCTATGGGGGCACGCCCTCGTGCGTCTCCTCCACTCCGTTTTGATCTCGTAATTTTTCATATTTTCCGAAAATAGCAAAAACATAGTTCGGAAAGTTAAACGCGGACTTTTTATTACCAGTACTGTTACCTATTCAAAGTCGAACTCTGCAGAACTGTCAATTTGACCTTTGATGAAAGCTTCCGGAGTTACCACTTGAATAACATCAACATCTTCATTATAAGAATCTCTAGAGATATAGTGCTTGAGTCTTTGTCCATTCACTACTTGTGTGGCATCACCTTGCAGAGAACTAATTTTAATTGCCCCTGAACGATACACCTCCACAATGACATATGGTCCTTCCCATTTTGAGAGTAATTTCCCTGCAAAAAATCTGAGACGAGACCGATACAATAGGACTTTATCTCCCACATTAAATTCTCTTTTGATAATTCTCCTATCATGCCATTTCTTAACTTTCTCTTTAAAGAGTTTAGCATTTTCATAAGCTTCACTTCTCCATTCATCTAGAGAACTCAATTGTAGCAATCTCTTCTTACCGGCAAGTTTAGGATCTTTATTTAGTTCTCTTACAACCCAATAAGCTTTGTGCTCTAGTTCTAAAGGTAAATGACAAGCTTTCCCATAAACCATTTTATAAGGTGACATACCCATGGGATTTTTATAAGCAGTTCTATAAGCCCATAGTGCTTCCTTTAATTTACTAGCCCAGTTCTTTCTAGATTTATTAACAGTCTTTCCCAACATAGATTTAATCTCTCTATTTGATAATTCTACTTGCCCGCTAGTTTGAGGATGATAAGCGGAAGCAATCCTATGATTAATACCATACTTAGCAAGAGTTTTTCTAAAACCACCATGAATAAAATGAGAACCTCCATCAGTCATAATGTATCTAGGTACTCCAAATCTAAGAAAAATAATATCTAAAAGCATTCTTAAAGAGGTCTCACCATCAGCACTTTTTGTGGGTATGGCTTCCACCCATTTAGTAACATAATCAACAGCAACAAGAATATGAGTGTTACCTTCTGAAGAAGGGAAAGGACCCATGAAGTCAAATCCCCAACAATCGAATGGTTCAATAACAAGAGTATAATTCATAGGCATTTCATTGCGTCTGGAGATATTACCAACCCTTTGACATTCATCACAAGATAAAATAAACTTCCTTGCATCTTTGAAGAGAGTTGGCCAATAGAAACCTGATTGTAGAACTTTTTGTGCGGTTCTATCTTCGGCGTGATGTCCTCCATAAGCACTACCATGACACTTACTCAATATCTCTTGTTGTTCATATTCGGGAACACATCTTCGCATAATACCATCCACTCCTTCTTTATATAAGTGTGGGTCATCCCAAAAATAATGTCTCAAGTCATAAAAGAATTTCCTCCTTTGCTGAGCTGAAAAGGTTGGAGGCAAGTACTTGGAAACAATAAAGTTAGCATAATCAGCATACCAAGGACTATCTCGCGAGCTCACCTTTATTACATCCAATTGTTCATTTGGAAAACTATCATTAACAGGAACATGATCATCAGCAATATTTTCCAATCTAGATAAATTATCAGCAACAGGATTATCAGCGCCTTTCCTATCTATAATGTGTAAATCAAATTCTTGCAAAAGAAGCACCCATCTAATAAGCCTTGGCTTAGCATCTTTCTTCGTCATAAGGTATCTAATTGCAGCATGATCAGTATGAATCGTGACTTTTGAATCAACAATATAGGATCTAAACTTGTCACAAGCAAAGACTACAGCTAACAATTCTTTTTCAGTTGTAGCATAATTTCTTTGTGCAGCATCAAGGGTTTTGCTAGCATAATGAATAACATTTAACTTTTTATCTACTCGCTGTCCAAGGACAGCGCCTACAACAAAATCACTAGCATCACACATAATTTCAAAAGGTAAATTCCAATCAGGAGGTTCAACTACAAGAGCAGTTGTTAAGGCTTTCTTTAGAGTTTCAAAAGCTTCCTTACAGTCATCATCAAAAACAAAAGGTACATCTTTTTGAAGAAGATTAGTAAGAGGCTTTGAAATCTTGGAGAAATCTTTAATAAATCTCCTATAAAACCCAGCATGACCAAGAACACTACGAATACCTTTAACATCCCTCGGGTAGGGCATCTTCTCAATTGCTTCAACTATAGCTCTATCAACTTCAATACCCCTCTCGGAAATTTTATGTCCCAATACAATTCCTTCAATAACCATAAAGTGGCATTTCTCCCAATAAAGAACAAGGTTAGTTTCTTCACATCTCTGCAAAACTTTATCAAGGTTTCACAAGAAATTATCAAAAGAATTCCCATAGACAGAAAAATCATCCATGAATACCTCTAAAATATTCTCACAAAAGCCATGTAAAATAGCAGACATGCATCTTTGAAAAGTACCAGGAGCATTACATAAACCAAAAGGCATACGTCTATAAGCATAAGTTCCATAGGGACAAGTGAAAGTGGTTTTCTCTTGATCTTTAGTTTTAACAGCAATTTGTGAGAACCCAGAATAACCATCAAGAAAGCAAAAATGAGTATTTTTAGACAACCTTTCTAACATTTGATCAATAAAGGGTAAAGGGTAATGATCTTTCTTAGTAACCTTATTAACTTTTCGATAATCAATGCACATTCTATACCCTACAACTACTCTTTGAGGGATGAGCTCATCATTATCATTAGGCACAACAGTCATTCCTCCTTTCTTAGGAACACAATGCACAGGACTAACCCATCTACTATCAGCAATAGGATATATAATACCAGCTTCAAGAAGTTTTAATACCTCATTCCTTACCACATCCTTCATCTTCGGAATTAGACGATGCTGATGTTCAACAACAGGCTTTGCATCATCTTCCATATTGATAGCATGTTGGCAAATAGAGGGAGAAATCCCCTTCAAATCATCAAGAGTGTAGCCAATAGCTCCTCAGTGTTTCTTCAGTATTTCCAATAACCTTTCTTCTTCAAATTCTGAAAGCTTAGAACTAATAATAACAGGATATATTTTCTTATCATCAATATGAGCATACTTAAGATTATCAGGTAATGGTTTTAAATCAAAAACAGGATCTTCCTTTGGTGGCGGTGTTGTACCTAAATCTTCAACCGACAAGTCATGTTTAAGAATAGGTTGATGAAGGAAAATTTCGTCAAGCTCATTTCTTTCTTCCCTAAAGACTTCACTCTCACTATCCTCCAAATGTTGCTGCAAAGGATTATTACGAGCAAGAGCAATAGACGCACATTGTTCAACTCTAAAATCATTATTAGGCAAATCAACTTTATAAGGAGTTTTGGCAAATTTAGAGAAATTGAACTCATAAGATTCACCAGCAAATTTAGTCACAATTTTTTCCTTCTTGCAATCTATAACAGCTCCACAAGTATTTAGGAAAGGTCTACCAAAAATAATAGGACAAGACTTACTAGCAGCAGAACCAAGTACCAAAAAGTCAGCAGGATATTTAATCTTACCACATAGAACTTCCACATCTCGAACAATACCAATAGGAGAGATAGTTTCTCTATTAGCTAGCCGAATAACCACATCAATATCTTCTAGTTCACAAGAACCAATTTCATGCATGATCTCCGTATAAAGCTCATAAGGAATGGCACTAATACTTGCACCAATGTCGCATAAACCATAATAACAATGATCACCAATTCTAACAGGGAGCATAGGAACACTGGCTTTCCTAGACTTATTAGGATGCAAAACAATATTAGAAGCATCTTCGCAGAAAATAATATGACCATCTTCTACATTTTCAGTCACAAGATCTTTAACTATTGCAATAGCAGGTTCAACCTTTATTTGTTCTTCAGGTTCTATAGGTTTCTTTGCACTTTTATTAACCGCACTAGTTATAACAAAGTATTCTTTCATTTTTGCAGGGAAAGGAGTTTTTTCAATATAAGCTTCAGGAAGAATATGATCAACAGTTTCAATTATAGCACATTTATTTATAGATGAATCAGTTTTATCTTTGTATGGTTCATGATACTTATCAAAATTCTTCCTAGGCAATTCAAAGTGAGAGGAAAAAGCTTTATAAAAGTTTGCAACGACTTGAGAATCAAGACCATAAGTAGCACTCATATTACGAAATTTATCAGTCTCCATAAAAACTTCAATGCATTTATAATCATAGTTTATACCTGACTCTCTATCTTTGTCGTTCTCCCATCCTTCAGTATTCTCCTAGATCCGATCAAGAAGGTCCCTTTTAAACTCTTCTTTGTTGCGTGTAAATGATCCAGAACAAGAAGTATCCAGCAAAGTCTTATCTTGAAAAGAAAGTTTTGCATAGAAATTATCAATGATAATATTACCAGGAAGCTCATGAATGGGGCATTTGAGCATTAAAGACTTCAATCTCCCCCATGCTTGGGCAATACTCTCTCCATCATGAGGCCAGAAATTATATATGCGGTTCCGGTCTTTGTGAATTTGACTTGGAGGATAGAATTTAGAATAAAATAGAGGCACAATATCCTTCCAATCAAGAGAATCACCATTCTTCAACAATTTATACCAATGCGCCGCTTTACCAGACAGCGATATAGAGAATAATTTCTTCCTAACTTCATCCATAGCAATACCTGCACATTTGAATAACCCGCATAATTCATGTAAAAATAGTAAATGATCACCAGGATGGACAGTTACATCCCCTTCATAGCGGTTATCCACAACACGTTCAATAATTTTCATAGGTATTTTGTATGGAACCTCTTTCTCACCTGGCACCTCATCCACTACCTTTGCAGTAGTAGTAGATTTTCTAAATAGGAATTCAAGAGAAGATCTCTCCATAATGAATTATAGCAGCAGGCAGAAATAAAAATAGCACGTACAGTAAAAGTTTCCCTTACCAATTCCACTAACCAATAGCGCTTCACTCCCCGGCAACGGTGCCAGAAAATAGTCTTGATGACCCACAAGTATAGGGGGTGTATCGTAGTATTTTCGATAAATAAGAGTGTCGAACCCAACGAGGAGCAGAAGGTGTTGACAAGCAGTTTCGATGAAGGATTCACTGTAAATGCTCACAGACAAGTGTTCAGGGGGTTTTGATATAGCAGATGAATAAAGTACGAGTAAGTAAAATGCGAGAGTAATAATTGCAGCGAGTGGTCCACTCCTTTTTAGCACAAAGGACAAGCCGATTTGTTTACTTATAATGACCAAACGTTCTTGAGGACACACGGGAATTTAGTCTAGTGCTTTCGCTTCATATAGCTGATTAATCTTCATTGTTTTGATAAGTGTTGTGTGGGTGAACCTATGCTAATGCACTGCCCTTCCTAGGACTAATACATACTTGTGATTATACCCCTTGCAAGCATCCGCAAATACAAGAAAGTAATTAAGATAAATCTAACCACAGCCTTAAACTCTGAGATCCTGCTATCTCTCCTGCATCGATATACCAACGGGGGTTTAGGTTTCTGTCACTCCGGCAACCCCGCAATTATCAAACGAATACAAGATGTATTCCCCTAGGCCCATAAAGGTGAAGTATCATGTAGTCAATGTTCACATGACACCACTAGAAGAATAACACCACAACTTAAATATCATAACATTGAATATCAATCAACATAGTTCACTACTAACATTTAGACTTCACCCATGTCCTCAAGAACTAAACGAACTACTCACGAGACATCATATGGAACATGATCAGAGGTGATATGATGATGAATAACAATCTGAACATAAACCTTGGTTCAATGCTTTCACTCAATAGCATCAATAACAAGTAGAAATCAATACCGAGAGAGTTTCCCCTATCAAACAATCAAGATCCAACCCTAATTGTTACAGCGGTGACGAGGTGCAGCGGTGGAGATGGCGGTGATGATGATGGAGATGATGGTGATGATGATGGAGATGATGTCCAGCTCGATGACGGTGACGATGGCGTCGATTTCCCCCTCTGGGAGGGAATTTCCCCGGCGGATTTCAGCCTGCCGGAGAGCTCTTTTCTCTCTGGTGTTTTCCGCCCCGCAGAGGCGGCTGTGTCTCTTCGCGACTATCCCTTGGAGCTTAGGTTTTCGGGACGAAGAAGTACACGAAGGAGAGGAGGCCAGAGGGGGCTGTGGGCCCCCTCCCCACAAGGCGGCGCGGCCAGGCCTGGGCCCGCGCCGGCCTATGGGGGGGCCCATGGAGGCCCTCCTCGGCTCCTCCTTCTGGCTGTCTCCGTCTTCTGGAAAAATAAGATTTTCCATATAATTTCCGTCAATTGCTGATCTTCCGAAATATTGCATTCTGACGGTGCTTTTTCCAGCAGAATCCTGACTCAGGTGCGCAATTCTCCAATAATCATGAAACATGCAAAATAGATGAAATAACATAAGTATCATCGCTAAATAGGAAATATATCAATGAATAACAGTAAATTATGATATAAAATAGTGATGCAAAATGGACGTATCAACTCCCCCCAAGCTTAGACTTCGGATCCCAACAAACACAACATGTAGCATTACAAATAGATGATCTTGATCATGATAGGCAGCTCACAAGATCTAACATGATAGCACAATGAGGACAAGACAACCATCTAGCTACTGCTATGGACCCATAGTCCAGGGGTGAACTACTCACACATCGATCCGGAGGCGATCATGGCGATGAAGAGCCCTCCGGGAGATGATTCCCCTCTCCGGCAGGGTGCCGGAGGCGATCTCCTGAATCCCCCGAGATGGGATTGGCGGCGGCTGCGTCTCTGGAAGGTTTTCCGTATCGTGGCTCTCGGTACAGAGGGTTTCGCGACGAAGGCTATAAGTAGGCGGAAGGGCAGAGTCGGAGGGCTGACGAGGGGCCCACCCCATAGGGCGGCGCGGGCCCCCTTAGGCCGTGCGGCCCTATGGTGGCGGCGCCTCGTCACCCCACTTCGTAACCCTTTCGGTCTTCTGGAAGCTTATTGGAAATATAAGACCCTGGGCGTTGATTTCGTCCAATTCCGAGAATATTTCCTTTGTAGGATTTCTGAAACCAAAAACAGCAGAAAACAGCAACTGGCTCTTCGGCATCTCGTCAATAGGTTAGTGCCGGAAAATGCATAATAATGACATAAAGTGTGTATAAAACATGTGAGTATCATCATAAAAGTAGCATGGAACATAAGAAATTATGGATACGTTTGAGACATATCAGAGACTGTTGGAGATATGCCCAAGAGGCAATAATAAATTGGTTATTATATATCTTTGTGTTTATGATAAATGTTTATATACCATGCTATAATTGTATTAACAAAAACATTGATACATGTGTGTTATGTAAACAACAAGAAGTCCCTAGTAAGCCTCTTGTATAACTAGCTTGTTGATTAATAGATGATCATCGTTTCATGATCATGAACATTGGATGTTATTAATAACAAGGTGTAACATCCCTAGTTTTCAAAATACAAAAACCTGCATGCATTCATGGCATCTTTGCATTTGTGCATGTACACATAAAATGTTAAGCACAATCGAGACAACCATAGCTACATATCCTATTTGCAAAGAACTTTATTTCCCTACCATGCTAAATTGTGTCAAAACATTGTTCTTTGTTGTTTAAAATAAAGCCTTGAATTTTTCAAAATTTTTGAAATTGGTTTGGGTCAATTTGGATACCTAAAACTAAAGTTATGTCAAAAACAGTAAAAAGAAAAGGAAAAATAAGAAGAACAAAAAAAAAGGGAAACGGTGCGGACTGACCGAACTGGGCCAGCCCGATCGCGTCGGCCCGTTTCGGCCTGCTAACGGGCCCGCGCACGCCTTCTTCTTCGCGTGTCCGAAGCGGACTCCGCCACCACCGTCGCCTGCCCGAGTTCGGCGCGGAGCAAATCCCCACCGTTCGCGCTCCTCGACGTCCGTGCCCTATGCCTATATAAAGCCCAGACCCCCGCCGCCTTTTTCCCCCACACCGCACCCACCGCCGCGCCGCCAAGCCTCTGCGATTCCTCGCCGAAGACGCTGCAGCGCCGGCGCCTCCAGCCGCCCGCCACGGCCGCCCTAGTCCACCGCTAGCCGCGCCGCCACCACCAAGCTCGCCGCCGCGTCGCGCCGCACCCCGTAGTCGTTTCCGCCGCTGCCGGATACCACCGCAGCCGCCGCCCCCTAGCCCTCTGAGCCGCCCCGCCGACCCGTCACCGCCGGCCAGGTAAGCCCGAGCTTCTCCCCTTTTATTCTTTTTTTTTCTCTTTTCGCCGGCGCCGTTAGATCTAGATCAGGTAGACCAGATTAGAACCCGTACCGAATCGGTACGGGCCAATCACGTCACGCCGCGTGGCAGCCACGGTCAGCGCCCCAGTCAGCTTTAGTCAAACACGTTTTAAATTCGAAATTTAAATCTCAGATTTGTTGCACACCTTGTAAAATCCGTATAAAATCAACCGTAGGGCCAAATTTTACAAACTTTATAGTTTTGGAAAGCCTACAGTATGTACTACACGTTTATGCAGTATTATGGTGTAGGTACTGTGTTAGATTTCGCATTGTAATTCAAATAGATAAATTGACTATTGTGCACTATAAAAATTGTATAAAATAATCTACTAGTCCAAATTTGATGATTTTGTACTTTCTGGAATCCTCAGAACATGTACTTCAACTTGGTATAGGTGTTGTACAACTTTGATACGTGCACAAACTTGCTTTAGTAAAATCTATTCAAATCATTAATTCGATGATAATTCAAATTCTATAAAACTTTTTCAAATGAATCCAATTGCTCCACTCTTGTATTACTGTAATCTATCCAGGGAAGTCAAATTCATAATTTTACAACACATAGTGCTTGTTGTAGTTAATTAATAAGGTGGTATATGTAAAGTATATACCCGATTAATGGTTTATCTAAATCAAATTAAACGTCCAGAATATTTTATTAACATTGCATATACCAGAGAGCACATAATGCAACACTTGCACACCACCTCTCTTGTGAAGATTAAATTGCTGCATAGCATGCATGCATACATGTCTATGATTGTTCATATCGAGTGTTTGTTTATTTGTTGTGATTGTTTGAATAGATTGTGGAGGAGATCAAGGAGGTGCTTGTGATTGCTGTGATTGTGCGGGTTGCTTTGATCAAGGCAAGTGACACTCAATTACCTACTTATTTTGTTAAGCATTAGAGTTTTATAAATTAGTATGCATGGTAGGAATTTGTTTTCAAAAGTTATGCTATGCTTATCAATCCCAGTAGTGTGTAGCCACCATGAACCCTTGCTAGGATTCTTAGTTGCCTAGCAATAACAAAGTGCCACTGCTGTTTTGATTTATTTGGATTGTGAGTATTGAGAATTAAAATTAACAACTTTAATGAATCACCTGGGTGGATTGGTTGTGTGGTGGGCGGCTACTCAGGGCTCCGACCCTGGAGTAACCAGTGGCGGGTGGGTACCTGAGAGTGCGCAGTTGAATAGTGGTTGCCCCGGACTGCACCTCTGGTTTTCACCAGGGGATCGTGCGGGGGTTTATTATCTTTAATGGTTTTAAGCCTGCGGGTTTCACTTGTGGATAGCCACCCAGGAATAAAGAGATTAATATGTCGTCCATGTTTTAGTTAGCTTCCAGTGCAGCCTTATGGTATTATGGGCTCTGCCGGGATTAAGTAAGTTGTGAGGTCCAACTTGTCGGCTAGACAGCGGGTGGAGGCGACGGCCAAGGGAACGGGTCTAGCCAGTATGGTTGAAACCTTCTTCTGAAAGATCTTGTCTCATTTCTTCTCTTGGGAAGGGTGGGTCGTAAGGTGAAAGTGCAAAACCTCTCGAGAGTTAAACCTAAGATCTTAGCCGTGTCCCCGGTTATGGACAATTTGAGCTTCTAGGCAGGGAATGTACGGAAGAATCTCATCACCTTTTCTGAATAAGTTAAAATTTGAGTAGCAACTGTCGGGTAGTACATGGGAGATGTAACCATGTTACTGTCTATGACATCATTATGAGTTTGTAAAAATGTTTTGTTTTGAAATAAATGTAGGATAAAATTGGCTTTATGCAAATTTGCCTAAACTCCACTTGCCAAATATCATGTAGATAGTCATGCCCAAAACTGCCACCATATAAGTGTCATTTGCTAGTACATCATTGTACTGACCTCCATTCGTGGGGCTGCATATTCAAACGTGCAGGTTCGTCTGAGGAGGATTACTAGGTAGGATCTCGAGTCTACATTCCAACATGTCTGCCTGTGGCGCATGAAGACAATGGAGGCTCATTGAAGTTATCTTTCCGTTGTGTTTGCTTTGAACATTTATATTTGAGCTAGTCTATTGGACTATGCAATTTGTAAGACTTTATTTTGTCTCCCGAGGATTGGCGTTGTAATAAATTTGATACTATTGCTATGATTACTACATTTGAAATGTGTGTGCTATCAGTGATCCCGGGAATAGCACTATACACAGGTATCTTGCCTTTATTTAAAAGGTAGGGTGCTACAAAATGGTATCAGAGCATAGTGTTGCCTGTAGGATCGAGACCCTAGGATTTGGAAAAACCATAGGATACAAAATTGTTTAAAATGATAATTGTGAAAATTTAATTCTGCACTTATCTTTTCTTTTGGATTCCATCTAATCTTGTCTTCTCCTATAAAATTGTAGATGGCCGACTACGACGAGACGTTTGTTGCTGGAGAGGAACCTTACTACCTCAGCGACATATTGTTTGATATGTCATCACTAGTTGGGATAGCACCTCCGGTCATCCAGGGCTGGCAGCTGTACAAGGAGCATGGCACAGAGGCTTGGTTGATCAAGACTTTTATTCCGGGAAGTGATGATGACCTTGATGATCCGGGCATGACATATTCTGACGTCTACCCTGATTGGACATACTCTGTGGAGATCGCCATCCAGGGCGCCATCGCCCGCATCCGTCACAAGTTCCATCGTAAGATTCCCCCGACGTCGCCTTACTATCACTTTGGTGAGCGTTCAGAAGATGGTATCCCACTCCGCCGCATGGGTGCTCGGAATAACTCGGTATGTCGCAATTATATGACCGAGAGGGAGTTCGTGTCCGCTAACTCCGAGATGCTGCTGAAGAGACAAACCGCCTTGGTGGGTGAAGCCAGGGAGACGCTCCAATATGCCAACGCCAGAATTATGCAGACGGAAGCAGCTCTGTTAGCCGTAGATGATAAGAGACTGGCGCTAGAAAAGCGCATCGCCCTTCTGGAGGATTCAGTGAAGTTGGAAGAGAAGGTAATCATTAGCGACAACTGGGCGAAGGCAGTCCAGAAGACAATAACGCTGATGCTGGAGAACAGGGCCACTGAAACTAAGGAGCATGATGAGATGAAGAAGGAGTATGACGCTTTGAAGATGGAGAACAAGCTTCTGAAGGAAACAATTGAAGAACTCTCGGCTGGGAAGGAGGAAGAAGATCCTCAAGAGAGGCTCGTGTTTAACTCTGATGGTGAAGTAGAGCCAGATGCGGAAGAGAAGAAGAAGAAGAAGAAGAGGAAGACCAGCCAGGAGTCCTACCCCTTAGCATGCTATGGAGCGATCAAGAGACGTTAGAAGATCCCTTTAGACTATTAGGTTTTCTAGTTCATTACGTTTTCTTTGTATTGTCCTACTATCTGATGTAAGGCAGTACCAACTATCTTAGTCGTATTTTCGAAACTCGATAAGTTTTAAGTAAAAGTTTGAATTTCTGGTTTTCAATATTTCTGTTTGCTTGTGTGACTTGCTTGTGCATGGGTAGGAAATTTTACTTCCTAGATCTGTCTATCTTGTTTCTTATCTGTGCTAAAACTATACCAGATGCCGCCAAGACGTGACCCAACTCAGGATGCACTGAATCAGATGATGACAGCTCAGGCACAGCTCATGCAGATGATGACCCAGTTCATCCAAACCGCCCAGAACAACAACAACAATCCACCACCACCACCTCCACCACCGCCGCCACCTCCACCACCACCCCCGCCCCCAGTGGACAGACTTGCCAGATTCCTGAGACTCAGACCAGTTAAGTTCTCCAGTGCCACTGAACCTATTGTAGCTGATGACTAGCTTCGTTCTGTCAGCAAGGACTTAGTCACCTGTGAGTGCACCGAGGCAGAGAAGATTAGGTTCACCGCTCATCTACTAGAAGGACCTGCTGCAATGTGGTGGGAGACTTATCAACTTACCCATCCAATAGATGGCTTAGACTGGGAAACATTCAAGGAGGGATTTCGTACTGCCCACATCTCCTCGGGTATTATGAATCTCAAGAGAGATGAATTCCGTAGTCTGAGACAGGGTGGAAGGACTCTGAGGGAATACATGGATGACTTTTGTGCTTTGGCAAGGTATGCCCATGAGGACATCGACACTGATGCTAAGAGGAAGGAGAAGTTCCTCAATGGACTTAAAGGTGAACTGAAGATTCCCTTGACTGTAGCTTATGCACCCAGTTACCAGTCCCTACTTGATCAAGCCATCGCTCTGGACAATAATATCAAGAAGGAGGAGAACCGCAAGAGGAAGTTTGGCAATAAGGGTCACACTGAACCGTTCCACAAGAAGCACCATTCTTCTGATGGGAATGGAAGTCACAGCTCGCACAGGCATAACAATCATTTCAGCAAGGGGAATGGCAACAATTTCAATGGTCACAAGTTCAATGGAGGATTCACGGGAAATCATTCAAATGGGAATCACGGTGGAAACAATGGCCGTCACAATGGGGGTAACGGACACCCCAATGGAAATAATGGCCAACACCGACACAATTCAAGAGACTTGTCCCATATTACCTGCTTCAAGTGTAAGAAGACTGGACACTTTGCCACTGAATGCCCAGAGAATAAGCATGTTGATGCCACCAAGTCAAATACATTCCAGAAGGGACAGGCGAACCATCTCAACGTGGAGGAAGTGATGAATGAACCTGACGCTGTGATGGGTATGTTTCCACTCAACTCATTTACAGCATTGGTTTTATTTGATACTGGTGCATCACATTCATTCATATCAAGAGCTTTTGTGAATAAAAATGGATTACCCACTGAAACAATAGGTAAAACAATTAAAGTAAGTTCTCCTGGTGGAGAGATGATAGTTAATTCTGGATGCAGAGATTTGATTCTAGAGATTGGCCCCTATAAATTCCCCGCTCACTTAGTAATCCTAGAATCACAAGGTTTGTATGTTATATTGGGGATGGACTGGATGACAACCCATAGAGGAGTCATAGATTGTGTGAGTAAATCGATCACTCTCACAACCCCCGAGGGAAAAAGAATTAGGTTCAAATCCCGATTGGACTTTAGAGAAATAAGACTAGACAATCTTAAGGGGGTTAGCCTAGACCAGGTACACATAGTCAAGGAATACCCTGATGTTTTTCCCGAGGAGCTACCTGGAATGCCTCCTGATAGAGACGTGGAATTCCTTATAGAACTGCTTCCGGGCACAGGCCCTATAGCAAAGAGACCTTATCCTATGTCTACTGATGAGTTGAAGGAACTCAAGAAACAGTTGAAGGAGCAGTTAGGGAAAGGTTTCATTAGGGAGAGTTCGTCTCCGTGGGGAGCGCCTGTTCTGTTTGTTGAGAAGAAGGACAAAAGCCAGCGTTTGGTTATGGATTACCGTTCGCTAAATGAGGTTACCATCAAGAACAAATACCCCCTACCCAGAATCAATGACCTTTTTGATCAGTTGGTTGGAGCTAGTGTGTTTTCCAAGATCGACCTTCGGTCTGGATATTTTCAGCTCAAGATTAGAGAGCATGACATCCCCAAGACAGCCTTTGTCACTAGATATGGTTCATATGAGTATACGGTGATGCCTTTCGGCTTGACCAATGCCCCTTCATACTTCATGAATATGATGAACAAAGTGTTCATGGAATTCCTTGACAAGTTTGTCGTAGTCTTCATTGACGACATACTTATCTACTCCAAGAGCGAAGAGGAGCATGAGAAACACCTTCGCCTGATATTGGGGAACTCCGAGAACACCAGCTATATGCCAAGTTTAGTAAATTCGAATTTTGGCTCCGCGAAGTAGGATTTCTCGGACACATTATATCCAAGGAAGGGATTGCTGTTGATCCATCCAAGGTAACAGCTGTGACAGAATGGAAACCACCCAAGAATGTCGGGGAAATTCGTAGTTTCTTGGGATTGGCAGGCTACTATAGGAGATTCATTAAAAATTTCTCCAAGATTGCGAAACCAATGACTGAGTTGCTAAAGAAAGAGAAGAAGTTTGCTTGGACTGATGCATGTGAAGCCAGTTTTCAGGAATTGAAGAAGAGATTAGTGTCTGCACCAATTCTCTGTTTACCCGACCTGGAGAAGGAATTTCAAGTCTACTGTGACGCCTCTCGTCTAGGACTTGGAAGCGTGTTGATGCAGGAGGGCAAGGTAGCAGCTTATGCATCTAGGCAACTCAAGAAACATGAAGTCAATTACCCCACACACGATATAGAGTTAGCTTCGGTGGTTCATGCACTGAAGACCTGGAGACACTATTTGATGGGGAAACGATGTGAAGTATTCACCGACCATAAGAGTTTGAAGTACATTTTCACTCAGAAGGAGTTGAACATGAGACAAAGGAGATTGTTGGAACTCATCAAGGATTACGATCTAAGCTTGCAATACCATCCCGGTAAAGCAAACGTAGTGGCAGATGCCATAAGTCGTAAGTCTTATCTGAATTGGCTATCGACAGAGGATTTACCTGAAGATCTGTGCAAGGGATTGAAGGACCTTAGTTTGGAAGTAGTGCCGGAAGGCTTTGTAGCATCCTTAATAGTACAACCTACGTTGATGGATAAGATAAAAGAAACCCAGAAGGGAGACGAAGATATAGAGAAGATAAAGGAAAACTTGAAGGAGGATAAAGCAAAAGGTTTTAGTGAAGATGAGCAGGGTATTGTTTGGTTTGGGAAGCGTATCTGCGTAGCTAATGATCCTGAACTTAGGAAGCTGATATTCCGGGAAGCTCATGAGACACCATATTCCATTCACCCTGGCAATACCAAGATGTACATGGATCTGAAGGAGAGATTTTGGTGGAATAATATGAAGCGAGACATCGCCGAATATATAGCCAAGTGTGATGTATGTAGCAGAGTAAAGGCTGAACATCAGAAGCCAGCAGGATTATTGCAACCACTGAAAGTTCCAGAATGGAAGTGGGACCAAATAGGAATGGACTTCATTACTGGGTTACCCCGAACAAAGTCAGGGTATGATTCGATTTGGGTTATAGTAGATCGTTTGACAAAGGTAGCTCACTTCGTGCCCGTGAAGACCACTTACACTAGCGCAAAGTTAGCAGATATCTATATGGAGAGGATAGTATGCCTTCACGGAGTTCCTAAGAGTATTGTGTCTGATAGAGGTACCCAATTTACCTCGCATTTCTGGAAGCAGTTGCATGAGTACTTAGGAACTAGATTGGAGTTTAGTACAGCATTTCACCCTCAGACAGATGGACAGACTGAGAGAGTGAATCAGATCTTAGAGGATATGTTGAGAGCCTGTGTTATAGATTATGGAACTAGTTGGGATGACAGTTTACCGTATGCGGAGTTCTCCTACAACAATAGCTACCAGGCCAGCATAGAGATGTCCCCATTTGAAGCCCTGTATGGGAGAAAGTGTACCACGCCCCTGCTGTGGAGTGGAGTAGGAGAAAGGAGTTTCTTTGGACCAGATATTATCCAAGAAGCCGAAAAAAGGTTAGGTTGATCAAGGATAGATTAAAGATAGCACAGTCTAGACAAAAGAGCTATGCTGACAATAAGCGTAGAGATGTCTCATATGAAATAGGCGATAGAGTTTATCTCAGAGTATCACCTCTTCGAGGAGTCAAGAGATTCAGAATCAAGGGAAAGTTAGCCCCAAGATTTATCGGACCATTCAAGATCTTATCTCGCAAAGGAGAAGTAGCTTATGAGATTGAATTGCCAGAGATCCTCTCAGGAGTTCATAATGTGTTCCACGTGAGTCAGTTGAAGAAGTGTCACCCTGAGATGTCGAAAACGCCATTGAAGGGTACAGTACCGCTCGAGGAAGTTCAACTGGAAAGTGACTTGACGTATGAGGAGAAACCCATCAAGATCTTGGAGAGAGCTGAAAGAAATACTCGCACCAAGACTATCAAGTTCTGCAAGATACAGTGGAGTCATCATACCGAGGAAGAGGCAACTTGGGAACGCGAAGACAGTCTTCGAGAAGATTACCCACACCTATTTGCTAGCCTTTCCGAAGCCCAAGGACGTGCTTCATCTTAAGGGGGTTAGTCTGTAACATCCCTAGTTTTCAAAATACAAAAACCTACATGCATTCATGGCATCTTTGCATTTGTGCATGTACACATAAAATGTTAAGCACAATCGAGACAACCATAGCTACATATCCTATTTGCAAAGAACTTTATTTCCCTACCATGCTAAATTGTGTCAAAACATTGTTCTTTGTTGTTTAAAATAAAGCCTTGAATTTTTCAAAATTTTTGAAATTGGTTTGGGTCAATTTGGATACCTAAAACTAAAGTTATGTCAAAAACAGTAAAAAGAAAAGGAAAAATAAGAAGAACAAAAAAAAGGGAAACCGTGCGGACTAACCGAACTGGGCCAGCCCGACCGCGTCGGCCCGTTTCGGCCTGCTAACGGGCCCGCGCACGCCTTCTTCTTCGTGTGTCCGAAGCGGACTACGCCACCACCGTCGCCTGCCCGAGTTCGGCGCGGAGCAAATCCCCACCGTTCGCGCTCCTCGACGTCCGTGCCCTATGCCTATATAAAGCCCAGACCCCCGCCGCCTTTTTCCCCCACACCGCACCCGCCGCCAAGCCTCGGCGATTCCTCGCCGAAGACGCTGCAGCGCCGCCGCCTCCAGCCGCCCGCCACGACCGCCCTAGTCCACCGCTAGCCGCGCCGCCACCACCAAGCTCGCCGCCGCGTCGCGCCGCACCCCGTAGTCGTTTCCGCCGCTGCCGGATACCACCGCCGCCCCCTAGCCCTCTGAGCCGCCCCACCGACCCGTCACCGCCGGCCAGGTAAGCCCGAGCTTCTCCCCTTTTATTCTTTTTTTTTCTCTTTTCGCCGGCGCCGTTAGATCTAGATCAGGTAGACCAGATTAGAACCCGTACCGAATCGGTACGGGCCAATCACATCGCGCCGCGTGGCAGCCACGGTCAGCGCCCCAGTCAGCTTTAGTCAAACACGTTTTAAATTCGAAATTTAAATCTCAGATTTGTTGCACACCTTGTAAAATCCGTATAAAATCAACCGTAGGGCCAAATTTTACAAACTTTATAGTTTTGGAAAGCCTACAGTATGTACTACACGTTTATGCAGTATTATGGTGTAGGTACTGTGTTAGATTTCGCATTGTAATTCAAATAGATAAATTGACTATTGTGCACTATAAAAATTGTATAAAATAATCTACTAGTCCAAATTTGATGATTTTGTACTTTCTGGAATCCTCAGAACATGTACTTCAACTTGGTATAGGTGTTGTACAACTTTGATACGTGCACAAACTTGCTTTAGTAAAATCTATTCAAATCATTAATTCGATGATAATTCAAATTCTATAAAACTTTTTCGAATGAATCCAATTGCTCTACTCTTGTATTACTGTAATCTATCCAGGGAAGTCAAATTCATAATTTTACAACACATAGTGCTTGTTGTAGTTAATTAATAAGGTGGTATATGTAAAGTATATACCCGATTAATGGTTTATCTAAATCAAATTAAACGTCCAGAATATTTTATTAACATTGCATATACCAGAGAGCACATAATGCAACACTTGCACACCACCTCTCTTGTGAAGATTAAATTGCTGCATAGCATGCATGCATACATGTCTATGATTGTTCATATCGAGTGTTTGTTTATTTGTTGTGATTGTTTGAATAGATTGTGGAGGAGATCAAGGAGGTGCTTGTGATTGCTGTGATTGTGCGGGTTGCTTTGATCAAGGCAAGTGACACTCAATTACCTACTTATTTTGTTAAGCATTAGAGTTTTATAAATTAGTATGCATGGTAGGAATTTGTTTTCAAAAGTTATGCTATGCTTATCAATCCCAGTAGTGTGTAGCCACCATGAACCCTTGCTAGGATTCTTAGTTGCCTAGCAATAACAAAGTGTCACTGCTGTTTTGATTCATTTGGATTGTGAGTATTGAGAATTAAAATTAACAACTTTAATGAATCACATGGGTGGATTGGTTGTGTGGTGGGCGGCTGCTCAGGGCTCCGACCCTGGAGTAACCAGTGGCGGGTGGGTACCTGAGAGTGCGCAGTTGAATAGTGGTTGCCCCGGACTGCACCTCTGGTTTTCACCAGGGGATCGTGCGGGGGTTTATTATCTTTAATGGTTTTAAGCCTGCGGGTTTCACTTGTGGATAGCCACCCAGGAATAAAGAGATTAATATGTCGTCCATGTTTTAGTTAGCTTCCAGTGCAGCCTTATGGTATTATGGGCTCTGCCGGGATTAAGTAAGTTGTGAGGTCCAACTTGTCGGCTAGACAGCGGGTGGAAGCGACGGCCAAGGGAACGGGTCTAGCCAGTATGGTTGAAACCTTCTTCTGAAAGATCTTGTCTCATTTCTTCTCTTGGGAAGGGTGGGTCGTAAGGTGAAAGTGCACAACCTCTCGAGAGTTAAACCTAAGATCTTAGTCGTGTCCCCGGTTATGGACAATTTGAGCTTCTAGGCAGGGAATGTACGGAAGAATCTCATCACCTTTTCTGAATAAGTTAAAATTTGAGTAGCAACTGTCGGGTAGTACATGGGAGATGTAACCATGTTACTGTCTATGACATCATTATGAGTTTGTAAAAATGTTTTGTTTTGAAATAAATGTAGGATAAAATTGGCTTTATGCAAATTTGCCTAAACTCCACTTGCCAAATATCATGTAGATAGTCATGCCCAAAACTGCCACCATATAAGTGTCATTTGCCAGTACATCATTGTACTGACCTCCATTCGTGGGGCTGCATATTCAAACGTGCAGGTTCGTCTGAGGAGGATTACTAGGTAGGATCTCGAGTCTACATTCCAACATGTCTGCCTGTGGCGCATGAAGACAATGGAGGCTCATTGAAGTTATCTTTCCGTTGTGTTTGCTTTGAACATTTATATTTGAGCTAGTCTATTGGACTATGCAATTTGTAAGACTTTATTTTGTCTCCCGAGGATTGGCGTTGTAATAAATTTGATACTATTGCTATGATTACTACATTTGAAATGTGTGTGCTATCAGTGATCCCGGGAATAGCACTATACACAGGTATCTTGCCTTTATTTAAAAGGTAGGGTGCTACACAAGGTTATGTCATTATGTGAATGATGTAATGGACACACCCAAATAAGCGTAGCATGAGATCACGTCATTAATTTCATTTGCTATAAGCTTTCGATACATAGTTACCTAGTCCTTTCGACCATGAGATCATGTAAATCACTTATGCGAGAAGGGTACTTTGATTACATCAAACGCCACTGCGTAAATGGGTGGTTATAAAGGTGGGATTAGGTATCCGGAAAGTATGAGTTGAGGCATATGGATCAACAGTGGGATTTGTCCATCCCGATGACAGATAGATATACTCTGGGCCCTCTCGGTGGAATGTCGTCTAATTAGTTTGCAAACATATGAATGGTTCATAAGAGACTACATACCACAGTACGAGTAAAGAGTACTTGTCAGAGACGAGGTTGAACAAGGTATCGTGATACCGATGATCAAACCTCAGACAAGTAAAATATCGCGTGACAATGGGAATCGGTATCGTATGTAAATGGTTCATTCGATCACTAAGTCATCGTTGAATATGTGGGAGCTATTATGGATCTCTAGATCCCGCTATTGGTTATTGGTCGGAGAGAAGTCTCAACCATGTCTGCATAGTTCGCGAACCGTAGGGTGACACACTTAAGGTTTGATGTCGTTTGAGTAGATATGGAATATGGAATGGAGTTCGAAGTTTTGTTTGGAGTCTCGCATGGGATCCAGGACATCACGAGGAGTTCCGGAATGGTCCGGAGAATAAGATTCATATATAGGAAGTCATATTCCAAGTTTGGAAATGATCCGGTGCATTTATGGAAGGTTCTAGAAGGTTCTAGAAAAGTCCGGAAGAAAGGCACTATGGAAGGTGGAGTCCCGGACAACCATGGCCGGCCAACCCTAGAGGGAGGAGTCCCAGGTGGACTCCACCTGTGGTGGCTGGCCACCCCTCCACCAAGGAAAGGTGGGAGTCCCACCTTGAGTAGGACTCCCTCCTTGAGTAGGTTTCCCACTTTTGGGAGGTTTTGTTGTTGGGGTCTTATTCGAAGACTTGGACTACAACTCTTGGGGACATCCACCTATATAATGAGGAGCCAAGGGGAGGGGCCGGCCAGACCAAGCCCTCCTAGGCCGCAGCCCCCAAGTGGCCGGCGCCCTAGACCCCTCTCTCCCCAAACCCTAGCCGCCTCCTCCTCCACCACATCTCCCGCGGCGCAGAGGCGAAGCCCTGCCGGAGATCTCCACCACCACCACCACCACGCCGTCGTGCTGCCGGGATTCCGAGGAGGATCTACTACTTCCACTGCCCGCTGGAACGGGGAGAAGGACATCGTCTTCATCAACACCGAACGTGTGACCGAGTACGGAGGTGCTGCCCGATTGTGGCACCGTCGAGATCAAGATCTTCTACGCGCTTTTGCAAGCGGCAAGTGATCGTCTACATCCACCCCGATATCTAATCTCATTAAGCTTTGCGAATCTTCGAGGGTTAGTCTCTTCATCTCCTCGTTGCTACCGTCTACTAGATTAGATCTTGGCTTGGTTTTCGTTCTTGCGGTAGGAATTTTTTTGTTTTCTATGCTACGAATCCCATCAATAAAGTAGATGAAATCATAGCCATATCATCAAGGTTGAGGTTATAAGAACACTTAAGTTAGCATTCACTTGGTCACTAATTTGCTTCGCCCGACTTAGCAATTCCTTCCAAGTAAATTGTGCATTTTGTTGAAATGTCATGTCTGGTGTATCCATGTGCTCATCATCCTACCTCCCTTGATGAAGAGTCGTCCTCGACTCTTTGATCCACAAAAGATAAATAGAAGGGTAGCAGATAATATCTAAGCAAGGCAAAATGAAATATTTGTGCTTTCACCTTAGCATGGTGTTGCATAGGATCATGTATTTGTTTGACACAACTTGAAATTTGTGCGTCCATGGTTATTGTTATGTTGATGGTTGGGATGTCCTCATCATCCTCCCTCTCTTGACAAGGAGTCGACCTCAACTCTTGCTAGTCATCACACAAAGGAAAAGTGGCCAGTACCAAACCAGATTGCAAAGGTTTTGTGAAATATGAAAGTTTAGATTTCACCTTTGCTAACTTATTATCGATGCCAACATGAAATTTTGTTAGGCTCAACAGTTCCTTCCAACAAACATTTCCAAGGAGTAAAATTTTATAATCAACCATGAACATGTTCGTACCACTCTCGCTATCTAGGAAAAGACTCGTCCTCAACTCCTTTTTTTCTACAAAATAATAGCATGGGAACGATAAAAGATAACTAGGCAAAGAAAAATTCAAATACTCTTGTTCCATTGTTTTTTTTTTGAGTTCCTTTGTGGTCTCCCCAATGTTTTAAAACATGTATATATTGTTGAATGGATGACACACATGATGTTCCAAATATTTTCTCTGATTTCATCTCACCATTGTTTCATGAGTTCATAATTGCATACCTCCGGGTGCATCAAAATGGATGAGCCCTTCTGTTTTACCTAATTGAGTACCTCCAGGAACTTGTGGAAGTCAATATGCACATATGATCTATGTGTAGTAGTGATCCATGTGCCCCATAATTGTTCCTTTATCTCCTCCTCCCATCATTGTAAGAGAGCAACAAGATATGATCTTAAAATTTGCACATCATGCAAAGAAAAGGAACTAGGTGAAGTGTTAGTAAGTGAATAATCTTCTCCATTTTCCTTTGGTGGATCACTCATCTAACTGATTTTGTGTTGGACGGTCATAACCTCACATACGATGTACTCAGACAAATCACTGATCATCTCACTCTCATTGTGTGGAATATTTTGTGGTGGGACACTCATCTCTCTATCATCATCTTGAACACTCTCAACCTCAAATTTGGCGGGATCACACAAGTCACTAATTGTGATGCTCTTAATTTATGGAATTTTAGGTTGTGGATCACACATACCTCTAATCTTCTCAATCAGATTAGATGTTCATTGCTCTCTCCGATTTTGTGAGGAAGTCTCTCTTCCTCACATTTGGTGGAATCTCTCAACTCTCTATCTTTGTTATTCTTGATATGTGGAATTTTGGGTTGTGGACACTCTTTCTCACATAGGATTGGAGAATCAATGTATTAACAAAGGGAGCACAGGGGCAAGGTCGGTGTCGAGCCACATCGCTACGTCCTAGAATATGGTTATTAAGCAACTTCATGGTTTGTTTCAGCTGAAGCATGCAATTCTGCAAATGCCGCAACTCATCATGTGTGACTGGAGCGTCTTGGTCATGGTTGCTGTGACATACACTTAATGTAACTCCTGCCATGTTAGTAGCACTAAAAGTGAATTGGATTTTTTTGTGGGAACACACAACCTCACCTCTTTCTTACCAAAGTTCTTATGAGTTCACATCACACCATATTTCACTTGGTTGTGTTAAAGCGATTGAAAGTCAAGGATCAAAGAACTAGCTTTAGTATTTTTTTTGGTGGAGCTCTAGGTGGGGGTAAGCTGAAATCAAGTTGATGCAAACCGAGATGTATTTTTTGGCAGATTTGTTTTGCTAGATCTTGCACCACTATAACTCAAATAACACACAACTTCTAATTTTTTTTGGACCAAGCTGGAACCTTTGGATCTTGCTCAACTCTTCTTCTCTCTTTTTTTGCTCCTTTTTATCTTTTCACTGTTTCTTTCTTTCTAAACAACAACTAGATCTAAAAACAACTACAAAGATGAAATTGTTGCAGATATAAAAAATGAACAACATGCCAGGAAACTAGATCTCACCACCAACAAGGCCTGTATTTATTTGTGGTGAGTACGCTCTAGGATAGAAGATATAACATCAAAACCTATAGATCTAAAGGGAATGATAACAATATTATAGATCCTATAGTGTAAATGAAAGCTCTGATACCAGATGATAAGCATGTACCGTTGGAGGAGTTCACACTCGATGGTGGCCCGATCTTCACGTTGCAGGATCAAATCGGGGAGGATAAATAGTTGCAAGCAGCCGGGGATAACTAGCTTTGACCTGTCAAGGTTGGATGCGACCCGAACGTTGGGGATGGTTGGCCGAAGCTACAAGAACTTCAACCCACTGTCCGAACAATCGCGGAACCCCAAACCAATACTAACCCACACAAAACGGCTTGAACCGTTGAGCATGAGGCAGGGGGAACCAGAGGCTCCTTCTTGAGAATCCGAATCAACTCACAGGGGCAAAGGTAGTAAGGATCTCTCAGTTCTAGAGCAGTCTTACTGCATATTCTTGTACCTGAATGGTTTAACCAAAAGACTCCCAAAATATGGGGCATATGGGGTTTTATAGCAGGGACAACCCCCTAGATAGGTGTGAAAAGGGCTGAAAATAACTTAGCATTTGCATAGCTTCCTTGGGAGACTAAGCAGTCAACTTGTGGAGTTATTGGAGAGCCCCTCGGAAGTTCGCGAACTTTTGACAACTTGGACATCTCCCACCGAACTTTTGACAGCTTCGACATCTCCCACCAAAACAGTAAGAACTTGGGGTACACAACTTCAAATGATGCGTGTTTTCTTTGTTGGAAGTAAATTAGCTTCTATTGTTATACCCTAAAGGCCCCGTCTCTCACCTTGGTGGGTGTGGGCATAATCGAAGATTAGAGAAATTTTTGACAACATCAGATTTGCTTGAAACTTGTTGTCGATAACTGTGTTCCTCAAAGTTACTGGCATCCTTCAAACTTGTTCCTAAATTCAAGTAGTAATAAAGTAGATGAAAGCATAGCCATATTATCAAGGTTGATGTTATAAGAATAACTTAAGTTAGGGTTCACCTGGTCACTAATTTGTTTCGCGCGACTTAGCAATTTCTTCCAACTAAATTGTGCACTTTCACTACAAGAAAAGTTGCCATGGCCGACGAAGTTGAAGTCGCGCCGTGGTTGCTGGTGTACCATGGCTGACGATTTTGGGTCTGTCCGTTGTGCATGTCAAAACGTTTTTTTCTCGTTTTTGAGGCCACCTAGCCCGACGAAAACGGCCAAAACGTTGCGTATGGTGGCCCGGGACGTGGTGCATCTCGAATTCTCGGGTTCGCCGGCCGAGTCAACGCAAATCCGCACCGCCGAGAGATGTAGGGCCCAGATGGCAGCCTCTCTGGCATTGTTTTTTTTTCTCGATCGCGCCATCTCGTTCAACGCTCTCCGGTCGAGCCGTTTACGATGCAGGATCATGGGTCCCGCATGTCATCCTCTATGAACCAAAATTCTTTCTATTCTTGGATTTTTTTTGACCCCCTGATTTCTGGCTACTTCCTTTTTCTTTTGATCCCTTGCCGCCTTGGAAACGTTGACACCGCTGCTGCTAATTGGGACCCGCATGTCATCCTCTATGAGCAATCAACTTTCTTTTCTTGGAGTTTTTTTGGGCACCTCAAATTCGGTCACTTGCCTTTTTCTTTCGATCCCCTGCCGCCTCTCAAACGGTGATACCGCTGCTGCTAAATGGGACCCGCATGTCATTCTCTATGTACTATAAAACTTTCTTTTCTTGGATTTTTTTTGGCACCTCATATTTGGTCACTTACCTTTTTCTTTCGATCCCCTGCCGCCTCTCAAACGGTGAGACCGCTGCTGCTAAATGGGACCCGCATGTCATCCTCTATGTACTATAAAACTTTCTTTTCTTGGATTTTTTTTGGAACCTCATATTTGGTCACTTGCCTTTTTCTTTCGATCCCGTGCAGCCTCTCAAACGGTGATACCGCTGCTGCTAAATGGGACCCGCATGTCATCCTCTATATACAATCAAGTTTCTTTTCTTGAATTATTTTTGGCTCCTGATATTTGGTCACTTGCATTTTTCTTTCGATTTCATGCCATGTTGAGGACCCTGCAGGCTCATGGGACCCGCATGTCATCCTCTATGTACTATAAAACTTTCTTTTCTTGGATTTTTTTGGCACCTCATATTTGGTCACTTGCCTTTTTCTTTCGATCCCCTACCACTTCTCAAACGGTGATACCGCTGCTGCTAATTGGGACCCGCATGTCATCCTCTATGTACACTCAAGTTTCTTTTCTTGAATTATTTTTGGCTCCTGATATTTGGTCACTTGCATTTTTCTTTCGATCTCATGCCACGTTTGAAACGTTGAGGAACATGCTGGCTCATGGGACTCGCATGTCATCCTCTATGTGCTATAAAAGTTTATTTTCTTGGGTTTTTTTTCACCCTCTGATTTTTGGCTATTTCCTTTTCCTTTTGATCCCCTGCCGCCTTGGAAACGTTGAGTAAGCTGCTGACTCATGGGACCCGCATGTCATCCTCTATGTACAATCAACTTTCTTTTTCTTTTGATCTCAAGCTGCATTTGAAACGTTGAGACCGCTGCTGCTAATTGGGACCCGCATGTCATCCTTTATGTACAATAAAGTTTTTTTCTTGGATTATCTTTGGCTCCTGATATTTTGTCACTTGCCTTTTTTCTTTCGATCTCATGCCGCCTTTGAAACGTTGAGTAAGCTGCTGGCTCATGGGTCCCGCATGTCATCCTCTAAGAACAATAAAAGTTTCCTTTCTTGGAGTTATTTTTGACACCTAATTTCTGGCTATTTGCCTTTTTCTTTTGATCTCCTGCCCCCTTTGAAACGATGACGACGCAGCTGGCAGGTCGGTCCCACATGTCATCCTCTGTGAACAATAAAAGTTTCCTTTGATGGATTTATTTTGAACCCCTAATTAATTTCGGGATATTTCCTTTTTTCCTTTGATCCCCTGCCGCCTTGGAATCGTTGAGGATGCTGCTGCCTCATGGGTCCCGCATGTCATCCTCTCAGAACGGTAAATGTTTCTTTTCTTGGATTTTGTTGACCAAACGATTTTTGGCTTATTTTTTCTTTCGGTCTCCTGCAGCCTTTAAAATGTTCAGGGCGTTGCTGGCTCACGGGTCCCACATGTCAACCTCTATGAACAATAAACGCTGAGGATCTTGCTGCCTCATGGGTCCCGCATGTCATCCTCTCAGAACGAAAATGTTTCTTTTCTTGTATTTTTTACCAACAGATTTTTGGTTTATTTTTTCTTTCCATCCCCTGCCGCCTTTAAAATGTTGACGACGCTGCTGGCTCATGGGTCCTCGATGTCAGCCTCCCCGTACAAGAAACATGTGATATCTTGATTATTTTGCAGACAATAAACATTGTATTTCGCTCTGAGCTATTGCAAACGGATAAATTAAATCTTTATTTTTACATAAACAAACTTATATGTTGAATCTCCTTGTTTTGTGTTTTTGCGAAGCATAGGACTTTCCTGTTTTTTTAGAAAAATCTGAACTTTCCTGTTTTGGAGTGGGCTGAAATTGTACGAGTCAAAAGGCCCAGCAGGATAGTTCGAAGGCCCAGATGTCCAGATGCAGCCCAATTGAAATCTTTCTTTTCTTGGATTTTTTTCACCCCCGATTTCTCGGCTACTTCATTTTTCTTTTGGTCCTGTGCCGCCTTGGAAATGTTGAGACCATTCTTTGCCAAAATGGGACCCGCATGTCATCCTCTATGTACAATAAAATTTCTTTTCTTGGATTATTTTTGGCTCCTGATATTTGGCCACTTGCCTTTTTCTTTCAATCTCATGCCAACTTTGAAACGTTGAGGAAGCTGCTGGCTCATGGGTCCCGCATGTCATCCTCTATGAACAATAAAAGTTTCCTTTGTTGGATTTATTTTTTACCCCTAATTTCTGGCTATTTGCCTTTTTCTTTTGATCCCCTGCCCCCTTTGAAACCATGACGACGCAGCTGGCAGGTCGGTCCCACGTGTCATCCTCTATGAACAATAAAGGTTTCCTTTGATAGATTTATTTTTTACCCTAATTAATTTCTGGCTATTTCCTATTTTTATTTTGATCCCCTGCCGCCTTGGAAAAGTTGAGGATGCTGCTGCCTCATGGGTCCCGCATGTCATCCTCTCAGAAAGGTAAAAGTTTCATTTCTTGGATTTTGTTTACCAACTGATTTTTGGCTTTTTTTTTGATCTCCTGCCGCCTTTAAAACGTTGACGACGCTGCTGGCTCATGGGTCCCCAATGTCAGCCTCCCCGTACTGCAAATCCTCTTTCTGCAAAGGTTGTATTTCTAGCTAGATAGCTAAGGTGGATTCGAATCTGCCGTGGTTCAGGCAGCTCAGGTAAGCCTTCTTGCACTGATTAATGGAACTAGTGTATAGCAAGGTCAAGACATGTGGCTTGGTGTAATGAATCTATTTGAATCATGTTGTGGATTCAATCTGATAGTTCTCTAACAGGTCAGCCAAAATAGAAATTAAGTTTTTTTCTAAAACGGAAATGCAAATTAAGATGAAAACAAACATTAGTTATCATAATAGCTGATCATACATACATACTTGCTAAGAGCAAAAGCTTGCCAGAGTTTTACCACCCATACAATTAATTAGCAGTTCAGATAAGATAACCTTATATAAGTATAACTACAAATGCATTTGCTAAGGGCTCATGGGACAATAGAACTAGACAACCGCAAACTTGATGACCAGCATGTCACAACGGCATCGAAAGATCTTGACCTTCAACTTTGATCCAATGCGAAGTTTGGCACCGTCAATGAACTTTTTCCACCTGGAAGTAACAGCCAAGCGGCCATCTGTGGGACTGACGGAGTACCGTCCCTCCACGGTGAGACCTTCACTCTCCATGACGAGGGAAATCTTGCCCCTTCGGCCAGCATTGAGATCCTTGGCGATACTTTTAGGCAATTTCTGATTCAAAGCAAGAGATACCAACAAAAATTAGTCAATGGCACCAATGCACTGAAGACTGAACCATGTGAGACTTTGAGCAGAGAAGACATCAAGATAAGAGCAGTTATGCTGTCATATACTCACGAACATAGCCTTCAGATGCGTCCTGGTCACCACACGGGTGGCCACAGCAATGAGCTGAGACCTCGGTGATACGGTGGGGGCAGGTGCGAGCACAGGCTGGTACATGAGCTGGTGCTGATGCAGGAGACTGCCGGGCAGGTGCAATAAACGGTGCCTCTAGAGGAACCGGTGCTGATGCAGAGACTGTTGGGCAGGTGCGTAAACGGTGCAGCCTAGAGGAACCGATCTTTGATGCAGGAGCCTGCTGGGTAGGTGTAGTATATGGGGCCTCTACAGGAACCAATGCTGATGTAGGGGCCTGCTGGGTAGATGCAATAAACGGTGCTGGTACAGGAACCGGTGCTGATGCAGGAGAGTGGGAAGCCGGTGCCGGTGCTGGTGTGGGTGCCCTTTGTGACATCCGCTCCTGTTCCATCAGGGGATCTGTAGCTTTGATCATGTTAAACCCAGCAAGCTAGAACAGAGGGAATGGTTTAGAACAACTGCTCAGAATGCAGTAATCAAAGGATATGAGTACAAAAAAGTTACATATTATATATTTGGAAGTGTCTCCAACTCTGTAAGCAGTTACGTATATCTGCCCGTTTGAGTTTCTAATCCACAGCTCGTCGCCCTTCTTCAGACCGTAGTCAAAAGCAAACTTTCTCCAATCATGTCCATACAAATATGTGATGGCCTGCGTCTTGTAGACATACACCTCATAGACCGTGTAGGTGTTCATCAATTTGCCATTGCCATGCATAGTGAAAGATCCTTCATGCGGACACATCTGGTTAATCATTGGACGAAGTTCACAAGGTACAGTCTGCAGGTGAAAATTGATACTAATGTAAGAAGCAGGAAGACTAAAAACAAGACTTTACTATATGCCAATTCATGCTAAACCACTGAGAATACATACCTGTAACTCTGTGAAGGAGTTATTAGAAAGGTAGATAGAGCCATAGGAGGTGTTATATGCGGGGTATGTACATGGGCCCGCCATATTCCCGCAAGCTCGGCATCGGGATGGTGAAGGAAACATGGGAGGTACTACTGGTGCGTAGCGCTGAATGTAAGTGGAAGAATTAGGTTGTGTAAAGTGCATAGTTCAGAGCAATGCAAATGTTGACAAGCGAGTGCATAACACTATGTTACAAACTGAACGGTCAAAATTTAGTGTATGATGAATATAAGCATGCTAATTTGGCGTTTCTGAATTCCAAGAAGCAGTAGACAGAGCCGGTGATAATATCAGAAATAAATCATGGCATGTATATGTGGCTTAAGAAAATATACCCGAACCCTTGGATGGTTACGGCCCGGCTGGTCCTTGGACTTGAGCTTATATAAGCATCCAGAAGGTGGGGCTGACAGTAACTTGGTGGCAGCCTCTGCAGATGCCTCATCAGCAGCAGTTACAATCCTTTTGACCAATGAAGGCTTAGCAGTTTCAGTCTGCATATGAAAATTGAAGAGCAACAGACATCAGCAGTGATATATAAAATGAATCTATGAGACACTGATGCATATAGTGCTGGATGTAAGTGGAAAAATAGGGTTGTGTGTGTTTCTGAACTATTGGTAAGCATAATTAGACAAAGCCAGCAATAAACAGACAAATCAAATCATGTATGAGGATTAAGAAAATATACCTGCTTAAAAAGGATACCACCTAGCTGGCCCGTGGCCTTGTGCTGGAGGAGGTTTTCAGAAGATGGTGGCGGCACCATCATCTTCACAGCAGCCTCATCAGGATCATTTTTTATCCATTTGAGTAGAGGCACAGAAGCTTCATCCTGCATATGAATAACAGCAGAACTCATCATTGATATTTAAAAAATCTATGAGATGGACTGATGCAAAAAGTGCAGGATGTAAGTGGAAGAATAGGGTTGTGCATAGACAACAGTTGACAACAATGCAAATGATTACAAAAGAAGCCAACAGAACTCAACAGTTTATATACTGGATGAGACAGACTGAAAAGTGAAAAATTAGTGTATGATGATTGTAAGCAAACGCAGTGTTTCTGAACTTTTGGTAAGCATTAGGCAAAGCCAACAGTAATTAAACAGATAATAATAAAATTATGTATGTGGATTAAGAAAATATACTAGATTCATTAAAAGGTCACCACCCAACTGGCCCATGGCCTCGTGCTTGTAGAGGTTTTCGGATGATGGTGCCGGCACCATCGTCCTCACAGCAGCCTCATCAGCCTCATTTTGCATCCACTTGAGTAAAGGCGCAGCAGTTTCAGCCTGCATAAGAATGGGAACAGATCTCAGCAGTGATATTGAATGACTCTGAGACAGACTGATGCATATAGTGCTGGATGTAAGTGGAAGGGTATGGCTGTGTATGGACAACAGTTCACAACAATGCAAGGGTGTGTTCGGTTCTGAAACAGCGTGGAATGGAATGGAATGGTTCCATTTCAGAGGAATGGAATGGTTACATTTTTTTCGGTTGGGAAAAATGGAGAGCGGAACAGATCAAGGTTAAACTAATCATTTGCCTCAAAATTGTAATTAGCAATTGCAAATGACATTTAATCTCAAAATCGTAATTAACAGCGCCTAATGGTGCTCTTTTAATCTAAAAATCGTAATTAACATCATTTTTTGTTGGGTTAGGGGAACTGGAGAGTAGATGAACATTACTGTATGATGATTGTAAGCAAACGAATTTGGTGTTTCTAAACTTTTGGCTTCGAGATCTTATGGGCTTCATCTATAGCCTACCCCAACTTGTTTGGGACTGAAAGGCTTGGTTGTTGTTGTTGTTGTTGTAAACTTTTGGCAAGCATTAGAAAAAACCGACAATAAATAGACAAATATCAAGGCATGTTTTGTGGATTAAGAAAATATACCATATTCATTAAAAGATCACCACCCAGCGGGCGCGTGGCCTTGTGCTTGTAGAGGCATTTAGAAGATGGGGGCGGCATCAACATACTGGCAGCCTGATCAGCTGCAGTTTTGATCTTCCTTTTGAGCAAAGGCCCTAAAGTTTCAGTCTGCATATGAATAGCAAAACAAAAGGCAGACCTCAGCAGTGATATTGAATTACTGTATGAGATAGACTGATGCATATAGTGGATGCTCTTAGCCTTTTGCACCATGAACACTAGCTATGGACAGACAAAAAAAACTACTCCAATTGACTCAGCTTTGTCTAGATACCTCCATCCCAAAGCTTAAGGCTTATTTATTTTTGAGAAATCAAAACAAGTAAAGTTTGACCAAAATTTTAGAACATTCTATCAACAAATATAATATTGTGTAGATACCGTAGGAAAATATATTTCACAACCTATTTAATGATATTAATTTTGTATTTTGCATGTTAATGATTTTTGGTAAAAGCTTAGTCAAACATGGTATAGTTTGACTTTCTAAAAATAATATAATCCCTAAGCTTTGAGATGGAGGTAGTAGTATCTAGAGCTAAAAACACATCTAGATACATCCGTATCTACAGATAGTTGAGTCAATTAATTTGGATCTGAGGGAGTATCAGATTCAGACTACATCATGGTAAGTTGGTTAAAAAAATTACCCCTCGGCGGTCCACACCAGCTCGCGATGGCATTTCGCTTCTTGTGCTGCAGATCGGGCCATGCTCCTGCGGCGGGTGGGGAGCTATTCTCGTTCCCCATAGCCTCAGCACGGAACACGGAGGTACCAACCTGATACGAGAGAATATAGAGCATGGTGTCACAGAGGCTTTATGCACAAACAAGTGAAGACATGTGCTACTTTAAGCATCTTCCAGAACAGGAACAGATTGAGGATGCGGACAGACAGAGTGGATAAGCAAACGGAGTACCTGCTTTGCGGGGCTGGGGACGCAGCTCAGGCTTAGCCAACTGCCCACATGCGTGGTGGCCTTACGCTCCATTGCCCCCCCACCACCACCGAGGTATTTCCTTTCCTGTACAAGCTGACAAAAGATACATTGAGGATCTGCAGAAACTACAAAGGTTGCAAATGTCGACAAATAAAGGAAGAACACCCCAATCCAAGCAAAGGTAGCCCCCGCCCCCCACCCCCATCAATCACTCCCACCGCGAGGGTGACCAGAAAGACACCCCTTCGCCCAGAATAGGAAATAGTAGATGCGCAAGATATCGAGGTGAGGAAAAAAGAACCGATCTCGAGAAAGGAAAGAGCATTACTAGTACTACCTAATCCGCTTGGTCTAGATGCAGCTTGCCCCTCCAAGCTGGATGCCTGGACGGTGGAGGCGAAAGGAGGGGATCGAGCTAGCGGTTTGCATCCGTCGGCTGTCGGCACTCGATCGGGAGAGACAAAGGGGGCTACATAAAGGGGAGGGGTAACATATTTTATTACACAGTGAACTTACTGATGTGACTAGTCATTACATGTCTCACTGAAACTGGGGCCCATAGTGTGGCACCCCAAATTCACTTGAACCTGCACGGCGGGACGCATTGGCGCGTCAAGAAAACCCCCGAATTGTAGCGGGGAAATGAAACATTTCACAAAAATTCGAAATTCAAGCACACTGCCACGCGCCAAGCACGCGGGCTATTCCTTCCTCTTCCTCGGTTCCTCCTCCCCTATCCGAAAAACCCCAAATCCCAAGCTCAAACAACAACAACAAAAATCAAATCCCCTGGCCGCCATGCATGTCCTTGTTAACCCGCTGGAGATCGTTCCCGGACGAGGCGGACCCCCCGCCCTGAGATCCCGAGTTTGTCCGCTCCGTCCACCTCGAGGCACTGATATGTCTCCGACGTATCGATAATTTCTTATGTTCCATGCCACATTATTGATGTTATCTACATGTTTTATGCACACTTTATGTCATATTCGTGCATTTTCTGGAACTAACCTATTAACAAGATGCCGAAGTGCCAGTTGCTGTTTTCTGCTGTTTTTGGTTTCAGAAATCCTAGTAACGAAATATTCTCGGAATTGGACGAAATCAACGCCCAGGGTCCTATTTTGCCACGAAGCTTCCAGAAGTCCGAAGAGGAGACGAAGTGGGGCCACGAGGTGCCCAGACCCTAGGGCGGCGCCCCCCCCCCCTTGGCCGCGCGGCCCTGTGGTGTGGGGCCCTCGTGCCGCCTCCTGACCTGCCCTTCCGCCTACTTAAAGCCTCCGTCGCGAAACCCCCAGTACCGAGAGCCACGATACGGAAAACCTTCCAGAGACGCCGCCGCCGCCGATCCCATCTTGGGGGATCCAGGAGATCGCCTCCGGCACCCTGCCGGAGAGGGGAATCATCTCCCGGATGACTCTACGCCGCCATGGTCGCCTCCGGAGTGATGTGTGAGTAGTCTACCCCTGGACTATGGGTCCATAGCAGTAGCTAGATGGTTGTCTTCTCCCCATTGTGCTATCATTGTCGGATCTTGTGAGCTGCCTAACATGATCAAGATCATCTATCTGTAATTCTATATGTTGCGTTTGTTGGGATCCGATGAATAGAGAATACTTGTTATGTTGATTATCAAAGTTATGTCTATGTGTTGTTTATGATCTTGCATGCTCTCCGTTACTAGTAGATGCTCTGGCCAAGTAGATGCTTGTAACTCCAAGAGGGAGTATTTATGCTCGATAGTGGGTTCATGCCTCCATTGATATCTGGGACAGTGACAGAATGTTCTAAGGTTGTGGATGTGCTGTTGCCACTAGGGATAAAACATTAGTGCTATGTTCAAGGATGTAGTTACTAGTTACATTACGCGCAATACTTAATGCAATTGTCTGTTGTTAGCAACTTAATACTGGAGGGGGTTCGGATGATAACCTGAAGGTGGACTTTTTAGGCATAGATGCAGTTGGATGGCGGTCTATGTACTTTGTCGTAATGCCCAATTAAATCTCACTATACTCATCATAATATGTATGTGCATGGTCATGCCCTCTTTATTTGTCAATTGCCCAACTGTAATTTGTTCACCCAACACCCAACATGATGTTTATCTTATGGGAGAGACACCTCTAGTGAACTGTGGACCCCGGTCCAATTCTCTATACTGAAATACAATCTACTGCAATACTTGTTCTACTGTTTTCTGCAAACAATCATCTTCCACACAATACGGTTAATCCTTTGTTACAGCAAGCCGGTGAGATTGACAACCTCACTGTTTCGTTGGGGCAAAGTACTTTGGTTGTGTTGTGCAGGTTCCACGTTGGCGCCGGAATCCCTGGTGTTGCGCCGCACTACATCCCGCCGCCATCAACCTTCAACGTGCTTCTTGGCTCCTCCTGGTTCGATAAACCTTGGTTTCTTTCTGAGGGAAAACTTGCTGCTGTGCGCATCATACCTTCCTCTTGGGGTTCCCAACGAACGTGTGAGTTACACGCCATCAAGCATATTTTCTGGCGCCGTTGCCGGGGAGATCAAGACACGCTGCAAGGGGAGTCTCCACTTCCCAATCTCTTTACTTTGTTTTTGTCTTGCTTAGTTTTATTTACTACTTTGTTTGCTGCATTATATCAAAACACAAAAAAATTAGTTGCTAGTTTTACTTTATTTGCTATCTTGTTTGCTATATCAAAAACACAAAAAAATTAGTTACTTGCATTTACTTTATCTAGTTTGCTTTAGTTACTACTGCTGAAATGAGTAATCCTGAAGTTGAAGTTCGTTCATTTAAGCAACAAGGGGGAGAATGTTTAAAAGATGCTTGGTATAGAATCAGTGATGCCCATAATAGGTGCACTAAGAAACACTCCACCACTATCCTACTCAGGAATTTTTATGTTGGTATCTCTAGCTGGAATAGATATGTTCTTGATTGTCTCGCGGGAGGTAACTTCCTAGGCGCTCCCGCCTTAGAAGCTAGTTGCATTATTGAGAGTTTATTTGGAACACCACCTGTTAATGAAACTAAAATTGAAATCTCTCTTGAGGATGTTATGAAAAAATTGGAAACCATAGAGAAAAAATTTCCGAGTGTAGAAACTAAATTGGAGATGTTACTTGATAAAACTGATGAACTTGATAAATCCTTAGGAGGAATTGATGAAAGAATTAGTGTCCTAGGAACTTGTGTTTTCTATGATGATCAAATCAATAGGATTGGTGAGCTTGAAAAAGCAATGGGAACCTTGGGTTCAACCTTTTCATCTATAAAGTTTAGAGAAAAAGCTTATGTGGGTAAGGAGCAAAAGTTTATGTATGTCTCTAAAGTGCCCAAACCAAAGAAATATTACTATAGGCCTAAAATTGACAAAGCCCTTAGTACCACTACAGATGGGGGAGCTTATGATATCAATGCCTCACCTCTTGATAATACTTGATACACACTTTATGCGCCTAGCTGAAAGGCGTTAAAGAAAAGCGCTTATGGGAGACAACCCATGGTTTTTACCTACAGTACTTTGTTTTTATTTTGTGTCTTGGAAGTTGTTTACTACTGTAGCAACCTCTCCTTATCTTAGTTTAGTGTTTTGTTGTGCCAAGTAAAGTCGTTGATAGAAAAGTTCATACTAGATTTGGATTACTGCGCAGAAACAGATTTCTTTGCTGTCACGAATCTGGGCTGTTTTCCCTGTAGGTAACTCAGAAAATTATGCCAATTTACGTGAGTGATCCTCAGATATGTACGCAACTTTCATTCAATTTGAGCATTTTCATTTGAGCAAGTCTGGTGCCTCGATAAAATTCGTCAATACGAACTGTTCTGTTTTGACAGATTCTGCCTTTTATTTCGCATTGCCTCTTTTGCTATGTTGGATGAATTTCTTTGATCCATTAATGTCCAGTAGCTTTATGCAATGTCCAGAAGTGTTAAGAATGATTGTGTCACCTCTGAATATGTTAATTTTTATTGTCGCTAACCCTCTAATGAGTTGTTCTAAGTTTGGTGTGGAGGAAGTTTTCAAGGATCAAGAGAGGAGTATGATGCAACATGATCAAGGAGAGTGAAAGCTCTAAGCTTGGGGATGCCCCGGTGGTTCACCCCTGCATATATCAAGAAGACTCAAGCGTCTAAGCTTGGGGATGCCCAAGGCATCCCCTTCTTCATCGACAATATTATCAGGTTCCTCCCCTGAAACTATATTTTTATTCCATCACATCTTATGTGCTTTGCTTGGAGCGTCGGTTTGTTTTTGTTTTTGTTTTGTTTGAATAAAATGGATCCTAGCATTCACTTTATGGGAGAGAGACACGCTCCGCTGTAGCATATGGACAAGTATGTCCTTAGTTTCTACTCATAGTATTCATGGCGAAGTTTCTCCCTCGTTAAATTGTTATATGGTTGGAATTGGAAAATGATACATGTAGTAATTGCTATTAATGTATTGGGTAATGTGATACTTGGAAATTGTTGTGCTCATGTTTAAGCTCTTGCATCATATGCTTTGCACCCATTAATGAAGAAATACATAGAGCATGCTAAAATTTGGTTTGCATATTTGGTTTCTCTAAGGTCTAGATAATTTCTAGTATTGAGTTTGAACAACAAGGAAGACGGTGTAGAGTCTTATAATGTTTTCAATATGTCTTTTATGTGAGTTTTGCTGCACCGGTTCATCCTTGTGTTTGTTTCAAATAAGCCTTGCTAGCCTAAACCTTGTATCGAGAGGGAATACTTCTCATGCATCCAAAATACTTGAGCCAACCACTATGCCATTTGTGTCCACCATACCTACCTACTACATGGTATTTTTCGCCATTCCAAAGTAAATTGCTTGAGTGCTACCTTTAAAATTCCATCATTCACCTTTGCAATATATAGCTCATGGGACAAATAGCTTAAAAACTATTGTGGTATTGAATATGTAATTATGCACTTTATCTCTTATTAAGTTGCTTGTTGTGCGATAACCATGTTCACTGGGGACGCCATCAACTACTCTTTGTTGAATTTCATGTGGGTTGCTATGCATGTTCGTCTTGTCTGAAGTAAGAGCGATCTACCACCTTATGGTTAAGCATGCATATTGTTAGAGAAGAACATTGGGCCGCTAACTAAAGCCATGATCCATGGTGGAAGTTTCAGTTTTGGACAAATATCCTCAATCTCATATGAGAAAATTATTAATTGTTGTTACATGCTTATGCATAAAAGAGGAGTCCATTATCTGTTGTCTATGTTGTCCCGGTATGGATGTCTAAGTTGAGAATAATCAATAGCGAGAAATCCAATGCGAGCTTTCTCCTTAGACCTTTGTACAGGCGGCATAGAGGTACCCCTTTGTGACACTTGGTTAAAACATGTGCATTGCGATGATCCGGTAGTCCAAGCTAATTAGGACAAGGTGCGGGCACTATTAGTAAACTATGCATGAGGCTTGCAACTTGTAAGATATAATTTACATGATACATATGCTTTATTACTACCGTTGACAAAATTGTTTCATGTTTTCAAAATCAAAGCTCTAGCACAAATATAGCAATCGATGCTTTTCCTCTATGGAGGACCATTCTTTTACTTTCAATGTTGAGTCAGTTCACCTATTTCTCTCCACCTCAAGAAGCAAATACTTGTGTGAACTGTGCATTAATTCCTACATACTTGCTTATTGCACTTATTATATTACTCTATGTTGACAATATCCATGAGATATACATGTTACAAGTTGAAAGCAATCGCTGAAACTTAATCTTCCTTTGTGTTGCTTCAATGCTTTTACTATAAATTATTGCTTTATGAGTTAACTCTTATGCAAGACTTATTGATGCTTGTCTTGAAGTGCTATTCATGAAAAGTCTTTGCTTTATGATTCACTTGTTTACTCATGTCATATACATTGTTTTGATCGCTGCATTCACTACATATGCTTTACAAATAGTATGATCAAGGTTATGATGGCATGTCACTCCAGAAATTATCTGTGTTATCGTTTTACCTGCTCGGGACGAGCAGAACTAAGCTTGGGGATGCTGATACGTCTCCGACGTATCGATAATTTCTTATGTTCCATGCCACATTATTGATGTTATCTACATGTTTTATGCACACTTTATATCATATTCGTGCATTTTCTGGAACTAACCTATTAACAAGATGCCGAAGTGCCGATTCTTTGTTTCTGCTGTTTTTGGTTTCAGAAATCCTAGTAACGAAATATTCTCGGAATTGGACGAAATCAACGCCCAGGGTCCTATTTTGCCACGAAGCTTCCAGAAGTCCGAAGAGGAGACGAAGTGGGGCCACGAGGTGCCCAGACCCTAGGGCGGCGTGGCCCCCCCCTTGGCCGCGCGGCCCTGTGGTGTGGGGCCCTCGTGCCGCCTCCTGACCTGCCCTTCCGCCTACTTAAAGCCTCCGTCGCGAAACCCCCAGTACCGAGAGCCACGATACGGAAAACCTTCCAGAGACGCCGCCGCCGCCGATCCCATCTCGGGGGATCCAGGAGATCGCCTCCGGCACCCTGCCGGAGAGGGGAATCATCTCCCGGAGGACTCTACGCCGCCATGGTCGCCTCCGGAGTGATGTGTGAGTAGTCTACCCCTGGAATTGTAGGATAACGTTGCATAGAAAACAAAAATTTTCCTATCGCGAACACGCAATCCAAGCCAAGATGCAATCTAGAAGACGATAGCAACGAGGGGATGATCAAGACTAACCCTTGAAGAGATTCCAAAGCCTATAAGAGTAGGCTCTTATTGCTGCGGTAGATGATCACTTGCCGCTTGCAAAAGCGCATAGAAGATCTTGATCACGATCGCTTCCGGCGCCACGAACGGGCAGCACCTCCGTACTCGGTCACACGTTCGGTTGTTGATGAAGACGACGTCCACCTCCCCGTTCCAGCGGGCAGCGGAAGTAGTAGCTCCTCTTGAATCCGACAGCACGACGGCGTGGTGTCGGTGGTGGTGGAGAAATCCGGCGGAGCTTCGCTTAAGCGTGCGGGATGTGGTGGAGGAGAGAGACCGCTAGGGTTTGGGGAGAGAGGGGGGTTGGGCGCCGGCCCTCTAAGGGGTGCGGCCAAGGCTGAGGCTTGAAGTGTTCAGCCCCCTCTCTATGCCCCTCATTATATAGGTGGAAGCCCCAAGAGTTCTAGTCCAAGTCTTCGAATAAGACCCCAACACTAAAACCTCCCATATGTGGGAAACCTACTCAAGGAGGGAGTCCCACCCAAGGTGGGATTCCCACCTTTCCTTGAGGTGGGTTGGCCGGCCACCCTAGGGGAGTCCACCTTGGACTCCTCCCCTTTAGGGTTGGCTGGTCATGCAAGTGGAGTCTCTTTGGGACTCCACTTTCCAAAATGCCATTTTTCCGGACTTTTCTAGAACCTTCTAGAACCTGCCATAAATGCACCGGATCATTTCCAAACTTGGAATATGACTTCCTATATATGAATCTTATTCTCCGGACCATTCCGGAACTCCTCGTGATGTCCGGGATCTCATCCGGGACTCCGAACAAATATTCGAACTCCATTCCATATTCAAGTTCTACCATTTCAACATCCAACTTTAAGTGTGTCACCCTACGGTTCGTGAACTATGCGGACATGGTTGAGTACTCACTCCGACCAATAACCAATAGCGGGATCTGGAGATCCATAATGGCTCCCACATATTCAACGATGACTTTAGTGATCGAATGAACCATTCACATACAATACCAATTCCCTTTGTCACGCGATATTTTACTTGTCCGAGGTTTGATCTTCGGTATCACTCTATACCTTGTTCAACCTCGTCTCCTGACAAGTACTCTTTACTCGTACCGTGGTATGTGGTCTCTTATGAACTCATTCATATGCTTGCAAGACATTAGACGACATTCCACCGAGAGGGCCCAGAGTATATCTATCCGTCATCGGGATGGACAAATCCCACTGTTGATCCATATGCCTCAACTCATACTTTCCGGATACTTAATCCCACCTTTATAGCCACCCATTTACGCAGTGGTGTTTGGTGTAATCGAAATACCTTTCCGGTACAAGTGATTTACATGATCTCATGGTTATAAGGACTAGGTAACTATGTATCGAAAGCTTATAGCAAACAACTTAATGACGAGATCTTATGCTACGCTTAATTGGGTGTGTCCATTACATCATTCATACAATGACATAACCTTGTTATTAATAACATCCAATGTTCATGATTATGAAACTAATCATCCATTAATCAACAAGCTAGTTAAGAGGCATACTAGGGACTTCTTTGTTTGTCTACATATCACACATGTACTAATGTTTCGGTTAATACAATTATAGCATGATATATAAACATTTATCATAAACATAAAGATATAAATAATAACCACTTTATTATTGCCTCTAGGGCATATCTCCTTCAGTCTCCCACTTGCACTAGAGTCAATAATCTAGTTTACATTTGTAAAGATATAACACCTTGGCCTTATGGTGCTTTATCATGTATTGCTCACGGGAGAGGTTTTTAGTCAATGGATCTGACACGTTCAGAAACGTATGTATTTTGTAATTCATTTGTGTCTCAACGCATCACTCATTTCCAAATGAGTCGGCATTTAAATATGTTTGGTCTTCTGGTGGAACCTTAATTCCGCGGTCTGAAATATGTCACTAATATTGTTACACACAATATAGCTTCAAAGTTCTGACTCTGTCGGAACTACACCAAGTTCTCAAAGAACCTCTTGACTTAACATCCTTTGTCATTGTCAAAACAATGACATACTCTGCCTTCTTTTGTAGAATCCATCACAATATTTAGAACTCTTCTAAATCTAGCATAGACTACTTCTAGCTCATTGTGCTACCTTTTAAACAACACTTAGTCTAATTTGAGATTGAAATTATATTTTATATGTGACAAAAACAATATTGGTGTAACACCTTACAGCGATTTGTTTGTCATTTCTTCATACAAAAATATATATATATATATCCTTAGTTCTTCTAAAGTACTCAAGGATATTCTTACTGTCGTCCAATGATCATCATATGAATCATTCTGGTAAATGCTCATAACACTTTATAGCACATGATATCTGATTGTGTACATATTATTCGTGATCTATAATCACTCATGTGTTTTTACTCTTTGAGTGTCAGATACACTCAAGTCTTGTTAAAACTTTACATGACAAGAACATCTTCTTAATATTTCTATATTGAACTATTTCAATATCCATTCTATGTACTTTGACTTAAACTTATTTTGTGTTTCAATCTATCTTCATAGATCTTGACACTAAATTTGTTTCAGTCATTATCTTTTCATTGAAGTTAATTTCTCAATGAAAACCTTTTAATCAAGTATATAATTACATCATTTATAACCAACTATATGTCATCTACATAAGTATTATAAATATATCTCAGCGCTCCCACTTAATTTCTTGCAAACGCAAGCCTCTTCATCGTCTCTGATGAAATCAAAAACTCTTTGACTATTTCATCTGGTAAAGATTCCAACTCCGTAATACTCACTTCATCCAATTGAAGTTCGTATACCTATCTAGTATTCTACGGACTAGCAAAACAATTGGTTGTATCTTGTATACATACTTCTGTTAAGTAGTGTATTTTGCCATCCTACTATCATATCTCATAAAAGAAATATGTAGTGATTACTAGAATAATCCACATAGACTATAAGCATTGCTACGGAAGATCTAATCTTATCGTAGTCAACTCTTTGAACTTTGTCGTAAACAATTTTTCGACAAGTCGATCTTCTTTAATGATATTTCATCCAAGTCTATAGATCCATTTACTTTCAAAAAAGTATTCATCTATTATGGATTTCATGGCGTATGGCCATTTTAACGGAGTCAGGGCCCATCATAACTTCTTTGTTTGTAGTTGGTTTATCATTGTTTCAAAATCAATCCTTTGTCCACAAATCATTTATTTGATCACAAAGTAAACCATACCTACAAGGTTCAATATGTACTTCGATCTCCATGGCTAAAACACTTTGTAGTCATGGGAGCCATGATCGTCGTGGCCGCTTCCGAAACCAATTCCGATGCTGCGCTACTCTGATCATTATGCTCAGGTTCATAAACCTTATCAAATTATATTATCCTCCCACTCAAATACTTTACTAGAAACAATTTCTTGGAAATAAGAAACATTGACAAACACTTTTGTCTTTGTCTCCATAGTGGGAAGAATTCCCAATTAATTCTCTGGGATAACCAACAAAGACATTCATCCGATTTTGGTTGTTAACTTTTAGACCAAAATTTTAAAGAAAGGACTATTAGGGTTTATACCCATGCCATAACTCGTATGGTGTCATTTCTACGGATCATGATGATGCTCTATTCAGTGTAAAAGCGGTAGTCACTAAAGCATAATCCACAAAAAATATAATGGCGTCATGATATTTTATCTCATCATCAATCCAACAAGGCTTGGATACATCTCTCGGATACTATATCATCATTATGATGCTCCAAGAAATGTGAGTTGTAGAACAATTTCATGACTCTCTTAGATGTTCGCTAAAACTCGTAATTCAAATATTTTCACCATGATCCAATCATAGATATTTGACTTTTCTATTACGATGATTTCCACTTCATGTTGAAATTTATTTGAACCCATTCAAATGTTTCAAACTTCTTCCTTATCGAATATATCCACATATATATACTCAATTCATTGTTGAAAGTTTTCATGAAGTAGAAGAATCTCCCGCACACAACTATGCTCAGTGAACCATATACATCATTATGTATTTTTCCACTAAGTTTGTTACCCGTTCAACTCTTGGCCTATGAACGGTATTTTAATCATTCTCTTTAGAAAAGATTTGCAAGTGCCAAATGATTCAAAAATCAAATGACTCCAAAAATCCATTTGCATGGAGTTCCTTCATGCGTTCCTTTCTAACATGACTTAATATGGCGGTTCCACAAATAAGTGGAATTCAAATCATTTGCCTTATGGCATTTTAGCGTCAGTGTTATGTATGTGTGTTTCACCATTAAGATTTATAATAACTTATCCATCGTACATGGAGTAATGTCATAATTTGAACAACTCATTGTTTTCATTTGACCAGAGCAAAATAACAATTATTAAGTTCTTTATTATAAATTCTAAGGGCTAGATAGAATGCCAACGACGAACATAATAACACTTTATTTTGTTCCAGACGTGCATTTCTATCATATTCCTTGTCAGTCACTTAGGCCATTGTATTCTTGTATTGCGTTGTTTTGTATGACACTTCATACCAACCAATATAGTACTAATACCCAAGAATTTCATAGTGTGACCTAACTAGGAATACAACCATAACATGTATATCATTTATATACACCTGAGCTAGACTTTCTAGTCTTTTCTTTTCTTTTTGCCAAAAAATCTTTTGTAGTTTTTCTTTTAGCTTTCCTCATTATTCAGAAAAACACTTCAACATCAATAACTTCTAGGTTTGTTGGTCTAATACCAATAACCTTGAGGTTCTTACTTTGAAGTTGATCATCATATGACAAGTGTTCTATTAGTAACTTTGTAATATGATGAACAATTTCACTCATAATTTTATCCATCAATTCATGACAACTTTCTGAGACCATGTCTGTACATGCTAGGCTCATAAAGTTTAACCTTAGTATTCGCATGTGCAAATCTGGCTTGCACCCGTTGTATGCACACGTAGAATCTATCACACCCGATCATCACGTGATGCTTCGATACGACGAGTCTTAGCAACGGTGCATACTAAGGATGATAACTTCATGGATATGCGAATATCGTTAGTGCCCCAATAGTTGGAGGATTGTGACGCCTGGCGTCTTCAACCTTCATACATTCCCATAAAACTTATGAGTTTATGTAGTCTCACCAAAATATATTCTATTATCTTGCAATAAGGTCTTAGATATCATATATATCTCATACCTTGATTATTTCTGAAAACTAAATTTTCAGCTCCTTACTTTTCAAACAAATTTGAACTTCAAGTTTGACGGAGACAAGATAACTTTAGGTACTAATTGAAACCTTAGCTCTTTGAACAATGTGAGGTTTACTAAAAGTTTGCAATAGGACTTAATCAATTCTTGATTCTTTAACAATACGGTACCAATCCGTAAAGTTACTTGTCAGATTTTAACAGTATTTATATCTCAATTACAAGACTTAGCGTATGATAGAAAACGGATGCCAATACTACAAAATTAATTCAAAATACTATTCAGACTATGTTTATGATAATTAGTTCATGTTTTAATCTAATTACTAATGAACTCCCACTTAATACAACATCCCTCATAGTTGTTTAAGTGGTACACGATCCACATCCACTACACCAAAACCGATCATCACGTGAGATGATGTAGCTTCAATGGTGAACATCAACATGTTGATCATATCATCCATATGACTCGTGTTCAACCTTTCGGTTTCCGTTGTCCCGAGGCCATGTCTGTACATGCTAGGCTCGTCAAGCAAACCCAAGTATTCCGCGTGTGCAACATGGCTTACACCCGTTGTATATGAACGTTGAATCTATCACATCCGATCATCACGAGATGCTTCGAAACGACGAACTTTGGCAACGGTGCATACGAGGGGAGAACACTTTATTATCTTGATATTAATGTGAGGGATCATCTTATAATGCTACCGTCGCGATCTAAGCAAAATAAGATGCATAAAGGATTAACATCACATGCAATTCATATGTGATATGATATGGCCCTTTAGTCTTTGCGCCTTCGATCTTCATCTCCAAAGCACGGACATGATCTCCATCATCAACGGGCATGATCTCCATCATTGTCGGCGTAGCGTCAAGGTTCATGGCGCCGTCTTCATGGTTGTTCACCTCATGTAGCAACTATTACAACTACTTTGAAATACTACTCAACATGAAATTTAAAGACAACCATAAGGCTCCTGCCGGTTGCCACAATACAATAATGATCATCTCATACATATTCATCATCACATTATGGCCATATCACATCACCAAACCCTGCAAAAACAAGTTAGACGTCTCTAATTTGGTTTGCATATTTTACGTGGTTTAGGGTTTTCGAGTAAGATCTAATCTACCTACGAACATGAACCACAACGGTGATACTAGTGTTGTCAATAGAAGAGTAAATTGAATCTTCACTATAGTAGGAGAGACAGACACCCGCAAAGCCACTTATGCAATACAAGTTGCATGTCGAGCGTGGAGCAAATCTCATGAACGCGTAGGATAACGTTGCATAGAAAACAAAAAATTTCCTATCGCGAACACGCAATCCAAGCCAAGATGCAATCTAGAAGACGATAGCAACGAGGGGATGATCAAGACTAACCCTTGAAGAGATTCCAAAGCCTATAAGAGTAGGCTCTTATTGCTGCGGTAGACGATCACTTGCCGCTTGCAAAAGCGCGTAGAAGATCTTGATCACGATCGCTTCCGGCGCCACGAACGGGCAGCACCTCCGTACTCGGTCACACGTTCGGTTGTTGATGAAGACGACGTCCACCTCCCCGTTCCAGCGGGCAGCGGAAGTAGTAGCTCCTCTTGAATCCGACAGCACGACGGCGTGGTGTCGGTGGTGGTGGAGAAATCCGGCGGAGCTTCGCTTAAGCGTGCGGGATGTGGTGGAGGAGAGAGACCGCTAGGGTTTGGGGAGAGAGGGGGGTTGGGCGCCGGCCCTCTAAGGGGTGCGGCCAAGGCTGAGGCTTGAAGTGTTCAGCCCCCTCTCTATGCCCCTCATTATATAGGTGGAAGCCCCAAGAGTTCTAGTCCAAGTCTTCGAATAAGACCCCAACACTAAAACCTCCCATATGTGGGAAACCTACTCAAGGAGGGAGTCCCACCCAAGGTGGGATTCCCACCTTTCCTTGAGGTGGGTTGGCCGGCCACCCTAGGGGAGTCCACCTTGGACTCCTCCCCTTTAGGGTTGGCTGGTCATGCAAGTGGAGTCTCTTTGGGACTCCACTTTCCAAAATGCCATTTTTCCGGACTTTTCTAGAACCTTCTAGAACCTGCCATAAATGCACCGGATCATTTCCAAACTTGGAATATGACTTCCTATATATGAATCTTATTCTCCGGACCATTCCGGAACTCCTCGTGATGTCCGGGATCTCATCCGGGACTCCGAACAAATATTCGAACTCCATTCCATATTCAAGTTCTACCATTTCAACATCCAACTTTAAGTGTGTCACCCTACGGTTCGTGAACTATGCGGACATGGTTGAGTACTCACTCCGACCAATAACCAATAGCGGGATCTGGAGATCCATAATGGCTCCCACATATTCAACGATGACTTTAGTGATCAAATGAACCATTCACATACAATACCAATTCCCTTTGTCACGCGATATTTTACTTGTCTGAGGTTTGATCTTCGGTATCACTCTATACCTTGTTCAACCTCGTCTCCTGACAAGTACTCTTTACTCGTACCGTGGTATGTGGTCTCTTATGAACTCATTCATATGCTTGCAAGACATTAGACGACATTCCACCGAGAGGGCCCAGAGTATATCTATCCGTCATCGGGATGGACAAATCCCACTGTTGATCCATATGCCTCAACTCATACTTTCCGGATACTTAATCCCACCTTTATAGCCACCCATTTACGCAGTGGTGTTTGGTGTAATCAAAATACCTTTCCGGTACAAGTGATTTACATGATCTCATGGTTATAAGGACTAGGTAACTATGTATCGAAAGCTTATAGCAAACAACTTAATGACGAGATCTTATGCTACGCTTAATTGGGTGTGTCCATTACATCATTCATACAATGACATAACCTTGTTATTAATAACATCCAATGTTCATGATTATGAAACTAATCATCCATTAATCAACAAGCTAGTTAAGAGGCATACTAGGGACTTCTTTGTTTGTCTACATATCACACATGTACTAATGTTTCGGTTAATACAATTATAGCATGATATATAAACATTTATCATAAACATAAAGATATAAATAATAACCACTTTATTATTGCCTCTAGGGCATATCTCCTTCAGGAATATGGGTCCATAGCAGTAGCTAGATGGTTGTCTTCTCCCCATTGTGCTATCATTGTCGGATCTTGTGAGCTGCCTAACATGATCAAGATCATCTATCTGTAATTCTATATGTTGCGTTTGTTGGGATCCGATGAATAGAGAATACTTGTTATGTTGATTATCAAAGTTATGTCTATGTGTTGTTTATGATCTTGCATGCTCTCCGTTACTAGTAGATGCTCTGGCCAAGTAGATGCTTGTAACTCCAAGAGGGAGTATTTATGCTCGATAGTGGGTTCATGCCTCCATTGATATCTGGGACAGTGACAGAAAGTTCTAAGGTTGTGGATGTGCTGTTGCCACTAGGGATAAAACATTAGTGCTATGTGACATAGGCATCCCAAATGGGCCTGCCGAAGATGGTACCCGGGGTTTACTGGAGGCCCAATACCCGAAGAATAAGAAGATTCGGGAGCCCAAGATTTACTAAGGAAAGATAGAGTTGTAATAGGAAGTGTTGTTTGTAATCTGGCGGGATGAGTTAGAAACCGTCCCGGACTCTGTAAACTTGTATAGCACGAATCCCTCGGCTTCACCTCATATATAAGGGGGAGTCGAGGGACAAAGAATCAATCGAATCATTGTCTGCAAACCCTAGTTTTCACAATCGTCGAGTACTTTTCGGCTGAAACCTTCGAGATCTACTTACCCTCTACTTCTAACTAAACCCTAGCCTACAATCCATAGGCATTGACAAGTTAATCCCTTGTCAATTGGCGCCGTCTGTGGGAATTAGAGGCGTAAGGAGCTGATCTCGATGGCACGCTCAAGATCTTCGACATCGTCAACCGCAAGCAACACAATGGATCGAGGTAAACAGATCGCTACTGGTCTTGTCGATTTTGTTCCTCACCCACCCTCCCGTTTGGATGCATATGCGTATCTGGCGGAGCCCATGGAGATGACGTTCGGAAGGTTCCACTTTCGCGTCGAGAAGGAAGGATCGTATCGTGTCGAAATTCCGATTTCGTCGGGATCATCAGTGGCCGATTCCGATTTTTCAAGCTATGCATCGTCAAACGAGTCAGGAGAAGAAGAAACCTCGGCGACACGCTACGTCAGTATCAGGGCAAGAGAGAAACTCGCCAAGATCTTCAACGACATATCGTTTGAGTCATCTGCGGACTCGTATATAAGCGATGGCTCAAGCGATGTCGACAGTCATGACTTCATCGACAAATCTCTCACAGTGGGCAAGGTCTTCATCAATCTCAACGATGATGTCACCAAACCCAACATAGATCTGAGTACAAGGTATCATCAGATTTACGCCATTGAAGGTCAAGAGGAGACATCTGAGGCTTTCGACAGTTTGGGAAATCCATACGTCGATCCCTCCAATCTGCGACAAGGCTTGGGCAACAAATACGTCGGGCCAGAGCCGCGAGATAGAGTTCAACTTTCACAAGCAGCGTGGGACAGAGCTGCGAGAGCTATGAACGGCACAGAACCAATGGCTACCACAGCCACACCAGAAGAATTGCAAGCATATCAATATAGGCTCGCACGAGCTGCCAGGGAATTGGAAAAACAGACGGTGAGTTAAACGGGAGAAAGGAGGCAGCTTCGCATCCCGGCGGGAGAAGGGCAGATCTAAGTCGACAATCTAGAACTACGGGTGATAGCCATCGGGAGGCGCGGAACAGAGCAAGATCAAGGCTGCAACACATACCCGAGCAGAAAGAGAACACTTGGTTCAAAACCTCGACATGTCCTTTATGTCGATAGATACAAGAGGAAACATCATCCCTAAGACACCAGAGGCTGGGTATATGGCGACACATGCTTTTATCCTTGCATCTAAACCACCTCCGGGTGACCCAAGGGAAACACTGTACAATATGGCGGTAGCAGGAGTTGGAGCTATGGGGACAGCGTTTATATCAACGCCTCCCGAAGGAGTGGCAAGGCAAAATAGTCCGCGACCTGCAGCAGCAACAGCGGCAGCACCTGAAGGGCCAAGTGGAGCAAGAGACACAGCAGCACAAGCAAGAGTCGACAGAGCGCGGCAAAGCAGAAGGGATCATCGGCAATCCCCGTAACTTAACGACGAAGATATGTGCGGCTTACCATGCTTCACGAGGAGAGTCCGAAAACGCGAGTCCCCTCGGGATTCAAGTTACCCGATAATTTCAAGAAATTCGACGGCCTTCAAGATCCAGAGGATTGGCTAGTCGACTATCCTGGAGACGGTGAAGCGACGGGAGGAACTAGGGCAACAGCCATGCAAAGCATCCAGTGCACCCGAGTGGTGCCGCACGATCATGGATAAAGAAACTCGCTCCGGGATCCATCGACAGTGGGAAAGTTTCGAGGACGTGTTCGTCAAGAACTTCAGATCCACGTGCAAAAAACCCGCATCGTTAGAGGAGTTGAGAGCGTGTCGACAAAAGCCAGATGAGCCAATGAGAAAGTACATCCAGAGGTGGAATATCATCAAAAACTCGGCAGAAAACATATCTGACGAGAGAGCAATAGATGCGTTTGTCGCAGGAGTCAGGCGTGGAGACTTTGTCGAGGATTTGGGAAGGACCAATCCAAGGACAGTATCCGCGTTGATGGAGATAGCAAATAAATGGGCAGATGGAGAAGACGCTGTCCACAACAAACGACACAGGTCGCCAGAGGAGGACCGTGGTCGAAACTATCAACCGAGGCGAAGATTTCCTCGGACGTACCAGAACTACGACGCCCCAGGACAAATTTCGGCAGGTTTTCGGACAAATACAGGAGGCAACAGAGATGATTACCAGAGAAGCAGTGAACAGCGAGGTGATAATAGGGATGATTCACGCAACAGGCAAAATAGTGGGCCGAGGTTTCCAAGACCTTTCGTGTCCCCCGAGGAAATGCTGAACGGACCGTGCCAGATGCACTTCTTCCTCGACAGCAACGGGAAAAGACAGTCGGGGCACTGCAGAAAGACCGTCGAAATTTTCAGGCAATGTTCAGATACGCGAGAAAATGCTCACGCTCGAGCAGCACGAGAGAAACCCTCGGGAGCCTAGGAGCGAGGTTCATCTACCGCCACCTCCCGCGATTACGAGAGGACAATCGACACCAGCTAAGAATAGCGGCAGCACCTGCACCACCACCCTATGTTGATCCTAACTCCAACGGAGCGGTGTTGATGATTCGAGAAGGGAAGGCCGTCCAATAGAGCTCAAAAAGTAATCTCACGACAGGTGTTTATGGCGGAGAAAATGCCTCCACCAACGATTGAGTACCTTAATTGGTCTGGACAAGATATCGGCTTCACAATAGCAGATCATCCGCAGCAAGTTCCTCGACCAGGGCAGTCAGCACTTATTCTGCCGAGTTATCGCGAGGATTTGATGTCTCTCGAGGGTTCAGAGACGGCGGCAGCAGCTTCACCCTCATGTATGCAGATACATTGAGGAAGATGAACAGATCCTTAGCAAACTTGAAACCACCCGACACAAGCGTCCACGGCATCACACCCGAGAAACCACGTTATCCATTGGGAAAAATCAATCTCGATGTTCAATTTGGGACCCGAGAAAATTATAGAATCGAGAAGCTCGAATTTGAAGTCGTGGATTTTCCATCACAATACCACGCTCTGTTGGGACGACCAGCATATGCTAGATTTATGGCAGTACCACACTATACATACCTGTTGTGGAGGTTGCCCGGACCAAGAGGACCAATCACAGTCAAGGGAAGCTTTGCCTTAGCCGATAAGTGCGACAAGGATTTTCACGGGTTGGCGAGAAACTTTTGGGATGCAAGCCGAGTACTTGGCGTCAAAAAGCATGACTGATTACGACGTCTTGCCAGGACGCTGGAAGGGCAAATAAAGAATCAACTTTCAACACGAGAGAAAAATTCTAAGGAGGTGCAGATTCACCCGACGGATCCAAAAAGACGACATCTATCGCAAACGATATGGATATCGCATAGGAAAGCGCTCGTCAAGTTCCTCCGTGAGAACTGGAAAATCTTTGCATGGTGTCCAGCTGACATGCCAGAGTACCCAGGGAACTTGCCGAGCACCACCTAAATTTGGATCCAACAGCGAAACCAATCAGACAACCTTTGCGGCGTTTTTCGGAACCAAACCGCAAAGCCATGCTTTCAGAAATAAATCGACTCGAAGAAGCTGGTTTTATCAGAGAAATATCTACGAAGCCACATGGGTAGCTAACCCGAGTGATGGTGCCGAAGAAAAACACGACAGTCCTTCGCATGTGCGTCGACTTTACGTGTCTCAATAAACATTGTCCTAAGGATCACTTTCCCCTCCCAAGGATCGATCAAATTATCGACTCCACGGCAGGTTGCGAACGTCTTTCCTTCTTGGATGCATACTCTGGTTATAACCAGATCAGATTAAAAGAAGATGATGAAGCCAAGACAGCGTTTATTACACCTTACGGCGTGTTTTGCTACAAGACAATGCCCTTTGGTCTAAAAATGCGGGAGCAACATATCGAGAGGATGATGCAGAAGTGTTTAGCAACACAGATCGGGAAAAACGTGCAAGTATACATCGATGATGTCGTCATAACATCAAAAAAGGGGACAACGTTGATCGAGGATCTCAAAGAAACTTTTGACAACCTCGACAAATTCTGCCTCAAACTGAACCCGACGAAGTGTTCTTTTGGCGTCCCAGCGGGGAGAACTTCTGGGGTTTCTAGTTTCGGCAAGAGGGATTGAAGCAAATCCCGACAAAATACAAGCCATAGTAACAATGAGAAAGCCAACAAAGTTGAAAGAAATACAGCAGCTAATCGGGCGAGTCGCAGCTTTGAGCAGGTTCGTCGCCGAGGTTAGGAGAAAAAGCGTTACCATTTTATGCGCTGATAAAACAAGGAGATAAATTCCGGTGGAACGAAGAGGCCGTGAGCTTTCGAGGATCTGAAGCGAAAAATCTCGACACCACCAATCCTGGTGGCTCCAAAGGAAAAGGAACCTCTCCTGCTATATATTGCAGCCACGCCCCAAGTGGTTAGCACGGTATTAGTTGTCGAAAGAGAAGAAGAAGGGAAAATCCATGGAGTGCAGCGGCCAGTATACTTCGTGAGCGAAGTCTTGTCACCTTCAAAACAAAGGTACCCTCAGTACCAAAAACTAGCATATGGAGTGTTCACGACAGCACGAAAATTGCGCCACTATTTTTCGGCACACCCGATCATAGTGGTCAATGAAGCTCCCTTATCAAATATCTTGAATAACCCGAAGCTACGGGTCGTGTCTCCCTTTGGGGAATAGAACTTTCCCTCGGGACATCACGTATGAAAAAGAAAAGCAATAAAGTCGCAAATACTGCGGACTTCATCGCAGAATGGATGGAGTTGCAAAATACAGGACCTCCAGATTTATCGAGAACTTGGACCATGAACTTTGATGGGTCCAAGAGACTAGAAGGAGCTGGCGCAGGAGTAGTACTCATATCACCTGAAGGCGACAAATTGAAGTACATCCTCCGGATGACGTTCCTTAACGCATCTAACAATGAAGCAGAATATGAGGCTCTCATACACGGGATGAAGATGGCAAAAGCTGCGGAGCAACTCGATTAAAAATCTTTGGCGACGCACAGTTGGTGGCTCAGCAAGTTATGAACCAATGTGATGCAATCAATGATAGCATGATGGCATACAAGGAGGTGTACAACGAGCTTGAGAAGTTATTTGATGGATGCGAAGTAAATCATATTAGCAGGTTGAGCAACGACGAAGCCGACGTTCTTGCAAACATCGGGTCACAGTGCCTTCCAGTCCCGCCAGGTGTATTCTGGGAAGAGATAACAGAGAGATCCACTAAGCCAACAAGGTCAAAAAAGAAGGAGAAGAAACCCTCGGGAGCTGCCAAGGAAAAGCAAGAGGACGAAGAAGAGGATCAGGACTTGGTCATGGTGATACAGATACCGTGGATGCAGCCGTACATATCATACATCATGAGGAAAGAAATACCCGATGATCCAGTTGAAGCAAGGCGAGTAATTCGACGCTCCAAAGCTTTTACGGTGGTCAAGGGAGAATTGTATAAGCGAAGTATTTCAGGCGTTTTGCAAAGGTGCGTTACACCCGAAGAAGGAAGAATAATCCTGAAGGATGTACACGAAGGAATATGTGGCCACCACGCAAGTAGTCGAGCTATCGCAGCCAAGGTTTTTCGGGCAGGATTCTACTGGTTGACAGCAATCGAGGACGCCAAGGACATAGTAAGAACTTGCGACGCATGTCAAAGGTTCGCCGCAAAACCTCACTCTCCAGCAGCAGAGCTAGCACCAATACCATTGTCTTGGCCCTTTGCTCAATGGGGACTTGATATGGTGGGTAAGTTACACAAATCCTGGCCAGGAGGAAAGGAGTACATGCTAGTAGCTGTCGATAAGTTTACAAAGTGGATAGAAGCGAAGCCGATAAATTCACCAGATGGAGCATCCGCAGTAAAATTTGTAAAAGGCCTCGTCTTCAGATTTGGAGTGCCCCATAGCATCGTCACAGACAACGGCAGCAACTTCACATCCCATGAATTCAAAGATTATTGCGAAGAGGTGGGTATTAAGCTGAACTTTGCGTCAGTTGCACATCCTCAAACCAATGGGCAAGTCGAGAAAGCCAATGGCATCATCTGCAATGGTATCAAGAAGCGCTTGTTAGGACCACTTGGAAAAAGCTCGACATACCTGGCCGGAAGAACTACCAAGCGTGTTGTGGAGCATCCGAACAACACCAAACACAAAGCAACGCAGAAACTCCGTTTTTCTGGTTCATGGAGCGAGGCAGTACTACCAATCGAGATAGAGCACAACTCTCCACGTGTCGCTGAATATGATGAAGAAACGTCGAGAAGAGTGCTAGAAGACGACGTCGACGCACTTGATGAAGCTCGAGATGAAGTATTATCTCGGGTAACCAAATATCAACAGGACTTGAAGAATTACCACAGTCGACGTTTGCGGCCAAGATCTTTTCAGGTGGGAGACCTAGTTCTTCAGCTCACGCAAAAGTCATGAAAAACTCGAGTCACCATGGCTTGGCCCTTACATTGTCACGGAAGTAATTGGAGGAGGAGCATACAGAATAAAGGACAAGAAGACAGGGGTGGAGGAGCCAAACCCACGGAACGTGGCGCAACTTAGGCGTTTTACGCCTAGAGTCAAAATATAGTCTTTGTAAAGCTTCAATGTCTTGAAACGCCCGCGAGTTTTCAGACGCACTCTTTTCCTTTTTCGGGGCACCGAGTGGGGCCGGAGAAGGTTTTTAATGAGGCGGGCTCGCGGTGCTGCAATATAATAAAGATAGTGACAATATAACTTTTCTTCTTTATCGACATGACCAAAGTCTTCGCTCCGACGAATTTCAATATAGTTCATCGACAAAAGGAAAAACTTGCCTTGGTATTCAAATACCTCGTGAGTCAACAAAAATACAAAATAGTGCTCAATAAAAAGCTTGGGGGCTCATATTCACCTTAAATATATAAATGCCTTGGTTCAAAACCTCGCAAGTATACAAATATAGTAAAGAGTCACCGAAACACTCGGGGGCTAAACAAACAGAGAAATATAATGATTGCCTTACAATATAGTCATGGATTACAAAGAAGAAATATCTACAAGAAGAAACTAACTAGTCTTGATTCAATATGTCATCAAGAGTAACCCTGTTTTCCTCAGGAGCAGCACCAAGAAAATCGGCATAATGGCCATCGTCAAATAAGTCGGCATCCATCCGAAGTAGGTCCTCAATCATTTCTTCGGCTATAGGCGTAACCTTCGTGTTAATCCTGTCAACACCAACTCTCCGCCGTTTTACTTTTTGGTGAACCTTCTCGACAACCTGGGTAAGGTCAAGCTTCGAGTGGCAGATTTGGAGCATGATAAGAGCAAATCTGGCGCCAGCTACTAGTTGAGCCTTGACAAAATCATGGATCTGCGAGCATCCTTGAACCTTTCCATCAATTCAGGAAGAGTTTTTGGTTGGACGTTCGAGGAAACATGGAGTTGTAAACCATGGACAAGGTCTTGGTACAGAAGTCGAGGAAATCGCGAGTTTGAGAGGCGCGATCTTGAAATCTGACAATTTGGCGGGTCCTTTCCGGGGTAGCCCAAAACAAAGAACCATGGTCCAGGGAGAGATTAACAAGAAGGGTTGTCCTAGCATTCACCCTCTCTTCCTCGGCAGCAGCATCAGTAAAGGCACCTATCAAAACAAAGAAGTGGAAACCTTCAAGAAACAATAGTATGCAGATAAAGGATATCAGCGGATGAAACAGGCATACCCGACATATCTGCACTGGCTTCATTCATTAATTCGAGCATGAAATTTTCTCGAATAGTCGCCTTTTCAGCCTCGGAAGCAGCAATTTCCTTAGCAGCCACGGCCTCGCGAGCTTGTTGAAGAGCAATTTTTTCGGCTTCAGATGACTTACGAGATTGCTCCATCATCACAAGTGTTTGCTTCTTCGCATACTGAAGTTGTTGCCGAAGTTCATCCAGTTCTTGCGACAAGGTATCGTCGACAGGAGCGGTAGCACCAAAAGCTCTCCTCGCGCGGGAAGAAGAAGGCGAAACATTGGAAGGAGCAGAAGATGGAGTATAGTTATCAAATATCAACTGAAAAATAAACAAGACAACATCAAACAACAAGCAAAGATAGAAGTTTTCATTAATCTCTTGGAATAATTACAAGGGCATTTCAGTGGAGCTAAGGAAGTACGTGTCGCCAAATGACTACTTTGGCGACAGAAGCAAAAGAAACAGAAAGAAAAACAGAGGCATGCAACTAGACCTCCGGCCTCGAGGAGCTAGGAGTCGAAGCTGGCTTGATCCCCAGATACGCCAAGATCTTCTTCGTGTTGGGCTTGGCCGCCTTGATCAGCGACCTCCATCTCGACTGCTCTATCTGACTGGTGTCGCCAACCTTCATCCAATCAAGCGTCTGTTGGCTGTCAGCAACCAGGGCAACAGTACTCTCGACAGCAACCTTCATATTCTCCTGACGCATCTTCAATCCCAGGTCTTCCGACGAATTGAAAAGCTTGGCAAGGGCAAGGAAAGTCGAAGGTTCCTCTTTCTTCGGGAAGAAGTAGGGGAACAACGCCGACAAACTTGCACTGGCATTGGCCACGCCTTCACGAATTTCGCGCCCATGGAACTCCAGAAGAGAAAGTGCATCAAGGAGAGGGTCATTGACGGGATTCTCCAGATCAAAATCTTGGTTTGTTTGGGCTGCCACACGAGACAAACCATTAGTCAAAAACCAAGAAACAGGAAGTACAATAGAAGGGGTTGATGATATTACTCAGCGTACGTCGACTTTGCGACTTCAAACGCTTGATGATCTCCTGTTCACGCACAGTTTGTGCAGTTTTCTGCTCATCTAAGGCAGATTCGGCATCTTTGAGCCTTCTCTGCAGCTCCTCGATACTAGCAGCTTTCACCTTGGCTTCATCAACCTCGGCCTTGGCTTTGCTAGCAGCAAGTTCAGCTTTCTTGCGAGCCGCCTCACTTTGCTCGAGTTTTTGAGCAAGTGCGTCGACACGTTCGTTGGCCTCTGAAAGTTTTTCTGTCGAGATATGAAAAAGAAAGAAAAGAAAGATCAAAAAATAGCGACAAGCAACAGGAATAGAAAGTCAAAGAAAAATAGCAAGTATAAAAGTCGTTACCTTCGGCTCTGGCGGCATATTCACGGTACCCAACAAATTGGGACCCGATCCGAAGAAGCTCTTTGATCATTGGCTGTTCAAAGGTAAGTACATCAAAAGAAACATCGGCATGAAAAAGAGAAAAGGTGTGAAAAAACAAAATAAGGAAAATATAGATGTCGACAAACTTACATCATCTAAGAGCAGAGTCGACGAACTGCCCAACTGAGGGGTAGGATTAACAATCTTTTCAACCCGTGCCCTTTTTGGTGAAGGGGCACGGGGGCTCGAAGGAGGAGTAGATGTATCAACATTTTGTTGAGGAGGCGACGATTCCTCCACTTCAACTGGTTTTTCTGAAATAACTAAAGTATGTGACGTGCTCGTTCGAGCAGCCACATCTAAAGTTGGTGTTTCTTCATCATCACTGTGACAAAATAGTGGCAGCATAAAAAGCAAGGCAAAATAAAATTCTTCAAATAGAAAAGGAAAAGAGCAAGGAACCTACGAGCTGATGATACTCTCAAGGTATGGATCATAAGCTGCTTTTTGAGGTGCGAGCAGCGGTTTCTTCGGGTTTCGAGGTCCCGGAATCTTCGGCATTGCTCCTTTTCCTTTTGCTCTTCGGAGAAACAGCAGGAGGAGGAGATTGTGCTGATGTTGTATCTTCAGAGGCAGCATCCTTCTCAGTAGATCCCGCAGATTTTCGAGAATCTGCGGGTTCATTCACAAAAGAAGGGGTCTCCTGGTTGACATCATCGACAACGGCTCTTTCTTCGACCTCTCCATCCTCAGGAAGAGGAGGAAGGGAAGCCATAGTAGGATGATTCTACAAGAAAATAGTGACAAAAGAGAATAAGTGAGATACCACTGCAATAAGATACAAGGAACAGTTCAGATCAAGATAGAACTTCGAGAAGACAAAATACCTCGGGAAGAGGATTGGAAGCACTGTATGGTTCCACTCGACAGGAGGAGGGAATAGGATCCTTCTTGCCTAATCGAGAAATTCTTCGAACCAATTTTTCCAGGTCCTTTACAGAAAGATCACTGGAGATTCTGTTGGCGTCATTTTCACCAGAATACGTCCAAAGGGGATTTTTGCGAGCACGAAGAGGCTGCACTCTAATCCTAAGGAAGTAGGCAGTAATTTGAACACCAGATAGCTCTTTGCCTCGAGTGTTTTGAAGATGACGGATACGAGCCATGAGCGCCTCTGTCGCCTTTTTCTCTTCTTCAGAAGCTTCGGCATCCCAGGAACGGCGACGCTGAATCCTGGCACTTCCGTCAAAAGGAACTATGTTGTGCTCCACAGAATTGGCGCTTTCTTCGTGGATGTAGAGCCACTTTTTGCGCCATCCTTGGACAGAATCAGGAAACTTGACGTCGAAATAATCGACATCAGTCCGAACACAGATAACAACGCCACCTATGTTATAAGTGACGTTGTGGGAGCCATTACGGCGGAGGCAGAAAATGCGCTTCCACAGAGCCCAATTGGGAGTGATTCCGAGGAAGCATTCGCAAAGTGTGATAAAAATAGAAATGTGAAGGATGGAATTGGGAGTCAACTGGTGCAGTTGAATCCCATAAACAAAAAGAAGGCCGCGGAGGAAATCGTGGATTGGGGTTGAAAGGCCGCGGATCAGGTGATCAACAAAACTAACCCGATACTCCATTGGAGGCTTGGGGTAGCTTTCTTCGCTAGGAAAGCGGATGGCGTCCTCCTTCGTCATGAGGCCGAGCCTCTTCAGCGTGTTGATGTCTTGATTGGAGATTTTGGATCTCTCCCACTCAAGATCCTCGGCGGCCATCTTGGATTCCGGCGTGCTATGGCGAGTCAGACGCGTGCGCGGTGGCATCAACGGCAGTGGGCAGAGCAATGTATGTGCGTACGGAAGATTGGAGAGAGTTGGGCGCAGGGGAAGTTTTGCGAAGAGGAACAGGTGAGCGGCGCAAGCGAGGGGATGAACGAAGGTTGAAGAAGGGTTTATATAAGATTCGGGTGAAGCAGTGTGCCGTTGGATGAAGAAATCGTGTGGTGAGGATGGATCTTCTAGACACAAGGGCAAAAGAGTATTTTTACTGAAATAGGCGTTACCGTACATGCGCCAGGAAAAGCGGAGGACGTGTGCCCACTACTTGCACGACGTGTCAACGTAGTCGAAGCAATGGACCCACAAGGCAGAAAAATCACGACTATTCGAGGAGGATGAAGTAAATTTGATTAAGGGAAGTATGTCGACAAGAAAAACGGCGACAGAAAGAATTATTCAATACCTCGGGAACCTTTGGTCAAATACAAGTTTTTGCCCAAATGCTCGGGGGCTACTTCAGAAAAAAAAAAAAGTAAATTTTCGAGTATGATAAATATAGAAATTGCGGGAGCCTACAACCAAGCACAAGTCCTTGGCTGTAGCCTCGGGGGCTACTCCCATCGAGAACGCTGTTCGCGCACCCGAGAGATAAAAAAAAAAGAGAGAAGAAGAAAGAGATCATATTGGGAAGTAATGCGACAAGGTGGATTAAAATGTTGAGCCTACAACCAAGCACAAGTTCTTGGTTGTAGCCTCGGGGGCTACTCCCATCGGGAACGCTGTTCGCGTGCCCGATGAAATTAACAAAAATAGAAAAACAAGAGAGTATATTTCGAGTTATAATTAACTCTACATATACTCCCATCGGGAGAACAATATAAGTCATATATGACTCGATAAAATGTGCCATTCCAACAGCCGGAAAAGCACTCGACAATATATTCTCAGAACGCCGAAGTTGCGATCAATTTCTGAATGCCGTAAATTTGCGAAGGTAAGACCCCAGATCCGTTCTGCTGGGCGTGGCATCGCCAAAGACTGCGCTCTGCTACTTTTATCCGTATCAACAGATACGAAGAAAAATCCTAACGGACGCGTTAGGTACCCGATAAATTTGACTGGGACTCGACAGAATGGTAAGACCTTAAGCGGCACCTGTCGACGTTTACACCAGTATCCCGAGATCATGTCCGGGGACGTGATTTTGAAGTAGGTTTTTGCGGATTGCCACTAGAGCAGTTAACTAGTACCTGATCCGTCAGATGAACTAGCCCCAATTACCAGTATCCCTGTACAATATAGAATTTTATGTGAAGAAATATAAAAGGTTAAAGCTTTCGAGTAAAAATAAACAATGGAGATTTTCCCTGACTCTACGATTCAAGCAAAATCTCGGGGGCTACTGACATAGGCATCCCAAATGGGCCTGCCGAAGATGGTACCCGGGGTTTACTGGAGGCCCAATACCCGAAGAATAAGAAGATTCGGGAGCCCAAGATTTACTAAGGAAAGATAGAGTTGTAATAGGAAGTGTTGTTTGTAATCTGGCGGGATGAGTTAGAAACCGTCCCGGACTCTGTAAACTTGTATAGCACGAATCCCTCGGCTTCACCTCATATATAAGGGGGAGTCGAGGGACAAAGAATCAATCGAATCATTGTCTGCAAACCCTAGTTTTCACAATCGTCGAGTACTTTTCGGCTGAAACCTTCGAGATCTACTTACCCTCTACTTCTAACTAAACCCTAGCCTACAATCCATAGGCATTGACAAGTTAATCCCTTGTCACTATGTTCAAGGATGTAGTTACTAGTTACATTACGCGCAATACTTAATGCAATTGTCTGTTGTTAGCAACTTAATACTGGAGGGGGTTCGGATGATAACCTGAAGGTGGACTTTTTAGGCATAGATGCAGTTGGATGGCGGTCTATGTACTTTGTCGTAATGCCCAATTAAATCTCACTATACTCATCATAATATGTATGTGCATGGTCATGCCCTCTTTATTTGTCAATTGCCCAACTGTAATTTGTTCACCCAACATGCTGTTTATCTTATGGGAGAGACACCTCTAGTGAACTGTGGACCCCGGTCCAATTCTCTATACTGAAATACAATCTACTGCAATACTTGTTCTACTGTTTTCTGCAAACAATCATCTTCCACACAATACGGTTAATCCTTTGTTACAGCAAGCCGGTGAGATTGACAACCTCACTGTTTCGTTGGGGCAAAGTACTTTGGTTGTGTTGTGCAGGTTCCACGTTGGCGCCGGAATCCCTGGTGTTGCGCCGCACTACATCCCGCCGCCATCAACCTTCAACGTGCTTCTTGGCTCCTCCTGGTTCGATAAACCTTGGTTTCTTTCTGAGGGAAAACTTGCTGCTGTGCGCATCATACCTTCCTCTTGGGGTTCCCAACGAACGTGTGAGTTACACGCCATCAGGCACTGCGTGCTGTCTCGCAGTGGCGGCTTGAGGGCGCTGCAGAGGAAGTTCCGCCGGAAAGTGCTCATGGCAACCGTGCAAGCTCACTGGCGTGCTGTATTCCGAGAGGAACTGGTCAAAGCTTTGCTATTCGCAAAAAAAAAGCGGGCCAAGATCTGGTCAAAGCTTCGTCGATGGCTTGCCGCGAGAGGCTTGGAGTCCAGAGTCAATAAACTAGCTGCTGGAGGACTTGGGCGGTTTACACCGATTCATATTAACTGACTCAAGTTTGTTAGTCTAGTTAACAAATGCATCTACATACATCCATATCTAGACAAAATTGAGTCAATTAATATGAATCAGAGGGGAGTGCCTGAAAGTGTTTCATGCTACCAATTAATGCGCTGGCAGACCGGTCGTAGAAGTAATTGTGCTACTACTCATACGATGAACTGATTGTGTGGGTGTCAAATTTTGCAACGCGATCATCCACTGAATTCTTAATTATAGTTCTAGCGCCAAAGGCGTACAAATCATAACAAAGATAGTACATACTACAGCACCAGAACATAGGAGTACGAATCATAAAGTAGCTCAACATTTTGCATCAGGGCTAGGTGGTCCTGAGACTACCGGGACGCCCCTGATGATCTCCGGGCGTGCATCCGCTTCAACGCAAAGCTGTGTACTCGGTCCACGGCCTCCTTCTGTAGGCTGGATAATTTCAGGTGCAGGACCTTCGTCTATGAAAGGCTCGTCATCAGTACCATCCATAGGTGCATCAGGGCTGGGTGGTCTTGAGACTACCCGGACGCCACTGATGATCTCTGGGCGTGCATCCACTTCAACGCAAAGCTATGTACTCGGTCCACGGCCTCCTTCTGTAGGCTGGATAATCTCAGGTGCGGGACCTTCGTCTATGAAAGGCCCGTCATCAGTACCATCCACAGGTGCATCAAACTGAGATTCATCTTCAAATCTCCCATCAAACTGAGAGACCTCTTCAACTCTATGCTTCTGCAATTAGTACATCAACAGATTAGACAAACATCTAAGGGATGCAACCTGAACAAATGCCGTTTTACATATTTACCTTCTCATCTGGCACAACACATGTCCCAGAGCTGAAACCCGGTTCCTGAAGCAAGCGCTTTTTCTCTCCTTCCCGTCCATCCATCTGCAACAAGTTAAATTTGAGTACAGAACTTGCACAGCAATGCAAACTATTGATCGAAACAGCGGCAACATCAATATAAATAATTAACTACATATGCCAGCACACATACAGTGTGAGTAAGATCTGCTTCTCCCGCTGAAGGATCATTATGTGGTTCACCATGATAAACCCACCTAACATATGTGCGGTCCATCCCAAAAATGTGTAAATGATCTTCGACTACATGGTGAGGCCCCTTCTCACCATTCATACATGTGCAGCGCGGGCAATACACGTCCAGGTCGTGACCTTCATGAGCTCTAATAAACCCCATAAAGGGTTGAACACCATTTATATATGAAGGGGAACATACTTGTCCATGCAGTATCCAAGTTCTGTCCATCTGTTTAATTATGAGATACAATGGTTGGCGATTAATTTAAGGCGAAGTAGGAAATGTATATCCATCGAGTACAAAACTATACTAGTACATGATTATGCATTTCAGCAATCATGTCGAGTACAAAACAAAAAATGCCCATCGACATTTTAGCAAACAGATCGTGTACAAATCTCTGCCATGGCATCTCAGCAAATTAACGGACCGAGTGCGCAGAACTGACTCTATATGCCCACGCAAATGAACAAATTGATCGAGGACAAATCGAGCGGAAAACTATAAAGTGCCAATTAGTTCGAGCATACTGATGATTTTTTTTAGCAGCATCAAGAAAATATAAATCGTTAGGCCGTCTTGCCCGATGCATGATTGAGCTAGAGATAGCAACCCTACCGTGGATCAACTTGACCGCCGGTGCGTCTCGAGAAGAACGACGGGGAGGGGAAGCTTCTTCTTCGCACGGACGGGACGGGGAGGGGAAGCTCTTCGCACGGACGGGGATAAGTTGTGTAGCGGTGGGTGGGGGGTCATGCGGCCGGGCCGCCCGGTAGGTGGTGTTTAATGGAGTTGCGTGTGTAATTTGTCGTGCACAAGGTTGAGGAATAGGCGGTTCCCTTTGCCGCGCGCACAATTCAAACTATCCCGCCCATGTAGTTTAAATTCGCCCTATTTTTGTTAAATCGACATAAAGTCATGTGAGTGGGTGGAAATTAGCAAAGTTGCTTGAAAAATAGTAAAACTCTGGAATTATCCTTTAAATATGCTCTACTTCCTGTGAAAATCGGGGTGTGGAGGCATGTTGAGCTGTTTTATTTGTACCTTCTTCATTAAAACTCCCATTTTATGCACTTTGGATGGAAAGAAATCATTTGTACATAAATTTTCACAACACCATTTGCAAACATTAATTGTTTTACATGCCAAGATGCACCCATCCACCAAATATGGGGCAAAAGTTTATCACAATCTAGATATATATGTATAATTAGTGAGGGACCCCTTTCGATTTTGTGCAATTTCCACTAATTAGCTAGAGAGAAGGGGTCAGTTAATTAGGCCATGTTAGGGGCTATATGTTTTAGATTAGGGTTGTGTGGATTCAAATACAACTTCTATATTTGTGTGCTATGATTAATTAAAACTAGACCGATCGATCACAAGCACATTATTAGAGGCACATGCCTTTGCGCACAAAGTGCATGTGTGTGTTGTTGGCCACCAACGAGAGCGGCGAGAGAGCGATTGAAATCTCCAAATTAAACACATATATAAGCATACATGGTTAGGCCATGCATGCATATTTATTATATATATTGTGAGGCAAATAAATTAAAGTACATGTGTATATATATAAGTGTGTTTCTTGGCCACCAACGATATATAGATCGAGAGAGAGAGATTGAAATATATATATCCCCAAGAATATCTTCAAACATGTATTGAAATATATGCACGAATGATATGCAAGGTATGCCATGCGCACGTGCACAATAATTATATATATATTATGAGACAACTTAATCAAATGTGTTTTCATTCGAGATCGAGAACTTGTCAAAAATCAAGTTAATTAATTTATCAGCGCTAATTAGTTGGTCGCCTACTTGATGAGCAATTAAGTGTCGTTGGCCTATATATATATATATGTAGGGTTTAATTAGGGTTTAGGGTTTAGGGTTAGCTAGCTAGGGTTTTAGGGTTAGGGTTTACGGTCTAGGGTTTAGGGTTTAGGGTCTAGGGTTTAGGGTTTAGGGTTTAGTGTTTAAGGTGTTTAGGGTGTACATTTAGGGTTTATGGTCTAGGGTTTAGGGTCTAGTGTTTAGGGTGTACGTTTAGGGTATAATTAGGGATTAGGGATTAGGGTTTTAGGGTTTAAGGTTTAGGGATCAACGATCGAGTGCACACACACATTATTAGAGGCACCCGCGCCTTTGCGCATAAAGTGCATGCATATATATATAAGTGTGTTTCTTGGCCACCAACGATATATAGATCGAGATAACAGAGAGATTTAAATATATATATATATATATCCCCAAGAATATGTTCAAAAATATATTGAAATATATGCACGAATCAAGTTAATTAATTTATCAGCGCTAATTAGTTGGTCGCCTGCTTGATGCGCAATTAAGTGTCGTTGGCCTATATATGTAGGGTTTAGGGTTTCGGGTTAGCTAGGGTTAGGGTTAGGGTTAGGGTTTAGGGTTTAGGGTTTAGTGTTTAGGGTTTAGGGTTTAGGGCTTTAGGGTTTAGGGTTTAGTGTTTAGGGTGTTTAGGGGGTGTATGTTTAGGGTATAATTAGGGATTAGGGATTAGGATTTTAGGGTTTAAGATTTAGGGATCATCGATCGAGTGCACACACACATTATTAGAGGCACCCGCGCCTTTGCGCATAAAGTGCATGCGTATATATAAGTGTGTTTTTTGGCCACCAACGATATATATATAGATCGAGAGAGAGAGATTGAACTATATATATTTATCCCCAAGAATATGTTCAGATATATATATATTGAAATATATGCACGAATGATATGTGCAAGGTATTCCATGCACTCATGCACACTAATTATATATATATTATGAGGCAACTTAATCAAATATGTTTTCATTCGAGAGAACTTGTCAAGATTCAAGTTAATTAATTTATCAGCGCTAATTAGTTGGTCGCTTGCTTGATGCGCAATTAAGTGTCGTTGGCCTATTGAAAGGATCGTATGCCGCACCTAGAGGGGGGGGGGTGAATAGGTGCTAACCAATTTTTAGTTCTTTTTCAATTTAGGCTTGACACAAATGGTAAATTCTCTAGATATGCAACTAAGTGAATTTACCTATATGACAAGGCTACCAACTAAGCAAGATAACTAAGCAATAGAGAGAGAATAGGATAGAGGTAACCGAGAGTGGAGCACGCGATGACACGGAGATGATTCCCGTAGTTCCCTTCCTTTGCAAGAAGGTACGTCTACGTTTGGAGGAGTGTGGTTGCTACGAAAGCCAAACCAACAGCCACGAAGGCTTCACTCAGATCTCCGGTGAGCAACGCCACGAAGGCCTAGCCCACTTCCACTAAGGGATTTCCTCGAGGCGGAAACCGGGCCTTTACAAGGTTCTTGGGGCACACATCCACAACCAAATTGGAGGCTCCCAAATCTGTTACAACACAACAATCAACAACAATACATCAACACGAATCAACTAGGGAACCAAATAGGAACACTAGCATGAGATCCCTCAAACAAGAGAGGGGGAAATGAAGAACGCTTCGGTGAGGATGTAGATCGGTGTCTTCTCCTTCGAATCTCCAAAGATCAAGAGATTTGGTTGGGGGAGGAAGGAGATCTTGCAAATCTTGACTTTCTTTGAGTTGGCTCTAATGGAGGTGGCTTGGCAGAATTCTTGTGCAATGATTGAGCAAAGAGGCAAGGAGGAAGAAGGGGGGTATTTATACCCCCACTCAAAATGGAGCCGTTGCGATTTCCGGGGGGGCCGGATAATCCGGCCTAAGTAAGGGTCGGATAATCCGCCCCCGGATAATCCGGTCTTCGGGGCAAAAGAGTGACAATGTCCGGCCAAATGTCCGGCCTCCTTCCGTGAGTTGATTTTCTTCCAGTCCTTAGCGAAAACGGGGGGCCGGATATTTCCAAAATATCCGGCCCGGATAATCCGGCCCTGGTACAATACCGGGACATTATCCGGCCAAATGTCCGGCCCCTTCCGAGCCAAAATTCCCTGAAACACTTAGCCAAAACAGGGGGCCGGATATTTCAACAACATCCGGCCCGGATTATCCGGCCTGGCCAAACTTTTTCTGAATCCTTTTTGACACACGATCAAATCCAACACACATGAATAAATATCTATGTAATCCCTGTACCACTTAAACAAACATTAGTGTATCATATATATTGACATCAAACACACAAAACATAATGTGAGAGATGTTCTTTCAATCTCCCCCTTTTTGGTGTTTGATGACAATATACGGATTTGCAAAAGAATCATTATAGAGACAAGCATGATGGCAAAACATAGAGGCACTCCCCCTACATGTGTGCATATAAGTAATTTGCATTTGAATACAAATACACAACACATAGAAGTATGGTGCCTCAACACAAGAGATATCCAACATGAGCTCTAACAAAAGACATTGACACATATGAAGTTGAGATAGGATGAAGGAAGTCATACCCATGTGTAGATATATAATACGGAGATATAGCATCACACATAATGAAATATCCTTGATCTCAACAAATAGAAATCCGAAAACCATAACAATGTCTCACACCACATAGCACATAGTTTTGAACGGCACACAAATAAACCAAATAGTTCAAATAAGCGGGAACACAAGCAATATAAGAATGATAAACGCCTATGCTTGTGCCCAAACCATGCAAATCCCCGAGAATCCTAATAGAACACTTCTCCCCCTTTGGCATCGAGACGCCAAAAAGGGGACAAGCGCGATGCTACACGTCCCATGGGAATCACTCGGAGGCATAATCATCATCGGACTCTTGCACCTCTTCTTCTTCTTCTTCCTCTTCATCAGTGTCAGGAGCATCCGGAGAGCGACGGGAGGTGTTGGACCTTTGAAGGCAATCATCAAGATCACTCCATGGAACCTGTGCAGAGTGCCATCTAGTGTAACCCGGGTGAGCTGGAGGCTGAGGTGGGGGACCTTGATCACCACTGAGCTTGTGTAGAATAACCGCCTGAGTATGCTTAATCTCAGAACGCTCACGGCTAGCTGCATAGTTCTCCTTATGGATCTCAATGTTCATGCAAAGGATGTGACGCTGAAACCAACTAAGCCGGGTCACTTGCTTCCTCATAGCCGGGACATCGGGATGACGACCAGGAGCAATACCACTAGAACGAGCATCACCCATGAAAGAGTCAGGTGCAGGAACAGCAGAAGAGACTGGCTTGAGCTTGTAGGCCTTCTTGACATGGTGCTTCACCAACGGATACCCACTCAAATCTTCACTCACAGACACAGAGTTGTTGATGAGAAGCTGGATGTAGGGTGCATAAGGTATGGTGGTCCGGGAGACCATGGCATCACGGATCTCATGGAAGATAAAGTCCATGATATCAAGAGTGTAGTCCCTCACTTCATCACCATCACGAGCACACTTATAGCTGAGGTGCATAAGATCTACAAGAACTCCCCGGATAGCATCATTGTTACCACCACTTGGGCAAATGGTTGCCCGAAAGAACCGAAGCAACCGATCAGTATATGAGAAGCAGCCCCTTTGTAAAACCAATCCTTCCTCTACGAGGTATAGAGATTTGCAAGAGCATTCTTATCTGCCTGTTGTGGTCCATGAAGACGACGACCCTCATCAATAGAGACTCCAAGAATACTGGCAAAGCGGTGCAGAGTGGCACTGCAGTGTGTGGAGCCAGACATCCATTCCATAGTGCGTTCCTCATCAGTCTTGATTGCCAAAGTGGCAAAGAATTGCTTCACCAACTCTGGGCTATAGTCACATTGAATCTTCATGATATCTTTCAAGCCCATTCTTCCAACAACCCAGATAGCATCTTCAAAGTGATCGTTTTCAGCTAGAATGTCCACATCAATGGCTTGCATGGGTCTCAGATTCTTCATTGGCTCATAGATGTCCTTGTAGATGTACATTTGCTCCATGCACCAATATCTCCTGCCCTCTATCTCTTCATCTCTTGGCAAATCTTCATACCAGTTCTTCAAGCGGAGAGCGGAATAAGACACTGGATCCATGGCCTTGTAGTTCTCCCTCACTTCCTTGTTCTTCCTTCTTGAAGTGACCGACTTGCGAGGAGCATTGGGTGCAAACTCGTCACTAGATCGATCATGCCTCTGGCGTCTCCGACCACCCCGAGAAGCACCACCTGTGAGAAGCAAAGGCGGGTAGCAAAGAGAAGGTAATGCTCATAAGTCATGTAAGATATAGTAAAATACTCGAGAAGCATGCTATAAGTTGGTACAAGTCTAAACATGATAGATTGAAGCAAAACTGCAGCGGCGATGAAGCTCCAGGCCGGATAATCCGGTGCCCCTGGGGGCGGATAATCCGGCCCGGCCGCCTGCGAGATGTGCAGATTTCCAATCAAAAACATGTCTAAGACTAGATCGGCCTCATAGCATGCAAGAGGAGTACACTACTCATGATTTGGAACAACTAGACACCAATTCCACCAAGAAAATAGCACATATAAAACACAACATCTAGGGTTAGAGATTGTGAATCATACCCACATCCATTGTGGAAACCGCTTGGTGGAGAAGGTAGCTAGGGAGGAGGTGCACCCGATCCACCCAAGAACTCCGAGAGGGGGCGGATGGAGCGTCTCCGGCGAGGAGGAGGAGATCCGGCGGCCTTGAGAGGAGAAAGAGGAGAGAGGCGCGTGGGGGGAAGGTCTGAACCGTTTTGCCCCCTGCGCCCTCGACTCAACCCTTTCAAGATCTGCCCAGGCCGGATAATCCGGCCCTAGCTTAGGGCGGATAATCCGGCCGGGCCGGATATTCCGGGGTGGCCTGGGGCCGGATTATCCGGGGTTCTGGAAAATTCCAGAATCACCGGAAATCCAGCCCATCTTTCGTTGGTTATTTGCAAGTCCCATATATGATGTAATAAAGTATCACGTCACATATAAGGTACAAATTTACCAATAAGATGGAGCACCCTAGATCATCCGACCGAAAAACCTCAAACTCCAAGTTTTTTACCAAACATGACAAATGAGCAAGATGGAAATGGCTTATAGGGGAGAGTAGGCTTAGGTTTTAGAAGATACAAACTGTTAATGGTACATGGTCACTCAAGTTTGCAAGATATGAGCAAATAAGGCCAAACTAGAGTGATTTCCCATAAGAACATGGAGATGTCAATAAAATCCAATGAAAAACCAAACAACTCCAACTCTTCACAAAGAAGAGTGTGGTGGCCTAGGCCACCATATATGAGTGTTATGGTATGGCACCGCGAAGATATATCTTGGGTCCAAACCAATACTCATCATTTAAGCTCACATATCAAAATATGATATAACGAGAATGAAATCTTTAATGTTGGCATTATGGGGGGAGGAATAGCTCAATAATTTAAACCGCACTCCCCCTATTTCCATGCCCACATCTAAACCAAATAAAGTTTTGAGACGAAGGTGTGTTTGCAAGATGGTCAAGCTATACTCCTTGAATCAATGATATTTAGCTCATTCCTCAAATAAGTGAACCTTGCTTCATCAAGAGGCTTTGTGAATATATCGGCAAGTTGATCCTTGGTAGGAACAAAGATAAGCTCAATATCACCCCGGGCAACATGATCCCTAATGAAATGATTCCGGATCTCAATATGCTTCGTTCTTGAATGTTGCACCGGATTATAGGCAATCTTGATAGCACTTTCATTGTCACATAATAGAGGCACTTTGTCACAAATGACACCGTATTCCTTTAAAGTTTGCCTCATCCATAACAATTGAGTGCATCCACTTGCGGCGGCAACATATTCGGCTTCGGCGGTGGAGAGAGATATGCAATTTTGCTTCTTAGAAGACCAACACACCAAGGACCTACCAAGGAATTGGCAAGCCCGGAAGTTGATTTCCTATCATCCTTGTCACCCGCCCAATCCGCATCGGTATATCCATTGAGAATAAAACTTGAGCCTTTGGGGTACCAAATACCATATCTTGGGGTATCAACTAAATATCGAAAGATTCTTTTGAGAGCCATCATGTGGCTCTCCTTAGGAGAAGCTTGATACCTTGCACACACACCAACACTCAACACTATGTCCGGTCTAGATGCGCAAAGGTAAAGCAAGGATCCAATCATGGAGCGATATACCTTTTGATCCACTTCTTTACCATTGGGATCAAGAGCAAGATGACATTTGGTAACCATAGGAGTGGCCACACCCTTCAACTCGGTCATCTTGAACCTCTTGAGCATGTCTTGGAGATATTTTGCTTGGTTGATGAAGGTTCCTTCTCTCAATTGCTTGATCTCAAAACCAAGGAAAAACTTCATCTCTCCCATCATAGACATCTCGAACCTATCGGTCATAAGCTTTGAGAATTCATCATTGAAAGCTTTGTTAGTAGAGCCAAAAATAATATCATCAACATATAATTGGCAAACGAAAAGCTCCCCATTGACCCTCTTAGTAAAAAGAGTGGGGTCGATTAGCCCAACATCAAACCCACGGTCTACCAACAATTCCTTAAGGTGCTCATACCAAGCTCTAGGAGCTTGCTTGAGACCATAAAGTGCTTTATCAAGCTTGTAGACATGGTTAGGAAAGTTGAGATCCTCGAACCCCGGGGTTGCTTAACATACACCTCTTCATGCAAAGGACCATTAAGAAAAGCACTTTTCACATCCATTTGTTGAAGCTTAAAGTTATGATGCGATGCATAAGCAAGAAGGATACGGATGGACTCAAGACGAGCCACGGGAGCATAGGTCTCTCCAAAGTCAATTCCTTCAACTTGAGAGAAACCTTGAGCCACCAATCTTGCCTTGTTCCTCACAATATTTCCAAACTCATCTTGCTTGTTCTTGAATATCCATTTAGTGCCTATAACATTGCGGCACTCCTTTGGCTTCTCTACTAAGGTCCACACTTTGTTGCGCTTGAAGTTGTTGAGTTCCTCATGCATAGCTTCCACCCAATCCGAATCTTCAAGAGCTTCAAATACTTTCTTGGGTTCCACTACGGAGATATAGGCATGATGATTGCTAAAGTTAGCCAATTGCCTTCTTGTGGAGACTTTTGCTCGAACATCACCGAGGACCTTATCATGAGTGTGTCCACGAATTTCAAGGGTCCTATCTCTTCTTGCTAAACGACGGGCCTCGATCTCCTCCTTGGTTCTTCTTGGCCTTGGAGGTGTCACTTGATCATCTTGACCATTTGGGTCCCCGTCTTGACCTTCAACTTGAGCTTCCTCAATTACTTGAGGTTGCTCATCCTCATGTGCTTGATCTTGAATGTTGAAAGGATACTCATCGGATCCATCATGAATCCGTGGTTGATCTTGTTCTTGGTCTTGTCCTTGATCTAGTCCTTGATCTTGCACACAAGGGGGAGGGTTTTGTTCTTGTTCTTGGGTTGGTGCATCATTTGCTTCACTTGATGGGGTTTGTTGAGGTTGAGAAGATGAGGGCTCCACCGTGGTAGAGCATAGTTCTTCCCGAGACGCCACACCGTGTCCCTCAATGGGGCGGAAAAATCCCACACCCATTCTTACTATGGCATCTTGAGGTATTTCATCACCTGCACAAACATCAACTTGCCCCACTTGGGAGCCATCATTTTCTTCGAACTTCACACTACAAGATTCAATGATAATCCCGGAGGATACATCAAAGATTCTATAAGTGTGAGATTCGGCACCGTAACCAACAAATATACCCTCCAAAGCTTTAGGAGCAAATTTAGACAAACGAACTCCTTTGATTTTGTAGAAACACTTACAACCGAACACCTTGAAGTATGAGATGTTGGGCTTGTTGCCGGTGAGTATTTCATAAGGAGTCTTGTTCAAGCCCTTGCGGAGATAGAGCGGTTGGAGGAGTGACATGCGGTGGAGATGGCTTCGGCCCAAAAGTTATAGCGGGATTTATACTCCGCCATCATAGACCTTGCCATATCCATAAGAGTCCGGTTCTTCCTCTCCGCAACACCATTTTGTTGAGGGGGTGTAAGCAGCGGAATATTGATGACGAATCCCCTCATCACTAAGAAAATCATTGAGTGTGTAGTTCTTGAACTCGGAGCCGTTGTCACTTCTTATTGCCATAATGAGGAGGTTGTGTTGGCGTTGCACCTCGGTAGCAAAGTCAATGAATATTTGTTGAGTCTCATCTTTTGTCTTGAGAAAGTAGACCCAAGTGTATCTTGAGTAGTCATCGACAATCACCAAGCAATGTTTCTTCGCACCAAGACTTGCATGAGTAACGGGACCAAAGAGATCCACATGAAGGAGCTCCAAGATCCTCTTGGAAGAGATGATGGTCTTGCTTGGATGCGGAGAGTCATGCATTTTGCCTTCAACACAAGCCCTACAAACACGATCTTTGGCAAAAGACACATTTTCCATTAGTCCCACAATATGGTTCCCCTTGTGAAGACTTTGCAAAGTTCTCATGTTGACATGGGCTAGGCGGCGATGCCACAACCAACCCACGTCCGCCTTTCCGAATAGGCACATCGCACTTGACGTGGTGGTCCCCGAAAAGTCCACCACATACAAGTTGTGTTCGCGATACCCAACGAATGCGACTTTTAGAGTCTTGCTCCACAAGAGGACCACAATATCATTATCAATAAAGACGGCGAAACCCATCTTGCCAAGGGCGGAAACGGAAAGCAAATTGTAACCAAGGGTTTTGACAAGCATGACATCCACAAGAGTAATGTTGTGTGCAACCACAACCTTGCCAAAACCCAATACCTCGGATGTAGAATTATCGCCAAAGGAGACGGTGATATCATTTATGTTAGGCCTCAACTCCTTGACGAGGTTCTTGCCGCCGGTCATATGACTTGTACATCCACTATCAAGTACCCATTTTGAACCTCCCGGCATAGTCCTACATGAGATCAATTCTTGGATTTAGGTACCCATTTTTCAATGGGTCCTCTTTTGTTAGCAACAAGGGTCTTTGGGACCCAAATAGACCAAGCAACATAACCATCATATGGACCAACATACTTAGCATAAACATCACCATAATAATCTTTAAAGAGAACATAGTGAGGATTATCTATTCCCGCACCATCATCATTAATGGTGTTGCCCTTTCGGGGTTCACCATTAGCTTTCTCATGTGCGGGCTTGGTCTTTTTCTTGCTTGCCTTTTTAGCCTTGGAATTAAAACCAAGTCCCTCCTTCCCATTGTTTGATCTTTGCTTACTCAAAAGATCATCCAACGAAAGTTTACTTTGGGGAGAGGAGGTCCTAGCAAGTTCATCTTTCAACCTAGCATTTTCCTCAATAACATTTGCATGATCACATGAAGGAGTAGAGGAGCTAGGCACATCATATGAGGCAAGCCTAATTTGAAGTTGCTCATAAGACTTGGATAAGAGAGTGTATTCACTCTTCAAAGCTTTGTGAGCTTTGTCTAGTTCATCTAGACCTTTCACAAGTTTCTCATGATCAACCTCAAATTGGGCCTTTTCCTTTTTAAGCACTTTAGACTTAGCCCTAGCAAGATCTCTAGCTTTTGTGAGCTTGTTAATTTTATCTTGAGGCTCTTCAAGAGTTTCTAGCCTCTCCTCAAGAGAGGCTATAGTTTCTTGACTTTCCTCAAGAGCATTTTTAAGAGCATGGATTTCAAGAGAGTCTTCTCTCTCTATTTGACCCTTTTTCTCAAGCAAATCACCTTGTTGAGCTATACGAACCATGAGGCTAGAAACATGCTTCTTAGTGTTACCTTGTAGGTTAAGAATGAAATCATCAAACTCTAGCATTTCTTGTTTCACTTTTAGACTATCATCATCAACCCCTAGATCACTAGATAAGTTAGGCATAGAGGGGTTAGGGGATGATACCTCGGAGGATTTAGCCATAAGGCAACTTTCTTCCTCCACATGAATGACCTCATTGGGGGATTCACTTGGTGATGAAGAGTTAGTGGAGAGGGAGGCAAGAGCGACCAATCCATTAGAGGTTGCATCTTCTTCATCATCAACATCATCATCTCCGGAGGTATACTCTTCTTGAGTTGATAGCACAATAGGTGTGTCCAAGGAGGACCTTGCCATGAAGCAATGTGCATTCTTGATATGAGGGTTCTCATTGGGAGATTCAAAGAGAGATGAAGAGGGGGTGTTGGTGGTGGCGATGGCGGCCAATTCCTTTGAGCTTTCTTCATCTTCATCACCACTAGAACTTTCAACTTCATCGGTAGAATATTCTTCCCTTGTTACTAGCACAACTCTTGAGGGCCTCTTGCCCTTCTTGGTCTTGTTGTTGTAGAACTTCTTGTTGAGGGGCTTTGAATATTTGCCCTTTGAATCTTTGCTCTTGTCCTTGGGAATGAGCCTCCCATTATGAAGCTCTCTATTTTCATAGGGGCATTCGGCAATGAAGTGGCGCTTGTCATCACAATTGTAGCATGACCTTGTCTTTGGGCCAAAGCTAGTGAACCCACTTTTGTTGTTCCTCTTGATGTTGTCTTCCTTGGCCTTGGAGGGATCAATCCAAAACGACTTTGCATGGAAGGCCATGTGGTCATGGTAGTGGCATTGCAAATCTTCCGGATAGGTCATACTCCAAGATGCTCTATAAGATTCTTGAGGAACCACTTCTTCAACGGAGTTGACCACCAAGGCAAGGTTGGAACCTTTTGCCATTCCAATAGCACGATTGCGAGAGTCATGAGAGGTTTCCTCAAGCACCTTGAGAGCTTGCAACTCGTGCACAACTTGTTGAGAGGTGAGAGAGGAATAGCATTCCCTTCCCACAAGGGTCTTGACATCAATGGGTACAAATGGCATCATGCATTCAATGTACTTCTCCTTGATCCAAGAATCATTGATGTGGGTGGCACCAACAAGCCGGAAGGCATCGGCAACGGTGAGAAGTCTTCCATACATATCTTCATGATCTTCATCCGGGAGCCTCATGAACCCTTCGGCTTTATTCTTGAGAGCATTATACTTGTTCCTTCTTGTGCTCTCACTTCCAATGCAACTCGAGGTCAAACCATCCCAAGCTTCCTTGGCGGTGGTGTAGTTCGGACACGATGCAATTCCTTTGTCCCCACACTAGTTTGAATCATGTGCAAGGCGGTGACGTTGAGTTGACTATCAACCGCTTCTCTTCTAGTCAACTTGTCGGGGTTGTATGGCTTGAAGCCCTCCATGATGATTCTCCATAATTCATTGGAGGCACTACAAACATGAGAGCGGAACTCAAATCGCCAAGTATCGAAATTTTCAATAGAAAACTTAGGTGGGTCGCCCCTAATATTCAAATGAGGCATGGGAACCGGTATGTCGGGTGATTGGAAAGGTGGAGGTACTCGATTGTAGCTCTCACTTCCATTGGTTCCCCTAGGAGATGCAATGGGAGACTTATTAGAGTTTAAGTTATCACCTTCCACGGGTTTGGTAGATGAGGGTAAGTCCGAAGCCTCTCCCTCATGTAACACACCTGTGTCTTTTACCTCTACACTAGGAGCCTTGGGAAGGGCCGGAGCCAAAAGCTCGGCAATCATCTTTTTCATGCTTTCCATTTGGGCTTCCACGGAGGACTTCAACGAATTGAAGTCTTCCACGGAGACCATCTTGGCGGCCCCTTCCGAGGACTCCTCGTCCGGCATACTCTTAGGCGGTTAAGCCCGAAATAAGAGCCGAGGCTACGATACCAATTGAAAGGATCGTATGCCGCAACTAGAGGGTGGTTGTGAATAGGTTCTAACCAATTTTTAGTTCTTTTTCAATTTAGGCTTGACACAAATGGTAAATTCTCTAGATATGCAACTAAGTGAATTTACCTATATGACAAGGCTACCAACTAAGCAAGATAACTAAGCAATAGAGAGAGAATAGGATAGAGGTAACCGAGAGTGGAGCACGCGATGACACGGAGATGATTCCCGTAGTTCCCTTCCTTTGCAAGAAGGTACGTCTACGTTTGGAGGAGTGTGGTTGCTACGAAAGCCAAACCAACAGCCACGAAGGCTTCACTCAGATCTCCGGTGAGCAACGCCACGAAGGCCTAGCCCACTTCCACTAAGGGATTTCCTCGAGGCGGAAACCGGGCCTTTACAAGGTTCTTGGGGCACACATCCACAACCAAATTGGAGGCTCCCAAATCTGTTACAACACAACAATCAACAACAATACATCAACACGAATCAACTAGGGAACCAAATAGGAACACTAGCATGAGATCCCTCAAACAAGAGAGGGGGAAATGAAGAACGCTTCGGTGAGGATGTAGATCGGTGTCTTCTCCTTCGAATCTCCAAAGATCAAGAGATTTGGTTGGGGGAGGAAGGAGATCTTGCAAATCTTGACTTTCTTTGAGTTGGCTCTAATGGAGGTGGCTTGGCAGAATTCTTGTGCAATGATTGAGCAAAGAGGCAAGGAGGAAGAAGGGGGGTATTTATACCCCCACTCAAAATGGAGCCGTTGCGGTTTCAGGGGCCGGATAATCCGGCCTAAGTAAGGGCCGGATAATCCGCCCCCCCCGGATAATCCGGTCTTCGGGGCAAAAGAGTGACAATGTCCGGCCAAATGTCCGGCCTCCTTCCAGAGTTGATTTTCTTCCAGTCCTTAGCGAAAAACGGGGGGGCCGGATATTTCCAAAATATCCGGCCCGGATAATCCGGCCCTGGTACAATACCGGGACATTATCCGGCCAAATGTCCGGCCCCCTTCCAGAGCCAAAATTCCTGAAACACTTAGCCAAAAACAGGGGGGCCGGATATTTCGACAATATCCGGCCCGGATTATCCGGCCTGGCCAAACTTTTTCTGAATCCTTTTTGACACACGATCAAATCCAACACACATGAATAAATATCTATGTAATCCCTGTACCACTTAAACAAACATTAGTGTATCATATATATTGACATCAAACACACAAAACATAATGTGAGAGATGTTCTTTCACCTATATATATATGTAGGGTTTAATAAGGGTTTAGGGTTTAGGATTAGCTAGCTAGGGTTTTAGGGTTAGGGTTAGGGTTAAGGTTAATTAATTAGGGTTTAGGGTCTAGGGTTTAGGGTTTAGGGTTTGGGGTTTGGGGTTTAGTGTTTAGGGTTTAGGATCTAGGGTTAGGGTTTAGGGTTTAGGGTTTAGGGTTTAGGGTGTAGTGTTTAGGGTTTAGGGTTTAGGGTTTAGTGTTTAGGGTGTTTAGGGTGTTCGTTTAGGGTATAATTAGGGATTAGGGATTAGGGTTTTAGGGTTTAAGGTTTAGGGATCATCGATCGAGTGCACACACACATTATTAGAGGCACCCGCGCCTTTGCGCATAAAGTGCATGCGTATATATATATAAGTGTGTTTTTTGGCCACCAACGATATATATATAGATCGAGAGAGAAAGATTGAAATATATATTTATCCCAGAGAAATATGTTCAGATATATATTGAAATATATGCACAAATGATATGTGCAAGGTACGTATGCCATGCGCGCATGCACACTAATTGTATATATATTATGAGGCAACTTAATTAATCAAATGTGTTTTCATTCGAGAGAACTTGTCAAGATTCAAGTCAATTAATTTATCAGCGCGCTAGCTAATTAGTTGGTCGCCTGCTTGATGCGCAATTAATTAAGTGTCGTTGGCCTATATATATATATGTAGGGTTTAATTAGGGTTTAGGGTTTAGGGTTAGCTAGCTAGGGTTTTAGGGTTAGGGTTAAGGTTAATTAATTAGGGTTTAGGGCCTAGGGTTTAGGGTTTAGCAGGGTTTGGGGTTGGGGTTTAGGGTTTAGGGTGTAGTGTTTAGGGTTTAGGGTCTAGGGGTTTAGGGTTTAGTGTTTAGGGTGTTAATTTAGGGTGTACGTTTAGGGTATAATTAGGGATTAGGGATTAGGCCGGGTTTTAGGGTTTAAGGTTTAGGGATCATCGATCGAGTGCACACACACATTATTAGAGGCACCCGCGCCTTTGAGCATAAAGTGCATGCGTATATATAAGTGTGTTTTTTGGCCACCTACGATATATATATAGATCGAGAGAGAAAGATTGAAATATATATTGAAATATATGCACGAATGATATGTGCAAGGTATGCCATGCGCGCATGCACACTAATTGTATATATATTATGAGGCAACTTAATCAAATGTGTTTTCATTCGAGAGAACTTGTCAAGATTCAACAAGTTAATTAATTTATTAGCGCTAATTAGTTGGTCGCCTGCTTGATGCGCAATTTAGTGTCGTTGGCCTATATATATATATATATGTAGGGTTTAATTAGGGTTTAGGGTTTAGGATTAGCTAGCTAGGGTTTTAGGGTTAGGGTTAGGGTTAAGGTTAATTAATTAGGGTTTAGGGTCTAGGGTTTAGGGTTTAGGGTTTGGGGTTTGGGGTTTGGGGTTTAGTGTTTAATTAGTGTTTATGGTCTAGGGTTAGGGTTTAGGGTTTAGGGTTTAGGGTGTAGTGTTTAGGGTTTAGGGTCTAGGGTTTAGGGTTTAGTGTTTAGGGTGTTTAGGTGTACGTTTAGGGTATAATTAGGGATTAGGGATTAGGGTTTTAGGGTTTAAGGTTTAGGGATCATCGATCGAGTGCACACACACATTATTAGAGGCACCCGCGCCTTTGCGCATAAAGTACATGCGTATATATAAGTGTGTTTTTTGGCCACCAACGATATATATATAGATCGAGAGAGAAAGATTGAAATATATATATTTATCCCCAAGAATATGTTTAGATATATATTGAAATATATGCACGAATGATATGTGCAAGGTATGCCATGCGCGCATGCACACTAATTGTATATATATTATGAGGCAACTTAATCAAATGTGTTTTCATTCGAGAGAACTTGTCAAGATTCAACAAGTTAATTAATTTATTAGCGCTAATTAGTTGGTCGCCTGCTTGATGCGCAATTTAGTGTCGTTGGCCTATATATATATGTAGGGTTTAATTAGGGTTTAGGGTTTAGGATTAGCTAGCTAGGGTTTTAGGGTTAGGGTTAGGGTTAAGGTTAATTAATTAGGGTTTAGGGTCTAGGGTCTAGGGTTTAGGGTTTAGGGTTTAGGGTTTGGGGTTTGGGGTTTAGTGTTTAATTTGGGTTTAGGGTCTAGGGTTAGGGTTTAGGGTTTAGGGTGTAGTGTTTAGGGTTTAGGGTTTAGGGTTTAGTGTTTAGGGTGTTTAGGGTGTACGTTTAGGGTATAATTAGGGATTAGGGATTAGGGTTTTAGGGATCATCGATCGAGTGCACACACACACACATTATTAGAGGCACCCGCGCCAATTTGTGCATAAAGTGCATGCGTATATATATAAGTGTGTTTCTTGGCCACCAACGATATATAGATCTAGAGAGAGATTGAAATATATTTAGGGTTTAGGGTTTAGGGTCGTTTAGGGTCTAGGGTTAGGGTTTAGGGTTTAGTGTTTAGGGTTTAGGGGGGTTTAGGGTCTAGGGTTTAGGGTTTAGGGTTTAGTGTTTAGGGTGTTTAGGGTATAATCAGGGATCAGGGATTAGGGTTTTAGGGTTTAAGGTTTAGGGATATCATCGATCGAGCTAGTGCACACACACATTATTAGAGGCACCCGCGCCTTTGCGCATAAAGTACATGTGTATATATATAAGTGTGTTTCTTGGCCACCAACGATATATAGATCTTGAGAGAGATTGAACTATATTTAGGGTTTAGGGTTTAGGGTTTAGGGTTTATTAGGGTCTAGGGTTAGGGTTTAGTGTTTAGGGTTTAGGGTTTAGGGCTTAGGGTTTAGGGTCTAGGGTTTAGGGTTTAGTGTTTAGGGTGTTTAGGGTGTACGTTTAAGGTATAATTAGGGATCATGGATTAGGGTTTTAGAGTTTAAGGTTTAGGGATCATCGATCGAGCTAGTGCACACACACATTATTAGAGGCACCCGCGCCCCTGCGCATAAAGTGCATGCATATATATATAATAAGTGTGTTTCTTGGCCACCAACAATATATATAGATCGAGAGAGAGATTGAAATATATATATATATCCCCAAGAATATGTTCAGATATATATTTAGATATATATATGCACGAATGATATGTGCATGGTATGCCATGCGCACATGCACACTAATTGTATATATATTATGAGGCAACTTAATCAAATGTGTTTTCATTCGAGAGAACTTGTCAAGATTCAAGTTAATTAATTTATCAGCGCTAATTATTTGGTCGCCTGCTTGATGCGCAATTAAGTGTCGTTGGCCTATAAATATATATATGTAGTGTTTAATTAGGGTTTAGGTTTTAGGGTTAGCTAGCTAGGGTTTTAGGGTTAGGGTTAGGGTTAATTAGGGTTTAGGGTCTAGGGTTTAGGGTTTAGTACGTGTTTAGGGTTTAGGGTCTAGGGTTTGGGTTTAGGGTTTAGTGTTTAGGGTTTAGGGTTTAGGGTCTAGGGTTTAGGGTTTAGTGTTTAGGGTGTTTAGGGTGTACGGTTAGGGTATAATTAGGGATTAGGGTTTTAGGGTTTAAGGTTTAGGGATCATCGATCGAGTGCACACACACATTAATTATTAGAGGCACCCACACCTTTGCGCATAAAGTGCATGCGTATATATATATATAAGTAAGTTTCTTGGCCACCAACGATATATAGATCTAGAGAGAGATTGAAATATATTTAGGGTTTATGGTTTAGGGTTTAGGGTTTAGGGTCAAGGGTTGGGGTTTAGGGTTTAGGGTCTAGTGTTTAGGGTTTAGGGTATAGGGAGTAGTGTTTAGGGTTTAGGGTCTAGGGTTTAGTGTTTAGGGTGTTTAGGGTGTATGTTTAGGGTATAATTAGGGATTAGGGTTTTAGGGTTTAAGGTTTAGGGATCATCGATCGAGTGCACACACACATTATTAGAGGCACCCGCGCCTTTGCGCATAAAGTGCATGCGTATATATATAAGTGTGTTTTTTGTCCACCAACGATATATAGATCGAGAGATAGAGATTGAAATCCCCAAGAATATGTTCAAATATATGCACACACATGAATTATTAGAGGCACCCGCGCCTTTGCGCATAAAGTGCATGCATATGTGTGTTGTTCTGGCCACCAACGATAGATCGAGAGAGATAGATAGATTGAAATCCCCAAGAATTAGAGGACCCCTTGCACAAGTGTTGGCCATCTATATATAATATGAATCCCAATAATGTTCATACATGATAGGGCATATGTGTGAAGCAATTTTTTTCGAGAACTTGTAAAGATTCAAATTTATCAGTGCTAATGGAAACTAGTGCACATTAGAGGACCCCCTCTTACACGTGTTGGCCATCTATGTATAGTTTGAATCCAAATAATGTTCATACATGATAGGCTATATGTGAATCAATTTTTTCTTCCAAGAACTTGTCAAGATTCAAATTTATCGGTGCTAATGGAAACTAGTGCGCACTAGACGAGCCCCTTGCGCAAGTGCTGGCCATTACATATAGTTTAAAACTCAAGAATGTTCATACATGATAGGCCATATGTGGAAAGGAATTTTTTTCCCGTGAACTTGTCAAAATTCAAGTTTATCGGTGCAAATGGAAACTAGTCCAAAAAATTACATAGAGGTCCAAGAGAACTAGACAATAACTAATAGGACCTGCAACTTTACAAAAAGGACCTCAAAACATATAGAAGAAAATCAATCGAGTCCTGCACATCAGATCTCTGCTCCGCATCCTTTCCAGCAACTCCGTCGCCGGGGACGCACCACTTGGGACGGTGTCGCCGGTAGTCGCCAGGACGAAGGAGAAGAAGGGCCTCAGCAACGGCACATTAGCTCTGAGAAGGGCCGCTGAAAGGCCAAGATGTTCACGGGCAAGACGGATGACGCCGTCGTATGCCCCGAGCTTGTGAACGTTAGAAGCTTGACTTCCCCATTGGCCAGATCTGAAGCACTGACCAAAGCAAGCCTCACCGTTAGCGCCATCACCTTGATGGCACCAGATCGGGGTTTGGCCGGCAAGATCCGCCAGATTCACCGTAGGCCAGATCTGAAGCCGATGACGAGATCCCCGACTCCATTGCGCCATTCTGCTCATGGGAAACACTGGATCTAAGCTTACAACAACATGAACTCCCTCGGATCCAAATTAACTGACTCAACTTTGCTTATCTAAATATGGATGTATCCACACATGTTTTTACTCGAGATACATACACGTCTAAGGAAAGTTGAATCAATTAATTTAGTTCGGAGGGTGTACGATATACAGAGAGAAGTCGGCCTCGTCTCCGGCCGGCGAGGCTGCCGGAGAGAAGGGGGAGAGGAGCCAGGGGAGTGGGAGAGACTCGAGAGAGAAAGAGAAGAGGAAGAAATGAGAGCTCCCTGGGGAAGAACATTATTTTTGTCGTTCTGCTCGTAGCTTGAAACTGAAAATTTCGGCCGCGCGCCAAATCATCCCGCCGCATCCATTCGAAAATCCCGTGACCAGTTTTACCCTTTTAACCCTGGTCCGGAAGCTACAACCCACCAACCATGGAGGGCTCATTCGGTAACAATGAAATATCTTGCCTAGATCCCGAACCCTCCCCACAGGCCCACACCCACCCACCAACCATTCACCCCATTAGCTCAAAAATACTCTCACACGCCAAAGCTCTGACTCTCTACAAGATTATATCTCGCTTCGCCGCCGGCATACTCCTCCACAGCGTAGCCTTGATCGTGTTGGCTGTCCACCCACACGATCCGCTCCCCGCCGCCCTCGCCACCGACGGATCTGCTTCACCGCCGACCTCGCCACCGACGGATCTGCTTCACCGCCGACCTCGCCACCAACGGATCTGCTTCACCGCCGACCTCATCCACAGCGTAGCAATCAACGCCTTTCCTGTCGACGCACCGGATCCTCTCCAACGGAACCGTGTCTACTTCACCGCGCCCTCCACGAAGCCGATCTATTCCACCGACTACCTCGGCGCAGCGGCTGTATCAACTTCACCGAATCCCTTGCCAGCCAACCAGATCTGCTTCACTAACGCCCGCTTCTCTATCGAAACAGGGTCGACTCATCGTCTCCCGCGTTCGCCACCGCTGGAATGCAAGTTGCCGCCCCCGTCCACCCCGCCGCAGCTTGGTTAGTACGCTGGCCCGTTAGATCGCGGTGTTTCTTTAGCCATGTTTTGTGTAGTTATTTGCAGATCTCATATGCCATTAAATTTCTTGATGTGTTACTTCGCATGAAGTTCGTTTAAATATTGTACAGTACCAAAGCATTATCCGGTCGCTACCATCCTGTTCATTCTAAGAGTCGACACTGTGTGCATCCACATATTTATAGGGGACCCATTCATTTGCTGCCAACTGTTTTTGTCTTGCATGCTATTCCTTTTATAGTCATGCTATGGGCATTTCCAATCTGGTTGTTCTTATACCACGTCATTAGCTCACCGCTAGCCGCTAGCTGTTTTCTCGTGTCTGCTATTCTTTTATCGCTTTTATAATCATGCTATGTGCATTTCCAATCTGCTTGCTCTTATACCTCGTCTTTAGCTTATAGCTATTTTTCCATGAATGCTCCTCATGCACGACTTGTATAGTTATTGCTGCGTGCATGTCTGGTCTTTGTATTATCGTAGACTAACTTGTCAATGTTATTTTTCCTAGGGATTGATCATGCGAACCACTTATTAGAATATCCAACATTAACAGTGGGGACGCTAGGGAAGGTTGGAATCTGAGTTCTTGGTTGGTAACTTTGGCAGTTTACTTCCGTTATTATCTATAACCTATATGCATTGTTCCTTATGCAAGAGATAAACACTTGGAACCCTGCCATAGCAATGCCATCCATGCTTTACTATGTTTCTGCCTATTTGATATGCTTGTCTTGGAGCAACTGCGAAGGTGATTTGAACCTGACATTTGGTCATTCTTAATGCCAGTTTACTTTATGTGGAAAACCTTGGCATTACCCTACTCTAAATCTGAATGTCTGAAATTCGTATCTCATGCAAAGCAACATCTAGTTGGTTTTAATCTGATATCTGGTAAATATTGGCTTATTCATTTGGCAGCTCAAGTTTTTTGTTATTTGAAACCAGCTGACTTGGTCTTAAATGTGATATCTAAACACAGATTAAGGACAATGGAGCAGGAGGATTGGCATTTCACTTGATGGCTGAACCTAAAATGACAGGCATGTCGACCACGACTAGTGCACGCAAGAGAAGGACCTGCGATGAGCCAAGATGTTCTGCTACATGCTGTTATTTGATCTCTACATTGCGTAATACATGTTTGAATAGTTAATTGTTGTAACTATTTTTGCAATATTACCAGAATGCAGTTTTAGTGAAGCAGTCATCATTAGAAGAGATAGTCGCCAAAGCGACCCTGTGCAACATTATGATGTAAGTCTGCTTAGTACAAGTTCCATACATTGTCTTATTTATGCAACTTGTTATTATCTTATATCTACATTGCATAATAAATGTTTGAATAGTTCACTGTTGTAACTATGTTTGCAATATTACTAGAATGCAATGTAATGAAGAAGTCCTTAGTAGAAGATAGAGCGCAAAAAAGGTTAAGCGTGAGCCTATGCAACGATATAATGTAAGTCTGCGCTTAGTACTTGTGACTATCTAATATCGACAATGCTTAATACATGTTTGCATAGTTCATCGTTTAACTCTTTTTGCATTATTATCAGAATGCAGTTCTGATGAAGCAATCTTCATTAGAAGAGAGGCCCACAAAAAGTTATGATCTTTGTTCTGATGCATCCTCTCATAGCCGTCAACCTAGACCATTCTTTTCATCAAACAAAGGAACATCTCAAGGCTGTACTTTATAAAAGACATGGTATTGTCGCTTTAAGGTCTCAGTCGATATGTTGACCAAGAGTACACAAGATTCAATCAAGGCGATTGCCAAATGTCAACGTGTTATTGATGATGCTAATAGAAGTCCTCAATGATTCTATGTAATTTTTTTATTTGGGCACATTAATTGCCTTGTAATTTTCCTAGTTATTTTATTTGTGTATGTAATTGTGTGTATCATTGATATCAGATTTTAGGCTCATGAAATTTAATGCAAGTTGACTAGTCAAACAACCAGGGCCCTATAACAGATTGGGCCGGCCCATTAACAGTAGTGTGGGACCCACTTTCATTTTGGGCCGGCTCACTTACTTACCGGCTGTTAACAGAAAGTGGGACCCACCTGTGCTTTTGGCCCGGCCCACTGTCTTGTTGGGCCGGCCCACTTGCTACATGATGGACCCCACATACTAAATGGGTCGGCCCTTTAAGAGGAAAGTGGGACCCACCTGCGTTTTTGGCCCGGCCCACTAGCGTGTTGGGCCGGCCCACTTGCTATATGGTGGACCCCACATACTAAATGGTCCGGCCCTTTAACTGGAAAGTGGGACCCACCTGTGCTTTTGGCCCGGCACACTATCTTGTTGGGCCGGCCCACTTGCTATATGATGGACCCCACATACTAAATGGGCCGGCCCTTTAACTGGAAAGTGGGACCCACATGGGTTTTTGGCCCGGCCCACTATCTTGTTGGGCCGGCCCATTTGCTATATGGTGGACCCCACATACTAAATGGGCTGGCCCATTAACAGGAAAATGGGATCCACCTGTGCTTTTGGCCCGGCCCACTGGCTTGGTGGGCCGGCCCATTTGATCTAATGTGGACCCCACGCACTAAATGGGCTGGCCCGATAGCAGGAAAGTGGGACCGACATGCTAATTGGGCCAGCCCAATAACTTCTTGGGCCGGCCCACTTGCTTTAAGGTGGACTCCACTTGGTAAATGGGCCGGCCCGATAACAGGAAAGTGGGTCCCACATGTTTTGTGGGCCGGCCCTTTTGCCTGTTGACCGGTCAAACGAGTGCATTCGGCCCGGCCCACATGCTTAGTGGGCCGGCCCATTAATCTTTTGACCAGTCAACCTTAGAGGTTAGGCCCGGCCCACGTAACTAATGGACCAGCCCAGCTATATAGTTGACCGGTCAAACTAAGTCAGCTGGTCCGGCCCGCAAACTTAATGGGCCGGCCCGCTTAAGACGTGGCAGGCCTCGTGTGGGCCTACCATCTACCACGGGGTTTCAGCGGTTAACGCCGTTAACTGCCAGTTAACGGCGTCTGCCACGTGTCAGTTTGCATGACATCAGCAGTCAACGGGCTCCCGGAAACACTTCTGCAACGGTCTGATTTTCCATGGCGGAAGGGCGCCCAAGCGCGACGGACCGAAAAAATCGTCGTAGGACTTTGCCTAACGCAGTTTCGACAACAGAACCCATATCGTCGGGTTAGGCCCATAGGCGACAAAAAATACCCCTTAGCGGACGATTTTGAGACGTTATCTATCAGAACTTTTCTTGTAGTGTTTGTTGAAATATCATGTATGGTGTATCCATGTGCTCATCACCCAGGCATGCAATAGGATGCTAGATCCGCCTTAAGTATGCAGGTCTAGTCCATGTACTTCATGTATCGCAGTGCTTGTTTCCTACTCTAAAAAGGAGCCGAGTTGGTCTTAGAGTAGTACACGTGCCTCGGTCGGGCTATGTTCAAAAAACCTTTCGCATTTTTATACGGATTTCTTTACCTTCCTTTTCCATCGAAATTTGCTCTCCGATTTTCTTTATAATTTTCGTTAAATATATATAGTTTCCATGAAATACAATTTTCTTTTTTTGTTTGGCTCTGCATATCCCTCTTTTTGTGGAAATTGGCTGAATCCGTCAAGATTTGCTCTTCCATTTCCTGGTTTTGCGGAAACATGCGGTAAAAATATGTCGGGATTTGCTCTCCCTTTCCTTGATCTACCAAAACGGGCGGTAACTTTTTGTTGGGATTGGTTCTCCCCTTTCCTTGTTTTGCAGAAAGAATTTGCTCTCAGACGTGTCCTTGTTGTGCGGAAACGGGCGGTAATTTCTTGTTGGGATTTGCTCTCATGTTTCATTTCTCATTTCCGTTTAAAATCTTCCAGGTTTGTTCCTTTTTTTCTTCTAAAATAGTATCATTGTTTGTTTCGAAATTGCTAAGTTTCAGCTAGCTGAGACATAGTTTATGTCTCAGTCACGTGCTTCATCGTTGTATTTTGTTTCTGTTTAAAGATTCGTGTTTGCTATTATTTGCAATTTATCTAGACCCGCATTGATACACGCTGATGTAATTCGACTGAGACATAATTTTTTTTTGAAATAACCAATATATTAAGCCAGCAAGCCGTCTTATTAAAAACCTTCCAGCCCCCTTCGGTACCCTGGTAAGAAAAAGAGTGCATCTGGTACTTGCTGCTTTACAAATTTAGTACAGTTACATCGTTTAAGACATCTGTCAAAACAGATGGAGGTGGATCACTATCCCAAATACAGAAAGTATTAGAATCAAAACTTAATCTAGCTTGATTATGCGCCGTCTTATTTGCTTCTCTGGGACAATGCTGAAAAGAGATTCTTCCAATTCTCATGCGACTAGTACTCTTACAACGACACTACTCCCTCTGCCCAAAAATATGTTGCATATAAGTTTTGGTTAAAGTCAAACTTCGTAAAGTTTAATCATATATATTGATAAAAATATAAACATATACAACAAAATAAAAATATTTTTAAAATTATTATGAAATATATATATTCATATTATATTTATTTGACATGGTAGATATTTGTATTATTATCTATATTTTTTTATCAAAGTTTGCATAGTTTAACTTACACGAAAAATTATACACAACATAAAATAGACAGGATGAAGTACAAAAATCAGTTTTTCTTTTCTGCAAGCAGATAAGATACTCCGATGTCAGTAGCGATAGATCCTAGAAATCCAGTGCCAGCATTTGGGTGCAGAATCCACGGACCACGGCGCTTGACTTCTCAGGTCTTCCAGGCCCCACCATGCGGGTTCGTTTGGAGTAAATATTACGTGCACATTGACCGACACTTCCTGAGGTCGTCCGCCCTTTTCCTCCCGCAGAGACCCCAGTCGCCTTCGCCTTGGAGTTGTTGGCCTCCGCGACAAAAGCGTCGATCACTCCTCAACTCCCCCAGACTCCCTCCCCTCCCATCGGCCATCGCCCATCCATCCATCTTCCCCGATCCTCTCCACAGTTCGTTGCACCGGCGGCGGTGGCGGCGAAGGGACGCGACAAACCCAGACCCTGCTGCAACCGGTGCTGCACCGGCGGCGGTTTGATTCCTCGCTTCGCTGGTAAGGAACCCTAACCTGATCCGACGAGTTGCTCCGGCAGTTCGAATCTTTCCGTTTGTGTGTACCTTTTGCAGTTTTGCTGTGACATTGTGCAACTGGAATCCGAATCAGTTGCCCTTAATTGGTTTGCCTCGTCCATAGTCCCATCGGTTCTCCTTTTGCAGCGCGCGCGCGAGATCGATCGGAGCCCCCGTCAAAAAAGAAAAGATCGGTCGCGGAGCAACAAAAATAAATCTGTAGATTAGATCGATCAGAGTTGGTCCGATGGGATTAATTTGGTGCCTAGGTTCGATCGCAACTTAGTTACTACCAAAGTTTTGTGGGGTTCAGCTAAACCCCAGCACCCCACGTTCAGTCCGCGCACGGCTGTGCCAATAATAGAGAGGATGTTGCCCTCCTTTTGCGTTTGTTTCTGGATCGAATAATAAACAGGGTAGTAGGCTGAGAAGCGTAGCTTGTCTAGAGGTTGTGGGGAAATGCACGTCCCTGATTGCGGTGAGATTCTTTGTTCGCTTTATTTCTTTTGTGGTCGTCCTTTTTGCCTGTTATTATTGCTTTATCCGAGCTGCATGTTCGCAAGACCTTTTGATGACGAGGACCCCCTTTTTTTTCCTTGACATGCTATGATTAATAGAATTGTCTCCTGACAACATAGAATTACTGTAGTGTCCTACAAAAGTGGAACCCTAGTGTACCATCAACTTACCAAATTGGTTCTTCAAAAATATACCATGTAAGTAGTTGTCTGATTCACACCAACAATGAGTCTAGCTAACATCAGTACATTTGATGCTTATCTCCAGATCCATTCGTTATTTTCAGTGACCAACAGTTTTTACTTGATTATTATGCGCTGTAACAGAATTTACTTGATTATTCAATTGACATGTTAGTGCTTCACTAGAGCTGTATGTTTGCAAGACCTTGATGAAGGATGATGATGACGTTTGTCTTTTTCCTCGACATGTTTTTATGCTACTGTAATAGAATTTGTCTCCTCACAACAGAGAGTAGTTTTTAATGTTATGTAAAAACCCTTGTATATCAAAACAGCAAAGCTAGCCTATTAAATGCACATCCAAAAGCGTCGATCACTCCTTGAACTCTCCCTTCCTCGCTCGCCCATCCATCTTCTCCAATCCCTGGCGACGGCGCTGTTCTCTTCTTCCTCCACAGTTTGTTACGGCGGGCGACGGCAGCGACGAGACGTGACAAAGCCAGTCCTGCTGCTGCCGGACTGGCGGCGGTTTGATTCCTCGTTTTGCTGGTAAGGAACCCTAGCCTGATCCGATGAGTTGTTCTGCAAGTTCAGATTTTTGTGTTTCCTTTTGCTGTGGCATTGTGCAACCGGAATCAGATTCACTAGCAGTTCGTTGTCGATTTGTTTGCCTCGTCTGTGGTCCCGTTAGGTTCTCCTTTCGCAGCCGCGCGAGATGGATCAGAGTATATATCTTTTTCTTCTGTTGATTAGATTGATCAGAGTTGGTCCGATGGGATATGGTGCCTAGGTAGGTTCGATCCCAACTAATTTACCCAAGTTTCGTGGGGTTCAGCTAAACCCAAGCAACCCACGTTCAGCCCAGCCATGGTTGCCGATAATAGGGGATGCTGCCCTCTTTTCTGCTTTTATTTCTGGATCGAATAAATAGGGTAGGTTGAGAAGCATAGTTTGTGTAGAGGTTGTGGGAATTGTACGTCCTGATTGTTTCTTTCTATTGGTGAAATTCTTTGTTCACTTACTTCTTTTGGTGTCGTCCTTTTTGCCTATTATATTGCTTTACCAAGCCTTCTGTCTGCAAGGCCTTGATGACGAGGACTTTTTTTTAATCTCGACATGTTTACTCTATTGCACTATAATAGAATTATCTCCTGAGAGTAGTTTTTAATTTTATGTAAGAACCCTTGCATACGGAAACAATAAAGTTAGCCTATTTAATGCAAACCCAAAACTGTAGACTCCTACAACAAGGCAACCAAAACAGAGGAAAGCAGAAAACAGAGACCCTTGTATTGTCAACTTACCAAATTGGTTCTTCAAAAAGATAGCATGTAAGTAGTTGCATGATTCACATCCAACAATGAGTCTAGCTAACATCAGTGCATTCAATGCTTATTGGTTATACCAGTATAATAGGATTTGACATGCCATAAACTGTTTACTTCTTTATATTAGTTAAAATACTCAAATAACAGCACACCAAAATAAAACTGCAACCTGATTTCAAAACAAGACCTGCCATGTATGTATAGATCCGTCCATGCTTTTCAATGACTAATTTTTTTTATTGATTATTATGCGCATTTGTAGTTTTGATGCACCATCGCCATGGGTCTCAGGACTATTCAGGTGTTAGGATTTTCTCCAACTGTCAGTGCTGAAGATGTCAAGGATTTGTTGGAAAAAATTGTTGGTTCTGGTAAAGTCTGTGCAGTCAAGCTCAGGCCTCCAAAAAATATCTCTGCAACCTCAAGATCATTTGCGTTTGTTCAGTTCGATTCCGAGGCAGATGCTTCAAAGGTGGACGATTTGGCTCGAAGGAGCGGACTTATGAGTGGAATCTATTATCTGAAGGTACGTCCTGCCGAACGTGACATTATTCCAAGGCCAAGAACTGCGATGTTTAGTCTGCAGGATGCAACACTGCATTTTGGCTGCCTTCTCAAGGAAAGAGTTCTATCTGTTCTGTGGAGCAGCAGAGATGTCTCTGTTGAGTTTGGTTTTGCTATGAAGAAGATTTACTTTTACCTGGACTACAACTCGAAGAGATATAAACTTGAACTTTCCTATGAGAGCATATGGGAGATTCAGCTTCACCGTCCACCTGGGTCACAAAAAAAGTTCCTTTTGATTCAGGTATGTAGCTGCAGAACCAAGCTTATGTATGCTGAAAATGCTTTTCATGATAACATTTTTACTTTTTTAACTTCTTAATTCATTTTACATTTTCTGTTGTTGCGGATTGTGTAGATTACAATATAATTGCAAAAATGTGTCTTCACGTTTTTCCAAGAGTTGAAAGTGTATAGCTCTAGTCTTCACATTAGAACTAATCTATTACTGCCTCTGGCCCTAAATACTTGTCGCAGGTTTAGGCAAATTGTAGGCTAAAATGTGTCTAGATTCATTGAACCTGCAAACCTGCGACAAGTATTTGGGGCCGGAGGGAGTAATAAAGTTTTGAACTTTTCTACATATTACAATGCTTCATACACATGTGTTTTCTTCTGCTTATCAAGCATGTGCCAGAAACAATATGATGGCAATATTTGATTCTGCTGCCTTTTGGTTAATGATCATTTTGCCATGTTTGGAATGGTGGAATCTCATTCAGATTTTGTAGGAATGTAACTTTGCTGGTAATGTTTGCTCCTTCTTTTGTTATATGTACTGGGAAGATGTTTGTCTGTTGTTAAGGGCAGCACAATTATGCTAGTAGTACTTGAGTTTTACATTTAGAGCCCAAATGATGGGATGGATGGGAACATGAACTGCTGTTACATTTAGACCCCAAGATGGGACGGGAACACCAACTGCTAATATACGGTCTCCACTATTTCCCCAGTAATTACATAGCTCTTAGAAATGCCCATCCACCTTTGTAACAATCATAGTTACTTCTATTTGTTTAAATTTTTTGAAAGCTTGGTCATCTATATTTTTTGATAGCCACAATTTGCGGAATGTTGCTGTTTGTCAGGTTCAGGCTGCTCCCAAAATTTACGAACCAAACCTTCGCCGTTCTGGCTCTATGTTTGAAGATCCGTTATTCAACTACTCCAGGGATGATTCAGATGACCAATGGACCAGAACAACTGAGTTTACTCCATCAGCCAGCATTGGGCAATCATATATCCTATGTCTGGAGCTATCACGTCATTGTGATCTCCCGAATATTCGAGAGTACTTTGTTTACTATGAAGAACATAATCATGTTTTTCATTGCCAGGGTGGACATTCATATTCTCAAGGTACTTGCTTTGTTCCAATTGTGAAACCTCATCGTTACATTGATGTGCCCTATGAGATACTCTTCAAGATCAACCATTTGGTTCAGAATGGGACTCTTAGTGGGCCAACACTTGATGAAAACTTCTTCCGTTTGGTCAGCCCTGGATTTGTACATATTGACCATATAAAGCGTGCACTTGAAAAGATGTCATACCAGAAAAAAACTGTTCTGAATCCAACAAATTGGTTATCTGAATACTATACAGTAATCAAGAGATCACGATACGTGTCAACATCGCCAAACATATCTCTGGATGATGAGGGACTGGTTTATGTATACAGGGTGCAAGTTACCCCTGCGAAAGTGTACTTTTATGGTCCTGAGATTAATGTCTCGAACCGTGTTGTACGGCACTATGCTGCTGACTTAGATAACTTCCTTCGGATTTCATTTGTTGATGAGGACTGTGAGAAGCTCCGTTCAACTGATTTATCACCACGCTCTGCTCCAGGAAATAACACAAGGAGAACTGCTCTGTATAACAGAGTTCTTTCAGTCCTTTCAAATGGCATCACTATCGGTGACAAGCATTTTGAGTTCCTAGCCTTTTCTTCAAGCCAGCTCAGAGATAACTCTGCATGGATGTTTGCTTCTCGGCCAGGTTTATCTGCCAGTGACATCAGGGAGTGGATGGGAAACTTCCGTAATATTAGAAATGTTGCAAAGTATGCTGCAAGGCTTGGTCAGTCTTTTAGTTCCTCAACAGAAACCTTGAAAGTGCATAAGTATGAGGTGGAAGAAATTCCAGATATAACAAACGGTACGAAGTATGTATTTTCTGATGGAATTGGGACCATTTCAGCTGATTTTGCAGACGAAGTGTCTATGAAGTGCAAATTGAATCGCTTTACGCCCTCTGCTTTCCAAATAAGGTATGGAGGTTATAAAGGTGTCGTTGCCATTGATCCAAGATCTCCCTGGAAACTTTCTTTAAGAAGAAGCATGTCAAAGTTTCAATCAGACAACATCAAACTAGATGTCCTTGCATACAGTAAGTACCAGCCATGCTTCCTCAATAGGCAGTTAATCACTCTTCTTTCAACACTAGGAGTCAGAGACAACATATTTGAACTGAAGCAACAGGAAGCTGTGAAGCAGTTGAACAGGATTGTAACGGAACCACAAGCTGCTATTGAAGCAATTGAACTAATGCCAATGGGAGAAATTACAAATATTGTTAAAGAAATGCTGTTATGTGGCTACCAGCCTGATCTTGAACCCTATCTTCGTATGCTGCTAGAAACGTTTAGAGCATCAAAGTTGCTAGAATTGAAAACGAAGTCAAGGATATTTATCCCAATGGGTCGATCAATGATGGGATGCTTGGATGAAACCCGAACACTCAATTATGGAGAAGTATTCATTCAAGCTTCTAATAGTGCAAATGACCGTGGAAAGTTCGTTGTAACTGGAAAAGTTGTTGTTGCCAAAAATCCTTGCCTCCACCCAGGTGATGTCCGTATCCTTAAGGCTGTTTATCATCCTGCTCTGGACCATATGGTTAACTGTGTTGTCTTTCCGCAGCAGGGGCCAAGGCAAGTATTTAGTAACTTATTCTCCTATACTTACAAATATGGCATTTTAGCGAAGTCTCATTTCTGTAAATATGTTATGTTCGATAGACCACAACAGAGGAGGAGGATGCAATTTTGTACTCCCTCCGGTTCATATTAATTGACTCTAATATGAATGTATTTAGACACATTTTAGTTCTAGATACATCCATATTGAAGTCAATGAATATGAATCAGAGGGAGTACATCTTAAATTGAAAAACCTTTTGGTAGTAGTTAGGCACTCCTCTTGAAGTTCTTTTTCTTGTTTTGTTTGTCCTTTGCTAACGATATCATCATGCAGGCCTCATCCTAATGAGTGTTCAGGGAGTGATCTTGACGGGGACATATATTTTGTTTCATGGGATCCAGATCTCATCCCAACTCGTATGGTGCAACCAATGGACTACACTCCAGCACCAACAGAAACGTTAGATCATGATGTTATGATGGAGGTATTCTAAGTTTTTAGCCCAGATTATTCATTTTTCATGCCATTTACGTTAAGGGTTCTACATCTGTTGCCATGAACTGTCATGAACTCGTGAATCTGATTCTGAATTTCTTTTGAGTCTGTATCTACCATTTCTGAATCGTCGAGTCAGTTACTTATACTGAAATCTGAAGCACCTTTCAAAAAAAAAAAACTAACACCTGCTCTGGAACTATTCTAATATTGTGCAGGAAGTACACGAGTATTTCGCAAATTACATAGTTAATGAGAGTCTGGGAATCATTGCCAACGCACACGTAGTCCATGCGGATAGGGAATATCTCAAGGCCGAAAGTGGACCGTGCATTAAGCTTGCCGAGCTCTTCTCTATTGCTGTTGATTACCCAAAGACAGGAGTGCCAGCTCAAATTCCGTCCGAACTCCATGTGAGGGAGTATCCAGATTTCATGGAGAAGCTTGACAGATCTACCTATGTATCTAAGGGAGTAATAGGGAAGCTGTATAGAGAAATAAAGAAGCAGAACCCTCATGTAGGGCACTTCACAAAGGACGTGGCAAGGCGGTCCTATGACACTGATTTGATTGTAGATGGTTACGAAGCTTACCTCAAAGAAGCTTTTTCGTGCAAGGAAGAGTATGACTTCAAGTTGGGTAATCTGATGGAGCACTACGGAATAAAAAGCGAGGCTGAGATAATAAGTGGATGCATTCTTAAGATGGCAAAGAATTTTACCAAGAGCAGTGACGCTGCCGATGCTATCAGACATGCTGTGAAACTTTTGAGGAAAGAAGCAAGATCATGGTTCAGTGATGAGAAAGGAGATGGAGACGGTCAGGATGCCTCGTATGCCAAGGCATCCGCTTGGTATCATGTCACCTATCACCCGGAGTTTTGGGGCGTTTACAATGAGGGATATGATCACCGGACCCACCACCTCATCAGCTTCCCATGGTGTGTCTATGACAAGCTCCTGCGCATCAAGCAGAGGAAAAATCTTCTCAGGAAACTGCAGCCTGATATGTTCGCTCTCCAGAATAGCATGAGCCGGAACACGATATTCGGCTGAGTGCTGCCATCAGTTTGCTCCTGTACATAGATTTGAGAACATTTCGATTCTCGTTATCGGTTGAGTGGTATCATCAGGTTTCCTGTTGCTTTTATTATACAGATTTGAACATTTCGATTCTTGTTTTGCAATTATATTTGGTAAACATCAGACATCTGGGTGATGTAAATGTCATAGATGTGTCAAGGAACCTTTGGTCTTGGATTTATAACTACGGTGTGATCTATAACCACACTTCGTGCTATTTGTTTCCTCTTGGCAATAAGTAGACTACATATTTCACACTAATCCTGTGCTTGACAGGTGCTGCAGTAGTTTGATTGTTTGTCTAGGACGAATGAATCTTTTTCTTGCACTACCCAAACAGTGCCTATGGTTTTCATTTACACTCGTTGCACAGCAACATTTACATGATCCAAACAAAAACCAAAACTTCAAAACGGTGTGTTAATTACAGTGGTCAGTTAGCCTTTGGCAGCAGAAGAACTGTACAGAAACTCTGGAACTGTAGTCAAGAGGCCGGGGCGAGCAGGGAGAACTTGACGTGCAGGGAGATCTTGCCCTTGTCGACGTCTAGCCTCGCTCCGGTGATGAGCCAGTACCCGGGGCTGTCCTGCGGGCCCATGGTCACCTGCGACGTGTCCACGAACTTAAGTAGCTTCTGCGCACCCACGGGCACGGGCGGCGCGCCGACGAACAGGCCGGAGTTTATGTTGAGCACCACCGGCGGCGGACCTGGCTGCTTTCGCCCCTCCTTGACGCCACCGCTGCCTGAGCCCGACGACGAAGAAGACCCAGAGAATGGCATGGACAAGAAGCTGGACGACTTGCCCGACGTCCTCGCGGTGCTGCGCGTCCACCTGGACTGCACGACGGCGTAGCCGGGGACCTCGGAGTAGAGCAGCCTAAGGTGCAACACGGTGGTGGAGTCGTGCGCCTTGACGTGCAGCTGCGCGCCGGTGACGATGTACGCTGCGGCGGCCGTGGCGGCACGGCGGTGCTCGGACTGGTGCCACCGGCGGTCGTACTTGACGGGCGCGGTGCATACGTGCGCGTACATCCGCCACAGCACCGGTTCGTAGTATCGGTGGTCGTCGTCGGAGACCGTCTCGGAGCCTCGCCACGACGGCGGCCTGTTGCTGGATCGCTGGACGGCGGCGATGAACGTAGGGGTGGCCGACAGGTGCTCCACGTGGATGCCTAGCCTGATGCACACATGATGTAGTCACTGTGTTAGTCACGATAATCTCGAATTCTTGGAGGATTGTCGATAGTAAGCAAAGCTTGTTTACCGGTTGTTTTTCTTGCCCTCGAGGTGCAGCCTCATCCCCGTGAGCGGCAACATCGGCACAGTCACCTGCATTTACATTTGTACATTTAGTCACTCGACTATATGCATGCGAAAGTGGACTCAAGATCTACGATAGACTTTTTTTCCTCTTAGATATGTTCTTTTGTATCTCTCACACCATACAAATCTGAAATATATATATTTAAAGAATTTCTTTTGAACTTTAAATAATTTAATTAAAATTATAAATGGCACAAAAAATCTGAACTATTTTTTCGCACATTCTAATTGTTACGTTATACTCCCTCCGATTCAAGGAATAAGGCGCCCTCGTTTTACGTTTTTTTTGTTTGATCAAGAATTGCTTCAAATATATAACGATTATTTGTATGAAATTGGTATCATTAGAAAGTATTTTTCAATACGAATCCAACGATACTAATTACATATAATATAATCAAGATTTTGTTGCCCAAATTTTATGGTCAAAGTTCATCTTGGAAGACGCGTGCACCTTATTCCTTGGGACAGAGGTAGTAGTTACTTGCTAAGTTTTAAATCCATATATTATATAGTTTGAGAGATATAAAGAAAAGGTAAAACAAAGTGTGGGTGAGCGGTGACCGGTGAGCACACGTGTTCACTCACAACTTTTTCTTTTTCCCAAGCGCTCCAAGAAGGGACTTGGATCGAATTTCGTTACCAGAGAGATAATGAAACATAGACCAAAACAGCCAAGTATCATCCAGGCGTGATAAAAAAAAAGGCGCCGCCTACACTCACAACTTTTCCTATGCATAAATCTCAGTAGAATGGTTTTTTTTAGCTCAGGCCATATGGAGACCGTATTGAGAACTCAAATTCAAAAGTTTAAAGACAATATGTAGGTTATAAATTTTTAGAACAAAATATGTTGTATTTTAGGCTCAACAAAAATGACAAATCTAGACTTTTGGCATAAGTGAAGAGTAATGAGCAGTACTTTGGCATCTTGATTTTTCATTTTTACCGAGGGCAAAAAATACAATGTATTTCGTTCTGAAAATTTACACGCCTATGGAGTACGACATTGTCTACGTTCAGCTACATTTTCAGAACTTCTTGAAACTTTGAAACCAAAAGTTTTGGAGTTTCAAAAAGAAAGATAAAAGGGGCTACATGTAGCCCGGATACACTTCGGGTTTCCACAAATCTCTGATGCTCTTAATTCGCCAAAAAAAAAAAACTCAGATCTATTTAAAAGAAATCGAGTGGTTGAGAAGGCCTCTGAATTCTGAAATACCTGACTGGAGCTGACATAGAGCTTGGAGCCAAGCAGGCTGAAATGCAGGGACGGGCTGGAGCCCTGTCGGTTGGAGCATGGGCCGAGTGGCAGCTCGCCGAGCACGGGGGCCCACATTCTGTGATGCTGGAAATCCAGGAAGTAGCGCAGGTCAGCCACGGGAGGCTTATCTGTAACAATCATTCGGCAGATCACTCGTCACTTGCTTGTACCAGCACTCGAAAGAAATTTTCTACACTGGACTCAACAGTCAACACAGGCTTTAACTACTATCAATTATGGTTTTAATTATCAATTATGCTTAGACATTAGACAAAGGGAGTTGACATGTATGGTATGGGGACTGACATCTGAGGTAGAGGTTGATTGCGTGGGAGAGGAACCCGGTGCCGGCGACGCCACGGAGCAGGGAGGTAATGGGCACGAGCTTGACGTTGATCACGTCGGGCGCCGCCGGCACCGTGAGGAGCCACTCCGAGTGGCTGCTCACCATCGTGTTCCCTCCGCGCTTCGAGTAGATCACCGTCACTCCCTGCATCCACCGGATAACGAAAACTGAGTAAAAATTCTTACTACTCCGGCCATCACAGCTAACCATGAGATCACCTGTCAATTGATCAATTGGTTACCTCCTTGGATGAGACGAGGGTTGTGATCCCTTGCAGCCGCTGCTGCGCCACCTGCGCGTCGAACACGTTGAACGCCTCCGGCATCTGCACGCCACCAGTCAGAGGTCAGAGCACGTCGACCACGATCTCCTTGACATTTCGATCCATGGAGTTAATGGTGAGCTAGTACGTAGTTAATTGAGGAGTTAAACCTTGAGCTTCGATTTGGACTTGCTGTGGGGAGGCGGCACGGCGCAGGCGCCGCTGAAGAGCTGGTCGCCGAGCTTGTCGAGGTGCCCCCTGATCTCCGACGGCGACAGCGGTGACGACGCGTCCTGCCTCACGTACACCACGTCCTGCCCGCCCATGCTCAGCCCCACGATCACATGCGTCCCGTACTTCTCGATGAAGCTGCGTGCATGCACAAGTCAGTGGCGTTCATCTGCCGGTTTCTCACACACGGCGGCGTCAAATGTGTGCTGTCGGTGTCAGTTCAGTGTCTGAAAACTACGGCTCTGCCTGACAATACAAACCAAAGCAGCTCTGCTGCATGTGTCACCCTCCGGTTTGTCAATGGCGGCATGTTCAGAGCTCGGAGTACCACTTGTACGTTCAACAATTACGGACGGGGCGAAGAAAAAATAGGACATGGAGAAAGGTGTCGTGGCAATAAAATACGTACTGATAGAACAGAATCTCTTAGAAGTTGAGAAGTGCTAACGCATTGCTGTTCTTATTATAGTCGGCAGTAGCAGTATGGACATCCGAACTGCTCTGAACGGGTCCAAGTCGTACGTACGTACGCGCAGGCTGCAAGCACTGAAAAGGTACCTCGCGATGGCGGCGGGGTCCCACGCGGCGGGGACGTCGTCGAGGACGTGTCCGGCGAGGGCGAGCTGGCGGCGGTCGAGGCGGAGGTCGAAGAGGGAGATGAAGTAGCCGTCCATGGCCAGGCATTTCGTGGACGACGCGTCCTGCGCCCAGGAGCCGCTGTCCAGGTCGAAGCACGCGTTGAACTGCCCCGACGGGATTTTCCCTTCCACCGAGCTCCGCTGGTTGAACACCTCCGACATCTGCACAAGAAAACAAGCAGCTGCTCTCATTGGCTGGTGCATTCAGTTTCTTCAGTACTAGCAGTAGTTTTCTTGCTCCAAATATTGCGTTTGATTGATTTTTTTAATGTTTTTCAGTTTACTGGTTTACCTTTCATCCTAAAATAAATGTCCCAAATTTGTCTTAAACATGTTTTAGTGTGTAGATAAATGTGAATCTAGATAAATCTATGACACTTATATTTCGGAATGGAGGGAGTACACATTAATTAAGCTTATCTATGCATTGTGAAAGTCAAACGACGGGCTGTTATGATTCGCGGCGATGTAGTTTATACTTCATACGGGGTGCCATTGTTTTTTGCAGGGAATTTGACTTGGGTTTTCAAAGAAGTTTATAATGGATAATGCAAGGACAGAACAGGGACCACGCTGATCAAATCTACCGAATCTTGTTCTGCCTAATTGATTTTCGCTCCGTGGAAACGTAGAGTATTTGACACCGACAGTGCACCAAAATACGGACAAATATGTTAACTCCCGGAAATGTTTGAAGATATCTTCGATTATTGGTTCAGTTCGTGGGAATCACGTAGGGCCGCGGGGAGGCGGTCAACGTCTGAAAATTTAAACGAGGGATGTAGCTCTACTGGTACTGGTACCTAGCAGTAGCAGCCGTTCACACCAACCGCAGACGCGTTGCGCTTTCCCAGCTCGGACAACTTCCCAGACCTGAGTTGCTCACGAAGCTTCTCCATTCCCGTAATGGGGAATTTAGCCAAGGTTTCAGACAACTTCCGAAACGGTAGATCCCTTGATGAGGTTCAGACAGCCATGCATAGTAGATTAATAGCTTTGGCTTATCTTGTCTGAAGCAAGAAACTAACTTAACCTTTTCTGACTAGGTTCATGGCTTTTGATTTTGCCCCAATTTCTTGTACTTAATCAGCAACACACAGTTTGTACGAAGTTTCAGATACTAGCTTAATATCTAAACAGTATAACCCGTGGTTATGTTCGATCAGAACAGGTAATCTAAACGCCATGTTCTTACTTGAATTCATTGCGTTTCGTTCTCCTCCAATTTCTTGCACACTACTTGGTTAACACCACTAAGAGGAAGCGCAGATGGAACAAACGACTGAACAATATCGATCGCTACAACAAGCAGGTCACGCAGAATGCTATCTATATGCTTACCTTGTTGAACTCGAGCGCGTCGGACTTGAACCGGACGCGGTCGCCCTTGCCGCACTTGACGTCGGCGGGCATGTCGCGGACCACGCCGACCCCTGGCACGGACACAGGCGCCGTCTCGCCGGAGCTCCTGGCCACCACGCTGCCGCCGGAGTCCTTGCAGAACTTGAGCCTCAGGTCGCACGTCATGTCGAAGCCGAGCCCGAGGCAACGCACCGCCTTCTCCGCCGCCGCCACGGCCATCGATGTCGATCCACCGGCAGGTCTTCGCTTCTAGCCTCTATGGCTGCTCTCCTACGCTCCCAGCCATGACTTATCGCTAGCCGGCTGGCTAGCTAGTTGACTATATATATGGCCTCTCCCATTGCTTCTGCCAGGAAGTTGTCCAGAAACTCAAGTCTGAAGGGACACAGTTGTTTAGCAGCTACAGGGATATCAATGAGTTTGTTCTTTGGTGTGAAACTAACTAAGATATGTCACTTTCTCTCTCCAATCAAACGAGAATGATCCACTCTCTCTTATTTTACTTGGAACGAGCTTGGTTCTTGAGGTTTGAATCAGGAGAGATCAGTAGTTTGTTTTATATGTGGAAACACAAATGGGCATGATCAGGACATGTACACTTGGATGTGCCATGATAGTGATAGTTGGAACTAACCAAGTTCTTCTGTTGGGGGTTTAAGGACAGGTTGACCGGAATGTTGGTTTTCTTTTCTTCAGAGCATGAAATATGTATATGAAACACTAAATTTTAAATCCAAATTTGATCCACACATACAGAAATAAAAGGAAGTCCCTATGCCCACTGTGGATCAAAATCTTAACCTTAAATATTTGATTGATGTAGATTGTAAATACACGGGGCAAGAAACCCTAGCCACTATATGAGTGTTAGACTATCGTATATTCGGTTATGAAAAGATAGGATTTGCTGCTTGTTGGGTACTTCAAGTTGATCCCTCCATTGTACCTCTATCCAATAATATCATCCAATGCATTAGGCTAAACATTTGTTCGCATGATATTAGAGCTAAAAGAACCTTGACCTAGTCGCCAAATATGCTTCCGCACAGCTTGGGGGAGGTTATGTTGGATGTAGATTGGCTGCAGCATATATAACCCACAATTCCTGAAATCTCAAGGCTCATCTATATGGTGGAAGCTTAGGGATATTTTTGGGGACTAAAGTTTGGTCTCACATTGCTAGTTAGGAAGAGTTGGAGTGGTTTATAAGGTGCGCTCTTCTCCTCCCACCAAATGAGTGAGAAGATAAGTAGTTCATGCACAATCCTCCTCTGTCGTCCTCCTCGCACGCAAGTCGCGTTTGTGACTCGAATTCAAGTTCAAAACAGGTTTTCTGGAAGTCTACTTTTTTGCTTGGTGCACCGGCTGGATGTGTAAGTGTCAACACATGTGTGCATGCTTGAAACGTACCCTTCGAGAGTCTTCCTCCGCCGCTTATCAGTTCGGCCGGCCAGGCATCTCACGCTATACCAAGGGCAGACGCAACGGGTCGGAGTGACCGACCACTCTCCACTCTGCCTCCTTCACTGTGAATTCCTTTTGTTGCACCGTCCATCGGTCTTCCCATCCTAGCACTGTGTGCCCGACCGTCTGGGATGCCTCTGAAATCCTATCTATTGAGATCTTGCACCCGGATACGAGCGATAAGGTTTTTAGGGAGCGTCTCGGTGTAACTGTTCGCTGTTGTTCGAGTTCTTCATCTCTAGCCTACTTCATCCCCGCGGACTTATTGCTTCCTTTCTAGGCTATGCGGATTCGACGACCTCATGTACAACATGAGCGACATCAAACATAGAGATGCTACGGTGGTTGCCTTCCGAGGCCCAATGTATGTGCTTCCCTTCTCACTCTTAGCACTAGTAGTTGTTCTACTTGGTGATCTGTTAAATGTGATTGCTTATCTGCATGTCTTAAGTTTGGTAGTGCTTTTGTCATGGTGATTTCGGTAATTAAACTCACTCAAAAATTGCTTAATAACCTAACACGTCAACTTTCATGATCTCCTTCAAGGGTCGCGCGAACTATAGCAGGGTTCATCTGCCGATCAAGTGATACGGCTGGCCTATAGAGTCCTTTTTCCAATCTCCAGATTGGATTTCTTTCTCTATGTTGGTCTCTTGGTCGACTCTTTTTTTTCTAGTTCACCTATCATAGATAGTATCATGTCTCCCACCTCCCATCCACTATGCCTCCTGATACGTCCATTTTGCATCACTATTTTATATCATAATTTACTGTTATTCATTGATATATTTCATATTTAGAGGTGATACTTATGTCATTTCATCTATTTTGCATGTTTCATGATTATTGGAGAATCATCCACCGGAGTCAGGATTCTGCTGGAAAAAGCACCGTCAGAATGCAATATTTCTGGAGATCAACAATTGACGGAAATTACACCGAAGATCTTATTTTCCCAGAATAATGAGGCGGCCAAAAGGAGGAGCCGAGGAGGGCCGCCATGGCCCCCCCCATAGGCCGGCGCGGGCCCTGCCCTGGCCACGCCGCCTTGTGGGGAGGGGGCCCACAGCCCCTCTCGGCCTCCTCTCTTTCGCGTACTTCATCTACCCGAAAACCTAAGGTGCTGGGCATAATCGCGAGGAGACACAGCCGCCTCTGCGGGGCGGAAAACACCAGAGAGAAAAGAGCTCTCCGGCAGGCTGAAATCCGCCGGGGAAATTCCCTCCCGGAGGGGGAAATCGACGCCATCGTCACCGCCATCGAGCTGGACTTCATTGGGATCATCATCACCATCGTCTCCACCACCATCACCGTCATATCCACCGCTGCACCTCATCACCGTTGTAACATCTAGGGTTGAATCTTGATTGTTTGATAGGGGAAACTCTCCGGGTATTGATTACTCCTCGTTATTGATGCTATTGAGTGAAACCATTGAACCAAGGTTTATGTTCAGATTGTTATTCATCATCATATCACCTCTGATCATGTTCCATATGATGTCTCGTGAGTAGTTCGTTTAGTTCTTGAGGACATGGGTGAAGTCTAAATGTTAGTAGTGAACTATGTTGAGTAATATTCAATGGTTTGATATTTAAGTTGTGGTGTTATTCTTCTAGTGGTGTCATGTGAACGTCGACTACATGATACTTCACCTTTATGGGCCTAGGGGAATGCATCTTGTATTCGTTTGCTAATTGTGGGGTTGCCGGAGTAACATCAACCTGAACCCCCGTTGGTATATCGATGCAGGAGGGATAGCAGGATCTCAGAGTTTAAGGTTGTGGTTAGATTTATCTTAATTACTTTCTTGTAGTTGCGGATGCTTGCAAGGGGTATAATCACAAGTATGTATTAGTCCTAGGAAGGGCGGTACATTAGCATAGGTTCACCCACACAACACCTATCAAAACAATGAAGATTAATCAACTATATGAAGCGAAAGCACTAGACTAAATTCCCGTGTATCCTCAAGAACGTTTGGTCATTATAAGTAAACAAACCGGCTTGTCCTTTGTGCTAAAAAGGATTGGGCCACTCGCTGCAATTATTACTCTCGCACTTAACTTACTTGTACTTTACTTATCTGCTATATCAAAACCCCCTGAATACTTGTTTGTGAGCATTTACAGTGAATCCTTCATCGAAACTGCTTGTCAACACCTTCTGCTCCTCGTTGGGTTCGACACTCTTATTTATCGAAAGTACTACGATACACCCCCTATACTTGTGGGTCATCAAGACTATTTTTTGGCGCCGTTGCCGGGGAGTGAAGCGCTGTTGGTAAGTGGAATTGGTAAGGGAAATCTTTACTGTACGTGCTGATTTTATTTCTTCCTGCTGCTATAATTCATTATGGAGAGATCTTCTCTTGAATTCCTATTTGGAAAATCTACTACTACTGCAAAGGTAGTGGATGAGGCGCCAGGTGAGAAAGAGGTTCCATACAAAATACCTATGAAAATTATTGAACGTGTTGTGGATAACCGCTATGAAAGGGATGGAACTGTCCATCCTGGAGATCATTTACTGTTTTTACATGAATTATGCGGGTTATTCAAATGTGCAGGTATTGCTATGGATGAAGTTAGGAAGAAACTATTCTCTATATCGCTGTCTGGTAAAGCAGCGCATTGGTATAAATTACTGAAGAATGGGGATTGTCTTGATTGGAAGGATATTGTGCCTCTATTTTATTCTAAATTCTATCCTCCAAGTGAAATTCACAAAGACCGGAACCGCATATATAATTTCTAGCCTCATGATGGAGAGAGTATTGCCCAAGCATGGGGGAGATTGAAGTCTTTAATGCTCAAATGCCCCATTCATGAGCTTCCTGGTAATATCATCATTGATAATTTCTATGCAAGACTTTCTTTTCAAGATAAAACCTTGCTGGATACTACTTGTTCTGGATCATTTACACGCAACAAAGAAGTGTTTAAAAGGGACCTTCTTGATCGGATTCAGGAGAATACTGAAGGATGGGAGAACAACAAAGATAGAGAGTCAGGTATAAATTATGATTATAAATGCATTGAAATTTTTATGGATACTGATAAATTTCGTAATATGAGTGCTACTTATGGTCTTGACCCTCAAGTTGTTGCAAATTTTTATAAAGCTTTTGCCTCTTATTTTGAATTGCCTAGGAAGAATTTTGATAAGTATCATGAACCGTACAAAGATAAAATTGATTTATCTATAAATAAATGTGTTGTAATTGAAACTGTTGATCATATTCTTCCTGAAGCTTATATTGAAAAAATTCCTTTCCCTGCTAAAATGAAGGAGTATTCTGTTATAACTATTGCGGTTAATAAAAGTGTAAAGAAAATTATAGAACCTGAAGAGCAAATAAAGGTTGAACCTGCCATTGCAATAGTTAAAGATCTTGTGACTGAAAATGTAGAAGATGGTCATATTATTTTCTGTGAAGATGCTTCTAATATTGTTTCGCATCCTAATAAGTCTAAGAAAGCCAGTGTTCCTATGCTCTCTGTTAGAATTGGTGATCATTGTTATTATGGTTTATGCGACATTGGTGCAAGCATTAGTGTCATTCCTTATGAGCTTTACACGGAAATCATGCATGAAATTGGTTCTTGTGAACTTGAAGATATTGATGTGGTTATTCGGCTAGCCAATAGAGAAACTATCTCTCCTATTGGTATTGTTCGAGATGTGGAAGTTCTATGTGGTAAGATTAAATATCCTGCTGACTTTTTGGTACTTTGTTCTGCTGCTAGTAAGTCTTGTCCTATTATTTTTGGTAGACCTTTTCTAAATAATTGTGGAGCTGTTATAGATTGCAAGAAGGAGAAAATTGTGACTAAATTTGCTGGTGAATCTTATGAGTTTAATTTCTCTAAATTTGCCAAAACTCCTTATAAAGCTGATTTGTCTAATAATGATTTTAGAGTTGAACAGTGTGCGTCTATTGCTCTTGCTCCTAATAATCCTTTGCATCAACATTTGGAGGATAGTGAGAGTGAAGTCTTTAGGGAAGAAAGGAATGAGCTTGATGAAATTTTCCTTCGTCAACCTATTCTTAAACATGACTTACCGGTTGAAGATCTAGGTACAACACCACCACCAAAGGAAGATCCTGTTTTGGATTTAAAACCGTTGCCTGATAATCTTAAGTATGCTCATATTGATGATAAGAAAAGATATCATATTATTATTAGTTCTAAAGCTTTCAGATTTTGAGGAAGAAAGGTTATTGGAAATATTGAAGAAACACCGAGGAGCTATTGGCTACACTCTTGATGACTTGAAGGGGATTTCTCCCTCTATTTGCCAACATGCTATCAACATGGAAGATGATGCAAAGCCTGTTGTTGAACATCAGCGTCGTCTAATTCCTAAGATGAAGGATGTGGTAAGGAATGAGGTATTAAAACTTCTTGAAGCTGGTATTATATATCCTTTTGCTGATAGTAGATGGGTTAGTCCTGTGCATTGTGTTCCTAAGAAAGGAGGAATAACTGTTGTGCCTAATGATAATGATGAGCTCATCCCTCAAAGAGTAGTTGTAGGGTATAGAATGTGCATTGATTATCGAAAAGTTAATAAAGTTACTAAGAAAGATCATTACCCTTTACCTTTTATTGATCAAATGTTAGAAAGGTTGTCTAAAAATACTCATTTTTGCTTTCTTGATGGTTATTCTGGGTTTTCACAAATTGCTGTTAAAACTAAAGATCAAGAGAAAACTACTTTCACTTGTCCCTATGGAACTTATGCTTATAGAAGTATGCCTTTTGGTTTATGTAACGCTCCTGCTACTTTTCAAAGATGCATGTCTGCTATTTTTCATGGCTTTTGTGAGAATATTGTAGAGGTATTCATGGATGATTTTTCTGTCTATGGGAATTCTTTTGATAATTGCTTGCGAAACCTTGATAAAGTTTTGCAGAGATGTGAAGAAACTAACCTTGTTCTTAATTGGGAGAAATGCCACTTTATGGTTAATGAAGGAATTGTATTGGGACATAAAATTTCCGAGAGAGGTATTGAAGTTGATAGAGCTAAAGTTGAAGCAATTGAGAAGATGCCCTATCCTAGGGATGTTAAAGGTATTCATAGTGTTCTTGGTCATGCTGGGTTTTATAGGAGATTTATTAAAGATTTCTCCAAGATTTCAAAGCCTCTTACTAATCTTCTTAAAAAAGATGTACCTTTTGTTTTTGATGATGATTGTAAGGAAGCTTTTGAAACTCTAAAGAAAGCCTTAACAACTGCTCCTGTGGTTGAACCTCCGGATTGGAACTTACCTTTTGAAATTATGTGTGATGCTAGTGATTTTGCTATAGGCGTTGTTCTTGGACAGCGAGTAGATAAAAATTGAATGTTATTCATTATGCTAGTAAAACTCTTGATGCTGCTCGAAGATATTATGCTACAACTGAAAAAGAGTTATTAGCTGTAGTCTTTGCTTGTGACAAGTTTAGATCCTATATTGTTGATTCAAAAGTCACAATTCATACTGATCATGCTGCAATTAGGTACCTTATGGAAAAGAAAGATGCTAAGCCAAGGCTTATTAGATGGGTGCTTCTTTTGCAAGAATTTGATTTACATATTATAGATAGAAAAGGTGTTGATAATCATGTTGCTGATAATTTGTCTAGATTGGAAAATATTGCTTATGATCCTGTTCGCGCCGCCCTATGAGGACGGCCCCTCGGTGTCCCTCTCCGACTCTGGTTCGACCTGGTACTTTCCTTCTGTCGTGAAAATTCCTGCTATATAATCCCCCGGACCCCTTGGAGGTTCGTATATCGTTTTCTCGTCATGTTTTGCTTCGAGCTGTTTTCTGCCAGGATCTGTTTTTGATCTAGAAGCACCATGGTCTCCAACAACAAGGGCAAGGGGCTTTGAGAGGAAGAGTTTCAAGATCCCGAGTGGAAAGAAGCGGATGAGAGTGTCAAGGAAGAAGATGAAGAAGAAGTGGAGGAAAACTCGCGTGCATACCCGCGTGCCACCGTCGCAAGCATCGGGGTGGTGGAAAATCCTTTCAGTTCCAAGAAGAGCGCAAGAATTAGCACCGGGGGAAAAGTTCCACGTCACTTCTTAGCTCCAAGGACATCTCCTCCAGGCACCTACAACCCCTTCCACACTCTAATTTATAATAGTCAAATTGAAAGGATTCCCAAGGCAATATTGCCTAGCAGTTGTGATATAGATCATTCTAACACTGCAGAAAGGATGAAGCCTGAAGCTGAAGAGTGGGGAAACAACTCTAAGAGTTGGGACTCGCCGTCGGACATACTTCTTAACCGCGTCGAGCACAATTCGGAGATGATCCGCAACCTCATGTACGAGATCGATGAGCTAAAGGAGCTTGTTAAGAAGCTTATCAAGAATTCATCACCACCACAGCCGAAGGAGTAATTCATCATTGGTATTGGCACCCCCTTGGGTTGTTCCAAGCTTGGGGGGGGTGCCACGGTATCACATCATCACTATCTTTTACCTTTTTACTATCAAGTAGTGTCATATCATGAGTAGGGAAGTTATTATATAAGATGGGTTGCAGTATGGAAGTATCTCTCTTTTAGTTGCTATGTATCCCTTGGTGTGAGTTATCGTTATGGAATATTAATGAGAAGTTCTATCATTTACATATTGCACATCTTACTTTAGTTTGCAATCTCTATTATATGATTGATCTTGTTGTTAGTATTGGTATCACTTTGGGAGCATTGAGTAAATCTATTTGGTTTTGGCAAACTTAGCATTGGTCAATAGCAACAACACTTTGAGTTTAAGTAGAAAAGAGGAAATACATGTAGATATGTTATTTCATTATCTTTCTTTCTTGTTAGCTCTTAGCTTAGTATTCTGAAGTTAAAATTGTTTGTGCTTATGAGGAAGATGCATGATTGTTTCTATCACATGTATATTTGTATGTTTCCCTCAACTCTTATGCTTGCTAATCAACCTTGCTAGCCAAAGACCTGTACTGAGAGGGAATGCTTCTCGTGCATCTGAACCTTTAACCCAAACCTATGCCATTAGTGTCCACCATAACTACCTACTATGTGGTATTTCCCTGCCATTCCAAGTAAATACTTCGTGTGCTACCTTTAAACAATTCAAAAGTTATTACCTCTTATTTGTGTTAATGTTTTATAGCTCATGAGGAAGTATGTGGTGTTTTATCTTTCAATCTTGTTGGGCAGACTTTCACCAATGAACTAGTGGCTTCATCCACTTATCCTATAATTTTGCAAAAAGAGTTGGCAACGGGGTTGCCAGCCCCAATTAATTAACTTTCATTAATTCTCTTCACATGTTTTGCCTCGATTCATCAGTAAGCAACTTAATTTTGCAATAGACACTCCTCCTTGGTATGTGAAATGTTGTAAGGCACCTGAGGATTCGGTTAGCCATGGCTTGAGAAAGCAAAGGTTGGGAGGAGTGTCATCCTAAAATAAACTAAAGTACATGTGTAAACAAAAGAGAAGATGGATGATCTACCTTGCTGGTAGAGATAACGTCTTTCATGGGAGCCGCTCTTTGGAAGTCTGTTTGGCAAGGGGGTTAGAGTACCCACTACCATTCGTTGACAACAACAAACACCTCTCAAACTTTACTTTTATGCTCTCTATATGATTTCAAAACTGAAAAAGCTCTAGCACATGATTTAATCCCTGCTTCCCTCTGCGAAGGGCCTATCTTTTACTTTATGTTGAGTCAGTAAACCCATTTCCCTCTATCTTAAGCAAGCAATTGAGTTGTTGTGATCAAACCATTTATATTGTGATCTACTTAACCATGCCTTTTACTCTTCCTAGTTTAGTACAAGTTTTATCTGAATGAATATAGCTTTGAAGGTTATCAATCATTATGAGGTGATTATTATGATTGAGTATGCAAGTTTTGCTATAAGCTTTAATATAAGAGCGCTGCTCGACAGATAAGTACAATATGTTAATTGTTCTCTGACCAAGAACGAAGTTTGCCATCACAAATTTTGATTTCCTATGCACCTTTATTTGTGATTTCCTTCTACTTGTTTCAAGTTGAATTATATGAGGAAGTTGTTCACTAGAATGACTTGTGTGAATTAATATGATGCTTCTTGTCCGCATTTTATTTATCGACTCTTCACTCCATAAAAATGTGGTCTTGTTTACTGAGTTCAGTTTCGCTTGGGGACAAGCGAAGTCTAAGCTTGGGGGGAGTTGATACGTCCATTTTGCATCACTATTTTATATCATAATTTACTGTTATTCATTGATATATTTCATATTTAGAGGTGATACTTATGTTATTTCATCTATTTTGCATGTTTCATGATTATTGGAGAATCATCCACCGGAGTCAGGATTCTGCTGGAAAAAGCACCGTCAGAATGCAATATTTCTGGAGATCAACAGTTGACGGAAATTACACCGAAGATCTTATTTTCCAAGAATAATGAGCCAGCCAAAAGGAGGAGCCGAGGAGGGCCGCCATGGCCCCCCATAGGCCAGCGCGGGCCCTGCCCTGGCCGCGCCGCCTTGCGGGGAGGGGGCCCACAGCCCCTCTCGGCCTCCTCTCTTTCGTGTACTTCATCTACCCGAAAACCTAAGGTGATGGGCATAATCGCGAGGAGACACAGCCGCCTCTGCGGGGCGGAAAACACCAGAGAGAAAAGAGCTCTCCGGCAGGCTGAAATCCGTCGGGGAAATTCCCTCCCGGAGGGGGAAATCAACACCATCGTCACCGCCATCGAGCTGGACTTCATTGGGATCATCATCACCATCGTCTCCACCACCGTCACCGTCATATCCACCGATGCACCTCGTCACCGCTGTAACATCTAGGGTTGAATCTTGATTGTTTGATAGGGGAAACTCTCCCGGTATTGATTACTCCTCGTTATTGATGCTATTGAGTGAAACCATTGAACCAAGGTTTATGTTCAGATTGTTATTCATCATCATATCACCTCTGATCATGTTCCATATGATGTCTCGTGAGTAGTTCGTTTAGTTCTTGAGGACATGGGTGAAGTCTAAATGTTAGTAGTGAACTATGTTGAGTAATATTCAATGGTTTGATATTTAAGTTGTGGTGTTATTCTTCTAGTGATGTCATGTGAACGTCGACTACATGATACTTCACCTTTATGGGCCTAGGGGAATGCATCTTGTATTCGTTTGCTAATTGTGGGGTTACCGGAGTGACAGCAACCTGAACCCCCGTTGGTATATCGATGCAGGAGGGATAGCAGGATCTCAGAGTTTAAGGCTATGGTTAGATTTATCTTAATTACTTTCTTGTAGTTGCGGATGCTTGCAAGGGGTATAATCACAAGTATGTATTAGTCCTAGGAAGGGCGGTACATTAGCATAGGTTCACCCACACAAAACTTACCAAAACAATGAAGATTAATCAACTATATGAAGCGAAAGCACTAGACTAAATTCCCGTGTGTCCTCAAGAACGTTTGGTCATTATAAGTAAACAAACCGGCTTGTCCTTTGTGCTAAAAAGGATTGGGCCACTCGCTGCAATTATTACTCTCGCACTTTACTTACTTGTACTTTACTTATCTGCTATATCAAAATCCCCTGAATACTTGTTTGTGAGAATTTACAGTGAATCCTTCGTCGAAACTGCTTGTCAACACCTTCTGCTCCTCGTTGGGTTCGACACTCTTATTTATCGAAAGTACTACGATACACCCCCTATACTTGTGGGTCATCACCTCCTATACCCTGACCCGCATATATGTCAACTCCACATTGGCCAAAATCCTCTACACCAGCTATCGTGGCCACTCAGTTGGATACTGCTCCTGTGTAATATAAAAGTAAAATAGATGTGTGCATTGCATTCATGCATGTAAAATTCAGGAAAACTTAAAACTTTTTGATATAACTTGTCAAAGTGTTTCACCAAAGCTGATGATTTAGGTTTAGTTCATCAAGCTGAGTGTTAAAACTTTGAAATAATATTTGGTAAAGTTCTATGTCGGAGGATAGAATAAAGGCTCGTAAATAAAATTGAATCAACACACAACAAAACCTTAAATAACAATTAATAACTTTTGATGCTTAACTTATCTTCTCGAGCATTCAATTGACTAATGCGCGAAATAATTCCTTAGCCCATGATCAATCCACCAAAACAAGATCAATTATATTCGTACCTTATTCTATCTCATCTATCTTATCTTCATAGTCATCTTATCTATCATCACTTGTGCTTGACAATTATCAAATATCAAGTAAATCATCAAAGTATATGACCGAAATCTTGAGTTAGCAAACCTTGATCATTCTAAACAATTATCCATTGAAATCTTTCTGTGTCAAGGTTATCAATCACAATCTTCTGAGAGAAGAAGTTTAGTAAGTCTAGTGATATCTTGATCCTAGGATAGAGAGTCCAACTAGAAGTTAGAGGGGTGAAACCTATCCCAAGTTAACTAGAAGTTAGAGGGGTGACCCAAATCATGACCAGTAGGAATGCTTAATGAGTACTTCTGTTAGTCGAATGGACCTATTAATAGAATAGAAGTAGAACCAAATTAACCACGATTTCACAAAGGACTTTGATTAACCAAACTGAACCTAAGAAAATATGATCGAAGGATTATAATGATCATTCTAAAGTCACTGGTGATTGACAATGAAAATAAGAGTGGCATTGGTGGAGAGAAATTGATCTTGTACACAACATATATTATGATAGTTAAGTAGATACAAGTGTGTATATTAACCTTTGGAAGAGACACAATCTTAGTAGTTAGATGCCCCTTGACATTGAGTTTAGAATCATGATCATTATGACTAAGTGATACATAGGAACTACGAATAGGAGAGCATACGAATAGGAACCACCGCCATTGATTGCACGTACAGGTTCTGCAGAGAAATTATCGCAGTGTCTGGAAAAAACTAACTACGCACACCCAATGCAGAAGACACAGCTAGGATCCTGGCACAAAATGTAGATAGAGGATTACATGGAATGTTTGGAAGCATTAGCTGCATGCACTGGGCATGAAAGAACTATCAATTTGCATACCAAGGAATGTATTAGTTAACGGTATAATTTGCCTACCTAGGAGCCTCCACAACGATTTGACGTTCTGAGCCGTTGGATCTGGCCATCAAACGCTCTAGATCTTCCCGATGTCTCGATCGAGGCTGATTCATCAGCGTTTACCGCGTCTTACTTCCGTCCCGGCCTTCATGACATAACAGGGCTGCTACTGCTGAAATTGTCCTGGGCATCTTGTCGTTACATGGGCAAAAAACAGCCCGATTCGTGACGTATGTGAGGAACAGACTTTTGCGCGTGTCTTCTTCTTTTCCTCCGACGAGACGGCGCTCCCTCTGCATGTTCTTCTTCATTGGGGTTCGTTTGTAACTAGCGATTGATTGCCTATGGCGGCGTAGTGTTGTTGTCTGGCTGGCATGGCATTCACTAACATTCATTTGATTCGCCCCTTCCGCTCCGTCCATCTGCGCTATAAATACTTCTCCCACGGCAAATCCTCTATCTGCTACGGCTACAGACAAGGGGAAGGCGGACGCGGCGGCTACGGCTATGGTGCTCAGCAGCAAAAGGCTCTCAGAAAGAGTGTGGAGTAGGCCTTTGTTGTCTTGATGACCCACAAGTATAGGGAATCGTCTTCGAGAAAAGTAAAACCCAAATTTATTGATTCGATACAAGGGGAGGTAAAGAATACTTATAAGCCTTAACAGTGGAGTTGTCAATTCAGCTCCACCTGAAAAAGCACAAGTAACATGGATGATGTGAATGCAGCAGTGATATGAGAGCAATGACAATAGTAACACAACAGCAGTAGTAGTAACACAGAGGGGATGGCACCGAAAAATATTCCAGTGCGTAGTTGACTGTAGAAAAATGATGATGACAGAAGGACCGGAGTTTCCAACTATCTACACTAGTGGTAACTTTCCAAAAAAAAAACATGTGTTGGATGAACAAATTACAGTTGGCCAATTGATAATTGTGAGGGCATGACAATACATGCTATGATAAGATAAAGTTTACTGTAGTATTTAATTAGGCATTACAACGTAATATATAGATAGTAATCCAACTGCGTCTATGATTAATAATCCACATTCAGGTTATCATCCGAACCCCTTCCAGTATTAAGCTGCAAGCAACAGATTATCGCATTAAGCAATGTGTGTAAAGTAAACAATAGAATTATCCTTAGATAAAACATTGTTGTTTTCTCCCTAGTAGCAAAAACACATCTACAATTTTAGAAGTTATTGTCACTCTTCCAGAAAACTAGAGGCATGAATCCACTATCAAGCATAAATACTCCCTCTTGGAGATACATGCAACTACTTGATCAGGGTAGCTACAAGTACGGAAGAGCATGCAAGATCTTAAATAACAGTAGTATGATGATATGATGAACAATCTAATCATAATTCCACAATTTATCGGATCCCAACAAACATAACACCAATTACATCATATGGATCTCAATCATGTAAGGCAGCTCATGAGATCATTATTGAAGTACATGGGAGAGAGAGTACCAACTAGCTACATGCGAGAACCCGTAGTCCAGGGGGAACTACTCACAAACCATCATGGAGTCGAAGTGGAGGCGGTGGAGTCGATGGAGATTGCTCCGGGGGTCAATCCCCGTCCCGGCAGGATGCCGGAATAGGAACTTCTGACCCCCAAAACTTGTCTAGATGATGGCGGCGGCGACGGAACTTTTCGTGGAATATGACTCTGGTGTCTAGGTTTTTTTCGTGATCGTGAATACATAGGCGGAAGGGCGAGGTCGGTGCAAGCCAGGGTGGCCCACACCACCCCTTGGCGCGGCCAGGCCACGCCAAGACATGGTCTAGCCGCCCTGTGGCATTTCTTCGACTCTTCTCTGGACTCTGTCTTTGTTATGGTAAAATATTGACTTCGGCTTTTGTTTCGTCTAATTTCAAGAATATTTTCTGTACAATTTTTCTGAAATACAAACAGCAGAAAACAGGGAACTAGCACTGTGGCATCTTGCCAATAGGTTAGTGACGTAAAATGTATAAAAGTGCAACGAAGTGTAAACAAAACATATACAAATTGCTGTAAAACAAGCATGGAGCATCAAAAATTATAGATACGTTTGCGACGCATCAAGCATCCCCAAGCTTAACTCCTGCTCGTCCTCGAGTAGGTAAGTGATAACAAAAATAATTTTTGAGGTGACATGAAGTCAACACAATATTGATCAAGTTATTTTAAAAGCATTGTGAGTTGGGATCAAAGTACTCTAAACATACGCATGATAGATATAATTCTAACAATAGAGTTTAGCAACTATGTTATAACAACAGAAGTAACTCAAACAAAAAATCATGAATACTAATGCACTGAAAGCAACAGTTTGTGTATGGGCATAGTGAAAACATAGCAAAGTGGTATTCAGCTTGTCCTTTATGAAGTAGAAAAATATAAATATCGGGACACCTTTAAAGTTTAGAGGGTGACTAGATACAAATAATTTGAGAACAAGCAATAATCATAATCATGAATCAATCAGTAATAAATTTTGGGACTATGCACATTATGATCAGAATGACAACTATGCTCTCTTAGTGTTGCATAAAGCAAGAAGATGAAGACTCAACATAAAAGTAAAAGAAAGGCCCTGCGCAGAGGGAAGCAAATTACTCATGTGCTAGAGCTTTTTATTTTAAATGCAATAGGAGTGTTGAAAATATATTTTTGAGAGGTATGTATGTCTATGTCAACGAATGGCATCAAACAATCTATCATCCTTTCATATAGTGACCTCAAGAGCAGCTCCCATGTATTTCTCCAATGCACACCATTATGTAGGATCTCTCCAGTACAGAATGTGCAGAGCATTATTTGTTTATTTGTATATTTGTATATTTTATTTGGGATGGGCACTCAGTTGCCTTGCTCTTTTTGCAATATTAAGGACTTTAGTACATTATGCATGCTAGTCAAGGTGTGAAGTCATGAAAATACAATAAACCATTCAATACTTCCTCATGAGCTAAAACAAAATACAATATAGGTAACAATTTCGAAGGTTTAAATGTAGCACACAAGCAATTCACTTTGGAGTGGCGGTGAAATACCACATATAGGTAGGTATGGTGGACACAATTGGCAACTTTGGTTTTTGGTGGTTGGATGCACGAGTAGAGCTCATACTCAGTACAGGCGAAGGCTAGCAAAAGACTGGAAGTGACCAACTAAGAGAGCAATAATGACCATAATCGTGCATAGCGACAAAACATTATTAAGCAAAGCATAAAGTGATATTAAAAGTCAAAAATTAAATGATCATAGAGGCTTTAGGTGACTGGTTTGTAGTCATAACATGGTGTAAGCATGTGCCAAGTTGACCCAATAACAACATCAAAGGAGAATACCATAATATTATGCTTTTGTATGATGGAAACAACACATGATTCTTTCTATGGCACATTATGCACTCTCAGATATTTGAGACAAGTCATGCTACAACAGTAAATACTAAGCATACGACAAGAATAACATCCAACATGACATGCCAAAGTCTATGCCACAATCTAGACAAGCTTCCTTTTACATCACTATAAGCATGAAACATTTTACTCGTCTCCAACACCAATCAACTTATTTGAAACAACTCTCATACATGAAAATTAATATGGACCAGAGAGCTAATAATTCCCAACTAAAGAAAACCAACAAGCTCTGAACAAAATACAAGTGGAAAACCAGAGCTAAATACAGTACTAGCAAAAGAGAACACTCACAGAACAATAAGAGTGAAAACTAGAGTGTTCTATGCAATAAAAATGGAGCGTGTCTCTCTCCAAAACAAATATGTTGGGGTCCAACCATATGCTACAGCAAACAAAACAAAACAAAATTAAAAAAAACAATAAAGACGCTCCAAGAACAACACATAATATATGAAGCAATAAAACTATAGTGTCTTGAAAGATGACCTGATACTTTGTCGATGAAGAAAGAGATGCCTTGGGCATCCCAAGCTTTGACGCTTGTACCTCTTGGATACTTATTGGGGTGATATGGGCATCCCCAATCTTTAGCTTTTGTCCATCCTTCATCTCATCACATCATTCTTCTCTCCCTACATTTGAAAACTTCCTTCATACAAAACTTCACACAGTTCTTATTAGCAACATTAGTGCAATCAAAATAAAAAATCCACTTGGATTCAGTTCTAACATAAGTTAAACATCTATTAAAACATTTAGCTATTGTAGCAATTTTTTTCAAAAGCTCTTTCTCCCAAAAGAACTCAAAAAATAAGAAAAAGATCAAGAAGCAAATGCAAATGGTGATATAAATCTATCAAAGCAGAACAACAGGTAAATAACATTTTTTTTCAAAAATCCTCGGTTGGTCAAATCGAAAAGTGCAAAACTAACAAAAATAGATAATAACCTGTGGCATGTGCTAAAAAATTGGCAGATCAAAATTACGTTATGGCTGGGAATACGATGTTTTGGTGACATCATAGAATCTATTTTCAGGACAGCAACTTCCTCAAATCTTACTTTCTTCCTATTAGAGACTATTCTTGGCAAAAAAAAACGAAATAAAAATGATAAGGGGAGGTTGTTACAGAGGTAACAACTTTCAAGACTCAACAAAAGAAAAATTACAGAAATAAAACAATGGGTTGTCTCCCATGGGCGCTTTTCTTTAACACCTTTTAGCTAGGCTTGATAGTTTTAATAATGCTCTCATGAAAATAGAAAATGAAGGAAAAGGAGCAACAAGAAGAAAATTCAAAACATATTTAAGTCTAACCCACTTCTTATGCATAGAATCTTCTATGCAAATAAATTTTCAAAGAACAAAGTGACAAGCATAAGAAGATAAAACAAGAGTAACTTCAAAACTTTCAGCATATAGAGAGATGTTTTAGTACCATAAAAACTTCTAAAACCATATTTTCCGCTCTCATAATAATTTTTAGTAGCATCATGAATAAACTGAACAATATAACTATCACATAAAGCATGCTTTTCGTGATCCTCAAACACATAATTTTTATCAAGCTCAAAAATAGTGGGATTAAAACACTCAAACCCACTTTTAGCAATTTTGTAACAAGATGGTTGATCATTCTCAAGAGGTATGGGGATCTAAGATAAAGGCAAGACCCCTCCAGTCTCATTTTCAATAGTAGTATAAATAATATTATCAACCAATGTAGGACCATCATCTAGAGCTTTATCATAAACATTTTCTAAGCAAAACTCTTTAGTACCATGCATTTTGAAGTTAGGCACAAATAACGGATTATCATAAGATTTATAAAAATAGCATGGATTATCATAGATAACATGAGCATAGTTATTATCATGAGTTTTACTTATAGTAAATATTTCAAGAGAATCCACAGGAACATAACATTCATCTTCCTTTGGTAAGCATGGGGGACAATCAAATTATGTAAGAGATAAAGAGTTACTCTCATTAGAAGGTAGGCATGGGTAGCTAATCCATTCTTCCTTGTTTTGTTCATCACTCTCCTCATCTTTTTCATCTAATGAGCTTTCAGGTTCAGCAATTTCTTCTTCCACAGATTCCTGCAAATTGGGGATACATTCTTGTGCATGACTGAGTCTCTCTTTATAATCAATGATATAACAACTATTGCTAAAATTTTATATGCAATAATCAAGGATATAAGAGACCATATCTTTAAGGTTCTTACAAGCAACACATGTTTCATAATTTTTAGACATGAATGATTCTATTTCAGAAGCTCCCATAAATAAGACAAATTGTTCTACTTCTTCAAACCCCAGATAAATATATTTTTTCCAATGATAGTTCACAATTAAAACTTCTTTACTAAAGCCACATTGGAATTTTAGATGTTTAGTATCCTGTTCAGAGCAACAATTTATATCATGGCGTTTAAGCAAAATTTTAGCAATTAGATTCAACTTTTGTAACACGCCTCTCATGACTTTACCCTTATATGATTCTCTATATTTTATAAATTGTTCCATAGAGGTAGCATGTTCTTCCATAACAACAGTTTTTTAGATTTTCGGTTTTTCAAATTTATGGATTTTCGGGTATATAAGAAAAATAAAACAAGACAAAAATAAACAAGACAAAAGTAAACTAAACAAAACACAACTAAATAGAAATAAACTAAGCGCAAATAAACTAGACAAGACAAAATAAAATAAAATAAAAAACAAAGAGATGGGTAAAGTGTACTCCCCAAGTGAACTTATGAGTAGAGCTATGCCTCCTCGGCAAAGGCGCTAAAAAATAGTCTTGATGACCCACAAGTATAGGGATCGCAACAGTCTTCGAGAAAAGTAAAACTCAAATTTATTGATTCGGCACAAGGGGAGGTAAAGAATACTTATAAGGCTTAACAACGCAGTTGTCAATTCATCTGCACCTGGAAAAGCACTAGTAACATGGATGATGTGAAAGTAGCAGTAATACGAGAGCAATGTCAATAGTAATATAACAGCAGTAGCAGTAACATAGAGGAGATGACACCGGAAAATATTCCAGTGCGTAGTTGACTGTAGAGCAATGATGATGACAGAAGGACCGGAGTTCCCAGCTATCTACACGCGGTAACTCTCCAAACAAATAACATGTGTTGGGTGAACAAATTATAGTTGGGCAAATGATAATTGTGAGGGCATGATAATGCATGCTATGATAAGATAAAGTTTAATGTAGTATTTAATTGGGCATTACAACATAATACATAAACCGTAATCCAACTACGACTATAACTAATAATCCACCTTCAGGTTATCATCCGAACCCTTTCACTATTAAGTTGCAAGCAACAGATTATCGCATTAAGCAATGTGTGTAAAGTAAACAATAGAATTATCCTTAGATAAAACATTGTTGTTTTCTCCCTAGTAGCAACAACACATCTACAATCTTAGAATTTATTGTCACTCTTCCAGAAAATTAGAGGCATGAACCCACTATCGAGCATAAATACTCCCTCTTGGAGATACATGCAACTACTTGATCATGGTAACTACAAGTACCGGAGAGCATGCAAGATCTTAAATAACAATAGTATGATAATATGATGAACAATATGATCACAATTCCACAATTTATCGGATCCCAACAACACACAACACCAATTACATCATATGGATCTCCATCATGTAAGGCAGCTCATGTGATCATTGTATTGAAGTACATGAGAGAGAGAGAGTACCAACTAGCTACAGGCACCCGTAGTCCAGGGGGAACTACTCACGAACCATCATGGAGTCGAAGTGGAGACGGTGGAGTCGATGGGGATGGCTCCAGGGGTCAATCCCCGTCCCGGCAGGGTGCCGGAATAGGAACTTCTGACCCCAAAACTTGTCTATATGATGGCGGCGGCGATGGAACTTTTCGTGGAGTATGACTCTGCTGTTTAGGTTTTTTCCGTGATCGTGAATAAATAGGCGGAATGACGAGGTCGATGGAGGCCAGGGTGGCCCACACCACCCCTTGGCGCGGCCAGGGTCCAGGCTGCGCCAAGGCATGTTCTGGCCTCCCCGTGGCGTTTCTTCGACTTTTTTCTGGACTTCGTCTTCGCTACGGTAAAATATTGATTTCGGATTTTGTTTCGTCTAATTCCGAGAATATTTCCTGTAAACTTTTATAAAATACAAAACAACAGAAAACAAAACATATACAAATTGATGTAAAACAAGCATGGATCATTAAAAATTATAGATACTTTTGCGACGTATCATGTCTTGCAAGCTCGATTTGCCATTGTTTAGTACCCCGCTCTTGCATAGTCGAAAGATCAAATGTGGGAGGTCATGACTGCCTTGTGTGATATTGCACAACATGATCATTGAGAGCAAATGGGATTCGCAGTGTTTGATACTGAACCGTATGAACGGATGGGTCCTATTGCGGATGTTGATCACGATGTGCAACCATTTTTTGCTACTTTTCTCGCCGGGTGTCAAGAAAGTTCGAGACACAAATACTCATCACCAACTGCAAGATGATCTGGTGGAGCTTTTGTGGATCCGCAAAGGTCCCACCTAGTTTATTTACCTATTTGCTAGTGTGACCCAAACTTGTTAACGTATTTGTATGCTTTGTTGATCTTATACTATCTGTTTACTATGCTGAAGTTATTTATTTGTTGAACTTGTAATTAATTCTAGTAGCATTTTTTTGCTCAAATTATAGCAACAAAAAACCCCGGCTAGGCGCCACATAGCGGGGCGTAAGGGAGAACGGCTAGGTGCGTTGCTAGTCCCCAAACTCGCTTCCGCGCCGTTGCCCCCACCCCCATTGAGCCAAAAAATGGCGACTCCCCCACGCCGTAGGGGGTGGGGGTGGGGGGTGGGGAGGGAGTGGAGATGTTCTTAATGTCTAAACTTGCTCTGGAGTGTAGTCATTATATTGTTCCAATGGGTGCAGTTGTTACCATCTTGTTTTAGTAAATTCCCTTAATCAAAATACAAACGGAGGTTGTATTTGATATTATAGTTTTTTTGAAAGGAATACAGTGGTTTTATTTTTAAATAATAATAACCTAAATTCGCGTCCCTAGGGACTTGAACCTAGGTGGCTAGGTTGTATATCTACTTCCCTAACCAAGTGAGCTAAGCTCACTTCTTTATTTGATACTCCGTATTATAGTTGTTTTAAGTTGTCTATATTTGTTGTTAAATCGAAAATATTTTTTCTTGCCAGAAAACATTTTTTTGCAGGAGCGCAAGAAAACATTTTATTATGTTTGAATACGTCATGACACGCATGGAGTATGTGCCGGGAGCGATGGCTTTGCACCAAGGACGTACCGAAGATTCAAAGTCGGGCGGGCCAAGGTGCAAGTGCAACGGCACTTACTGAAACCAGGCACTGTCCATCTCCTGTCCCTATTTTGGGTGTGAACCTGCCTCCTATTTGCTTTGGAAATTGGAACTCAACCGTGTCCCAGCTGAGGTCGCTCTCCACGTAAGACGTGTGATGCTACGCAGCATCACTCGCATTATGATGATCCATGAGTACCAGCAAAGCAACGAAGCAGACGCGGAAGAGATTTGGCGAAGAACCGCACTGTTGAGCCTGACCGAGGCTGAGGCCATCATTTCCTCACTTAAACACTCCAGAGACTCCGAGCTAGACTTGAAGTCTCCAGACTTGCCGTCAGGTCAAGCTGAGATATTCCAAAGCTCATTGCTGCTGATCATGTTCACATGACACGGGAAACATAATGTGTCTGGTAGACAGGTAGTAGTTGCACACATAATCAGAGATCCTGAGACTGACCTCTGAATGAACTCGTGACTTGGTCCAGCCTGAAGACCCAAGGTCTACCGGACTGGGATTGCATGCTCATCACGCCTTGAATATACACACGACAGAGGTGAACGCGGGGAGAAGGAATTTGGTACGCTTTATTGAATAAGATGGAGAAAAAGTTCCAACTGTTTCTTTTACTTTTCATTTCAGAGTCCTGGTTTAATCACAAGTGGGAGTATGGTGGAAAAGGTGTGTTTTGTGAGTGGAGTGGGGATCAGAGTTGCATCAGTTGGAGACCATGCTCTCGGTCTCCTTGACGAAACCGTCGCCTGTCCAGTCCTTGTCTGACTGCAGCCCCAGCCTGACGGCCTTCCGCTGCTTGATCGCCTCCTTCTGCCTCTGTACCAGGTCGGTGTGCGTGGTGAAGTATGGAAGAGACGCCCTGAAACAGATGAGAACACCAGCGTGAGCGATAACCCAGAGAAAAATCAATCACATCGGCTGAAGGGGGGAACATCATTCTGTATACTTGAAAGGAGGCACCTCAGACATTCTCTATTAGTGCGGCGTAACTTTAGCACTGAACTACTATACTTTAGAGGAACTTCCTCAAGGCAGAGTAAAAAAAATGCCAACTTGGTGAAGAATTAGTCATCAATTGGCGCACAGCAATTTTAACCATACCGTTCACACATGGTAGGGCCATGCGTGCTAAGCATTCTAGGGAAGAGTATACAATGCATAATTATAGTTGAAGGCAATAGCTAACAATGATAATTGCTAGCACTTTGTAAGTCTTTCTTCCCTGTTAATGATTACTGTCACCACAATTACGCAAAACATCTTTTTTTCTGTTTTTATAAAAATAATTCTTTCCCTGTATTAACAAGGGGATGGTCCTTCATCAAATCATGTCTTGTACTCCATCCCATAATATAAGATGTTATTACAACCCATATGTGTATATTGGTTGTAATAACATCTTATATAATTACGGAGGGAGTACATGGTAACATATGGGAAAAAAATGTAAAGGAGCTTCCTGAGAGCTCTCATGTAGTCATGTCGATGATGATCTACTACATCCAAAGATCACTTGCTTGATTTCAGAGGAACTTCCTCAAGGCAGAGTAAAAAAAGGCAACTTGATGAAGAATTAATCATCAAATGGTGCACACCAATTTTAACCATACCATTCACACATGGTAGGGTCAGGCATGCTAAGCAGCCAGGGAAGAGTCTATATAAGGCATAATTATGGTTGACGGCAAATAGCTAACAATGATTATTGCTAACACTTTGTAAGCCTTTCTTCGCTGTCAATGATTATCTTCACCCCAATTACGCAAAACGTAATTTTTCTGTTTTTATAAAAATAATTCTTTCCCTGTATTAACAAGGGGCATGGTCCTTCATGAATCATGTCTTGTACTCCCTCTGTCCCATAATATGAGATGTTATTACACCTAATATGCTCCCTTCACCCCACGATATAAGATGCTATTATTAAAACCAATATGTGAGTATATTGGTTGAAGTTGTATTATCAGCCGGAAGGAGTACATGGTAACATGTGGAAAAAAAATGTAAAGGAGCTTCCTGAGTTTTCATGTAGTCATGTGGATGATGATCTACTGTATCCAAAGCTCACTTGCTAGGTTGCAGTAACAAAATGTTGCTTAGAAGGTTAGAAACAAACATTTAAAGGTAGCACACCATAGTCAAGTTATGTCTTGATAAGTACTGAAAAAAGGTAATTCTTCCAGATGGTTTCCACTTTCCAGCACCAAATCAACCACAAAGAATTTAGAAAAAGTGAAGCGGACATACCCCCGGAATTCATCAATAGATGAAAAGTTGTGCGCTCTCATAAAATCCTGCAACTCTGCACATAGCTTCTTGACAAGGGGATAACCATGCATCATTACACCTGTACATACCTGTGATGAATATTCAATTATTTATCAGTCATTGCTTGACTGAAAATGATGTCTCAGAAGAATCTACTATTATAACTGAACATCAAATATATATACTGCTACGTCCAAAAGAAGTATACCAGCAGAACAAATACGGATGCACACTATGAACACTAGAGCCACATTACTTGCTGCCTATCAAGTTCAAGATCTCACCTGTACGGTATCTGCACCAAGCAGAATAAACTCAGCAGCATCATTGCCAGTTTCAACACCGCCAATGGCGGAGAGGGACTGTCCATCAGAAAATTCTGCTTTTATCAGCCTTGCTATCTGCATGACTTTAGCAAGTGCTATAGGGTGCACAGCTCTCGCAGAGTAGCCCCCAGGTGTGGAATACCTGTGGAGCAGTATATTATTTTAAATTAGTAGCAGTAAATAGACATGCTCCAATAAATAACCCAAAGGAACTGAATCTAACCCCTCCACACATGGTTCTGGGCGCAAAGTTTTGAGGTCAATTCCCATCACACTCATAATTGTGTTGATAGCTGAAACTCCTTCACATCCTGATTTCAGAGCAATTCTTGAAGGCTGCACGGTGTTGAGGCAAAAAAGAGAACATTGAAAAATAAATATGGGCACAGGGTCATGTGCAGTGCAATTGATGGTAATAATCTCATCTACGTATATAAATATGCCTTTGCTCCAGGATGCAAAATGAATAGAGATGCCACTGTGTAATGTTTCAGTGGTTAGCACAAGTTACGATGGTAGGGCTTTGTGAGATGCCTAGGAGAATGAAATATGGTACCGTGGAGAACTTGGGTAGCAATGTTAGACTGAAATATCATCGCTAGTTAGGCACTAATATATCTGATCTCGACAATGTAACATGATCAGAACTCACTGTTTAATAACAGTGAAATTCTTAGATCTCAAGAAATGAGTTTTATGGTCAATGAATGTACGACATCTCCACATTGGCAGTTACTGATCGTTTATCAAATTAGAGTATAAAAACACTTGGTTGGTTGATGGGTATGAGAATCTAGGTACAATTGGATGGAGTTCCAGGGTCGAATTCCCACCATTTTGAAAGTCTGATGTACCCCAGCATTTCATCATGACTCATCCTAGGATGTCTTTCAAGATACAAGTCAGACACTCACAATTTCTGTCTGTCTTGCTAAACATGGTACTGAGACTAAGAACAGAATTCACATGCCTAATCCCACCACAATCTCCCACCACGTTCCAGATGGTACCACACAAGCCATGGACAATATATAGAATAATGCAACATTAGAAAACTATACTACAGAAATAATTCATTGCTGCTCCATGTCCCATAATATAAGATGTTATTACACCCCAATATATTATATCCATAATATATAATTTTATTACACCCAATATACTTGCATCAATGTGGAGAGCAAACGAAGCATGTGAAAATTAGGTAGGGATAATAACTGATGTAGGACTTCATCAATTCTTTCTACCATAACAAATAAAACAGAGATATGTGACTGCTAAGTTACCTCTGTAATATCTGTAATGTTAGGAGTCATCTTAGCCCAAACAGGCACAGTGGCCTTCTCATTTATCCAACCAGAAACCTCCTCTAACAAGCCACAGTCCTGTCCAACAGCGGCACCCATCTTTCGCTCAGGCATGCCATGTGGGCATGAGAAATTTATCTCAAGAGCGTCCTAATAAGTAAACAGAAAAGCAGATCAGTACAACTTCAGTATCATAACTTTGATCAGGTATGCAGAAAAATAGATGTATGAAGTGTTACCACTCCAGATTCCTCAACGCGCTCAATGAGCTCATGCCATGCAGCTTTGTTGTACTCCTCCATTATTGAGCCAATGAGTATCCTATCAGGATATTCTTTCTTCAGTTGCTTGAACTCATTAAGCATTGTCTCCAGAGGCCGATCACTGATGAGTTCAATATTCTGCCATCCAATAATAGGACTCTTGGCAGATCCATTAGGGTCTGCCCTGAGTCGGGCGTAGCGAGGAGTTACGTTGATAACCTTTCCAGCATCCAAGGACACCTACCAGTAACAGTTCAAACCGACAGTTAACTATGGTGTTACACAACACAAAAGACATGCATTGCATGCTATTCGTGAAACTGATGACTTCATCGGTCGGTCCAATGCAGAGTGGGATCAGCAATGTGAAAGTAATGAATGATGATTGGGATGGAACCGACAAATAGTTAAAGCTTTTTTCTCATGCTTAGTAGTGGGGATGAAATTTTCATCTGAAAAGGTTGGGAAACCTTACTCCAAAAGCAGATCAACATTTTTTAAAGCAGCGGTTTGTCAGAAAATGAAGCAGAGATTCAGTCAGTAGAAAAACGTGATAAACAAGAAGAAATGTACTAGTGAGAACAAACTCTTTTATGATGCGCAACTAATCGTTTTTTACAGAGTCATATTACTACCTCCATTCTCATTCAGGCACCTATCACAAGATCCATCCCCAACGTAATGAATCTAATGTGGATCAAAGACGGTTCCAGTGCTCACTTTTCCCCAGGCAAGCGCAGCACCCACTTTTTCTTTCTGGCACCAACTGATGAGGTTACGATCTACTGGTTCTCCAGTAGGTTGAGCTGGCCCCCACTCCATATCCAACCCAAATCGGAATCATACGGCCAAAATGGCAACGGCGTGTCCACCGGACTCATCACCTCCGAGGTGATCGAACGCGATTCCTCCGAACCGGACTCAGCACAGAGATCATATCCTCTACCCCGCGCGCGCGCGCCTCGATGACGGCACATACATTAGAGCGAAATCAAAGGGAGACGGGGCGAGAGAATTACGGTCTTGGCGATGACGCCGCCCCACCCCTCGTCGAAGGCGCGCTTCATGACGGTGTAGTTGGTGCCGGGCGGCCCCGAGCCGATCACGAACGGGTTGGGCATCTTGAGCCCGTTCACGGTCACGGACAGGTCCGGCTCGCCGGCGCCGGTGCCGTTGGATGCGGCAGAGGCGCGGACGCGCGACGCCGCCCGCCGGCCCGGGTGGCGGAGCAGCAGCGGCGAGGCGGTCGACGGCGATGCGCGCAGCGTCAGCGACTCCATTGTTGCTTTCTCGCTCGCTCTGTGTTTTTTTTTCTCTCTCGATAAGAATCTGCGGGCAGTATCGCGGGTGAGGGAGAAAGAAACCTTTTTTATAACGAGTTTCTAAGTTAGCTGCTCCACTGAGTTATCTGAATCTGGGATGATGACTATGCGATGCGATGGGGAAAGTCATTAGGAAAGTACGTTTCTATGATTAAAAATAGCGCCGCACAATCAAAGCAACTGAACACCCAGAAAGTTAACTGGAGTTAGAGGCCGATGCATCTCTTCTGACAGTTACGATTTTTGCTGAAAATACTTACACAGAAATGTCCTAACAAGCTGTGTAATTTTTTGTCACCCGGATAGCCATGGCATTGACCATTTATCCCGAAAAGGTAGTTCGGTTTGAACGGGAAGTAGAAACCTTAGCGTGTCAAGGAGTAACGATGTTAACTGTGCATGTGCACGCCCAGCAAACAAAGATTCTCAACGGTGACTAATCTAGCTGGTGAGCCTGATTAAGAGCCCGGAGTATTATTTTTCTCTAGTGGACACGTCACGCCGTATCGAAAACTTAAATCGCTTCGTTGTCCCGAGCTGGCGCAATCGCCTCGCGGACACAGCGGAATCTCCCATCTTGTTCGGCCGTCCCTTTCATGCATGCAAGAGGAAGACAAACTGCTCAACTTGCTGCTTAAAAGTTTGATTCTTAAGAAGCTTGCACCAGTAAATACATATTCAGTAAGTCATAGTACAAAATTGTGCACAAAGTGTTTGTTAACCAATAAACATCATCTTGATACGATATATACAGAAAATGTATTTTGATTTGCAACCTGATTAAGTAAAGAAAAGGCAGCGTCAGCAAACATGTTGCGCGTGGCGAATCAGCTAGTCGGTGGCGGATAAGGACAACTGGACACAAGGGATATTTGGTTTTAAGTAAACCATCTCATGATCTCATCAATGGGGTAAGTACAATAATTGGACAGGTCCATAAAGTCGCAAAGGCAGACGTGCACAACAAGAACTGAAGGATGATACGCGTACAAGTAGTACTCATCCACTTCCCCATCACATGCAATGGGCACCAAGCAGTCATCCACCTGTCCAGTGTACACACACCTAACTTGGTCCAAGTACATTTCCAGAAGCATCTACCAACAAAGATGAGCACAGCCAAGAAAATCCATACATACCAAGACAATCCACCCAGGTCATATGCTCTTGAAGTCTACATCACAATCAAGATTTACACATCCATTAGACTCCTCATCAGCTGGGAGACCGAACAACTCCATATGATCTCTTGCAGTGATTCACAAATTTGGCACCTCAATTCATGTTAGGCAAACTACTCATGCTTTACGGCTCAAAATTCCTATTACAGGGTCAAATGGTATGATTCCTAAACTGGCATCAGGGTACACATTACAAGGTCCCCAGAACTAGTGGGCCAAGTCCAAGTGTTGATATTCAGTCTCGCTTTGTGATCTTCGATATATACGTTCTGCCAACGATCACCCCAAGGTATGAGCCGGCGGTCACAACGAGCCCAGCGAGAAGAACGAGCCAGTCAGAAGTCATGGACTGCACCGCGTAGACCCTCAGACTGATAGTGTTCCAGTAGCTCTCGGTCCACACAGGGTCTGCAGCACCCATAGGGTCCGACGAGTTGGCTGGGAGAACATGCCAGACATTGTCCTCAAACTTCAGCCTGGTGGAGTAGGCAGGGACATACCTAACAAGTGACGGGAATTATAGCAATCAGCAATGATCTCCAACTAAATAAGAAATAAAACAAAATCAGACTGAGTATCATGACTTGTTCTTCACTAGCAGTTGAACATAATGCACAAGAACTAGCTACATTATAGTAGAAGATGCCTTAGTTCAATGGTCACTAAAGTGCTAAATGCTGATGGATCAACCCGCAAAGAATACTGAACAGAGAATGTATGAACTCCTAAAGAATATTGAACAGCAAATGATTTGACCTCCACATTTTAAAAGGGGTATGTGCGTGCCTTTAAAGAAATTTACCTGGTTGTTGATACAACACACCTGCCTCCACCCTCGACTTCTGCCCCTACGCATACTTCATTTTCATCGCTGCACTTCCCAGTGCAAGAGCTTATGTTGCCTGCCAAAGTACCAGTCCTGTCTGCCAAGAAGTTCCATATAAACCGGGAGGTATCATCTGCATGTGAAGGAAACTGCGTGCTAGAAGCTGAATCCTGGTAAACACCAACATAATGACTTGGACATGAACTGCTTGTAGAAATGAAGCTCTTCGTGATGCCACACGAAAGACCGGGATCACAGGTCAGTAGACATCCAATCAGTTCTTCTACCAGTGTAACATTCACTCTTATAGTGTTCAGTGTCATGAGATCGACAGGCATATCAGCAGTAGCAAGAATGTACAATGATCTGGCAACCAAAGCAGCAGCTGCTGCTATTGATGAAGAATTGATGTTTGCTGCAGAAAAAAACAGTTCACAAGTTCAAAACTGCCCTTCGGTGAAACAAATCGCCACATTTGTGAATGGTCAACTTACCAGGGTTATCCAAATAGCTGTGATAAAATTTATTGGAAAATCGGGAATCAAAGTCCTCTAACACAACTCCAGAAGTTGATGTATTCTGCACGCATGGGTCAACAGAAAACAGACCATGAGGCAACAGTCTTAAATGATAATATCTTGAAAAAATCAGAGTTTGGAAAATTAAATACTCCCTCCGTCCCATGAAACATGAAACAACATGTTTCATGGGACGGAGGGAGTAAAACCTATAAGTGTAACTAAGACCATGATCTATTAGCACATTGAATTCACTACCGAAGAAGCCAATGATTATACCTTTCTCATGAATGCCATTAAAGAAGATGGTGGTACACCAGGGTTTGATGTAGCTGCTGGTTTTACTTTAACATTATCAGAACCAAGTGAATCACTACCACTTTGGAGTCCATCTAACATCTTCTTTGAAATTGATGAATTCTGTTAGAAGCAGAAGATATTAGCAAGATGAAACAGTATTTTATTATTTTTAGAGATATATTCACTCTGAAAATTTTCAAGTATTATACAACCTAGTGACTCCCATGTATCACAAAAAGGTATCCTTTTATCAAACTTCTTACAACAAGTGGAGTTCCTACCACCACAACACTACTATAAATTTATTCGACCAGGTTGCATAATGTCAAGAACAATGAGCAAAAAAAAGTTATAATCTCTATGGACAATATGGGCTAGCTAAAGTAACACCATGGTAGCAATATATTTATTTGCGCCATGCAGTGATTCAGAGAATAGTTACCCTTGAAGAATGTGCATAAAATAATGGATGTCCTTGACTTATGCCCTTGCCAACAGAACCAATCTCCAGTACCTGAATCATGTTTGAACTGTTTGTTACAAAAATTAAGCATGACAGGTTGGGGACTTGTCTAATAACAGAAAGGTATAGCACATAGAGACCAAGGTCATACAGTAAACTCGAACAAAACAAATGAAAATTCATTATCGCCCATAGATAAAAATATGCAGAAGGCCCATGCATGAAGAGTGAAAAGGATGTTCCTAGGAAAAATTCCATCTGTATAGAATCATATATTATAGTTTGAAGATGCAATCCAATCTGGGACTCACCTGCTCAATCATTGAGCTGTTAATGCCATTCACGGAATCATCACCTTCATCTATTTCCTGTAAGAACTTTCTGCTACCAAGATAACCCCAGGCTTCACCATCAAAAGCAGCAAACACAAGCTGCAATATATATGGCATGATGTCAGGAACAAGAACCAGGATGGTTTAGGAACCAGCCACCACAAATTGTGCCACACCAGATGTCAAACATACTGAATCTCAGGCTTCAATGCATAACTAAGAACTTAAAGAAAGATTCAGAGGAGGCAAATTCACAATAAGTATAACAGAAGGTACATAAATAGGTGAAGAACTACAGGGTACCGGTGAAAACATGGAAGCAACTAACTAAGCAATTTCCCATGGTTGAGTACCTGTTTCTTGAGTTTGCTTAGATCATGAAGGTGAGAAAGAGCATCAACAGCAGTGAGCAAAGCAATCAATCCCTGTGTAGAAGTTGATATTGTTTTGAAATGCAAATAAGCAATACAAAGAAGACAATCATGTATGTCTAACACTTACTGATATGGGAGAATCAGCACCCAGACTACGGTCCCGAAAGAACGATGCAGAGTCCTGGGATGCAACGACCATTATAATTGGTTTCTGATCCTTCATGGATGCATTGCTCATTGCTGGTAACGAAGCCCAGACACTGCCCTTCAAATACGAGGATCAAAAGTTGACACAGAAAATAGATAAAAAAAATGCATGCGGTAGATATAACATTAGCAATTGGCAGAGGTTATCTTGGAACTCTATGCATAATATTGTGAACATCATAGCAAAATGCCTATACAAGGAAATAAGTACCAACCTCTGTCCTCCTAAGGGCAAGCACGACTGCGCTTTGAGGCAGGACTCTGAGTCATGTGTTTCAGCTTTTGTTGTCTGGAGTTCATGTCAATTAGAAGAATACAATTGATTGATTGCATCAGTGGCAATACTGCTGCTATCAATAAACATGTGCTGACAGAAGTAAAGAAAAAATGATAAGAAACGCCGAACCTGCATAACAAGGTCAAATTCCGCCACATTTGGTTGATATCCATTGTTAGACTTTTCATTCTTGTCCGCAATCTATAATTGACAGCGATGACCAATTATATAGGCTTGTAATTTTCAAGTGTGATGTTACAATAAAAAAATGAACCAAAATAAACTACTGTAGATAAAAGCAGGCAGAATACCTTCCGCAGAGTTTGTGTGCTCTCTTCTGAAAGTAGAAAAGCAGGAAAGGCATATCTGTTCCACATAATACCTGACCCCTACAAGGTAAACTGTATTGGTAACAGAGGTATACTTGAAGCATCGTGCCAGATTTTACATTAAAGGGAAAGAATATGGTTTAACTCTCAAGGGGTGGTACCATTCGAGTCAAACAAAGAACTTACAGCGGAATTCCAATCATGGCTGACATTTGAGTATGGTGCAAACTCCTCTTGTGGAAATTTTCTATCCGGTGACAGCTCTACACAGTCAAAAACAGTATGTTTCTTATGGAGTAAAGGCAACAAAAACATATAGAGAACACCCACAAAATAGGGAGATGTTGACACTGACCTAGTAAGTTGCTATGCACACCATTTGACTCAACCAGTACACCAGCAACCATATGGTAAAGTTCTGGATCCTTGGATACCCTAAACAATAACATACAAATTACCAAAGGTTCTCATCCTTAACGCATCAAGGGCAATGCAGCTCTAAAAGAAAACCACAAATATTATGGAACAACTTTTATTTATGTTTTCCCATCAAGGATGAGAGATATGGAAACAAACTTCTTTTTCACTGCCATGAACAAACATCAAAAGATACAATGATTTAAAATTTGTATACAAGACTTCAGCAATCTGATCTTATACCTCAGGAAGAAATCTGACATCTGATCTAAGGGAAGAAGAACTGCGGACGGTTGAACCAGCTGGTCAATGCTGTTGAATCTTACAACCGGTGCAATAATCTGGCCATGCCCAGGATCTAATTACAAAAAAAAAGTCGATTCATGGTCACAAAACATGACGGCCATCTTAGTTTTTGCTTACAGCACAAGGGCAGACCAAGATACTCACTGGAGCAGCCGATTTCACCAGAAAGATTCAGCAGCCTGACACAAGGGAAGCTCTCAATGTCTACGTACATTGCCTTGACAAGATCTGGAACAGATTCCAGTGTGGCACCATCTCCTGGAAAAACACAAAGGCAGCATGAACCTCTTGATAGAGACTAGAGTACAGCAAGTGAGAGAAAAATAAAATTAAAAGAGCTAGTCTAGCTATAGAGAAGCCAGAACTAATCGTACAGTTTTTTAAAATCGAGTTCCCAGGTACTTATTTATTTATTTCAAGCAAATGGCACGACTGAGAAGTATGTAGCACTTATGCAGCAACCATGCTAGTTTCATAAGTAATCACTTGTCGTAACAGCACATGATCACATTGTACAGACACAAGTATTAGAATAATGACATGAAATTCACGCTGGCTGAACTGAAACGACTGCACTTCACAATACGTTTCCTTGTTATAAATATGATTAGGTGTGGCTGTAGCCTAGTATAGCAATAGCAGCAATTCCAGAATTGAGACGGACCTGGTGTAGCAATAGCAAAGCCTGATGATATCCACAGCAGGAGCTTGAGCACACAACTAACTAGCTAACTAACTAGGCCTACTAGTCCGCTACTCGATTCACCTCAAGGTCGCAGCGAGACGGGACAGATTCGCCATAGAAGCTAGTACCGCAGAACAGAACGTTCGAAGCAAGCGCGAGATCGTGTAGATTGAACTCGAAAAGTAATTTCGAGATAAACAGAGCGATTAGGCGAGGATTTTTTTTACTTTGTTCAGAAGAGAGAGGGTTTTGCGATTGGCGAGATAGAGAGGGCCGGCTGACCTGAGACGGCGGGGGCGAGGAACACGAGGAGGGTGGCGCAGGCGGCGGCGGCCGCGAGGAGGCCGGCCGCCATGGCGGGCGGGGCGCGGCGGCGATCTGGGGCTTGGGCGAGTGGACGAGACGGGGGGAATTGATTTTTTCTTCTTCTCTTTTAGCCCCCCCGCCTCTGCTTTCACCCCAGTGCTGTTATCTCTGTAATTAAGCTGATTAGGTAAAAAAAAAACTAGGTTTATAATAATAACATTACAAACAGACGAATATGCCCTCGTCCAGGTGGTTCAAGTCACGAGAGGCAGAGCAGCCTGTCCGAGCGCCAGCCGCCAGAGCCGCTCCGCCCCGTCGCAGCTGGCCGCTCCGGCGCGGCGCGTCTCCCTCCATCCGCCGCTCTCCATTGCTGCCCCAAGGTAAGGCAAGGTCTCCCCTATCTATTCCTCGCGGACTATGTCTTGTTCCTCTGGTTTGGTGCTCTGCTCCAAGGAAATGTTTATTCAGATTGGCATGGGGATTTGAGTGGGATTGTGAATGTTCCATATATTGCAGAGAAATTATAGCGTTTTTTTGTTTGATTGAAACCTACAGATGTTAACACTATAGTACGGAGTATAAGACAACGTATTGAAGGGTGTTTATGTCTGTTCATGTGCCGTCGTCGCCTGTTTCGAGGTTCGACGACCGGAACCGGAAGAGACCAAAAGCACAAGAGAGACTAGGGAAAGCGCCGTGTTGGGCTTTGAGTCCAGAAGAAGAAAGGCCTACTTAACGGCCCAATAACTCAGCTCAGTTCGTCTTCCTCAATCGGCTAGCCAGAGCCGCGCCGGCGCCGCCAGTCCCATTGCTCAGCTTCGTTCGCGCCGCCGCCGCCGCCGCCGCCTCCTTTCCGCCGCTGCGTGACCGCGGCTAACTGCTGGTCGAGCACGTCGACGCGTTCCCCAGCGTATCGTCGCTAGGCTGCTATCAACGGTGATTCCACAATCCCCAACGAGTCTCATGTCTTGCTGATTTTCTCCGATTTCCTATTCCTATAGTTATATATATATAGCTTGAAGCCTTGAATAGACGCATTTTTATTATCAGTCCAATAGAAATAAACCAAGAGATCAAATAAACTTTTTGCCGTGTTTCATCTATTTTGTTGGACATTAGGCATTGAGTATAATTGTGTAATCGATCCGTGCTATTTATTTATTTTGGCTTTGGAATGGTTACTTTCCAGCAATGTTATTATTTTTCGGTATCTGGATTGCTCGAATCCTGGCACCGCCACCCTGGTATCCACCACCTGATGTACCTGAGGTTTCTGTTCATTTGCTTCGATTGCAGTTCGAGCATGGAGGAGGATAGCAACGCTCTCATTTTGCCCTGCAAGAGGAAGAACAAAGCGCAAGGGTATTTTATTATCAATCCATATAAATAAATAAACGAAGAGATCAGATAAACTGTTACCGTTTTTGCCATGTTTCATGTATTTCGTTGGGCATTAGGCATTGAGTATTATTGTGTAATCGAGCCGTACTATTTTTTTCTGTTTTTTGGGGCATGTGGATTGTTCGAATCCTGGCACCGCCACCCTGGTATCCATCACGTGATGTACCTGAGGTTTCTGTTCGTTTGCTTCAATTGCAGTTCGAGCATGGAGGGGGATAGCAACGCCCTGATTTTGCCCTGCAAGAGGAAGAACAACGCGCAAGGGAAAGGCAAGGTAATGTAAAAAAAAATTTGGGCCCTCTTTCTTGGGTTTTCTTCTCAACCGATGTCTGGATGAGATTGTGGGCGTCATGTAACCTCTGCAGCATTACCAGGATGGCAAGAAAAACAAGGGCAAGGAGGACCCTAAGATGAGCAAGACTCAGCTAAAGAAGCTGCACAAATTGGTGGTGCGCCTCGCTACCCTTGCCATTTGCCAAGTAGTACAACTTCTTTTGTTGCTGGTTAGCTTTAGTGTGCGTATCAGTATTGATGCCTGCCTAATTGTTCCCAGGAAGAAAAGCAAAAGAAGGCATTGCAAGCAAAGAGCATCGAAATTTTGCAGTATGTTTTTGTCTTATTTTGTTATGTTCTATGATGGTTTTGGGTTTCCTCTGACAACTGTGTATGAAACTGGCCCTGCACAATAGGGAGCACAGGATTGCTGATGATGTATATTCACTGCTGCACACTACGGGGTCTATTGGTCAGGTACAGTAGATATATCTGTAACACCTGGATTGGTTACTATATCTCACTGCAAACTTATTTCTTAATGGTATTTTGTTATACTGCAGGCCGAGACTATGAAAGAAAAACGTAGGCGTGCTGTGCAGTTCTCCAAGGCTGGTTTAGATGTACCTGAAGAACTTTCGCTATTCAAGAAAAACTGTGATCGGAAAGGTGTTCCTGAAGACAGTGAAGCTGTGCTAGAAGCTTCCCCAGTGAAGTTTATTAAGGCATCAAAACATGATTATCCTGGTAGTGAACGAAAGGATCATGAGAATGATTCAGTGAAACCTATGATGGGTTTTGGCGTGAGCATTCTGGAACAAAAAACTGAAGGGACTAAAAATGATGCTGGCATTTCGGTACATCAGAGCATTCCGCAACAAAAAACTGAGACTAATGATGATGCTGAAGTTTTGGCACATCAGACAGTTCAGTCATCTGTGCCAAATTGCTCTGCCGCAGAGATAGATTTGCAAGTAATACTGGTCCACATCTCTACTACTTTCGACTCATTAATATCTAATTGATCTAAAAGCACGCTAGATTTAGCTATTCAGTAAGTGGAAGAGAATCAGAAAGCTGGTGCCATGTTCTGTGTTAATTAAACCATTATACTTTTGTTAGGATGAAGAGCCACAACAAAGTGAAGCTTCTGTACAGGAGTGCTTCAATCTTCCAATTGTGGTGCCTGTGTCAAGACCACCTGAGGTTGAGAAGGCGAGGAGGGATCTCCCAATAATAATGATGGAGCAGGAAATAATGGAAGCTATCTACGAAAATTCTGTGGTAATTCTGTGTGGAGAAACAGGCTGTGGTAAAACTACTCAGGTCCCTCAGGTGAGCCTGCCCACACATGGTGTCTCTTAAACATTGGTTTAAACTAGTACTTCTGATCCTATCTGCTTGTGTTAAGTAGGTGCCAACTTTTTCATAGCTCTTTATACTACTTGTGTTTTGCAGTTCTTATACGAAGCCGGCTTTGGCACAAGCAATCGAGCTGATAGAAAAGGGATGATTGGTATCACCCAACCACGGCGTGTTGCTGTTCTTGCCACATCCAAGCGGGTGTCTTATGAGTTAGGACTTAAGCTAGGAAAGGAGGTTGGTTTTCAAGTTAGGCATGATAAACAGGTTGGAAGTAAATGTTCCATCAAGTTTATGACAGATGGTATTTTGCTGCGAGAGGTTCAGGTTGTGTACTTTTCCTGGTTGCTCCTGTCAGTCTATTTTGTTCAATCATTAAAGTTTCTTGTTGTAATAAACTGATAACTCAGTGCTAAAAACGATGAACCCATGACCAGAAATGCAACAAAGTGGTATATCTGACACTTTTTACTGCCATAACTGTAGATGACTCAAATTTATAAATAATTCTAGTGAGGTTTAAACTTGCTTGTAGTGGTTTAGTCGGTTTCTTGATTAGTCGTCTTCCATATGTATTTCATTACACAGTCAGTTGTCTACCTGTAATTGTATAATTTTTACAAATTTTATCTATACATCAAGTGATTTGCTCTTCTGAAATGCTTATGTGATCTTTAATTGAAGCTGTGTCTGACATAACAAAGATTGAAACTCCTTACCACATGGCTTACTGATCTTTTGCAGGGTGACATTCTGTTGAAAAAATATTCGGTGATCATCTTGGACGAGGCACATGAAAGGAGTTTGAACACAGATATACTTATCGGGATGCTTTCTAGAATTATAAATCTTCGCAAGGTTAGATCTCATGAGCTTGCCCCATTTTCATTTTAATGAAAGCAAAAACGTGCAGGCATGGCTAACTTCTGTGCATATCAAAGGATACGATTGCAGCTCAACAGAAAGCAATACGCTCTGGGATGAACATTAAGCCAGAAGATATGATTAGTCCGCTGAAAGTGGTGCTGATGAGTGCTACCTTGCAATTAAAGGATTTTATTTCAAACAGAAGATTGTTTGATGTGATTCCACCCGCTGTAGAGGTACCTGCACGACAATTTCCAGTAACAGTTCACTTCACAAAGAAGACACATGACGATTATTTGTCACAAGCTTATAAAAAGGTTCTGTCAATCCACAAGAATCTACCACCAGGTGGAATCCTTGTATTTGTAACTGGACAACGAGAAGTGGATTATTTATGTAAAAAACTGCAAAGAGCATCCAAGCGGCAAATTGGTAAGAAGCCTGAACGGGTTGGAGATGAGTATGGTTCAAGAACAGAAATAGATGAGAAGGAAATTTTTGAAGCATATGATATTGATAGAACTGAACCTGAGCACCAAGACGGCATGTTTTCCTCATATGGTGAAGATGAAATGGATGATGGGCTAAACGTCGATTCTTCTGATGCTGAAACAGAGAGTGAGATGGAGACTGACAGTGATGATGAGGATTCCATTGCACATGAAACTGCAGAAGATGGACCAGTGTTATCATCTTTGAAAGGTGCTGTGAGTTCATCTGTACTGAAGGCGTCCTTTAAAGCTATATCAGGAATATCAGGAGAACCGGAAACTGCTGAGGAATTGAGCAATGCGACAAATGCGGAGAAGTCAAATCCTTCTATTCCTTTCAGTAAATGTACAGATCCTAAATCTGTTTCACGTGCTAGGCTTCATGTTTTACCACTGTATGCAATGCTACCAGCTTCGCAGCAGCTTAGAGTGTTTCACGATATCCCCGAAGGAGAAAGATTAGTTGTTGTGGCAACTAATGTTGCAGAAACCTCTTTAACGATTCCTGGTATAACATATGTGGTTGATACTGGAAAAGAAAAGGTTAAGAACTATGATCATGCCACGGGGATGGCAAGTTATGAAGTCCAGTGGATAAGCAAGGCATCAGCATCCCAACGTGCTGGGAGAGCTGGAAGAACTGGGCCTGGCCACTGTTACCGTCTCTACTCAGGTGCAGCATATGGTAAAGATGATTTATTTCCTGAGTTCTCTGAGCCAGAGATCAAGAAAATGCCAGTTGAAGGCATTGTGCTTATGCTCAAGTTTATGACAATAAATAAGGTAATGCACTTAAAAGCTATTTATCTTTTTTTAATCATCTTTTTTCATGTGTTACCTTTTGTCCTATTTTTCATGCAAATATGATTGTTGCAGGTTGTAAACTTTCCTTTCCCTACGCCTCCTAACAAGGAAAGTTTGGTTGAAGCTGAGTGTTGCTTGAAGACATTAGAAGCACTTGACAGCGAAGGAATACCTACATCAATGGGAAAGGCTATGGCGCAATACCCCATGAGCCCACGGCATTCCCGTCTTCTTCTGACAATAATTAAAATTTTGAAGAGTCAGCAAGGCTGTACTAGATCTAACTTAATATTGGGATACGCAACTGCTGCTGCATCAGCTTTGAGTTATGTGAATCCTTTTCTCATTCAGGGAGACACTAGTAGAGAATCAAACCAGGATGGCTCTGATCCAGAACATAAGGATCAGAATGAAAGAAAGAGACAGAAGAAGCTCAAGGCCATGGTTCAAGAGGCACGGAAGGATTTTTCCATCCCTAGTAGTGATGCTTTAACCATTGCTCATGCTTTGCGGTCATTTGAGTGTTCAAGGAACCCAGTGGAATTCTGCAGAGATTACTCCCTACACCTCAAAACAATGGAAGAGATGTCGAAATTGAGAAAGCAGCTTCTTCGATTAATATTCCACCATAGCAAATCTTGTGATGAATTTGCTTGGAATTTCGGAGGTCCTGGGGATGTTGAACAGGCCTGGAGGAGTGAAACCGACAAAAAACCAATGCTGAATGAAGAGGAACTTCTGGGGCAAGGAATATGTGCTGGGTGGGCCGATAGAGTTGCAAAGAAGATTAACACTTTCTCTGGATTGTCAAAAGAGGATCGAAAGGTTCGAGCTGCACGTTATCAATCTTGCATCCTGGATGATACAATATATCTCCACCGAGCATCTTCTGTTACCCAAATTCCACCAGAGTATGTAGTTTACTCGGAGCTACTAAATACAAAGAGATCATACATGCATGGCGTGACCAGTGCAAAGCCAGGATGGCTGTTGAAATATGCCAGTTCTCTCTGCACCTTCTCAGCACCACTGGAGGATCCAAAACCCTACTACGAGCCTAAGAGTGACCAGGTCTACTGCTATGTTAGTCCCATCTTTTCTCGACATAATTGGCAGCTTCCGCTGCACAGTTTACCCATCAAAGACCCCACCAGTCGGTTGCAGATATTTGCATGGGCTTTGCTGAAAGGGGATGTTTTGCCATGTCTAAGGGTGGTTCAAAAGTTCCTGGCTTTGTCGCCATCTGCTGTCCTTGGGCCTGCCAGCCAAAGAAGAGTTGGGGATCTCCTTAGCAGGATGAAGAACGGTGAAAAGTTAATAGACAGCCGGGCAGCATTGAGACATAAATGGAGTACTGATCCAGATTTTCTTTATCCTGAGATTCATGCATGGATACAGGGTAAGTATCAGAGCCAGTTTGAAGCAATATGGGAACAAATGCACCAGGAAGTTCGGCTCGAGGGAATTGAACTCTTCCCAAAGAGGTTCAAGAAAGTTAAGGCGTAGTTGTTCAAGCAGAATATGTTAGAATTGCTTGACTGTTGGAAGTCCACTGGCGTGCAGTCCTGGGCCCATGATGAAGATGGGGTCTGCGGCGAACAGGGACAGAAAGCAGTCACCAGTTGAGCTAGATACTGAGGTCCATAGGTAGCGTTTGCTGCAAACGAACACAGATGGTTGCAGCAGGTTTCTCTGTGCACTCACACGCTTAGGATGATCCTTTTGGATGTTTTATTATTTCTGGTTTTTAACATACATTGCCGTAATCAAGGTGGAATGTAATCTTTGGTACTCCAGCTTATATTTATAGATAGTGCATTGGGAGAAGGTTATAACATTCGTGTGTTGGGTGGTCTAGTCCTGTTTCTTGTCATGGCGCAATATGAAGTGCTTAATTCGCTCTGAAATTTATGATTTTTTTTTTTTTGCCAAGACATGTTGTGGCTCTTAATTGATCCTCGAGTCAAGCTTGTAGCAGCTTTTCAACCTTCCCCTGAAGAGTTTGTACTTTGTCTTGGTGCGAGAAGGGGGCAGATCTTGCTGTAGAAAAAGAATGGGGAAGAGTGTAACAGAAGAGGTGAATTGGTTAGGAAATAGGAAGATGAGTCGATTAGACTAAGGCGATGTGTTATTGTTAATCAGCTGCTACATTAGTGCAACCTCTGCAGCAGCAGCAGCAGCAGCAGCACAATCAAAGCAGATCGGGGGCTAACTCTTGCAGACAAGATCACAAGATACATGGCATGCTTCATGGACGGACCGGATAAAAGGTTGGGCCGTGGAACTAGCACCATCGATACGGTGGACATACAGACTCCACCGCCTACTTCCCCTGCTCCGCCGCGCCACCGCCATGGCCATCGCCAGCCAGGATGTCCGGTGGCGCCGGGCTCACGCGGCCGCTGACGGTGCTCTCCGGCACCAGCCTGTTCATCTGGGAGAGGAAGACGCGGAGCACTCCGCTGACGATCCGCTTCAGCACTGCACCTCTCGTGGGAACGTAGCGAGGGTGGGCTCTCGCCGGCGCCATCGTCGGCTTCTGGCCGTCACCGCAGCTCATGGCGGCCGGTGGCTACTCCGGAGAGGGGAAGATGCGGTTTCAGGTAGGGAACGTGGTGATCGGAGAGACTAGAGAGCAATGGATGCCTCGGCCGGAGCCAACGTGTGGCTGGTTATATAGCAGAGTAGGTGGCCACCGTTAGAGCGGCAGGTAGCACGGCACGGCTGCACTGCACTGCGCCCAGATCGCGAAGCGAGGAAAGGGGCGCGAAGCCGGCGTGTACTGCACCGGAAGTGGCTTGAGATGGCGATCGGTAGGGGCACGTACACGTACTGGCCGGTGAACTGAAGTGAATCACTAGCACAGGGCCCTCTGGATTGCGGCGGAAGGTGCCTTTCTGCTAGCTGCCTCCGCATCATATCGCAGCTGCTGTTTTCAGTCGTGGGATTTCGCTTTCGCGCGCCATGTAGTGACGATGATCATTGGCATTCTGGCAACCACGCACGCACTCACGCACCAACCCAATCCATCCTTCGTCTTTTTCCTACCTACGACAGCGGATAGCGCGCGGTGCCCGATCCAAGAGCCCCGGCAGAAAGTGGCGGACGCAGGAAAGAATCGGAGGGGGGGGGGGGGGGGGGGCCCCCCGCAATTTTTTTTTTTTTCGCACCCACAAAATGTGAAAAAACCTGTGCATAATGAAGTAATGAACTATATAGAAGACAAATTTGTTGTAAACATTGGAGTTCAATAAATATATCAAAATCAAATGTGCATGATTAAATAGTTCAAAATATTAAAAAAGTCTTACATGGTAGAATATATCATAACTAGAAAATTACATCATTTCTTCAATCTACAGTTTCGCATTGCAATGAAAGTCTCAACAATGGCATCATCACTTACATGAATGAATACCCATGGCTCGATAAATGTCACTAAGCAATGGTCAAGAGCTCATCACCCATACTATTTCTCAACTTGTTTTTCACTAGACTTAATATGGAAAATACTCTTTGTTTTCCACTAGACTCATTGCGGAAAATACTCTTTGTCATCGAAATCAAGCCCACCATCTTCGATTTCTACATCATGTATGACTAACTGTGTTGATGCAATCTTCTTTGTTTTTGATGCTTGTTTCTAAAAAGTAACGCAATTTTGCTATCCCTCTTCATTTATACACAATTAAAACATTTAAATATTAGCAAGTTAGCAATTTTCTTTGTTACACAATACATAGTGAGTCATGTATACATTTGCAATTTACCAAACAGAAAGAATAAGTAAATAACTTATAACAGAGGCAGAGAGGAGAGCGCGAGGCTGCACGGCAGCAGGTCACCTGGTCGTCGGCAACTCGGCGGGAAGAGCAGGGCCGCGGGGAGAGAGGCGGCCGGCGGGAAGACCGGCGCGGCGGCCGGCGGTTACTGCAGCGGCCGGGGCTGTGTGAGGGCAGAGATCGCTGGCCGGCCAGGCAGGCAGTCTAGTCGAGGGCGGGCCTGCGGCGTGCGGCCGCGGTGCCGGGGTGGCGGCGGTCGGTCGGGGCGGCGGCGGTTGGTCGCCGGTCGAGGCGGCGTCGGTCGGTAGCTGGGAGCCTGCCTGCTGTGGGAATCGCTCGTCTACGTGACTTGGTGCTGGGCTAATTCGGCTTTTTTCATGGGTACCTAAAAAATTGGCTGGATTTCTGGGTGGGCCACGGCCCCTCCGGCCCCCCCCCTGCGACCGCCCATGCCGGCAGAGTCAGCATTTGGTGTTGTTAAGATGTATTCCATCAGTTCTCTTTTTTTCGATAGAGACATGACATCGGTTCTAAATTAATTAACTCAACTTGATCTACATATGTAGACACACTAGGCGAAATTTGGTCAATTAATTTGGAATGAAGGGAGTATGCATTGGTTGTCTCATTATTATAACTCTGTCAAATGTATGTATGACACCACGCCAGTCCTAAGGGGTACCGCATCCAAAACCTTCTCATATGGCATCAGAGCGGATTCTTCCTCGATCACCATGAGCTTCCCTTCTTCCTCCTCGACATACATTGGCTCAAGTGGGCGGTTCTCTCGGTGTCTTTGTTTGTGAGAAAATAACGAGGGAAAACTTTGCCCAACTCTATGGGCAGCGGTGGCCGGTCGAATACGGAGACGTAGAAGGAAACTCGGCACGAAGGATAATGATGGGGGCAATGTGAAGATCCCAAATTGTTACCGCATGGTTACCTCCTCCCCCCCCCCCCCCCCGTCACGACCATGATTTGCACATGCATTAAAGTTTTTTCTGTGGGGTACGTGAATTAGAACACACAACCTTGAGCAACTTCAAGCAAGCTCCGCCACTGCAATAAAGGTTCTGAACCTGGTGGTCGGGCTGTCTAGTTTTAGTTATTATGTGAAAAGCGGTGCAGAGATGTATTCGTCGTAGGGGAAGACTCGTATGATACAACTTATTTCTGAGCTCAACCGAACACATATTAGCGCTGGGGGTACAACTCTAGTTGACGTCTTCACACGTATCTGTACTTCTTCAACGAAATTGCTTCACACACTCTACTCTAGAAAATTTCTTAAAAGAATATAGAAAATTTCTTAAAAGAATATATTTATGCTAAGTTTTAAATGTTACTCAAAGTTTAAGTATGATTAACCGTGGGCACAGTCTGGCCGTCGGTTCCTGTGCCATCGATTTAGGATTTTCTTTTCAATTTTTCAAAAAAGATATTCATTTTAAAAAATTGTGTTTGACTTGTTAATCTCTCACGGGGACATTTTTTATTTTAAGTACACTTAATCTTAGGTTATATTGCATTCGTGGTCAAATTTTCCAGTTAGTCACCCATCTAGCACGTTTAACTTATATGTCCTTTCGGACGAGTTTCTATGAAAGAAATGACACCTTGTTATCAATACTACCATATGTATTATATTAACCCTATGCTTGACATAACACCTCTTTATTTTTGAATTTCAAACAATTAATTATGTAAACAACAATGAATAAATAATATTAATCTTGAATTCAAATAACAATAAAATGGTATTATTTTTTTGTCTTTTCTATTTGATATGGAATAATTAATATCTTTAAATCTGTAAATCGGAATTTGACAAATAATATGTCTAAAACAATCAGAAAAATGAGAGGAATCCAAATATGACATCCATATGCGTTTGGTTGAGCCCTTCCTCCACACCCACACACAATATGGGATCGAAATGCGTGTTATAATATGGATGTCATATTTGAAGTGATGAGGAGTTAGCGCGCTTCCTCCGGTGAGCCCTACACGACCTGCCTGCCAGTGGCACAACAACCACTTCCACTCCCGCCACTTCCAAAAATCCTATTCAGGTAGAGGCAAAGACCCTACCTAGCCACGAACAACGTCGCCGCCTTGCAAGCTGAGAAACCGCCGCATCGATCACACCTGCCATTGACGAGACCACTCCCATGGCAGGCTCAAAGCGCACCACCTCAGCCGACGACGATAAGAAGGCGAAGGTGCCGAAAAAGCTATTGTCGCGGGAGGAGAAGTCCGTCCAGGCCGCCAAGCGACGAGGCCGGCGTGCCAATTTGAAGTTGAAGCAAAAGCAGCAGGTGGCCGCCACACTTGCCTTTCAGATGCAGGTGAACGCCAATGCGCATGTGAGGCTGCCGACTACCATGGCCGAGGCCATGCTCTACATCAAGCAAGAGAGGATCATCGCCAATGCTCTTCCGGCCCCGCAGGACTCATCGGTGAGCTCAGTAAGTTTCCATGCAGAATTACACATGGATACACAATTGCACATCTTTCTTCCCACTTGCACGTGAATTGCACATGAAATTAGATGACCGTTCTAGATCGATCGAGAACTAGCCGCGTTCTTTGGATAAAATCCTTTCTGTAGGAGTTAATTATCCATTGTATTTTATCGAAGCTCGACAAAATTTGACTAAAAAGTTTTACATATAAAATATTCCCGCAAACTTTTTCATGGTCCAAACTCTAAAGAGAGGTTGGTTTCGTCTGCATCGATCTCCCGGAAGCACCATTGAGTGGTGATCAGGTGATGTCCCGTTGGAGACCAACATCTCCTGTTCGGTTACATGTTCATTTAGTGTACAAGTCCCTCCATTTCATGTGTTCATCTCGTATGCTCTTCTTCATTTATGTTCGTCAAGCGGTGTAGATGTCTTTCTTGTTAAACTACAAATGCAAATGCAAAATAACTTTGATTGATTTTTTTCTACTTCATCTTCGTCAGCGCTAAACCGGCAAATACATGCAATCTTACAAAACTGTCAAATCTAGGCTACCATGTAACCAACTTCATAACTGGGTGATTATGGGCTACAAATGTGGGATGTACCATCCTAGGAAATAAGGTGTCCACATTTCAGTGGGATCCTTTCCCACTGTTTTACCTCAAAAAAAAAAAAAGGTGTCCACATTTCTGGCATTCACAGATGTGGATAATATCTGCATGTACCTTATAGATATTTTGGGGAGTGTGTTCACTCGTATTTCATGATATCTTCATATATCTCGTAGAAATTTTGTGGAGCATGTTAACTAATATTTCTACTCAACTGATGAGGAATATCCAAGTCCATGGGGCAGATAATAGGCTTGTTGAGATTTTCATATATGTATATCCCTACCCTCCTCATTCACACTAATGTACTAACAGTGCATGAAGGTCAAGGAAAATAAATTAATTGATTAGTCTTTAAAAATGTTATTAAAAATAGAACTAATATTGGCCATACCATAAATCTATTAAGAATGGTAATGAATATTTCTAGGTCAGAGTTTTTTTCTTGCATGCATATAATGCATAAAATAAACCAGGGGATTCAACCAAAAAAATATCATGGTGATTAATCAAGAAAATGTTAGCCTCAAATATTTCTTTCGTAGTGCAGAAAGTACACGTTTTGTAAGGTTGCCAATTCATCTTGATTAATGGGGAGATGCAGCAACCGTCAATAGATTTGTGTGTCTTCACTTCACATACACATGTAAGGTTCAGATACACACAATGTATACAATTACAATTTGGTGCTAACAAAATCTAACTATAATTCTAATTTTAGAGTAAATAGAAAATCTATAGTCCAAACTGGTGTTTAGATATGTTTTCTGGTGACCCACCCGACGTTCCATCCTTGAGCGTGTGGTCGTTGACAAAAAAGGAGATTTCGTGGTTGTCAAACATTGCAGCCCCGCATTTGCAAAACAACTAAAGAAACTTAATTACTCAGGATAACAATGAAAAATAAATATGCATTTTAGTTCGTGGATTATTATACGTACTATAATAATGTGTAAGCCTATGTGGTTGAATCCCAAGCATCTTTGATATGGAATGGTCTTATGTAAATGTTGATGTGAGTCAAAGACTATGTTAGGATTTAAAACTCTGCAACAATTAGGTTAAAGATCATACTTAATTTTTTTCACAAGTCCCAATATCCTTTCTAAGAGTTGATTTTCATTAATCAGGATCAAGGTTATCCTTCACACTAATGTGCAAAAATTTCTTTCTCTCAAACCTTGTAAACACCAAGTCAGTGATGCTTTACCTTCATTTCTTCACAAAAAAAGCATATGATGGCCAGGGCTAAAAGTGAAAGATTTGCCAATTCTATCTTGAAGTTTTCCCATGTATATGAATTTAAGTAAACCCATATTATTCATCCAAAGCGGTTATTCTTTCAACCAACCCATCTGAAAAGGGTCTGTGCCATTCATGGCTCTTCCAGCTCTATCCCAAGATGCTTGCGAAAGCTGCACTTTTTCGCGAGGTGTGGAGCCGACGTATTTGTTTCTGGTTCCTCGCGTAAGATTAGCGGGATCGATGTATGGATTGCCCAGATCATCGAAAGCCTCTGACGCCTCTTCTGGGTGACTTGACTCACCGATCACACAGACTTGACTCACCGTATGATAGATCGGCGAAGACCTCCCGAATAGAAGTGGATCTGTCGATGAAGTCGAAGTTGTCGATGCTTTCCGAGTCGCTTCTCAGACCAGAGTCCGTGAACGACCTGAAAGACATGTTGCCGAACATATCGGCGAGTTCTCAACCGATGGCGGGCTTGATGAAGCTTGACGATGAAAACTCATCATCGCCCAACTCGATGATTGATGTTGATGATTCCGAAAGGTCGGAATCGGCCGTTGACGGCTCCGAAAAAATCGGTGCCGAAAAACGGTGCGATCCTTCTTTCCCGACGAGAAAGTGGAATCTCCCGAACGTCATCTCTGTCGACTCCTCCAGATCGTCGTATGCATGCAAACGGGCGGGAGTGTGAGGAACAAAATCGACGAGATCAGGTTTGACATGTTTACCTCCGTCCATCGCGTTGCTTGCTACTGAAGATGTTGTCGATGTTGACGATGACATCGAGATCAGCTCCTTGTCGCCTCCAATTCCCACAGACGGCACCAATTGACAAGGGTTTAACTTGTCAATGCCTACAAGTTGTATACTAGGGTTTCGCGGAAAGTAGAGGGAAAGTAGATCTTGAAGGTTCAGCCGAAACAGGTGCTCAACTACGAAAACTAGGGTTTGTGTTTAACAATGATTCGATCCCTTCTTTCTCCCTCGGCTCCCCTTTACATAGGAGGTGGAGCCGAGGTTTTCGTATCGTACAAGTTACAAAGTCCGGGAGACTGATTTGAGTCCTTCCCGTATTGATACAAGTCTTTTGTTCCTAATCTATCTCTACTTTCCATATCGACACCTAGTTGGGCTTCCGGACTTCATAATCTTCGGGTCGTCCTCGGGTACTTTATTCGGCAGGCCCATTCGAGATGCCTATGTCAGTAGCCCCCGAGATTTTGCTTGAATCGTAGAGTCGAGTAAAATCTCCGCTGCAAAGTAAATCCATAAATTCTTCGAGTTATCATAACACTTCAACTAGAACATTCATATTTTGTGCAGGGATAATGGTAAATGGGGCTGGTTCATCTGACAGATCAGGTACCAGTTAAATGGGCAAAGCTTGGAAAGTTCAGTAGTCCTTCTGAAGATGACCTGACTGTCTTTTCCCTTCACTATCGAGGTAAAAGTGCATCTGGCATGGCCCGTTCAGAAGATCTTCCGGTGATATATTGTATGGCCTCTGGAACCTTGGTCGATTATTTTGCCTGTTGGAGCTTGGCGCATCTCTATGATCATTGCGCTGCTCGTTGCTTCTCTGATAATCGTCCCGATGATTTCCTCCACTGTTTCCTCGGAAGCCAGCTACCACTTGGCTGGGACCATCGTAATCTGAGAACTGACGAGAGAATCGTCTCCTATTTTGGTTGTTGTTTCTGTTGCGATCTTCCTCGGGTGACCTGTGCTATTTATTTTGAACAGCGTCTTCGCCATCCGCCCAGCGATTCGCTATCTCCATGAGATTTGCTAATGTTCTCGGGTTGGACCTACCCAAATCCTCGATTAAGTCTCTTCTTCGGATCCCCGCAAGAAATGCATCTATTGCTCTTTCGTCAGATATATTTTCTGCCGAGTTTTTTATGATGTTCCTGTCGTTGCCTATTCAACGGTACCTCGGAGGAGGGATCCTCACGAGGGGAGAAGAAGTAGGGGCCATTGGGCGGAGAGTCCTCGGGACGGTGGTACGCGATTTACCCAGTTTCAGAACAATTGCTCGAAGACAGGGCCTACTGTTGCTTGTCTGAAATTATCTGGGCACTTTCATGTTGTTACAATGAGTTGTGGTTGTGCCTCTAGGGCTCCCGGGATCCGGCTTATAAAGGCGCTCAGATCTAGGGTTTACACGGAGAGTCCTAGCCGGAATACAAGAAGCCTAACTACGGAATATTACATTGCCGTGCACGTCAAGGATCCACCTTTCCTTACTTGCCGTAGTGGATCTGGATACTTCATGGGCCTTCACGGATCCGACTTCCGCATAGGTCGGTTGAGATCCGGCTCCTGTTCCTGGGCTGGACTTCATCCATCTTCTATCAACAGCAACTGGACCGCCCGATGGGCCATATGCCACCATCACCATCTGTGGGCCACCCGGGCTTGCCGGATCTAGACCACGTCGTTGATATACCCATAAAGTATACCCACAATAGTAGCCCCCGAAGTTCTCTGAGATTCATCATTCCTCCGTCTAGCTTTGTCCGGATCCGAAGATAATCTTAAAGAGCTTCCAAAACTTCCTCGTTTCCGACTTCAATCAACCGGAAATCATTCGTTCTTCTCTAATGGTAACTTAGCAGATTTTCCGCCCGCACCGCGCATAATCCTCCGCTTTTCCCGCGCTAAATTTTCGTAGATGCGAATCTTCAGCCGGAAATTTTGGTGGTGAGTAGTTAGGTTACTACTGCGTCGATTTCACCGTTTTGACCTAAGACATGTGGCGATCATCCAATGGTGCGACCGTTCCATTCCCACCGTTGGATCCGACTCACGAATCTCCGTGCAGGGCCTATAAATACCCCTCGCGTCTGGTAAGTTTCATTCTTTTCACCGCATTCACACTTCATCTTCTACCTCGAGACAGCGCCGCCCCACAGATCTCATCTCCTGCGAGCTTCTCCGCATAGAGCTTCATCCGCCGCCGCTCTAAAGCCTCCTTCGAACCGAGCCACACACGGTTGTTCGGGAAACTTCATCCGCCGCTGATTCGTGGTCAGCCGGAGCTCTGCGCGTCAAGTCCGACGACCTCGACCTCGCCGGCATAACGGGGAACCGCCACGCCATTTCCGGTAAGTCCACCGGACCCGTAGAAGAAGACCTAGCTTAGCTAGTTTAGTTCCGGCTACTCAAACTATTTCACCATATGCATGCAGCCGAAAATATGTCCATTAATTCACCTAAGTGCACTGGTAGTTCTCCGAGTAATCCAGAACCAAGCTCACCGGAACCAAGTTTTCCGGAACCTTTAGCTTTCCTACCACCGCACATTTCCAATACTAGGCTATCTCAACCTTTCTCCGCCTCTTCCAGCAACGCCTTAGGCCGGATCCCAACCCTTCAGGAAATCCAAGAAGAGCTTGAAGGACAAACAAGGATGGCCGCAAAAGTGCTGGAAGCGGAACAAAAGAAGGGATCCAAAGCCCAGAATCGTGAGGGTGAAAAGGGTCAATGGTGGCCGTGTGAAGTAACTGATTCGGAGCTCAGGGCTTTCCAGAAGGAGGGCCTAATTGCTCCGGACTGTAGCTTTATGAAGGACTCCATCACCCCCAAGCCGCAACCCGATGAACGTGTCCTCACCAAGGCTTGGGTGGAGCGCGGCCTATCCCTTCTGTCACATCCCAAAATTTTATAAATTTTGGAATGTGAAAATAAAATAAAGCAAGTGTTTGTTTGATTGTTTTGGTTTAAAATTTACAAGGATATAAAACATTCGAGTAGTATTTAAAAGTAATTTTCTAAAATAATAATTTCATAAACAGTTTGGTTTCAAAGTATTGTAAACAATACTCTATATTTTGTTTAAAAGTATTTGAATTTTAAAAGATTTTAGCTAGGAAATAAAATCCTATTTTGAAAAATATACATAAAGGTGTCTTATAGCCTTTTGGTTATGTTCATATTTAAAAAAAAATTAAAAAGTTTAAAGCAAGCCAAAGTGTTCATTTTGTTTTTAGATTTGAACTTATACTGTATGCAAGTTTTTCCCAAAAGATTTGATACAGTTTTGAATCAAATCGGGAGTTTAACTATGCTGTACTGGTGGTTTTCAGGCAAGAAAACAGAATCAATGTTTGATAGGCTAGAAATCTATAACCATTAGATTAAAGTAAAAAAAATTCCCACCATTGCCATTACAATTGGAATACCGTATCAGATATCCATCACCGTTTCCTTTTGGTTCCCTTTTCGTACGTCTCAAGCCCTAGAATATATTGTGACACCAGGCGGTCACCTATTGCAATTTAATAGTAAAGATAACTAATTGAAAATAGAAATAGAAAAGGAAAAAAATATTAAAAAGAAAAACGACCCAACACGGCCCATCTAAGCCTAGCGACCGAATCAGCCCATACGACTATACGAGCGATCCGCTCATCTTCCTCCTCACGCTCGCATGAGCACGTAGGCTATACATTGCAGTCATGGCATCTCCTCTCCATCTTCGATTTCCCAATCAATTGTATGGCCGTTTTCTCTTGACTTCAATACAAAAGTTACTCCAAATTGAATAGCCACCACATTCAGTGAATTATTTCTCCATTTTATTATCTTAATTGCACAAACGAAACCGGCGCCCTCAATGCCATCCGTTGACATACACCCTTCGATCTCCCTCCTCGGTCCATACTAATGCAGATGAAGATGTCCACCGTGTGTTCCTAGTCTCTCTCCTTCACTTTTGTTCGTACGCTTTCTGCAGATGAGCTCTGTACAACCGATATCGGCCATGCCATTCTTAGCCACAAAAATCGAGTTCATCGCCAGATTCCGACGTCTTTGGTGTTCATCTCGTAGATTCTCTCTACCATGAGTCTGTGCTCGTGAAATAGTACCTTCCGGACATGGTTTTGCATCATATAGTAGAGGTTGGTCGCGTCGCCGTTGCTCCGCCAGCCACAGCGATGGCGTCGCTGTTTTCGCCGGATGCCAAGGGACTCAGGCCCTGTTTCTTCCATCTTAAATTTTCTGTAGACCATATGCATATTCTTATGCATTCCTTTCGCTCGATTCGCAGCCGGACGATCTTCCACGACGACGACCGAGGCTGACTTTCGATTGTCCGTACGACGACGCTGCAAGGAGCATCGTCAAGGACCTGCACCCATAAACTCACCACAACGCACACTTCATTTTCTGCTACTTCCTTGACTCCGACAGCCACTTCTTTGAAGCTTCCAACGATTTTTGTGGTACTGCTGCCGTCCCGGACATCTGAATCGATCAATGGTATAGTCATTCTCACGTGTACATCCTTTACTTGTATTGTTGATCCCATTCCGTTGTGTTAGCTGAACCAATAGGTATACTTTTGTTAGCTGAAACTGCCTGTTAGCTGAAACGATTGGACTCACATGTACTATATAGTATGCATGATCGATCTATGCAATACAATTAATATGCCTGAATATATTCCACCATCAAGTTGAACTCGTACACTTCAAAAAGAAACACATCCCCTCTCTACTATGCCTAGATTCATACGTGCACAGAAGTTCTTAGCCGGACACGACTCTTAGTTTCCTAAGATTAATATCTTAACTGGTTTGCTACACCGATCCTGCAAATCTGATGCACCTAATATCTTAGCCTATTCTTTTCTTTGATGTCGTTTCCATGTACATTCGTTTCAAATACAGCCTATCCAATATCTGCTTGTTGGTCACTTTGAACAGAAAATGGTGCGAACTTGTAAAAAAAAAATCTTGATTTTCCACCTAGCGAAATTCGATACATTTGATATCCCTGGAATCGTTAGGAAATATAGAACCCAAGGCACTCCTTAGTTTCAAGTTTGACAAATGTAAAATATTCGAATCTCAAATGAGGGATATCGAGTATTTTTGTTATACTTAAATTTTATAATTCTTTTGGGCATATTTCATTTTGCCAAAGTGATCCTTATGACCATACCCATCTACCAAAACTATTTCTATATTCTTTTCATGTTCCAAGATCACACATGTCCCAATTATTCATGCTTTTGTAGCCTATAAATTCTTTCTCATATCTTAGATGATCTATTTCTAAGTATTTGACTCTATCCATTCAATCTATCAAATTTATATCTTTGCAAGCCAGCCTCGTACCATACCGTTACTGACATAGAGACATGCGATACCTAAAATGAATAACAAACCTTCACATTTGTTTGCTTTGCTTGATTCTATTGTTTAGAGTGTATGTTTATGTTGTGTTACCTTTATTTTATAGCTTGTACGGAGAGCTAAGCGTTTTTTTTTTGTTGAGAGAAGTGAACATTCATCTACTACCAAGCAAAGGCAAGTGACACACCAATTCATAAATGTCCCAATGTTTTACTATGCATGTAGTATTTATTTTCTTTCAGTAGTATGCATGAGTAGGTTCTATGCTTTTCTTTGTCCTATTTAGGGTACCCCTGTTTTTCCTGTTAGAAGAAACAACGTAAGTGTAGAATGCTTAGTCATGCTGAATAGATACGTGGGAGGGATCTCATGATACATGTGTGTGTGTGTGTTGGAAAATTTATGTTTTGGTGTGGTGAAAAACAACTAAGTTAATGAACCACCTGGGCGGATTGGTAAGATCAGTCAGCGGAGTGCAGACATAGGTGGGGATTGCCGCCCAGGAACAAAGAGATTGGAGACGTTCAATGTTTAGAAGCTTCTAGTGTAGCCACATGGCAATATGGGCTCTGCCTTGACCAACTAAGTTGCAAGAACTCAGCCAGGCGAACAGAGGGTGGTAGTGTTGTAGGACGGAGCGCGTTCGTGCTGGTCTGAGGGATTGTTTCTGAAAAGTCTTGTCTCGTCTTTCTATCTTCCATGCCACACCTAAGTAGTATGGATGAAGGAATAGCCGAGTCTTGTGGGTAAAGTACACAAACCTCTCGAGAGTGTCAAAACTAAGTACTTAGCCGTGTCCCCGGTTACGGACAATTCTGAGCATCAAGACTTTGAAACTGATCGAGAATCTCCTCATCCCAATTTCCTAATTTAAAATTTGGTGGGTGAACAAAGGGTTTTGTGTGATAAAATATAATGAGATGATGAAAAACTATTTGCAAAAGATAGGGAAAAATTGGCTTTCTGCAAATGAGCATAAACTCCACCAGCCAAATATGCATGTAGATATTAGGCGCCATTTGTGTCCACCAAAGTGTCATCTTGCCAATACATTCAAAGTATTGACCAAATGTTTTTGGCTGTAACTTTACCTGTTGCAGATATTTTGATAGACGAGTAAGACACGATGATTAGGGTTACGAGTCTATCCTCAACATGCTCGCCTGTGGCACATGAAGACGAAGGACTCCATGATGTCTAAGTTTATTCGTTGTAGAACTCTGATGATACGCTAGCATTGTGCTATGCAATTTGTAAATCTTTATGTAATCACTGGATCATACGATGTAATAAAGACTTTTGTATCTTGGTATTACATCTTGTACTGTGTGTGCTAGCGATTGATCCAGGGACTAGCACAGATACACACAGAGATCGGCACCTTAAAAGGTGAGGTCGCTACAGATGGTATCAGAGCATTGTGTTGACCATAGGTTCGTGACCCTAGGTTTGGATTAGAAATAGGAAGACCCTAGGATGAAAAATTTGTCTAATCCTATTTCAGTTAAAGAGATGTTTTGATTTTGAACCTCTTGTATTCTTATCTACTCCTCTTCAAAAATGTTTTCCTCTTTTCTTTAGATGGACTACCTCCTGAAAACCATTAAGAAAAGACAAATGATGACCATGTCCCTGAAGCATGAAGAGTGATGATTCATGTGATGTTCTTTGACTCAACAAGATGGGTTTTATAGAAGACCAATGAAGAACTTGAAGAAATACTTCAATGCAGACTACACAATATACGAAGATACACGGAAGGAGTAGAATAGAAACTTGAAACATCCAAAACAAAAATAGATCAGACCACCATTAGTTCTCTTTTATTGAACCAACGATAGCATAAGAAAGTAATGATCTTACCAAATTGTGGTATGACCATACTAGTTTGTTTGTGTTTGAACCATGTTGCTTGATCCTTGTTAGTTTCTGTCTGTAAGATGAATTGCCTTTGTCTGCTATTTTTGGGTAGGAACCTTCTTTAGAACCTTTCTATCTATTCTCATATATACCCAACGCAGAGAATGTTTTCTCGGCAACTTGCCATGAAGACAACAGTAGTGAAACCAACCCTGATGTTTCCTATCAAGGTGAAGAAGGATATAGTGTGAGATACGCAAAACCGTAGTTAAGGATCGATAGAAACGTTTTCAAAATAGTTCAATAATGGATTGAAACATTGATTCAATTATTACATGGAAGTTTTGTCAAATTTGTGAGGCTGACCAAGAGTTAGAATACAAGATATACCAAACTGAAAACAAGGTAATGATTGGGTGCGACATGGATTGGCCCCCATGACGACTACTCATATTGTTTGCTCTTGTTACAAGGAATGGTAAATCTAGAGAGACATACCTACAAGAGAGACGTCGCTGATAAGCCTGAACCTTAGGGTGGAGAAATATTATACCCTTATAGTATGGAAAGTGCTGCCAAGCGTAGGACTACAACGATATTGAAGATACAACCACTAGTTGAAGAGTAGAATAAGGTTGTCGAAGACACCAACAAGAAGTAAGATGAAGGATGTCGTGAAGTCCCCTCATCTTGGTCTCCTGTTTGACCCAAAGAGTGACTCATTAGTACCAAAAGTAGTTTAACAATCATCCTATATGGATTAGAAGCCCAACCATGAGGAAAAGCCTACTCAAGTCACTTTGAAGAGATATGTTGTTCACTTTATGTGAGTAAACAACCACCTATAGTATATTAACTCGGAAACTATAGATGTTTTCAAAAAGATGATCTGGTGTCAAGTCATGTCCTCGGATGTGCCACGACATACCCAAGATGAGCTTAGCCTAAACCCAAAACCTAAGACTAGCTACAAAAGTTTTTTTTTAGGGTGGTAGCCCACCTCGCCATATGCCAAACCTATTTTCTTTCTAGCCTCTTCAAATCTCGGGGACGAGATTCTTTTAAGGGTGGTAGTCTGTCACATCCCAAAATTTTATAAATTTTGGAATGTGAAAATAAAATAAAGCAAGTGTTTGTTTGATTGTTTTGGTTTAAAATTTACAAGGATATAAAACATTCGAGTAGTATTTAAAAGTAATTTTCTAAAATAATAATTTCATAAACAGTTTGGTTTCAAAGTATTGTAAACAATACTCTATATTTTGTTTAAAAGTATTTGAATTTTAAAAGATTTTAGCTAGGAAATAAAATCCTATTTTGAAAAATATACATAAAGGTGTCTTATAGCCTTTTGGTTATGTTCATATTTAAAAAAAAATTAAAAAATTTAAAGCAAGCCAAAGTGTTCATTTTGTTTTTAGATTTGAACTTATACTGTATGCAAGTTTTTCCCAAAAGATTTGATACAGTTTTGAATCAAATCGGGAGTTTAACTATGCTGTACTGGTGGTTTTCAGGCAAGAAAACAGAATCAATGTTTGATAGGCTAGAAATCTATAACCATTAGATTAAAGTAAAAAAAATTCCCACCATTGCCATTACAATTGGAATACCGTATCAGATATCCATCACCGTTTCCTTTTGGTTCCCTTTTCGTACGTCTCAAGCCCTAGAATATATTGTGACACCAGGCGGTCACCTATTGCAATTTAATAGTAAAGATAACTAATTGAAAATAGAAATAGAAAAGGAAAAAAATATTAAAAAGAAAAACGACCCAACACGGCCCATCTAAGCCTAGCGACCGAATCAGCCCATACGACTATACGAGCGACCCGCTCATCTTCCTCCTCACGCTCGCATGAGCACGTAGGCTATACATTGCAGTCATGGCATCTCCTCTCCATCTTCGATTTCCCAATCAATTGTATGGCCGTTTTCTCTTGACTTCAATACAAAAGTTACTCCAAATTGAATAGCCACCACATTCAGTGAATTATTTCTCCATTTTATTATCTTAATTGCACAAACGAAACCGGCGCCCTCAATGCCATCCGTTGACATACACCCTTCGATCTCCCTCCTCGGTCCATACTAATGCAGATGAAGATGTCCACCGTGTGTTCCTAGTCTCTCTCCTTCACTTTTGTTCGTACGCTTTCTGCAGATGAGCTCTGTACAACCGATATCGGCCATGCCATTCTTAGCCACAAAAATCGAGTTCATCGCCAGATTCCGACGTCTTTGGTGTTCATCTCGTAGATTCTCTCTACCATGAGTCTGTGCTCGTGAAATAGTACCTTCCGGACATGGTTTTGCATCATATAGTAGAGGTTGGTCGCGTCGCCGTTGCTCCGCCAGCCACAGCGATGGCGTCGCTGTTTTCGCCGGATGCCAAGGGACTCAGGCCCTGTTTCTTCCGTCTTAAATTTTCTGTAGACCATATGCATATTCTTATGCATTCCTTTCGCTCGATTCGCAGCCGGACGATCTTCCACGACGACGACCGAGGCTGACTTTCGATTGTCCGTACGACGACGCTGCAAGGAGCATCGTCAAGGACCTGCACCCATAAACTCACCACAACGCACACTTCATTTTCTGCTACTTCCTTGACTCCGACAGCCACTTCTTTGAAGCTTCCAACGATTTTTGTGGTACTGCTGCCGTCCCGGACATCTGAATCGATCAATGGTATAGTCATTCTCACGTGTACATCCTTTACTTGTATTGTTGATCCCATTCCGTTGTGTTAGCTGAACCAATAGGTATACTTTTGTTAGCTGAAACTGCCTGTTAGCTGAAACGATTGGACTCACATGTACTATATAGTATGCATGATCGATCTATGCAATACAATTAATATGCCTGAATATATTCCACCATCAAGTTGAACTCGTACACTTCAAAAAGAAACACATCCCCTCTCTACTATGCCTAGATTCATACGTGCACAGAAGTTCTTAGCCGGACACGACTCTTAGTTTCCTAAGATTAATATCTTAACTGGTTTGCTACACCGATCCTGCAAATCTGATGCACCTAATATCTTAGCCTATTCTTTTCTTTGATGTCGTTTCCATGTACATTCGTTTCAAATACAGCCTATCCAATATCTGCTTGTTGGTCACTTTGAACACAAAATGGTGCGAACTTGTAAAAAAAAAATCTTGATTTTCCACCTAGCGAAATTCGATACATTTGATATCCCTGGAATCGTTAGGAAATATAGAACCCAAGGCACTCCTTAGTTTCAAGTTTGACAAATGTAAAATATTCGAATCTCAAATGAGGGATATCGAGTATTTTTGTTATACTTAAATTTTATAATTCTTTTGGGCATATTTCATTTTGCCAAAGTGATCCTTATGACCATACCCATCTACCAAAACTATTTCTATATTCTTTTCATGTTCCAAGATCAAGATCACACATGTCCCAATTATTCATGCTTTTGTAGCCTATAAATTCTTTCTCATATTTTAGATGATCCATTTCTAAGTATTTGACTCTATCCATTCAATCTATCAAATTTATATCTTTGCAAGCCAGCCTCGTACCATACCGTTACTGACATAGAGACATGCGATACCTAAAATGAATAACAAACCTTCACATTTGTTTGCTTTGCTTGATTCTATTGTTTAGAGTGTATGTTTATGTTGTGTTACCTTTATTTTATAGCTTGTACGGAGAGCTAAGCGTTTTTTTTTTGTTGAGAGAAGTGAACATTCATCTACTACCAAGCAAAGGCAAGTGACACACCAATTCATAAATGTCCCAATGTTTTACTATGCATGTAGTATTTATTTTCTTTCAGTAGTATGCATGAGTAGGTTCTATGCTTTTCTTTGTCCTATTTAGGGTACCCCTGTTTTTCCTGTTAGAAGAAACAACGTAAGTGTAGAATGCTTAGTCATGCTGAATAGATACGTGGGAGGGATCTCATGATACATGTGTGTGTGTGTGTGTTGGAAAATTTATGTTTTGGTGTGGTGAAAAACAACTAAGTTAATGAACCACCTGGGCGGATTGGTAAGATCAGTCAGCGGAGTGCAGACATAGGTGGGGATTGCCGCCCAGGAACAAAGAGATTGGAGACGTTCAATGTTTAGAAGCTTCTAGTGTAGCCACATGGCAATATGGGCTCTGCCTTGACCAACTAAGTTGCAAGAACTCAGCCCGGGCGAACGAGAGGGTGGTAGTGTTGTAGGACGGAGCGCGTTCGTGCTGGTCTGAGGGATTGTTTCTGAAAAGTCTTGTCTCGTCTTTCTATCTTCCATGCCACACCTAAGTAGTATGGATGAAGGAATAGCCGAGTCTTGTGGGTAAAGTACACAAACCTCTCGAGAGTGTCAAACTAAGTACTTAGCCGTGTCCCCGGTTACGGACAATTCTGAGCATCAAGACTTTGAAACTGATCGAGAATCTCCTCATCCCAATTTCCTAATTTAAAATTTGGTGGGTGAACAAAGGGTTTTGTGTGATAAAATATAATGAGATGATGAAAAACTATTTGCAAAAGATAGGGAAAAATTGGCTTTCTGCAAATGAGCATAAACTCCACCAGCCAAATATGCATGTAGATATTAGGCGCCATTTGTGTCCACCAAAGTGTCATCTTGCCAATACATTCAAAGTATTGACCAAATGTTTTTGGCTGTAACTTTACCTGTTGCAGATATTTTGATAGACGAGTAAGACACGATGATTAGGGTTACGAGTCTATCCTCAACATGCTCGCCTGTGGCACATGAAGACGAAGGACTCCATGATGTCTAAGTTTATTCGTTGTAGAACTCTGATGATACGCTAGCATTGTGCTATGCAATTTGTAAATCTTTATGTAATCACTGGATCATACGATGTAATAAAGACTTTTGTATCTTGGTATTACATCTTGTACTGTGTGTGCTAGCGATTGATCCAGGGACTAGCACAGATACACACAGAGATCGGCACCTTAAAAGGTGAGGTCGCTACACCTTCCCTGCTCCGAGTTCTTCCTCTCCGTCCTCAACACATATGGCCTCCAACCACATAACATTTGTCCCAACTCTTATCTCCTCCTCTCAAACTTCGTGACGCTCTGCGAAGGGCATCTTGGAATCCGCCCCGACATCCATCTGTGGCGGTTCTTTTTCGATCGCTTCTTCCATCACTTCTTCTTTTTCCATAGAGACATGACATCGGTTCTAAATTAATTAACTCAACTTGATCTACATAGGCACACTAAAACGCGTCAACCTACATATGTATCTAGGCGAAATTTGGTCAATTAATTTGGAATGAAGGGAGTATGCATTGGTTGTCTCATTATTGTAACTCTGTCAAATGTATGTATGACACCACGCCTGCCCTAAGGGGTACCGTATCCAAAACCTTCTCATATGGCATCAAAGTAGATTCTTCCTAGATCACCATGAGCTTCCCTTCTTCCTCCTCGACATACATTGGCTCAAGTGGGCGGTTCTCTCGGTGTCTTTGTTTGTGAGAAAATGACGAGGGAAAACTTTGCCCAACTCTATGGGCAGCGGTGGCCGGTCGAATACGGAGACGTAGAAGGAAACTCGGCACGAAGGATAATGATGGGGGCGATGTGAAGATCCCAAATTGTTACCACATGCTTACCTCCTTGAAAACATGACAACCCCCCCCCCCCCCCCCCGTCACGACCATGATTTGCACATGCATTAAAGTTTTTTCTGTGGGGTACGTAAATTAGAGAATCCCCTGATGACCCACAAGTATAGGGGGTGTATCGTAGTATCTTCGATAAGTAAGAATGTCGATCCCAACGAGGAGCAGAAGGTGTTGACAAGCAGTTTTGATGAAGGATTCACTGTAAATGCTCACAGACAAGTATTCAGGGGGTTTTGATGTAACAGATGAATAAAGTACGAGTAAGTAAAGTGCGAGAGTAATAATTGCAGCGAGTGGCCCAATCCTTTTTAGCACAAAGGACAAGCCGGTTTTTTTACTTATAATGACCAAACGTTCTCGAGGACACACGGGATTTTAGTCTAGTGCTTTCGCTACATACGGCTAATTAATCTTCATTGTTTTGATAAGTGTTGTGTGGGTGAACCTATGCTAATGTACCACCCTTCCTAGGACTAATACATACTTGTGATTATACCCCTTGCAAGCATCCGCAACTACAAGAAAGTAATTAAGATAAATATAACCACAGCCTTAAACTCTGAGATCCTGCTATCCCTCCTGCATCGATATACCAACGGGGGTTCAGGTTTATGTCACTCCGGCAACCCCGCAATTGGCAAACGAGTACAAGATGCATTCCCCTAGGCCCATAATGGTGAAGTGTCGTGTAGTCGACGTTCACACGACACCACTATAAGAATAACACCACAACTTAAATATCATAACATTGAATATTACTCAACCATACTTCACTACTAACATTTAGACTTCACCCATGTCCTCAAGAACTAAACAAACTACTCACGAGACATCATATGGAACATGATCAGAGGTGATATGATGATGAATAACAATCTGAACATAAACCTTGGTTCAATGGTTTCACTCAATAGCATCAATAACAAGTAGAAATCAACACCGGGAGAGTTTCCCCTATCAAACAATCAAGATCAAACCCAAATTGTTACAGCGGTGATGATGTGCAGCGGTGGATACGGCGGTGATGATGATGGAGATGATGATGATGGTGATGGAGATGATGTCCAGCTCGATGACGGTGACGATGGCGTCGATTTCCCCCTCCGGGAGGGAATTTCCCCGACGGATCTCAGCCTGCCGGAGAGCTCTTTTCTCTCTCGTGTTCTCCGCCCCGTAGAGGCGGCTATGACTCTTCGCGACTTACCCCCCTGAGCTTAGGTTTTCGGGACGAAGAAATACGCGAAGGAGAGGAGGCCAGAGGGGGCTGTGGGCCCCCTCCTCACAAGGCGGCGCGGCCAGGGCAGGGCACGCGCCGGCCTGTGAGGGGGGCCCATGGTGGCCCTCCTCGGCTCCTCCTTCTGGCTCTCGTCATATTCTGGAGAAAATAGGATTTTTCATATAACTTTCGTCAATTGTTGATCTTCCGAAATATTGCATTCTGACGGCGCTTTTTTCAGCAGAATCCTGACTCCGGTGCGTGATCCTCCCATAATCATGAAACATGCAAAATAGATGAAATAACATAAGTATCATCTCCAAATATGAAATATATCAATGAATAACAGCAAATTATGATATAAAATAGTGATGCAAATTGGACGTATCAACCCCCCAAGCTTAGACTTCGCTTGTCCCCAAGCAAAACTGAACTCGGTAAACAGGACCACATGTTTATGGAGTGAAGAGTCGATAAATAAAATACAGACAAGAAGCATCATATTCATTCACACAAGACATTCTAGTAAACAACTTCCTCATATAATTCAACTTGAACAAGTATAAGGTAATCACAAATAAAGGTGCATAGGAAATCATAGTTGGTGATGGCAAACTTCGTTCTTGGTCAGAGAACAATTAACAGGTTATACTTATCTATCGAGCAGCGCTCTCATGTTAAAGTTTATATGCCACAACTTGCATACTCAATCATAATAATCTCCTCATAATCATTGATAACTTTCAAAGCTATATTCATTCAGATAAAACTTGTACTAAACAAGGAAGAGTAAAAGGCATGATGAAGCAAATCACAATATAATGGTTTGATCACAACAACTCAAATGCTTGCTTGAGATGGAGGGAAATAGGTGTACTGACTCAACATAAAGTAAAAGACAGGCCCTTCGCAGAGGGAAGCAGGGATTAAATCATGTGCTAGAGCTTTTTCAGTTTTGAAATCATATAAAGAGAGTAAAAGTAACATTTTGAGAGGTGTTTGTTGTTGTCAACGACTGGTAGCGGGTACTCTAACCCCCTTGCCAGACAAACTCTCGAAGAGCGGCTCCCATTAAGCTTTATTTTGGGTTGGCACTCCTTCCAACCTTTGCTTTCACAAACCATGGCTAACCGAATCCTCGGGTGCCTGCCAACAATCTCATACCATGAAGGAGTGCCTTTTTATTTTAGTTTTATTATGATGACACTCCTCCCCTCCTTTGCTTTCTCAAGCCATGGCTAACCGAATCCTTCGGGTGCCGTCCAACAATCACATACCATGCAGGAGTGTCTATTTAGGTTAATTAATTTGGGACTGGGAATCCCATTGCCAGCTCTTTTTGCAAAATTATTGGATAAGCGGATGAAGCCACTAGTCCATTGGTGAAAGTTGCCCAACAAGATTGAAAGATAAAACACCACATACTTCCTCATGAGCTATAAAACATTGACACAAATAAGAGATGATAAATTTTGAATTATTTAAAGGTAGCACACGAAGTATTTACTTGGAATGGCAGGAAATACCATGTTGTAGGTAGTTATGGTGGACACAAATGGCATAGGTTTGGGTTAAGGTTTGAATGCACGAGAAGTATTCCCTCTCAGTACAGGTCTTTGGCTAGCAAGGTTAATTAGCAAGCATAAGAGTCGAGGGAAACAAACAAATATACATGTGATGGAAACAATCATGCATCTTCCTTGTAAGCACAAACAATTTTAACTTCAGAATAATAAGCTATGAGCTAACAAGAAAGAAAGATAATGAAACAACATATCTACATGTATTTCTCTTTTTTACTTAAACCTCAAAGTATTGTTGCTATTGACCAATGCTAAGTTTGCCAAAACCAAATAGATTTATTCAATGCTCCCAAAGTGATACCAATACTAGTAACAAGATCAATCATATAATAGAGATTGCAAACTAAAATAAGATGTGCAATATGTAAATGATAAGACTTCTCATTAATATTCCCTAACGATAACTCACACCAAGGGATACATAGACAACCAACTAAAGGAGAGATACTTCCACACTGCAACCCATCTTATATGATAACTTCCCTACTCATGATATGACACTACTTGACAGTAAAAAGTAAAAGATAGTGATGATGTGATACCGCGGCACTCCCCCAAGCTTGGAACAAACCAAGGGGATGCCAATACCGATGATGAATTACTCCTTCGGCGATGGTGGTGATGAATTCCTCCCGCGCTTCTTACAGATCTCCTTCAGCTTCAGTTTCTCAGTTTGGCAATTCTGCATTAGGACTCGAAGAGATTCATTGTTATCCGAAGTTGGCGGTGCCGGCTTTATGATGGGAATCGAGTAATATTCCAGCATTCTACGGAGTCGGTAATTCTCCTCCTGAAGTATCTCCACTTCTCTTCTTAGAGCACGGTATTGATCACAAAATTCATCGGTAGCCCGTAGAGCTTCTTCCAACACAGGGAAAGAGTCAAGGCTAAGAGCAGGTGGTAAGGTTCCCTGCAAGTTATGAGAAAAAGAACGTCGAGTGTCAACAGATCCCACCAAGATTTGCTTACTCCCAACGGCTTGTTGCTCTTGTTTTGACGACACCCTCTTCACTTCTTCCTCCGAAAGCCCCTTGCCCTTGTTGTTGGAGGCCATGGTGCTCCTAGATTGAAAATAGATCCTGGCAGAAACAGCTCGAAACAAAACACGTCGAGAAAACGATATACGAACCTCCAGGGGTCCGGGGGATTATATAGCAGGAATTTTTACGGCACAAGGAAAGTACCAGGTCGAACCAGAGTCGGAAAGAGGCGACGAGGCGGCCAGCTCATAGGGCGGCGCGGGCCAAGGCCTGGCCGCGCCGGCCTATGGGGGCACGCCCTCGTGCGTCTCCTCCACTCCGTTTCGATCTCGTAATTTTTCATATTTTCCAAAAACAGCAAAACATTGTTCGAAAAGTAAATTGCGAACTTTATATTACCAGTACTGTTACCTATTCAAAGTCAAGTTCTGGTGGACTGTCAATTTGACATTTGATGAAAGCCTCCGGTGTTTCCACTCGAATAACATCAACATCTACATTATAAGAATCACCTGAGATATAATGCTTGAGTCTTTGTCCATTCACCACTTGCGTGGCATTGCCTTGGAGAGAGCTAATTTTAATTGCTCCTGAATGATACACCTTCTCAACAACATATGGTCCTTCCCATTTCGAGAGTAATTTCCTTGAAAAGAATCTGAGACGAGACCGATACAATAGGATTTTTTAACTTTCTCTTTAAAGAGTTCAGCATTTTCATAAGCTTCACTTCTCCATTCATCTAGAGAACTCAATTGTAGCAACCTCTTCTTACCGGCTAGTTTAGGATCTTTATTTAGTTCTCTAACAGCCCAATAAGCTTTGTGCTCTAGTTCTAAAGGTAAATGACAAGCTTTTCCATAAACCATTTTATAAGGTGACATTCCCATGGGATTTTTATAAGCAGTTCTATAAGCCCATAGTGCTTCCTTCAATTTACTAGCCCAATTCTTTCTAGTTTTATTAACAGTCTTTTGCAAGATAGATTTAATTTCTCTATTTGATAGTTCTACTTGCCCACTAGTTTGAGGATGATAAGCGGAAGCAATTCTATAATTAATACCATATTTAGCAAGAGTTTTTCTAAAACCACCATGAATAAAATGAGAACCTCCATCAGTCATAATATATCTAGGAACTCCAAATCTAGGAAAAATAATATCTAAAAGAATTCTTAAAGAAGTCTCACCATCAGCACTTTTTGTAGGTATGGCTTCCACCCATTTAGTAACATAATCAACAGCAACAAGTATATGAGTGTTACCTTCTGAAGAGGGAAAAGGTCCCATGAAGTCAAATCCCCAACAATCAAACGGTTCAATAACGAGAGTATAATTCATAGGCATTTCATTGCGTCTGGAGATATTACCAACCCTTTGGCATTCATCACAGGATAAGATAAACTTCCTTGCATCTTTGAAGAGAGTTGGCCAATAAAAACCTGATTGTAGAACCTTTTGCGCAGTTCTTTCTCCGGCGTGATGTCCTCCATAAGCACTACCATGATATTTACTCAATATCTCTTGTTGTTCATATTCGGGAACGCATCTTCGCAGAATACCATCCACTCCTTCTTTATATAAGTGTGGGTCATCCCAAAAATAATGCCTCAAGTCATAAAAGAATTTCCTCCTTTGCTGGGCTAAAAAGGTTGGAGGCAAGTACTTGGAAACAATAAAGTTAGCATAATCAGCATACCAAGGACTGTCTCGCGAGCTCACCTTTATTACAGCCAATTGTTCATTCGGAAAACTATCATTAACAGGAACAGGATCATAAGCAATATTTTCCAATCTAGACAAATTATCAGCAACAGGATTATCAGCACCTTTCCTATCTACAATATGTAAATCAAATTCTTGCAACAGAAGTACCCATCTAATAAGCCTTGGCTTAGCATCTTTCTTTTGCATAAGGTATCTAATTGCAGCATGATCAGTATGTATAGTAACTTTTGAATCAACAATATAAGATCTAAACTTATCACAAGCAAAGACTACAGCTAACAATTCTTTTTCAGTAGTAGCATAATTTCTTTGAGCAGTGATACGTCTCCAACGTATCCATAATTTCTGATGTTCCATGCTTGTTTTATGACAATACTTACATGTTTTGCTCGCACTTTATGATGATTTCATGCGTTTTCCGGAACTAACCTATTAACAAGATGCCACAGTGCCAGTTCCTGTTTTCTGCTGTTTTTGGTTCCAGAAAGGCTGTTCGGGCAATATTCTCGGAATTGGACGAAATCAACGCCAAACATCCTATTTTTCCCGGAAGCATCCAGAACACCGAAGGAGAGTCGGAGGAGAGCCAGGGGGCCACCACACGGGTGGGCCGCGCGGGCCGCACCCTGGCCACGCCCCCCTATGGGGAGGCCACCCTGTCGACCCTCCTGCGCCGCCTCTTCGCCTATTTAACCCCTTTCGACCTAAAAACGCAGTACCAATTGACGAAACTCCAGAAAGACTCCAGGGACGCCGCCGCCATCGCGAAACTCCAATTCGGGGGACAGAAGTCTCTGTTCCGGCACCCTGCCGGGACGGGGAAGTGCCCCCGGAAGCCATCTCCATCAACGCCATCGCCTCCATCATGCTCTGTGAGTAGTTCCCTGATGTCTACGTTCCCCCTCCTTTCCTGTAGACAGTGTTGGGCCTCCAAGAGCAGAGGTTTGTAGAACAGCAGCAAGTTTTCCCTTAAGTGGATCACCCAAGGTTTATCGAACTCAGGGAGGAAGAGGTCAAAGATATCCCTCTCATGCAACCCTGCAACCACAAAGCAAGAAGTCTCTTGTGTCCCCAACACACCTAATAGGTGCACTAGTTCGGCGAAGAGATAGTGAAATACAGGTGGTATGAATATATAGTAGCAGTAGCAATGGTGCCAGAAGATAGCTTGCTGGCGTGTAGTTGATGGTGGTGGTATTGCAGCAGTAGTAACACAGTGAAACAGTAAACAAGCAGTAGTAACGCAGCAGTATTTAGGAACAAGGCCTAGGGATTAGACTTTCACTAGTGGACACTCTCAACATTGATCACATAACAGAATAGATAAATGCATACTCTACACTCTTGTTGGATGATGAACGCATTGCGTAGGATTACACGAACCCTCAATGCCGGAGTTAACAAGCTCCACAATTTGTTCATATTTTAGTAACCTTATAGTGTAAGATAGATCAAAAGACTAAACCAAGTACTAACATAGCATGCACACTGTCACCTTCATGCATATGTAGGAGGAATAGATCACATCAATATTATCATAGCAATAGTTAACTTCGCAATCTACAAGAGATCATGATCATAGCATAAACCAAGTACTAACACGGTGCACACACTGTCACCTTTACACACGTGCAGGAGGAATAGGACTACTTTAATAACATTGCTAGAGTAGCACATAGATGAATAGTGATACAAAACTCATATGAATCTCAATCATGTAAAGCAGCTCATGAGATTATTGTATTGAGGTACATGGGAGAGATGAACCACATAGCTACCGGTACAGCCCCGAGCCTCGATGGAGAACTACTCCCTCCTCATGGGAGCAGCAGCGGTGATGAAGATGGCGGTGGAGATGGCAGCGGTGTCGATGGAGAAGCCTTCCGGGGGCACTTCCCCGCTCCGGCAGCGTGCCGGAACAGAGACTCCTGTCCCCGGATCTTGGCCTCGCGATGGCGGCGGCTCCGGAAGGTTTCGTGGGTTTCGTCGAACGCATCAGGGTTTTCGATCCAGGGCTTTATATAGGCGAAGAGGCGGCGCAGAGGGTCGAAGGGGCGACGACACCATAGGCGGCGCGGCCAGGGCCTCTGGGCCGCGCCGGCCTAGGGTCCAGGGGCCCGGTGCCCCCTCGGGTCCTTCCCGGGTGTTCTGGATGCTTCCGGTGAAAATAGGAACTTGGGCGTTGATTTCGTCCGATTCCGAGAATATTTCGTTACTAGGATTTCTGAAACCAAAAACAGCAGAAAACAGGAACTGGCACTTCGGCATCTTGTTAATAGGTTAGTTCCAGAAAATGCACGAATATGACATAAAGTGTGCATAAAACATGTAGATAACATCAATAATGTGGCATGGAACATAAGAAATTATCGATACGTCGGAGACGTATCAGCATCCCCAAGCTTAGTTCTGCTCGTCCCGAGCAGGTAAAACGATAACACAGATAATTTCTGGAGTGACATGCCATCATAAACTTGATCATACTATTGTAAACACATGTAATGAATGCAATGATCAAAACAATGGTAATGACATGAGTAAACAACTGAATCATAAAGCAAAGACTTTTCATGAATAGTATTTCAAGATAAGCATCAATAAGTCTTGCATAAGAGTTAACTCATAAAGCAATAATTCAAAGTAGAGGTATTGAAGCAACATAAAGGAAGATGAAGTTTCAGCGGTTGCTTTCAACTTATAACATGTATATCTCATGGATAATTGTCAATGCAAAGCAATATAACAAATGCAATATGCAAATATGTAGGAATCAATGCACAGTTCACACAAGTGTTTGTTTCTTGAGGTGGAGAGAAATAGGTGAACTGACTCAACATAAAAGTAAAAGAATGGTCCTTCAAAGAGGAAAGCATCGATTGCTATATTTGTGCTAGAGCTTTGATTTTGAAAACATAAAGAGAGCATAAAAATAAAGTTTTGAGAGGTGTATGTTGTTGTCAACGAATGGTAGCGGGTACTCTAACCCCCTTGCCAGACAAACCTTCAAAGAGCGGCTCCCATTTTATTTTATTTTTGGATGGCACTCCTTCCAACCTTTCTTTCACAAACCATGGCTAACCGAATCCTCGGGTGCCTGCCAACAATCTCATACCATGAAGGAGTGCCTTTTTATTTTAGTTTTATTATGATGACACTCCTCCCAACCTTTGCTTACACAAGCCATGGCTAACCGAATCCTTCGGGTGCCGTCCAACAATCACATACCATGGAGGAGTGTCTATTTAGTTTGATTAATTTGGGACTGGGAATCCCATTGCCAGCTCTTTTTGCAAAATTATTGGATAAGCGGATGAAGCCACTAGTCCATTGGTGAAAGTTGCCCAACAAGATTGAAAGATAAACACCACATACTTCCTCATGAGCTATAAAACATTGACACAAATCAGAGGTGATAAATTTTGAATTGTTTAAAGGTAGCACTCAAGCAATTTACTTTGGAATGGCGGAGAAATACCATGTAGTAGGTAGGTATGGTGGACACAAATGGCATAGTGTTGTTTGGCTCAAGGATTTGGATGCATGAGAAGTATTCCCTCTCGATACAAGGTTTAGGCTAGCAAGGTTATTTGAAACAAACACAAGGATGAACCGGTGCAGCAAAACTCACATAAAAGACATATTGTAAACATTATAAGACTCTACACCGTCTTCCTTGTTGTTCAAACTCAATACTAGAAATTATCTAGACCTTAGAGAAACCAAATATGCAAACCAAATTTTAGCATGCTCTATGTATTTCTTCATTAGTGGGTGCAAAGCATATGATGCAAGAGCTTAAACATGAGCACAACAATTGCTAAGTATCACATTACCCAAGACATTTATAGCAATTACTACATGTATCATTTTCCAATTCCAACCATATAACAATTTAACGAAGAAGAAACTTCGCCATGAATACTAAAAGCTAAGAACACATGTGTTCATACGAACCAGCGGAGCGTGTCTCTCTCCCACACAAGCATGATGTAATCCAATTTATTCAAAGACAAACAAAAATAAAAACAAACCGACGCTCCAAGTAAAGCACATAAGATGTGACCGAATAAAAATATAGTTTCAAGAGAAGGAACCTGATAATTTGTCGATGAAGAAGGGGATGCCTTGGGCATCCCCAAGCTTAGACGCTTGAGTCTTCTTAGAATATGCAGGGGTGAACCACCGGGGCATCCCCAAGCTTAGAGCTTTCACTCTTCTTGATCATAGTATATCATCCTCCTCTCTTGACCCTTGAAAACTTCCTTCACACCAAACTTCTCATAAACTTCATTAGAGGGGTTAGTACATAATCAAAAACTCACATGTTCAGAGGTGACACAATCATTCTTAACACTTCTGGACATTGCCCAAAGCTACTGGAGTTTAATGGAACAAAGAAATCCATCTCACATAGCAAAAGAGGCAATGCGAAATAAAAGGCAGAATCTGTCAAAACAGAACAGTCCGTAAAGACGAATTTCTAATAAATACTTCCGTTGCTCAAATCAGAAAACTCAAAACTAGTGAAAGTTGCGTACATATCTGAGGAACACGCACGTAAATTGGCTTAATTTTCTGAGCTACCTACAGGGAGGTAGACCCAGATTCGTGACAGCAAAGAAATCTGGAACTGCGCAGTAATCCAAATCTAGTACTTATTTTACTATCAAAGACTTTACTTGGCACAACAAAACACAAAACTAAGATAAGGAGAGGTTGCTACAGTAGTAAACAACTTCCAAGACACAAATATAAAACAAAGTACTGTAGCAAAATAACACATGGGTTATCTCCCAAGAAGTTCTTTTCTTTATAGCCATTAAGATGGGCTCAGCAGTTTTAGTGATTCACTCGCAAGAAATTGTATTTGAAGCAAAAGAGAGCATCAAGAGGCAAATTAGAAACATATTTAAGTCTAACATGCTTCCTATGCATAGGAATCTTGTAAATAAACAAGTTCATGAAGAGCAAAGTAACAAGCATAGGAAGATAAAACAAGTGTAGCTTCAAAAATTTCAGCACATAGAGAGGTGTTTTAGTAACATGAAAATTTCTACAACCATATTTTCCTCTCTCATAATAACTTTCAGTAGCAACATGAGCAAACTCAACAATATAACTATCACATAAAGCATTCTTATCATGAGTCTCATGCATAAAATTATTACTCTCCACATAAGCATAATCAATTTTATTAGTAATAGCGGGAGCAAATTCAACAAAGTAGCTATCATTATTATTCTCATCAAGTGTAGGAGGCATAGTATAATCACAACAAAATTTACTCTCCATAGTAGGTGGCACCAAAAGACCACTATCATTATAATCATCATATATGGGAGGCAAAGTATCATCAAAGAAAATTTTCTCCTCGATGCTTGGAGGACTAAAAAGATCATGCTCATCAAAACCAGCTTCCCCAAGCTTAGAATTTTCCATATCATTAGCAACAATGGCGTTCAAAGTGTTCATATTAATATGTTCCATGGGTTTTTTAATTTTCGGATCAAACCATCCATGTCTTAAATCAGGAAATAGAGTAAAAAGCTCATTGTTGTCCATTATGCCTTACTAGTGTAAACAAGAAACAAAAAGATGCAATTGCAGAATCTAAAGGAAATAGCTTCGAGTACTTACAACGACAGAAAATAGCTTGGTAGCCGAGGTCCGGAGTGTGAGTACCTTTTACCTTTCCTCCCCGGCAACGGCGCCAGAAAATAGCTTGATGTCTACGTTCCCCCTCCTTTCCTGTAGACAGTGTTGGGCCTCCAAGAGCAGAGGTTTGTAGAACAGCAGCAAGTTTTCCCTTAAGTGGATCACCCAAGGTTTATCGAACTCAGGGAGGAAGAGGTCAAAGATATCCCTCTCATGCAACCCTGCAACCACAAAGCAAGAAGTCTCTTGTGTCCCCAACACACCTAATAGGTGCACTAGTTCGGCGAAGAGATAGTGAAATACAGGTGGTATGAATATATAGTAGCAGTAGCAATGGTGCCAGAAGATAGCTTGCTGGCGTGTAGTTGATGGTGGTGGTATTGCAGCAGTAGTAACACAGTGAAACAGTAAACAAGCAGTAGTAACGCAGTAGTATTTAGGAACAAGGCCTAGGGATTAGACTTTCACTAGTGGACACTCTCAACATTGATCACATAACAGAATAGATAAATGCATACTCTACACTCTTGTTGGATGATGAACGCATTGCGTAGGATTACACGAACCCTCAATGCCGGAGTTAACAAGCTCCACAATTTGTTCATATTTTAGTAACCTTATAGTGTAAGATAGATCAAAAGACTAAACCAAGTACTAACATAGCATGCACACTGTCACCTTCATGCATATGTAGGAGGAATAGATCACATCAATATTATCATAGCAATAGTTAACTTCGCAATCTACAAGAGATCATGATCATAGCATAAACCAAGTACTAACACGGTGCACACACTGTCACCTTTACACACGTGCAGGAGGAATAGGACTACTTTAATAACATTGCTAGAGTAGCACATAGATGAATAGTGATACAAAACTCATATGAATCTCAATCATGTAAAGCAGCTCATGAGATTATTGTATTGAGGTACATGGGAGAGATGAACCACATAGCTACCGGTACAGCCCCGAGCCTCGATGGAGAACTACTCCCTCCTCATGGGAGCAGCAGCGGTGATGAAGATGGCGGTGGAGATGGCAGCGGTGTCGATGGAGAAGCCTTCCGGGGGCACTTCCCCGCTCCGGCAGCGTGCCGGAACAGAGACTCCTGTCCCCCAGATCTTGGCCTCGCGATGGCGGCGGCTCTGGAAGGTTTCTGTGGGTTTCGTCGAACGCATCAGGGTTTTCGATCCAGGGGCTTTATATAGGCGAAGAGGCGGCGCAGGAGGGTCGAAGGGGCGACGACACCATAGGGTGGCGCGGCCAGGGCCTGGGCCGCGCCGGCCTAGGGTCTGGGGGCCCAGTGCCCCCCCCTCTGGTCCTTCCCGGGTGTTCTGGATGCTTCCGGTGAAAATAGGAACTTGGGCGTTGATTTCGTCCGATTCCGAGAATATTTCGTTACTAGGATTTCTGAAACCAAAAACAGCAGAAAACAGGAACTGGCACTTCGGCATCTTGTTAATAGGTTAGTTCCAGAAAATGCACGAATATGACATAAAGTGTGCATAAAACATGTAGATAACATCAATAATGTGGCATGGAACATAAGAAATTATCGATACGTCGGAGACGTATCATTCCCCCATGGACTACGGGTTCTAGCAGTAGCTAGTTGGTACTCTCTATCCCATGTACTTCAATACAATGATCTCATGAGCTGTCTTACATGATTGAGATCCATCTGATGTAATCGGTGTTGTGTTTGTTGGGATCCGATGGATGATACATTATGATTAGTCTATCTATAAAGTTTGTGAAGTTATTGTTGCTGCAATCTTGTTATTCTTAATGCTTGTCACTAGGGCCCGAGTGGCATGATCTTAGATTTAAGCTCTATACTTATTGCTTAGATTGTATCTACAAGTTGTATGCACATGTCGCTGTCCGGAACCAAAGGCCCCGAAGTGACAGAAATCGGGACAACCGGAGGGGATGGCGGTGATGTGAGGATCACATGTTTTCACCAAGTGTTAATGCTTTGCTCCGGTACTCTATTAAAAGGAGTAACTTAATATCCAGTAGATTCCCTTGAGGCCCGGCTGCCACCGGCTGGTAGGACAAAAGATGTTGTGCAAGTTTCTCATTGCGAGCACGTACGACTATATATGGAAAACATGCCTACATGATTAATGAATTGATGTTCTTTCTTAATGCTTTATCAATCCTGTCAATTGCCCAACTGTAATTTGTTCACCCAACACTTGTTACTTGTTATTGGAGAGTTACCACTAGTGTAGATCGCTGGGAACCCCGGTCCATCTCTCATCATCATATACTCGTTCTACATGTCATTGGAAGTAGTATCAACTATCTTCTGGTGCCATTGCTCTCATATTGCTATTCTTTGCTTCTTTGTATTCTTGTTACTATTTGCTCTCATATTACTGCTACTTTCACATCACCCCTGTTGCTAGTGCTTTTCCAGGTGCAGCTGAATTGACAACTCAGTTGTTAAGGCTTATAAGTATTCTTTACCTCCCCTTGTGTCGAATCAATAAATTTGGGTTTTACTTCCCTCGAAGACTATTGCGATCCCCTATACTTGTGGGTTATCAAGACTGTTTTCTGGCGCCGTTGCCGGGGAGGCATAGCTCTACTCATAAGTTCACCTGGGGAGTACACTCTACCTCTCTCTCTGCTTTTATTTTATTTTATTTTATTTTGCTTAGTTTAATTTTGTTTAGTTTATTTGTGCTTAGTTTATTTCTGTTTAGTATTATTTTTCTTAGTTTACTTTTGCTTAGTTTGTTTTTGTCTTGTTTTACTTTTCTCATATACCCAAAAATCCATAAAAATTTGAAAAATCGAAAAATTAAAAACTGCTATTATGGGAGAACCTATAACCTACTTGGAGCTTATAGAATATTATAATAATTATAGAGAATCAAGAGCGGGTGAAGTGATGAGTGCTGTGATAGAAAAATTGAATACAATTGCTAAAATCTTGCTTAAACGCCATGATATAAACTGTTGCTCTCAACAGGATACTAAACATCTGAAATTTCAATGTGGCTTTAGTGAAGAAGTTTTAATTAAGAACTATAATTGGAATAACTATATTCATCTTGGGTTCGAAGAAGTAGAACAATTTGTCATATTTATGGGAGCCTCTGAGATAGAATCCTTCATGTCTAAAAATTATGAAACTTGTGTTGTTTGTAAGGACCTTAAAGATTATGTCTCTTCTATCCTTAATTTTTGCAATGAAAGCTACAGTGATAATCCTTATATCATTGATTATAAAGAGAGACTCATTAATGCACAAGAATGCACTCACAATTTGTAGGAACCTGTGGAAGAAGAAGTTGATGAACCTGAAAGCTCATTGGATGAAAAAGAGGAGGAAATTGATGAACTGGAAAGCTCATTGGATGAAAAAGAAGAGGAGAGTAACGAACAAAAGGAGGAAGAATGGATTAGCTACCCATGCCAACCTTCTAATGAGAGTAACTCTTTATCTCTTACACTATTTGATTGTCCTCCATGCTTACCGAAAGAGGTTGAATGTTATGTTCCTGTGGATTCCCTTAAAATAGTACCTATGAGTAATACTTGTGAGAATAATTATGCTATTGTTATTTATGATAATCCATGCTACTTTGATAAATCTTATGATAATGCTTTGTTTGTGCCTGATGTCGAAATGCATGGTACTAAAGAATTTTGCTTAGCAAATGTTTATGATAAAGCTCTAGATGATGGTCCTATGTTACTTGATAATATTAATTGTACTACTAATGAAAATGGGATTGGAGAGGTCTTGACTTTATCTATGAGTCCCATATCTCTTGAGATTGATCAATCATCCTGTTATATTATTGATAAAAGTGGATTTGAAAGTTTTAATCCCACTAATTTTGAGCTTGATAAAAATTATGTGTTTATGGATCATGAAAAGTATGCTGCATGTGATAGTTATATTGTTGAGTTTGTTCATGAAGCTACTGAAAATTATTATGAGAAAGGAAAATATGGTTGTAGAAATTTGCATGGTGCTAAAACACCTCTCTATATGCTTAAAATTTTGAGGTTACTCTTGTTTTATCTTCTTATGCTTGTCACTTGGTTCTTCATGAATTTATTTGTGTACAAGATTCCTATGCATAGGAAGTGGGTTTGACTTAAATGTGTTTCTAATTTGCTTTTTGATGCTCTCTTTTGCTTCAACTCTTATTTCTTGCTAGTGCATCATCAAAATTGCTGAGCCCATCTTAATGGCTATAAAGAAAGCACTTCTTGGGAGATAACCCATGTGTTTATTTTGCTACTGTTTTGTTGTGTCTTGGAAGTTGTTACTACTGTAGCAACCTCTCCTTATCTTTAGTTTATTGCAATATTGTGCCAAGTGAAGCCTCTAATCGAAGGTTGATACTAGATTTGGATTTCTGCGCAGAAACAGATTTCTATCTGTCACGAATCTGGGCTGTTTTCTCTGTAGGTAACTCAGAAAAATATGCCAATTTACGTGCGTGTTCCGCAGATATGTACGCAACTTTCATTAGTTTTGAGTTTTCTGATTTGAGCAACGGAAGTATTTCTTTAAAATTCGTCTTTACTGGCTATTCTGTTTTGGCAGATTATGTCTCTGTTTTTTGCATTGTCTCTTGTGGACTTTAAGCGAGGTTTTCTAGACGTGGAGAGCTGTAGCTAATGTTTTATTGAGTTCTTGCAATGTGTCACTACAGGACCAAGGTGGATTCAAATTTTTTGAGTACTAACCCCTCTAATGAAGTTTATGAGAAGTTTGGTGTGAAGGAAGTTTTCAAGGGTCAAGAGAGGAGGATGATATATGATCAAGAAGAGTGAAAAGTCTAAGCTTGGGGATGCCCCCGTGGTTCATCCCTGCATATTTCAAGAAGACTCAAGCGTCTAAGCTTGGGGATGCCCAAGGCATCCCCTTCTTCATCAACTTATCAGGTTTCTTCTATTGAAACTATATTTTTATTCGGTCACATCATATGTGCTTTATTTGGAGCATCTGTGTGTTTATTTTCGTTTTGTTTGTGTTTGAATAAATTCAGATCCTAGCAATCCTTGTTTGGGAGAGAGACACGCTCCGCTTTTCATATGAACACTTGTTCTTCGTTTTACTTTTAATGTTCAATGATAAAAGTTGGAAGCTACAATACTTGTCGTTATTTGGTTGGAAACAGAAAATGCCTCATAATGTCTTGGATAATTTGACACTTGGCAATTGTTTTGAGCTCTCAAGTGGATCATGATTAAGTTTTTTTTTCATGTAGTTTAAACCTATTAGTGGAGAACTACTGTAGAGCTTGTTAAAATTGGTTTGCATGATTGGTCTCTCTTAAGGTCTAGATATTTTCTGGTAAAAGTGTTTGAGCAACAAGGAAGACAGTGTAGAGTATTATAATGCTTGCAATATGTTTTTATGTAAATTTTGCTATACCGGTTCATACTTGTGTTTGCTTCAAATAGCCTTGCTAGCCTAAGCCTTGTATCGAGAGGGAATACTTCTCATGCATCCAAAATCCTTGAGCCAACCACTATGCCATTTGTGTCCACCATACCTACCTACTATGTGGTATTTCCTGCCATTCCAAAGTAAATTGCTTGAGTGCTACCTTTAAACAATTCAAAATGCTTCTCAATTTGTGTTAATGTTTTATAGCTCATGAGGAAGTATGTGGTGTTTATGTTTCAATCTTGTTGGGCAACTTTCACCAATGGACTAGTGGCTTCATCCGCTTATCCAATAATTTTGCAAAAAGAGCTGGCAATGGGATTCCCAGTCCCAAATTAATTAACAAAAATAGACACTCCTCCATGGTATGTGATTGTTGGACGGCACCCGAAGGATTCGGTTAGCCATGGCTTGTGTAAGCAAAGGTGGGGAGGAGTGTCATCATAATAAAACTAAAATAAAAAGGCACTCCTTCATGGTATGAGATTGTTGGCAGGCACCCGAGGATTCGGTTAGCTATCGTTTGTGAAAGAAAGGTTGGAAGGAGTGCCACACAAAAATAAAAATAATTCATGGGAGCCGCTATTTGAAGGTTTGTCTAGCGAGGGGGTTAGAATGCCCACTACCATTCATTGACAACAACAAACACCTCTCAAAACTTTACTTTTATGCTCTCTTTATGTTTTCAAAACCAAAGCTCTAGCACAAATATAGCAATCAATGCTTCCCTCTGTGAAGGGCCTTTCTTTTACTTTATGTTGAGTCAGTTTACCTACTTCCTTCCACCTTAGAAGCAAACACTTGTGTTAACTGTGCATTGATTCTTACATACTTGCTTATTTGCATTCATCATATTACTTTATGTTGACAATTATCCATGAGATATGCATGTTGAAAGTTGAAAGCAACCGCTGAAACTTAAATCTTCCTTTGTGTTGCTTCGACGCCTTTACTTTGAATTTATTGCTTTATGAGTTAACTCTTGTGCAAGACTTTTGATACTTGTCTTGAAAGTACTATTCATGAAAAGTTTTGCTATATGTTATCTATTTGTTAGCAACTATAGATCATTGCCTTGAGTCACTTCATTCATCTCATATGCTTTGTAATAGTATGATCAAGGTTATGTAAGTAGCATGTCACTACAGAAATTATTCTTTTTATCGTTTACCTGCTTGGGACGAGCAGAAACTAAGCTTGGGGATGCTGATACGTCTCCAACGTATCCATAATTTCTGATGTTCCATGCTTGTTTTATGACAATACTTACATGTTTTGCTCGCACTTTATGATGATTTCATGCGTTTTCCGGAACTAACCTATTAACAAGATGCCACAGTGCCAGTTCCTGTTTTCTGCTGTTTTTGGTTCCAGAAAGGCTGTTCGGGCAATATTCTCGGAATTAGACGAAATCAACGCCAAACATCCTATTTTTCCCGGAAGCATCCAGAACACCGAAGGAGAGTCGGAGGAGAGCCAGGGGGCCACCACACGGGTGGGCCGCGTGGGCCACACCCTGGCCGCGCCCCCCTATGGGGAGGCCACCCTGTCGACCCTCCTGCGCCGCCTCTTCGCCTATTTAACCCCTTTCGACCTAAAAACGCAGTACCAATTGACGAAACTCCAGAAAGACTCCAGGGGCGCCGCCGCCATCGCGAAACTCCAATTCGGGGGACAGAAGTCTCTGTTCCGGCACCCTGCCGGGACGGGGAAGTGCCCCGGAAGCCATCTCCATCAACGCCATCGCCTCCATCATGCTCCGTGAGTAGTTCCCCCATGGACTACGGGTTCTAGCAGTAGCTAGTTGGTACTCTCTATCCCATGTACTTCAATACAATGATCTCATGAGCTGCCTTACATGATTGAGATCCATCTGATGTAATCGGTGTTGTGTTTGTTGGGATCCGATGGATGATACATTATGATTAGTCTATCTATAAAGTTTGTGAAGTTATTGTTGCTGCAATCTTGTTATTCTTAATGCTTGTCACTAGGGCCCGAGTGGCATGATCTTAGATTTAAGCTCTATACTTATTGCTTAGATTGTATCTACAAGTTGTATGCACATGTCGCTGTCCGGAACCAAAGGCCCCGAAGTGACAGAAATCGGGACAACCGGAGGGGATGGCGGTGATGTGAGGATCACATGTTTTCACCAAGTGTTAATGCTTTGCTCCGGTACTCTATTAAAAGGAGTACCTTAATATCCAGTAGATTCCCTTGAGGCCCGGCTGCCACCGGCTGGTAGGACAAAAGATGTTGTGCAAGTTTCTCATTGCGAGCACGTACGACTATATATGGAAAACATGCCTACATGATTAATGAATTGATGTTCTTTCTTAATGCTTTATCAATCCTGTCAATTGCCCAACTGTAATTTGTTCACCCAACACTTGTTACTTGTTATTGGAGAGTTACCACTAGTGTAGATCGCTGGGAACCCCGGTCCATCTCTCATCATCATATACTCGTTCTACATGTCATTGGAAGTAGTATCAACTATCTTCTGGTGCCATTGCTCTCATATTGCTATTCGCTTTCTTTGTATTCTTTACTACTACTGCTCTCATATTACTGGTACTTTCACATCACCCCTGTTGCTAGTGCTTTTCCAGGTGCAGCTGAATTGACAACTCAGTTGTTAAGGCTTATAAGTATTCTTTACCTCCCCTTGTGTCGAATCAATAAATTTGGGTTTTACTTTCCTCGAAGACTATTGCGATCCCCTATACTTGTGGGTTATCAAGTAGCATCAAGGGTTTTACTAGCATAATGAATAACATTCAATTGTTTATCTACTCGCTGTCCAAGAACAGCGCCTACAACGAAATCACTAGCATCACACATAATTTCAAATGGTAAGTTCCAATCAGGAGGTTCAACTATAGGAGCAGTTGTTAAGGCTTTCTTTAGAGTTTCAAAAGCTTCCTTACAATCATCATCAAAAACAAAAGGTACATCTTTTTGAAGAAGATTAGTAAGAGGCTTTGAAATCTTGGAGAAGTATTTAATAAACCTCCTATAAAACCCAACATGACCAAGAACACTACGAATACCTTTAACATCCCTAGGATAGGGCATCTTCTCAATGGCTTCAACTTTAGCTCTATCAACTTCAATACCTCTCTCGGAAATTTTATGTCCCAATACAATTCCTTCATTAACCATAAAGTGGCATTTCTCCCAATTAAGAACAAGGTTAGTTTCTTCACATCTCTGCAAAACTTTATCAAGGTTCTGCAAGCAATTATCAAAAGAATTCCCATAAACGGAAAAATCATCCATGAATACCTCTACAATACTCTCGCAAAAGCCATGAAAAATAGCAGACATGCATCTTTGAAAAGTAGCAGGAGCATTACATAAACCAAAAGGCATACGTCTATAAGCATAAGTTCCATAGGGACAAGTGAAAGTGGTTTTCTCTTGATCCTTAGTTTTAACAGCAATTTGTGAAAACCCAGAATAACCATCAAGAAAGCAAAAATGAGTATTTTTTGGATAACCTTTCTAACATTTGATCAATAAAAGGTAAAGGGTAATGATCTTTCTTAGTAACTTTATTAACTTTTCAGTAATCAATGCACATTCTATACCCTACAACTACTCTTTGAGGTATGAGCTCATCATTATCATTAGGCACAACAGTCATTCCTCCTTTCTTAGGAACACAATGCACATGACTAACCCATCTACTATCAGCAATAGGATATATAATACCAGCTTCAAGAAGTCTTAATACCTCATTTCTTACCACATCCTTCATTTTAGGAATTAGACGACGCTGAGGTTCAACAACAGGCTTAGCATCATCTTCCATATTAATGGCGTGTTGGCAAATAGAGGGAGAAATCCCCTTCAAGTCATCAAGAGTGTAGCCAATAGCTCATCGGTGCTTCTTCAGTATTTCCAATAACCTTTCTTCTTCAAACTCTGAAAGCTTAGAAGTAATAATAACATGATATATTTTCTTATCATCAATATGAGCATATTTAAGATTATCAGGCAATGGTTTTAAATCAAAGACAGGATCTTCCTTTGGTGGTGGTGTTGTACCCAAATCTTCCACCGGTAAATCATGCTTAAGAATAGGTTGTCGAAGGAAAATTTCATCAAGCTCATCTCTTTCTTCCCTAAAAACTTCACTCTCACTATTCTCCAAATGTTGCTGCAAAGGATTATTAGGAGCAAGAGCAATAGATGCACACTTTTCAACTCTAAAATCATTATTAGGCGAATCAGCTTTATAAGGAGTTTTGGCAAATTTAGAGAAGTTAAACTCATAAGATTCACCAGCAAATTTAGTCAAAATTTTCTCTTTCTTGCAATCTATAACAGCTCCACAAGTATTTAGAAAAGGTCTACCAAAAATGATAGGACAATATTTACTAGCAGCTGAACCAAGTACCAAAAAGTCAGCAGGATATTTAATCTTACCGCATAGAACTTCCACATCTCGAACAATACCAATCGGAGAGATAGTTTCTCTATTAGCCAGCCGAATAACCACATCAATATCTTCAAGTTCACAAGAACCAATTTCGTGCATAATCTCCGTGTAAAGCTCATAAGGAATAGCACTAATACTTGCACCAATATCACATAAACCATAATAACAATGATCTCCAATTCTAACAGATAGCATAGGAACACTAGCTTTCTTGGACTTATTAGGATGTGAAACAATATTAGAGGCATCTTCACAGAAAATAATATGACCATCCTCCACATTTTCAGTCACAAGATCTTTAACTATTGCAACAGCAGGTTCAACTTTTATTTGTTCTTCAGGTTCTATAGGTTTCTTTTCACTTTTATGAACCGCACTATTTATAACAGAGCACTCCTTCATTTTAGCAGGGAAAGGAGTTTTTTCAATATAAGCTTCAGGAATGACATGATCAACAGTTTCAACTACAACACATTTATTTATAGATGAATCAATTTTATCTTTATACGGTTCATGATACTTATCAAAATTCTTCTTAGGCAATTCATAATGAGAGGCAAAAGCTTTAAAAAGATTTGCAGCAACTTGAGAATCAAGACCATAAGTAGCACTCATATTACCAAATTTATCAGTATCCATAAAAGCTTCAATGCATTTATAATCATAATTTATACCTGATTCTCTATCCTTGTCGTTCTCCCATCCTTCAGTATTTTCCTGGATCCGATTAAGAAGGTCCCTTTTAAACTCTTCCTTGTTGCGTGTGAATGATCCAGAACAAGAAGTATCCAGCAAGGTCTTGTCTTGAAAAGAAAGTCTTGCATAGAAATTATCAATAATAACATTACCAGGAAGCTCATGAATGGGGCATTTGAGCATTAAAGACTTCAATCTCCCCCACGCTTGGGAAATACTCTCTCCATCGTAAGGCCAAAAATTGTATATGCGGTTCCGATCTTTGTGAATTTCACTTGGAGGATAGAACTTAGAATAAAACCGGAGCACAATATCATTCCATTCAAGAGATTCCCCATTATCCAGTAATTTATACCAATGTGCCGCTTTACCAGACAGCGATATAGAGAATAGTTTCTTCCTCACTTCATCCATAGAAATACCTGCACACTTGAATAAACCGCTTAATTCATGTAAGAACAGTAAATGTTCTCCAGTGTGGACAGTTCCATCCCCTGTATAACGGTTATCCACTACACGTTCAATAATTTTCATAGGTATTTTGTATGGTATTTCTTCCTCACCTAGCGCTTCATCCACTACCTTTGCAGTAGTAGTATATTTCCCAAATAAAAACTCAAGAGAAGATCTCTCCATAATGAATTATAGCGGCAGACAGAAATAAAATCAGCACAAACAGTAGAAATTTCCCTTACCAATTCCACTTACCAATAGCGCTTCACTCCCCGGCAACGGCGCCAGAAAATAGTCTTGATGACCCACAAGTATAGGGGGTGTATCGTAGTATCTTCGATAAGTAAGAATGTCGATCCCAACGAGGAGCAGAAGGTGTTGACAAGCAGTTTTGATGAAGGATTCACTGTAAATGCTCACAGACAAGTATTCAGGGGGTTTTGATGTAACAGATGAATAAAGTACAAGTAAGTAAAGTACGAGAGTAATAATTGCAGCGAGTGGCCCAATCCTTTTTAGCACAAAGGACAAGCCGGTTTTTTACTTATAATGACCAAACGTTCTCGAGGACACACGGGATTTTAGTCTAGTGCTTTCGCTACATACGGCTAATTAATCTTCATTGTTTTGATAAGTGTTGTGTGGGTGAACCTATGCTAATGTACCGCCCTTCCTAGGACTAATACATACTTGTGATTATACCCCTTGCAAGCATCCGCAACTACAAGAAAGTAATTAAGATAAATCTAACCACAGCCTTAAACTTTGAGATCCTGCTATCCCTCCTGCATCGATATACCAACGGGGGTTCAGGTTTCTGTCACTCCGGCAACCCCGCAATTGGCAAACGAGTACAAGATGCATTCCCCTAGGCCCATAAAGGTGAAGTGTCGTGTAGTCGACGTTCACACGACACCACTAGAAGAATAACACCACAACTTAAATATCATAACATTGAATATTACTCAACCATACTTCACTACTAACATTTAGACTTCACCCATGTCCTCAAGAACTAAACGAACTACTCACGAGACATCATATGGAACATGATCAGAGGTGATATGATGATGAATAACAATCTGAACATAAACCTTGGTTCAACGGTTTCACTCAATAGCATCAATAACAAGTAGAAATCAACACCGGGAGAGTTTCCCCTATCAAACAATCAAGATCAAACCCAAATTGTTACAGCGGTGACGATGTGCAGCGGTGGAGACGGCGGTGATGATGATGGAGATGATGATGATGGTGATGGAGATGATGTCCAGCTAGATGACGGTGACGATGGCGTCGATTTCCCCCTCCGGGAGGGAATTTCCCCGGCGGATCTCAGCCTGCCGGAGAGCTCTTTTTCTCTCTGGTGTTCTCCGCCCCGCAGAGGCGGCTGTGACTCTTCGCGACTTACCCCCCTGAGCTTAGGTTTTCGGGACGAAGAAATACGCGAAGGAGAGGAGGCCAGAGGGGGCTGTGGGCCCCCTCCTCACAAGGCGGCGCGGCCAGGGCAGGGCCCGCGCCGGCCTGTGAGGGGGGCCCATGGTGGCCCTCCTCGGCTCCTCCTTCTGGCTCTCGTCATATTCTGGAGAAATAGGATTTTTCATATAACTTTCGTCAATTGTTGATCTTCCGAAATATTGCATTCTAACGGCGCTTTTTCCAGAAGAATCCTGACTCCGGTGCGCGATCCTCCCATAATCATGAAACATGCAAAATAGATGAAATAACATAAGTATCATCTCCAAATATGAAATATATCAATGAATAACAGCAAATTATGATATAAAATAGTGATGCAAATTGGACGTATCATCCCCCCACACCCACACACAACCTCGAGCAACATCAAGCAAGCTCCGCCACTGCAATAAAGGTTTTGAACCTGGTGGTCGGGCTGTATAGTTTTAGTTATTGTGTGGAAAGCGGTGCAGAGATGTATTTGTCGTAGGGGAAGACTCGTATGATACAACTTATTTCCGAGCTCAACCAAACACAGAAGGAGATATGTCTAGTGATGCATGTTCAACCAAACGCGGAAGTTTTGTTAGAGGGGGGAGCAAATAATTGTTTTAATGAAGCAAAACTTAATGCGGTAACAACCTAAGCCTTATGGCAAAGGTACACGACCAATTGTGCAGCTAATTTTGGAAAAAAATTGCAAATTGTGTGTAGTGTTTTGTTTCAAAACTATGTTCTTAGTTTTTTTTAGTATAACCTTCATTTTTATCTTGGATTCGACACTGCATATGAGGCACGCTGAAAGGGGATGTCTTGCCATCTTGCCATGTCTAAGGGTGGTTCAAAAGATCCTAGCTCTGTCGCCATCTGCTGTCCTTGGGCCTGCCAGCCAAAGAAGAGTCGGAGATCTTCTTAGCAGGATGAAGAACGGTGAAAAAATAATAGACAGCCGGGCAGCATTAAGACATAAATGGAGTACTGATCAAGCTTTTCTTTATCCTGAGATTCATGCATGGATACAGGGAAATTATTGTTGTATTGTGATCCAAATTCATATACTAAAGTGAGGCTAACTTCTGACGAGCGGAGCGAGGCCCGTCGCCGGAGGCTTGGGCCGAAGCGTATATATACATCTTGTAAGCCGCCGGCTAGGGTTTATCAGATTATAAGATAACCCACGGCATTTGTAAACACTCCCCGATATAGTGAAATTTTGCTGGCTGGCGCCCGTGGTTTTTCCCCCTTCTGTGTTGGAAGGGGTTTTCCACGTTAAATCTTGTGTCCCCTGCGTGTGTTCTTGTTTCGTTCTTCGTCATTTGCTTGTCGCTTTTATAACAAGTGGTATCAGAGCCAGGTATCAGAGCCAGTTTGGAGCAATATGGGAACAAATGCACCAGGAAGTTCGGCTTGAGGGAATTGAACTCTTCCCAAAGAGGTTCAAGAAAGTTAAGAGGTGGTGTGCATCCCTAGTTGGTGTAGAGGCCGGGAAGTAAAATTCTCCCCATTTTAGATCGGTCACCCTCTCCTCTCCCGCACCCCTCCCAACCCTAACCGCCACCGGTAGCGTCGCCGGGGCAAAGTCTGCGGGGCGTGGTGGCGGCGGGGGCCTTTCCTCGTTGATGCGTGGTGGACGGCGGACGGGATCTCTCCTCCTCGACGCATACGGCGGACCGGTTGGCGCGGATGGTGATGGGAGGCGGCGGTGTTCTGCGCTGCGGACCCCCTCCTCCCGTTGGCTTTCCCCTGCAGCACGCCGGTAGGGGCTAGTGGTGGGCAGCGGCCAGGCCCATGGTCTGCGCCATTCCCCCCGCCTCTCGTCGGTGAGTGGAGGCGATCTCGGGCTTCTCCTGCGACACGAGGTCGCCCGGGGCAGCAGCCTTGGGTCCGACGGTGGAGGTGGCCCTCTTCTTTGCCGGAGAGGGTCGGCCCGCGGTTGGTGGTGGTGGATCTATCGATCTATCACCGCGTTCCGGCAGCGAGATGGAGAGGCATGGAAGCCGGCGCCAGCTGATGTCGCCGGTGGAGGGTTGGAGTGGCCAGCCCGGGATGGTCGCCGACGTGGGGGTCCGACCTGAATAAAGGCGGCGGTGCTAGGGCCTCTCTTGCGTGAAGAGGAAGACCTTATGGAAGCCTGGACTCGCGATCTGGCCGGTGTGTTGAGTTCCGGAAGGCGCCGCCGGTAACTGTAACAGTGCTTTTATTGCCTGGAGTTTGCTGGATCGGTGGTATTCGGTCGTGCGCACCCATGCTTTTATTCTGACCGATTGGTCTGGAGGGAGCGGCGCGAAGCTCTTTTCTATGTTGACACCAAGTGACAGCTGATCCATGGTGAAGTCAGAAGAAGAGAATATCATGAAGGGCAGATTGGAAGATTAGCTAATGGAGGTTCAAGTCTTTGCGCTGTTGAGGGGCTTGCTTGGTGTTCCGGACTTCGCAACAGTGGTATGGAAGCGGGGGCGGCAGCACATGTGAAGTTCGGAGTCTTACCTTTCAGGGTGAAAACCCAAGGTCTGGCCTTAACTGGTTGTGCCTGGCAATGTCCTTGTTGAAGGCTTTGTTTTGAGAGCGAAGACTATCTTCAGGGTGAAAATCTAAGATCTTTGATCGGGCGACGGCGACGCTGGTGCATTGTTCCCTTCTTGGAGGCTTCCCTTTTGAAGAGTCTGATTTTCAGGTGTTGTCTTGGTGCTGGTTGTATTACAGTTGCTAGGGTGGTGATGCTGTAGCGGGACTTTTATTTCTTAGTTTTCTCTCTCTTTTTTAGTTGTGTGCATCCGTAATGTTTTAGGGCATTGCGTTGTTAGAGAGGCTGGGTGTAATTAGTATTCTTCGATATTAATATAATCCCTTTATCAAAAAAAGAAAGTTAAGGGGTAGTTAGTTGTGCAGTCATGGGCTCATGAGATATTTGACGAATATGGGATTTGTGGCAAACACGGACAGAAAGCAGTTACCAGTTCAGCTTGATACTGAGGTCCAAAGATAGCGTTTGCTGCAAACGAACACGAATGGTTGCAGCAGGTTTCACTCTGCACTGACGCTTAGGATGTTCCTTTAGGATGTTTTATCGTAATTTCTTGTTTTTAGCATATGCAACATACATTGCCGTAATCAAGGATAGAATGTAATCTTTGATACTCCAGCTTATTTATAGATAGTACGACGGGACATTTGTCTGTTGGGTGGTGTAGTCCTCTTTCTGTCATATTCGCTTTGCAATTACTCCCTCCGATTCACAATAGGTGTGGAGAGTTTTAGTTGAAATTAGCTCAAATTCGAACTAAACTCTGATACTTGTTAGGCTTCTTGGGGCTCTTAATCGATCGTCGAATAGTCGAATGAAGCTTGTACTAGCAGCTTGCAACCTTTCCCTTGTAGATTCTGTACTTCGTCTTGGTGCTATAGAAGGGGACGGAGTTCTTGCAGTAAAAAAAGAAGGAGGGGAGAGTGTAACACAAGAAGAAGGTGAATGGTTTAGGGAGGTGAGTTGATTAGACTAGTGACGGCGCTGTGTTATTGTCAATCATCAGATCATCTGCTACATTCATACAACCCCGCAGCAACAGCAACACAATCAGGGCTGGGCACCGGATAAAAGGTTGGGCCGTGGAACACTGGAACTATACCCATCGACACCGTGGACAGAGCCTGCCGCCTACTTCGCCTGCTCCGCGGCGCCACCGCCTCCGAGCATGTCCGGGGGCGCCGGGCTCACGCGGCCGCCGACGACGCTCTCTGGCACCAGCCCGTTGGCCTGGGAGAGGAAGAAGCGGAGCGCGCCGCTGACTATCCGCTTCAGCACCGCGCCTCTCGCGGGGACGTAGCGAGGGTGGGCACTCGCCGGCGCCGGCTTCTGGCTGCCGCACTCGCCCACCACGAATCCACCGCCGCAGCTCATAGTGGCCGGTCGAGAGGGGGGGGGGGGGGGGGGGGGGCCGAGTCGTGGTGGTGTCAGGTAGGGAGCGTGATCAGAAGAGAGAAATGGACGGATCGGCCGGAGCCAACACGCCGCCGAATATATAGCAGAGCAGCCCGACCCCGACACAGTGGAGGGAGGCAGCGCGGTTACACTGCACTGTGCCTAGCACCCGGGCCAGGAGCGAGGCTGGGGGAGGAAAGGGGCGGGAAGCCGGCGAGCACTTGACCGGAAGTGACTTTCGATGGCGATCGCTAGCGCTAGGGGCCAAACGTACGTACTGGCCGGCGGTGAATCACTGGTGCGTGCGTGGCGTGGCTTCAGAAAAGCGATCGCCTTTTGGGGGTTGGATATTCATATTCTTGGGCGGGGCTGCAGAGCATAGGAGCACGGAGGGAAAGTTTGAGGTAGGCGGAGCGGGCAGGTGGCGGCAATGCGGTGTGTGAACGCTCGCATCCCGGCGGCACGGGGGCCCTCCATATTGCGGCGCGAGGGCCGGAAGGTGCCTTTCTGCTAGCTACCTCCGCATCATATCTCAGCTGCTGTTTTCAGTCGCGGGATTTCGCTTTCGCGCGTCATATAGTGACGATGATCATTAGCGGCGCTTTCGTCACGTCAAGAGGCCCCGCCAGAGTCAGCTGTTGTTAAGATGTATTCCATCGGTTCTACGGTAAATTAATTAGCTCAACTTTATCTACTACGCACACACACACTAAAATGTGTGAAATACATATGTATTTTGAAACATGGGAGCATATACTCCCTATATTTTGAAATACATTTTACCCATATTTTAAATTTCAAAAAATTGAAACAAAAAATTCACACGTACATCTTCACGTGCTAAGCGCTCACAAAGTCGTTTCATAAAAAATAAACTTATCATGTGACGTGTGTAAAAAAGACAAAATTCAGCGATAAAAACAAGCTTTTTACAGGATAAGTTTTCTCTTTTTTACATAGGCCACAAAAAATATTATTTTTTCGTGAAACTTGACGCACACACATATATTATGGAGATGTACATGTAGAATTTTTTGTCAAAAAATTTCCACACATCAAAATATGTTTTCTTGGTAGAGGGAGCATACGCACCCGGGAGCCGAATTGAATTTCCGTGTATCTACACAAAGTTAAGTTAACCAGTTTTGAATGAAGGGAGTATACATTGTATGCGGTTGTCTCAATATTGTAACTCTGTCAAATGTATGTATGACACCACGCCAGCCCTAAGGGGCGCCGCATCCAAAACCTTCTCATATGTCATCAGACCGGATTCTTCGTACATCACCATGAGCTTCCGTTCTTCCTCCTCAACATCCATAGCTCCAGTGGGCGGTTCTCTCGGTGTCTCTGTCTGTGATAAAATGACGAGCGGAAATATCGCGGAAATTGCACAGATGATCCCAAGGGCCCAACTCTATGGGCAGCTTGGCAGGTCGAATGTGGAGAGGGAGAAGGAAACTTAGCACCAAGGATAATGATGGGGTTGAGGTGAAGATCCCAAATCATTAACACATGCTTACCTCCTTGGAAACATGACAAGAGAGCATAAGCGGAGCTTACTCCATGCTGGGGGCAACGCCCCCCCCCCCCCTCCCCCCACACCCCTACCGCAGCCGCCACCATGATTTGCACATGCATTAAAAAAATTTTCTGGGGGGGCTTAAATTAGAGAATTTTCCCACCCCCCCCCCCCCCCCACCCCACACACACACACCCTCGAGCAACTTCAAGCAAGCTCCGCCACTGCAATGAAGGTTTCGAACCTCATTGTCGGGCTGGTTAGTTTTAGTTATTGTGTGGAAAGCGGTGCAGAGATGCATTCGTTGTAGGTGAAGACTCGTGTAGTACAACTTCTTGGCCAACTCAACCAAACACGGAAGTTTTGTTAGAGAGGGGAGCAAATAATTGTTTTAATGAAGCCAAACTTAATGCGGTAACAACCTAAGCCTTATGGGCATAGGTGCACGTCACGGTGGGCAAAAAAACCGATGACCGAAGACCGAAGTCGAGAAGACCGAACCCGAAAAGACCGGGACCGAAATGACCGATAAAATATTGGTTAGAAAATTTTATAGACCGAATTAAGTTTGGTCAATTTGGTCATTTTGTTCCGAGTAACCGAATAGACCGAACTGACCGAATTTTACGTAAGATTATCCCAATCTTTAGATTTTGTGATATGCGTGAGATGTGATATTGTTGAATGTTCATAAACTTCTCTAGCGTTGTTACATATTTGTTTCGATTGTTGAACATTTATTCGTGCCAATTGATAATAATATATGCAATGAAAAAACATCCAAAAAACATCTAAAAAATTTCAACCTTTTACTAAATAATGTCTAAGTTTTGCGTTGACAACATCAGCCACAATGTTCGGTCATGACCGAACCCGAACCCGAATTATTGGTACCCGAATTTGTCGGGTAGCAAAAGTAACAAGTATATTTCGGTCTTCATTTTTTTCTGACCGAATTTGAAATAGACCGAAATACAAAAACCAAATTTTCGGTCATGACCGAATGCCCACCCCTAGGTGCACGACCAATTGTGCAGCTAAAAACAAATTTGCAAAATGTGTGTAGTGTTTTCTTTCAAAACCACGTTCTTAGTTTTTTTAGCATAACCTTCATTTTTATCTTGGATTCGCCATTGCATATGAGGCACGCCTTGAAGGCCAAAACCTAGTGGAACAATGGTGGTCATCTATCGGTTAATGTTGCATCGCGTGAAACCTACTTGAACCGCAACAAGGGAGGTCATGGAGGTAGCGGGCGAGGAAATAACAATGGTGGTGGCGGCCATGGATAGAAAAATGGTCAACAAGGTGGCGGCAATGGTAGCATTAGCGACAAGGTGGAGGCCTCCCCTATAATGATCAACGGTGACCCAAGATTGTTTGTTATATTTGTGGCAAAGAGGGTCATTGTGTGTTTCGCTTTTGGAAATGATTCAATAAGAACTTTTAAGGTCTTGAACGTTCGGCTGGTGCAACTATAGGATCATATGGTGTCGACATAAGTTGCTACACTAATAAGGGTACCACTTATCATATCACATCACATGGGAGATAGATAAATTGACCATGAGGGATCGGTACAATGGTCAGGATAAAATCCACACAGAAAATGGTTCATGTATGGATATACATTACACTTGTTATTCACTATATCGTACCCGATCATAATCTTTGTCTCAATAATATTATATATGTTCCCGTGCAACTTAAAGTCTTCTTTTTGTTCATCGTCTTACTGGAATATTGGCCAAATATTTTCTCTATCAAGGATCGGGACATGAGGAAAATACCTCTTCAGTCTTCAAGGTATATGTTGTAGGAATTCGTTGCATAGAAAACAAAAAATTTCCTACCGCGAACACGCAATCCAAGCCAAGATGCAATCTAGAAGACGGTAGCAACGAGGGGATTATCGAGTCTCACCCTTGAAGAGATTCCAAAGCCTACAACATGAGGCTCTTGTTGCTGCGGTAGACGTTCACTTGCCGCTTGCAAAAGCGCGTAGAAGATTTTGATCACGGCGCCACGAACGGGCAGCACCTCCGTACTCGGTCACACGTTCGGTTGTTGATGAAGACGGCGTCTACCTCCCCGTTCCAGCGGGCAGCGGAAGTAGTAGCTCCTCTTGAATCCGGCAGCACGACGGCGTGGTGTCGGTGGTGGTGGAGATCTCCGGCGGAGCTTCGCTAAGCGTGCGGGAGAAGAGGAGGAGAGAGGGGGCGGCTAGGGTTTGGGAGAGGGGGTGGCCGGCCTCCTTGGGTGCGGCCAAGGTGGGGTGGTTGTGGTGGTCGGCCCCCTCCCCTATGCCCCTCATTATATAGGTGGATCCCCAAGAGTTGGACTACAAGTCTTCGAATAAGACCCCAACACTAGAACCTTCCATGTAGTAGGGAAACCTACCCAAGGTGGGAATCCCACTTGAGGCCTCGTTCGTTTCGTCCCAACCCGAGGGGGTTCGGGTCGAAATTCCCGTGGTTTAGCCGGGATCAGACCCGCGTGTGTTTAATCCCGGCGCTCTCTTATGACATGTTCGGTTAAACCCTCCCGGAATTCGACCCCGCCCAGTTTTCCCCCAATCCCCTCCATTTCGCAGGGAAGAAAATACACGACTCTCATCCCGTGGATCAGATCCCCGAATCGGTACGACAACCACAGTGTCCCGTCTCTCTCGCCCCGACCTGTCCATCTCCCGCGATCTGGAGGGGCCGGCGGCGCGGCGGCGCGGCGGCAGGGGCGGATGGACAGCGGCAGCGCAACCAGCCGAGCAGATCAAGGACACGTGATTCTCCCTCACTCCCCCCTCCCCAACCGGCGGCAGAGAGACCAGCCGAGCGGCGCGGGGTAGACCCGGAGACCCCACCTCCGTCCGAGCTCGGCGTCGCCCGTGAGAGGTCATCTCTCGCGCCCTCTCCATCTCCGGATGCTTCGCACTGGTATGCCCCTACTCTTCTTCCTCCTCCTCTTGACTGTTGACGATTTCTAGGGTTCTTGGCAACCCCGACGATCTCTGTTGATGCGTTGGCAGTGGCAGCTTTGTGGGCTCGAATGGTTGGGCAGTAGCGGCATACTAAGTGACAGCATGATTATTAACCGTATTGGAAGCTTGTTGTGTGCTACATATTCTTGTTGATGCCGATTGTTCTCACATGATTACAAGTACTAGCAGTAGCTTTGGCCGCTCCCTTTGAGATCAGTTTCTAAAACAGTTTCTAAAGTATGATTGGAACCTGGGTGCTAAACTTACAGTTCCATACACTTGTTAGTACACAAGCTAATTTTCTTTTATTACTAGAGCACCACGCTTGAGCAATATTGGGGAACTAGTGGAGTGGTTGGTGCATTATTTGGCAACTCGAGATCTGCACAGCTCTAGGCTTTGTATAGTCCAACCAGTAATAAAGATGGATTTCTGGTGATGAATTTCGGTAGTTAGGGAATCTTGAACTAGTGACACAATTTTGTATAGTACACATTTGAGATAGAATAAGAGTGACACGATATTGGACTAGCGAGTGAATCTTGTATGTGTTCTTGTAGGTTTAGCTACACTTGTGTATAACTGTGAGGCTGCTATCAGAAGTTTGCATGCATAGCTCTGAAAAATGCACTGACAACGCATCTTGTTAATATCCTACTGCTTGCACAGCTATCTGACATGGTTGCTCTGTAGATTTCTTTGATGAGATATTCTTGAAGTAGCATCGGTATTTGGTGATGCCTTATTGCCTTGTTCTTTTCTCAGTTTCTTCAGAAGTTTTAGAGGGATCATGCCTTTTAGTTCATATAAAATATAAGATTTGTTTTCTGTTGAAAACATAATCTTACTATGTAATTCTGGATGTCATATTACTATACGAACGAGAACCTAGCATGCCGGTGTTTCTTTAGTTTTTGATTGCAAGTAGTGGCAGCAGAGTATATCAGTAAGAGGTCCAAAGAATGCTCCATTTTGTAGTGATACAGAAACATGCAAAAAAAAAAAAGTTATACTCCAGTGATTGTTTCGGACAAGTATGAGTGGGTAACCTTGTTTGTTGGTAATCATTTTATCAGTATCATAGATACGTCAAATGGTCAAACTTTTTACCTTGTTTTATCTGCCCATCAATTTATTTACAATAGTTCTAAGATGCGTAAATCTGAAGCACCTAATTATTTCTTAAATACAGGAGAAAGGCATGACATGATGATGAAGCTATTTTAGATCTTGTCGTCTGTCACAATTTTCTTTCGATGTCCAGCTTATATGATCGATGGGGAGATCAAGGATGAACCAACTAGATGTCCAGCTTATCTTATGTTTGATCAGATGCCTAGCAAGTTATTTTGGCCAGGCGTTTTGCTATTTAGTCAAGAATATATGTGGTGTAATATTGGCAAAAAAACTGCTAAACTTGTCTTTGGTTCAGCCATGTAGTGCAAGCTGGCTTGGTTTAGTCATGTTTCTAATGGTACTTTCATCTAGACGTGGCGGTGCACCATGTCCGAGCCGCGAGTTGTGTGGAGATTGGGTGTAGGACCTGAACGATGAACTCGTGTCAGCGCACTCTTTGGGAAGCACCATCGGTCAGCGAAAGGAGCTTCGGTGACGCCAGAAAGCGGCAAGGTGCTGGTGTTTGATGGCAAGAAGAACCGGAAGACCTTGGTGATGATGTGTTCATCGAGGAATCGTGGCGACAAAGAGATTCGGATGCAAAGCAGGCCAATAATGGCAACTGCATATCAAATGGTTCTACGCATGTCTTCGATCACAAGCACAAGTGTTGGAGCCATCGGAACCAAACAGTTGCTTAGTCATAATATATCCGACATAAGTTCTGACCGTAAAGCATCAACGCTATATAAAAGTAGTCCATGCAGTGTTGGAATACGAGGATGCACTGGGTTTAACCGAATGATACATGAAAGCAGTGATTATGTGGAAAGGGTACCGAGGGAATTGGGGTGATGGACCGGGGATCACCCAAAACCCGGGCGTGTTAGTTCCGCGCAGGGGTTGGTCCCCATTGAACCGAACGAGGCCTGAGGTGGGATTCCCCCCTTCCATGTGGAGGGGTGGCCGGCCCCCTTTGGTGGAGTCCACCTTGGACTCCACCCTCTAGGGTTGGCCGGCTATGGGGAGGTGGAGTCCCTCCGGGACTCCTCCTTCCTTAGTGATTCCTTCCGGACTTTTCTAGAACCTTCTAGAACCTTCCGCAAAATCACCGGATCATTTTAAATCTTATAAAATGACTTCCTATATATGAATCTTATTCTCCGGACCATTCCGGAACTCCTCGTGATGTCCGGGATCCCATCCGGGACTTCGAACTCCATTCCATTTTCAAGTTCTACCATTTCAACATCCAACTTTAAGTGTGTCACCCTACGGTTCGTGAACTATGCGGACATGGTTGAGTACTCACTCCGACCAATAACCAATAGCGGGATCTGGAGATCCATAATGGCTCCCACATATTCAACGATGACTTTAGTGATCGAATGAACCATTCACATACGATACCAATTCCCTTTGTCACGCGATATTTTACTTGTCCGAGGTTTGATCATCGGTATCACTCTATACCTTGTTCAACCTCGTCTCCTGACAAGTACTCTTTACTCGTACCGTGGTATGTGGTCTCTTATGAACTTATTCATATGCTTGCAATACATTAGACGACATTCCACCGAGAGGGCCCAGAGTATATCTATCCGTCATCGGGATGGACAAATCCCACTGTTGATCCATATGCCTCAACTCATACTTTCCGGATACTTAATCCCACCTTTATAACCACCCATTTACGCAGTGGCGTTTGATGTAATCAAAGTACCTTTTCGGTATAAGTGATTTACATGATCTCATGGTCATAAGGACTAGGTAACTATGTATCGAAAGCTTATAGCAAATAACTTAATAACGTGATCTTATGCTACGCTTAATTGGGTGTGTCCATTACATCATTCATACAATGACATAACCTTGTTATTAATAACATCCAATGTTCATGATCACGAAACAATGATCATCTATTAATCAACAAGCTAGTTATACAAGAGGCTTACTAGGGACTCTTTGTTGTTCACATAACACACATGTATCAATGTTTCTAAGCATTAATACAATTATAGCATGGTATGTAAACATTATCATAAACACAAAGATATATTATAATAACCATTTTATTATTGCCTCTTGGGCATATCTCCAACAGTCTCCCACTTGCACTAGAGTCAATAATCTAGTTTACATTTGTAAAGATATAACACCTTGGCCTTCCGGTGCTTTATCATGTTTTGCTCACGGGAGAGGTTTTAGTCAATGGATCTGACATGCTCAGAAACGTATGTATTTTGTAATTCATTTGCGTCTCAGTGCATCACTCATTTCCAAATGAGTTGGCATTAAATATGTTTGATCTTCTGGTGGAACCTTAATTCCGCGGTCTGAAATAAGTCACTAATATTGTCACATACAATATAGCTTCAAAGTTCTAACACTATCGGAACTACACCAAGTTCTCAAAAAACTTCTTGACTCAACATCCTCAGTCATTTGTCAAAACAATGACATACTCTGCCTTCGTTTGTAGAATCCGTCACAATATTTAGAACTCTTCTAAATCTAACATAGACAACTTCTAGCTCATTGTGCTACCTTTAACAACACTTAGTCTAATTTGAGATTGAAATTCTATTTTTTATATGTGACAAAACAAATATCGGTGTAATCACCTTACAGCGATTTGTTTGTCATTTCTCCATACAAAACTATATATATATCCTTGGTTCTTCTTAAGTACTCAAGAATATTCTTACTGTTTTTCAATGATCACATGAATCATTCTGGTACATGCTCATAACATTTTTAAGAGTACGTGATATCTGATTGTGTACATATTATTTGTGATCTATAATCACTCATGTGTTTTTACTCATTGAGTGTCAGATACACTCAAGTCTTGTTAAAACTTTACATGACAAGAACATTTTCTTAATATTTCTATATTGAACTATTTCAATATCCATTCTATGTACTTTGACTTAAACATATTATGTGTTTCAATCTATCTTCATAGATCTTGACACAAAATTTGTTTCAGTCCATATCCTTTCATTGAAGTTAATTTCTCAATGAAACCTTTTAATCAAGTATATAATAACATCATTTATAACCAACTATATGTCATCTACATAAGTATTATAAATATGTCTCAGCGCTCCCACTTAATTTCTTGCAAATGCAAGTCTCTTCATCATCTCTGATGAAATCAAAAACTCTTTGATTATTTCATCTGGTGAAGATTCCAACTCCGTGATACTCACTTCATCTAATTGAAGTTTGTATACCTATCTAGTATTCCATGGACCAGCAAAACTCTTGATTGTATCTTGTATACACCTTTAATACATACTTCTGATAAGTAATGTATTTTGCCATCCTACTAACATATCTTATAAAAGAAATATGTAGTGATTACTAGAATAATCCACATAGACTATAAGTATTGCTACGGAAGATCTAATCTTATCGTAGTCAACTCTTTGAACTTTGTTGTAAACAACTTTTCGACAAGTCGAGCTTCTTCAAGGATATTTCATCCAAGTCCATCAATTTTATAGATCTATTTACTTTCAAAAAGTATTTATCTATCTTGGATTTTATGGCGTATAGCCATTTTAACGGAGTCAGGGCCCATCATAACTTCTTTGTTTGTAGTTAGTTTATCATTGTTCAAAATCAATCCTTTGTCCGCAAATCATTTATTTGATCACAAAGTAAACCATACCTACAAGGTTCAATATGTACTTCGATCTCCATGGCTAAAACACTTTGTAGTCATGGGAGCCATGATCGTCGTGGCCGCTTCCGAAACCAATTCCGATGCTGCGCTACTCTGATCATTATGCTCAGGTTCATAAACCTTATCAAGTTCTATTGTCCTCCCACTCAAATAATTCGCTAGAAACAATTTCTTGGAAATAAGAAACATTGACAAACACTTTTGTTTTTGTCTACATAGTGGGATGAATTCCCAATCAATTCTCTGGGATAACCAACAAAGACATTCATCCAATTTTGGTTGTAAACTTATTTACTTATGCTATACATACCAAAATTTTAAGAAAAGACTATTAGGATTCATACCGATGCCATAACTCGCATGGTGTCATTTCAACGGATCATGATGATGCTCTATTAAGTGTAAAAGCGGTAGTCACTAAAGCATAATCCACAAAAAATATAATGGCATCAATATTTTATCTCATCATTGATCCAACAAGGTTTGGATACATCTCTCGGATACCATATCATCATTATGATACTCCAAGAAATGTGAGTTGTAGAACAATTTCATGACTCTCTTAGATGTTCGCTAAAACTCGTAATTCAAATATTTTCCCAATGATCCAATCATAGATATTTGATTTTTCTATTACGATGATTTCCACTTCATGCTGAAATTTATTTGAATCCATTCAAATGTTTCAAACTTCTTCCTTATCGAATATATCCACATATATATACTCAATTCATTGTTGGAAGTTTTCATGAAGTAGAAGAATCTCCCGCACACAACTATGCCCAGTGAGCCACATACATCATCATGTATGTTTTCACTAAGTTAGTTGCCCGTTCAACTCTTGGCCTATGAACGGTATTTTAGTCATTCTCTTTAGAAAAGATTTGCAAGCGCCAAACGATTCAAAAAATCAAATGACTCCAAAAATCCATTTGCATGGAGTTCCTTCATGCGTTCCTTTCTAACATGACCTAAATGGCGGCTCCACAAATAAGTGGAATTCAAATCTTTTGCCTTATGGCATTTTAGCGTCAGTATTATGCGTGTGTGTTTCACCATTAAGATTTATAATAACTTATCCATCGTACATGGAGTAATGTCATAATTTGAACAACTCATTGTTTTTCATTTGACCAGAGCAAAATAACAATTATTAAGTTCTTTATTATAAATCCTAAGGGCTAGATAGAATGCCAACGACGAACATAATAACACTTTATTTTGTTCCAGACGTGTATTCCTATCATATTCCTTGTCAGTCACTTAGGCCATTGTATTCTTGTATTGCGTTGTTTTGTATGACACTTCATACCAACCAATATGGTACAAATACCCAAAAATTTCATTGTGTGACCAAACGAGGAATACATCCATAACATGTATATCATTTATATACACCTGAGCTAGACTTTCTAGTCTTTTCTTTCTTTCTGCCAATAATCTTTTGTAGTTTCTCTTTTAGCTTTCCTCATTATTCAGAAAAACGCTTCAACATCAATAACTTCTAGGTTTGTTGGTCAAATACCAATAACCTTGAGGTTCTTACTTTGAAGTTGATCATCATATGACAAGTGTTCCGGATTTCACTATTAGTAACCTTGTAATATGATGAACAATTTCACTCATAATTTTATCCATTGTATCATGATGACTTTCTGAGACCATGTCTGTACATGCTAGGCTCATAAAGTTTAATCTTAGTATTCGCATGTGCAAATCTGGCTTGCACCCGTTGTATGCACACGTAGAATCTATAACACCCGATCATCACGTGATGCTTCGATACGACGAGTCTTAGCAACGGTGCATACTAAGGATGATAACTTCATGGATATGCGAATATTATTAGTGCCCCAATAGTTGGAGGATTGTGACGCCTGGCGTCTTCAACCTTCATACATTCCCATAAAACTTATGAGTTTATGTAGTCTCACCAAATTATATTCTATCATCTTGCAATAAGGTCTTAAATATCACACATATCTCATACTTTGATTATTTCTGAAAACTAAATTTTCAGCTCCTTACTTTTCAAACAGATTTGAACGGAGACAAGATAACTTTAGGTACTAATTGAAAACATAGCTCTTTGAATCAACAATGTGAGGTTTACTAAAAGTTTGCAATAGGATTAAACAATTCTTGATTCTTAACAATACGGTACTGATACGCGTACAACACGCGTCCGTTGGGAACCCCAAGAGGAAGGTGTGATGCGTACAGCGGCAAGTTTTCCCTCAGTATGAAACCAAGGTTTATCAAACCAGTAGGAGCCAAGAAGCACGTTGAAGGTTGATGGCGGCGGGATGTAGTGCGGCGCAACACCAGAGATTCCGGCGCCAACGTGGAACCTGCACAACACAAACCAAGTACTTTGCCCCAAAGAAACAGTGAGGTTGTCAATCTCACCGGCTTGCTGTAACAAAGGATTAGATGTATAGTGTGGATGATGATTGTTTGCAGAAAACAGTAAAATAGTATTGCAGTAGATTGTATTTCAGTATAGAGAATTGAACCGGGGTCCACAGTTCACTAGAGGTGTCTCTCCCATAAGATAAACAGCATGTTGGGTGAACAAATTACAGTTGGGCAATTGACAAATAAAGAGGGCATGACCATGCACATACATATTATGATGAGTATAGTGAGATTTAATTGGGCATTACGACAAAGTACATAGACCGCTATCCAGCATGCATCTATGCCTAAAAAGTCCACCTTTAGGTTATCATCCGAACCCCCTCCAGTATTAAGTTGCTAACAACAGACAATTGCATTAAGTATTGCGCGTAATGTAATCAGTGACTACATCCTTGAACATAGCACCAATGTTTTATCCCTAGTGGCAACAGCACATCCATAATCTTAGAGATTTCTGTCACTTCCCCAGATTCACGGAGACATGAACCCACTATCGAGCATAAATACTCCCTCTTGGAGTTACAAGCATCTACTTGGCCAGAGCATCTACTAGTAACGGAGAGCATGCAAGATCATAAACAACACATAGATATAAATTGATAATCAACATAACAAGTATTCTCTATTCATCGGATCCCAACAAACGCAACATATAGAATTACAGATAGATGATCTTGATCATGTTAGGCAGCTCACAAGATCCAACAATTAAGCACAATAGGGAGAAGACAACCATCTAGCTACTGCTATGGACCCATAGTCCAGGGGTAGACTACTCACACATCACTCCGGAGGCGACCATGGCGGCGTAGAGTCCTCCGGGAGATGATTCCCCTCTCCGGCAGGGTGCCGGAGGCGATCTCCTGAATCCCCCGAGATGGGATTGGCGGCGGCGGCGTCTCTGGAAGGTTTTCCGTATCGTGGCTCTCGGTACTGGGGGTTTCGCGACGGAGGCTTTAAGTAGGCGGAAGGGCAGGTCAGGGGGCCACACGAGGGCCCCACACCACAGGTCGGCGCGGCCAGGGCTTGGGCCGCGCCGCCCTATGGTGTCGCCACCTCGTGGCCCCACTTCGTCTCCTCTTCGGTCTTCTGGAAGCTTCGTGGCAAAATAGGACCCTGGGCGTTGATTTCGTCCAATTCCGAGAATATTTCGTTACTAGGATTTCTGAAACCAAAAACAGCAAAACGACAAGCGGCACTTCGGCATCTTGTTAATAGGTTAGTTCCAGAAAATGCACGAATATGACATAAAGTGTGCATAAAACATGTAGATATCATCAATAATGTGGCATGGAACACAAGAAATTATCGATACGTCGGAGACGTATCAGCATCCCCAAGCTTAGTTCTGCTCGTCCCGAGCAGGTAAAACGATAACAAAGATAATTTCTGGAGTGACATGCCATCATAACCTTGATCACACTATTTGTAAAGCATATGTAGTGAATGCAGCGATCAAAACAATGTATATGACATGAGTAAACAAGTGAATCATATAGCAAAGACTTTTCATGAATAGTACTTCAAGACAAGCATCAATAAGTCTTGCATAAGAGTTAACTCATAAAGCAATAATTCATAGTAAAAGTATTGAAGCAACACAAAGGAAGATTAAGTTTCAGCGGTTGCTTTCAACTTGTAACATGTATATCTCATGGATATTGTCAACATAGAGTAATATAATAAGTGCAATATGCAAGTATGTAGGAATCAATGCACAGTTCACACAAGTGTTTGCTTCTTGAGGTGGAGAGGAATAGGTGAACTGACTCAACAATAAAAGTAAAAGAATGGTCCTCCATAGAGGAAAAGCATCGATTGCTATATTTGTGCTAGAGCTTTGATTTTGAAAACATGAAACAATTTTATCAACGGTAGTAATAAAGCATATGTATCATGTAAATTATATCTTACAAGTTGCAAGCCTCATGCATAGTATACTAATAGTGCCCGCACCTTGTCCTAATTAGCTTGGACTACCGGATCATCGCAATGCACATGTTTTAACCAAGTGTCACAAAGGGGTACCTCTATGCCTTTGTACAAAGGTCTAAGGAGAAAGCTCGCATTGGATTTCTCGCTATTGATTATTCTCAACTTAGACATCCATACCGGGATAACATAGACAACAGATAATGGACTCCTCTTTTATGCATAAGCATGTAACAACAATTAATAATTTTCTCATATGAGATTGAGGATATATGTCCAAAACTGAAACTTCCACCATGGATCATGGCTTTAGTTAGCGGCCCAATGTTCTTCTCTAACAATATGCATGCTTAACCATAAGGTGGTAGATCGCTCTTACTTCAGACAAGACGAACATGCATAGCAACTCACATGAAATTCAACAAAGAGTAGTTGATGGCGTCCCCAGTGAACATGGTTATCGCACAACAAGCAACTTAATAAGAGATAAAGTGCATAAGTACATGTTCAATACCACAATAGTTTTTAAGCTATTTGTCCCATGAGCTATATATTGCAAAGGTGAATGATGGAATTTTAAAGGTAGCACTCAAGCAATTTACTTTGGAATGACAGAGAAATACCATGTAGTAGGTAGGTATGGTGGACACAAATGGCATAGTGGTTGTCTCAAGTATTTTGGATGCATGAGAAGTAATCCCTCTCGATACAAGGTTTAGGCTAGCAAGGCTATTTGAAACAAACACAAGGATGAACCGGTGCAGCAAAACTCACATAAAAGACATATTGAAAACATTATAAGACTCTACACCATCTTCCTTGTTGTTCAAACTCAATACTAGAAATTATCTAGACCTTAGAGAGACCAATTATGCAAACCAAATTTTAGCATGCTCTATGTATTTCTTCATTAATAGGTGCAAAGTATATGATGCAAGAGCTTAAACATGAGCACAACAATTGCCAAGTATCACATTATCCAAGACATTATAGCAATTTACTACATGTATCATTTTCCAATTCCAACCATATAACATTTTAACGAAGAAGAAACTTCGCCATGAATACTATGAGTAGAGCCTAAGGACATACTTGTCCATATGCTACAGCGGAGCGTGTCTCTCTCCCACAAAGTGAATGCTAGGATCCATTTTATTCAAACAAAAACAAAAAACAAAAACAAACCGACGCTCCAAGAAAAGCACATAAGATGTGATGGAATAAAAATATAGTTTCAGGGGAGGAACCTGATAATGTTGTCGATGAAGAAGGGGATGCCTTGGGCATCCCCAAGCTTAGACGCTTGAGTCTTCTTAGAATATGCAGGGGTGAACCACCGGGGCATCCCCAAGCTTAGAGCTTTCACTCTCCTTGATCATGTTGTATCATCTCCCTCTCTTGATCCTTGAAAACTTCCTCCACACCAAACTTAGAACAACTCATTAGAGGGTTAGTGCACAATAAAAATTAACATGTTCAGAGGTGACATAATCATTCTTAACACTTCTGGACATTGCATAAAGCTACTGGACATTAATGGATCAAAGAAATTCATCCAACATAGCAAAAGAGGCAATGCGAAATAAAAGGCAGAATCTGTCAAAACAGAACAGTTCGTATTGACGAATTTTATCGAGGCACCAGACTTGCTCAAATAAAAATGCTCAAATTGAATGAAAGTTGTGTACATATCTGAGGATCACTCACGTAAATTGGCATAATTTTCTGAGTTACCTACAGAGAAAACAGCCCAGATTCGTGACAGCAAAGAAATCTGTTTCTGCGCAGTAATCCAAATCTAGTATGAACTTTACTATCAACGACTTTACTTGGCACAATAAAACACTAAACTAAGATAAGGAGAGGTTGCTACAGTAGTAAACAACTTCCAAGACACAAAATAAAAACAAAGTACTGTAGTAAAAACCATGGGTTGTCTCCCATAAGCGCTTTTCTTTAACGCCTTTCAGCTAGGCGCAGAAAGTGTGTATCAAGTATTATCAAGAGATGGAGCATCGTTATCATGAGCCCCCCCATCCGTAGTGGTACTAAGGGCTTTGTCAATTTTAGGCCTATAATAATACTTCTTTGGTTTAGGCACCTTAGAGACATACATAAACTTTTGCTCCTTACCAACATAAGCTTTCTCCTTATGTTTAAGAGAAGAAAATGTTGAACCCAAGGTTCCCATAGCTTTTTCAAGTTCGTCAATCCTATTGGTTTGATCATCATGGACAACACAAGTTCCTAGGACACTAATTCTTTCATCAATTCCTTCTAAGGATTTATCAAGTTCATCAGTTTTATCAAGTAACATTTCCAATTTAGTTTCAATACTTGGAAAATTTTTCTCTATGGTTTCCAATTTTTTCATAACATCTTCAAGAGAGATTTCAGTTTTAACTTCATCAACAGGGGGTATTCCAAATAGACTCTCAATAATGCAGCTAGCTTCTAATGCAGGAGTACTTAGGAAGTTACCTTTCGCGAGACTATCAAGAACATACCTATTCCAACTAGAGATACCAACATAAAAATTCCTGAGTAGGATAGTGGTGGAGTGTTTCTTAATGCACCTATTATGGGCATCACTAATTCTGTACCAAGCATCTCTTAAACATTTTCCCCCTCGTTGCTTAAACGTACGAACTTCAACTTCAGGATTACTCATTTTAGCAGTAGTAAATAAAGCAAACTAGATAAAGTAAATGCAAGTAACTAATTTTTTTGTGTTTTTGATATAGCAAACAAGATAGCAAATAAAGTAAAACTAGCAACTAATTTTTTTTGTATTTTGATTTAGTGCAGCAAACAAAGTAGTAAATAAAACTAAGCAAGACAAAAACAAAGTAAAGAGATTGGGAAGTGGAGACTCCCCTTGCAGCGTGTCTTGATCTCCCCGGCAACGGCGCCAGAAAAAGAGCTTGATACGCGTACAGCACGCGTCCGTTGGGAACCCCAAGAGGAAGGTGTGATGCGTACAGCGGCAAGTTTTCCCTCAGTATGAAACCAAGGTTTATCGAACCAGTAGGAGCCAAGAAGCACGTTGAAGGTTGATGGCGGCGGGATGTAGTGCGGCGCAACACCAGAGATTCCGGCGCCAATGTGGAACATGCACAACACAAACCAAGTACTTTGCCCCAACGAAACAGTGAGGTTGTCAATCTCACCGGCTTGCTGTAACAAAGGATTAGATGTATAGTGTGGATGATGATTGTTTGCAGAAAACAGTAAAACAGTATTGCAGTAGATTGTATTTCAGTATAGAGAATTGGACCGGGGTCCACAGTTCACTAGAGGTGTCTCTCCCATAAGATAAACAGCATGTTGGGTGAACAAATTACAGTTGGGCAATTGACAAATAAAGAGGGCATGACCATGCACATACATATTATGATGAGTATAGTGAGATTTAATTGGGCATTACGACAAAGTACATAGACCGCTATCCAGCATGCATCTATGCCTAAAAAGTCCACCTTCAGGTTATCATCCGAACCCCTCCGATGTATTAAGTTGCTAACAACAGACAATTGCATTAAGTATTGCGCGTAATGTAATCAGTGACTACATCCTTGAACATAGCACCAATGTTTTATCCCTAGTGGCAACAGCACATCCATAATCTTAGAGATTTCTGTCACTTCCCCAGATTCACGGAGACATGAACCCACTATCGAGCATAAATACTCCCTCTTGGAGTTACAAGCATCTACTTGGCCAGAGCATCTACTAGTAACGGAGAGCATGCAAGATCATAAACAACACATAGATATAAATTGATAATCAACATAACAAGTATTCTCTATTCATCGGATCCCAACAAATGCAACATATAGAATTACAGATAGATGATCTTGATCATGTTAGGCAGCTCACAAGATCCAACAATTAAGCACAATGGGGAGAAGACAACCATCTAGCTACTGCTATGGACCCATAGTCCAGGGGTAGACTACTCACACATCACTCCGGAGGCGACCATGGCGGCGTAGAGTCCTCCGGGAGATGATTCCCCTCTCCGGTAGGGTGCCGGAGGCGATCTCCTGAATCCCCCGAGATGGGATTGGCGGCGGCGGCGTCTCTGGAAGGTTTTCCGTATCGTGGCTCTCGGTACTGGGGGTTTCGCGACGGAGGCTTTAAGTAGGCGGAAGGGCAGGTCAGGGGGCCACACGAGGGCCCCACACCACAGGTCGGCGCGGCCAGGGCCGCGCCGCCCTATGGTGTCGCCACCACGTGGCCCCACTTCGTCTCCTCTTCGGTCTTCTGGAAGCTTTGTGGCAAAATAGGACCCTGGGCGTTGATTTCGTCCAATTCCGAGAATATTTCGTTACTAGGATTTCTGAAACCAAAAATAGCAGAAAACAGCAACTGGAACTTCGGCATCTTGTTAATAGGTTAGTTCCAGAAAATGCACGAATATGACATAAAGTGTGCATAAAACATGTAGATATCATCAATAATGTGGCATGGAACACAAGAAATTATCGATACGTCGGAGACGTATCAGGTACCAATCCGTAAAGTTTCTTGTCAGATTTTAACAGTATTTCTATCTCAATTACAAGACTAGCGCATAGTAGTAAACGGATGCCAATACTACAAAAATTAATTCAAAATACTACTCAGACTAAGTTTATGATAATTAGTTCTTGTTTTAATCTAATTACTAATGAACTCCCACTTAATACAACATCCCTCATAGTTGTTAAGTGGTACACGATCCAAATCCACTACACCAAAACCGATCATCACGTGAGATGATGTAGCTTCAATAGTGAACATCAACATGTTGATCATATCATCCATATGACTCGTGTTCAACCTTTCGGTTTTCGTTGTCCCGAGGCTATGTCTGTACATGCTAGGCTCGTCAAGCAAACCCAAGTATTCCGCGTGTGCAACATGGCTTACACCCGTTGTATGTGAACGTTGAGTCTATCACATCCGATCATCACGAGATGCTTCGAAACGACGAACTGTACAACGGTGCATACGAGGGGAGAACACTTTATTATCTTGATATTAATGTGAGGGATCATCTTATAATGCTACCGTCGCGTTCTAAGCAAAATAAGATGCATAAAGGATTAACATCACATGCAATTCATATGTGATATGATATGGCCCTTTTGTCTTTGCGCCTTCGATCTTCATTTCCAAAGCACGGACATGATCTCCATCATCAACGGGCATGATCTCCATCATCGTCGGCGTAGCGTCAAGGTCCATGGCACCGTCTTCATGGTTGTTCACCTCATGTAGCAACTATTACAACTACTTTGAAATACTACTCAACATGAAATTTCAAGACAACCATAAGGCTCCTGCCGGTTGCCACAATACAATAATGATCATCTCATACATATTCATCATCACATTATGGCCATATCACATCACCAAACCCTGCAAAAACAAGTTAGACGTCTCTAATTTGGTTTGCATATTTTACGTGGTTTAGGGTTTTCGAGTAAGATCTAATCTACCTATGAACATGAACCACAACGGTGATACTAGTGTTGTCAATAGAAGAGTAAATTGAATCTTCACTATAGTAGGAGAGATAGACACCCGCAAAGCCTCTTATGCAATACAAGTTGCATGTCGAACGAGGAACAAGTCTCATGAACGCGGTCATGTAAAGTTAGTCCGGGCCGCTTCATCCCACTATGCCACAAAGATGCAAAGTACTCAAACTAAAGACAACAAGAGCATCAACGCCCACAAAACCATTGTGTTCTACTCGTGCAACCATCTATGCATAGACACGGCTCTGATACCACTGTAGGGATTCGTTGCATAGAAAACAAAAAATTTCCTACCGCGAACACGCAATCCAAGCCAAGATGCAATCTAGAAGACGGTAGCAACGAGGGGATTATCGAGTCTCACCCTTGAAGAGATTCCAAAGCCTACAACATGAGGCTCTTGTTGCTGCGGTAGACGTTCACTTGCCGCTTGCAAAAGCGCGTAGAAGATCTTGATCACGGCGCCACGAACGGGCAGCACCTCCGTACTCGGTCACACGTTCGGTTGTTGATGAAGACGACGTCCACCTCCCCGTTCCAGCGGGCAGCGGAAGTAGTAGCTCCTCTTGAATCCGGAAGCACGACGGCGTGGTGTCGGTGGTGGTGGAGATCTTCGGCGGAGCTTCGCTAAGCGTGCGGGAGAAGAGGAGGAGAGAGGGGGCGGCTAGGGTTTGGGAGAGGGGGTGGCCGGCCTCCTTGGGTGCGGCCAAGGTGGGGTGGTTGTGGTGGTCGCCCCCCTCCCCTATGCCCCTCATTATATAGGTGGATCCCCAAGAGTTGGACTACAAGTCTTCGAATAAGACCCCAACACTAGAACCTTCCATGTAGTAGGGAAACCTACCCAAGGTGGGAATCCCACTTGAGGTGGGATTCCCCCCTTCCATGTGGAGGGGTGGCCGGCCCCCTTTGGTGGAGTCCACCTTGGACTCCACCCTCTAGGGTTGGCCGGCCATGGGGAGGTGGAGTCCCTCCGGGACTCCTCCTTCCTTAGTGATTCCTTCCGGACTTTTCTAGAACCTTCTAGAACCTTCCGCAAAATCACCGGATCATTTTAAATCTTATAAAATGACTTCCTATATATGAATCTTATTCCCCGGACCATTCCGGAACTCCTCGTGATGTCCGGGATCCCATCCGGGACTTCGAACTCCATTCCATTTTCAAGTTCTACCATTTCAACATCCAACTTTAAGTGTGTCACCCTACGGTTCGTGAACTATGCGGACATGGTTGAGTACTCACTCCGACCAATAACCAATAGCGGGATCTGGAGATCCATAATGGCTCCCACATATTCAACGATGACTTTAGTGATCGAATGAACCATTCACATACGATACCAATTCCCTTTGTCACGCGATATTTTACTTGTTCGAGGTTTGATCATCGGTATCACTCTATACCTTGTTCAACCTCGTCTCCTGACAAGTACTCTTTACTCGTACCGTGGTATGTGGTCTCTTATGAACTTATTCATATGCTTGCAAGACATTAGACGACATTCCACCGAGAGGGCCCAGAGTATATCTATCCGTCATCGGGATGGACAAATCCGACTGTTGATCCATATGCCTCAACTCATACTTTCCGGATACTTAATCCCACCTTTATAACCACCCATTTACGCAGTGGCGTTTGATGTAATCAAAGTACCTTTTCGGTATAAGTGATTTACATGATCTCATGGTCATAAGGACTAGGTAACTATGTATCGAAAGCTTATAGCAAATAACTTAATGACGTGATCTTATGCTACGCTTAATTGGGTGTGTCCATTACATCATTCATACAATGACATAACCTTGTTATTAATAACATCCAATGTTCATGATCACGAAACAATGATCATCTATTAATCAACAAGCTAGTTATACAAGAGGCTTACTAGGGACTCTTTGTTGTTCACATAACACACATGTATCAATGTTTCGGTTAATACAATTATAGCATGGTATGTAAACATTATCATAAACACAAAGATATATTATAATAACCATTTTATTATTGCCTCTTGGGAATATCTCCAACATATGTGTGGGTGCTCTATATCCTTTGACTTCTTCATGCTCACCGTCTGGATGGAAGCTTTTGGTGCCAATTCCTCTTCGCATTTGCATAGGTGCATAGGACATCCCTCTTCAATCTTCGTTCAACAAACTCTTCGAGACAATAAACTTCCGTTAACTGAGTTCAATAAAGAGTTTGTTTGTGTGCATGTCAAAAGGCCAATAACCATTTGGTTAATGTGTCCTAAATTGTTGATTGTATCTTACATTTTTTAGAACTTGTGTGTTCTAATGTATGGGGCCCTGCTCTAGCTCCTGTTGGAAAAGTAAATACTATTTCAGTTCACTCGGAATAATTATTAAATAATAAATCTAAAATGTTTCAAAAATTTCATGATTTTCATCATCACAATGAAACAAATCTTTGATAAGAAAATATTGCTCTTTGGACCGATTGTGGGTCAAGTATAAAAAATTGAACACCTATTTTCCAGATGATTGGAATCTATCATCATGTTTCTTGTCCACATCATGTGCATACACAGATGAAATCACTACGGGAAAATCAGGCGCTGCCGTGCAGCGTTTCATTGCCATGAGGCACTGCACGGCAAAGATTTCTTTGCCGTGTGGCGCGAGAGGGACGCACGGCAAAGAAATAAAGCACGGCAAAGTTTTATGGTGGCGCACGGCAAAGTATCGCCGCACGGCAAAGTTAGAAGTGCCTCACGGCAACGCGTTGGCGCACGGCAAAGCCCTCCAGAAGCGCACGACAAAGACGCCAGGACGGCAAAGATCCTTTGCCGTGCGTTGCATTCTTTGCCGTGCGTTGCATTCTTTGCCGTGGTGCTCCCTTTGCCGTGCGGCCAGGAATAGTGCACGGCAAAGCCTCCTTTGCCGTGCGTTGCATTCTTTGTCGTGCGCCAACAACCATTTAATTTGTTTTTCTAACTATTTTATTTCATCTAATACTTATATTTATTTTGTTAATTAGTTTTTCTTTTTGATGACTATTTATTAGACAATGTGCAATACAAAATTACTCTCCATGTTCATCCCCCCCACATATATCAGGGTTCCGGTGCTCCGGTGGCCGTCCCCCTCCTTTCCCCCAAAACAGCGGGACGGCGGGTCTACCCCCATAGATTTCTCCGCGCGAGGGTGCACAATGTACTTTTTCATTCTTTTAGGTTTGTTAGGGTTAGGTTTTAGGTCCAGTTGCAAGTTTTGGTGGCATTCGTGCTCCGGGGGTCATTCCCCCCCCCCCCTAAAAACGGCTGTCTGTGGGCCTCGGATGGTCTACCCCCTAGATTTCTCCACGCGAGGTTCCACCAATATACCTTTTCATAGGTTTAGGTTTGTTTAGTCCATGGACATATTGAAAACCATGTGTGGCACCCTTTGGCACAGTCTAGCCCCCGATATACCCGTGACGGGACACTTCACCGTACACGTCCAGGAATCTGTTAAGTGTTATCGCCCGAAGGTGAGGGATGTCAGACCGGGGATCCATGCCATGCACCATTTGGTGAATCACACCTTGCATCACACTTTGACACATAGCATAGGCCCACATGCAAGATTTGGTGGGGTTCCGGTGTTCCGGCGGTCGTTCTCCCCTCCTCCCCCAAAACAGCGGAACGTGTGCCCCGGCGGGTCTACCCCTTAGATTTCTCCGCGCGAGGGTGCACCAATGTAACTTTTCATTCTTTTAGGTTTGTTTAGTACATATACACATGGAGAACCAAGATTGGGACCCTTTGGCACATATACCCGCAGCTAGAGCCATTATCACACAATCGACGGTGTGCCTGATCTACTGGTTAGGGTTAGGTGTAGGATTAGGGCTAGGGTTTAGGGGCTAGGGCTAGGGTTTAGGTTAAAGGGTAAGTATTTATGGTTAGGTATAGGTTTAGGGTTTAGGGTTAGGGTTAGGGTTTATGATGCATGGTTCTGCAGCTCCGGCGTCGCGGTTTAGGGATTTAGAGGGGTTTAGGGCTCGAAGCCTCCCCAGTTTAGGGTTTAGGGTTTAGGGGAGCTACTTTTGCACCATTAGACCTTGCACCACACTTTGACACATAGCATAGACACACATGCAAGATTTGGTGGGGTTCCGGTGCTCCGGCGGTCGTTATCCCCCTCCTCCCCCCAAAACAGCGGAACGTGTGCCCCGGCGGGTCTACCCCCCTAGATTTCTCCGCGCGAGGGTGCACCAATGTAACTTTTCATTCTTTTAGGTTTGTTTAGTACATATACACATGTAGAACCAAGATTGGGACCCTTTGGCACATATACTCGCAGCTAGAGCCATTATCACACGATCGAGGGTGTGCCTGATCTACTAGTTAGGGTTAGGTGTAGGGTTAGGGCTAGGGTTTAGGGGCTAGGGCTAGGGTTTAGGTTAAAGGGTAAGTATTTATGGTTAGTTATAGGTTTAGGGTTTAGGGTTAGGGTTAGGGTTTATGATGCATGGTTCTGCAGCTCCGGCGTCGTGGTTTAGGGATTTAGAGGGGTTTAGGGCTCGAAGCCTCCCCAGTTTAGGGTTTAGGGTTTAGGGGAGCTACTTTTGCACCATTAGACCTTGCATCACACTTTGACACATAGCATAGGCCCACATGCAAGGTTTGGTGGGGTTCCGGTGTTCCGGCGGTCGTTCTCCCCCTCCTCCCCAAAACAGCGGAACGTGTGCCCCGGCGGGTCTACCCCCCTAGATTTCTCCGCGCGAGGGTGCACCAATGTAACTTTTCATTCTTTTAGGTTTGTTTAGTACATATACACATGTAGAACCAAGATTGGGACCCTTTGGCACATATACCCGCAGCTAGAGCCATTGTCACACGATCGAGGGTGTGCCTGATCTACTGGTTAGGGTTAGGTGTAGGGTTAGGGCTAGGGTTTAGGGGCTAGGGCTAGGGTTTAGCTTAAAGGGTAAGTATTTATGGTTAGGTATAGGTTTAGGGTTTAGGGTTAGGGGTTAGGGTTTATGATGCATGGTTCTGCAGCTCCGGCGTCGTGGTTTAGGGATTTAGAGGGGTTTAGGGCTCGAAGCCTCCCCAGTTTAGGGTCTAGGGTTTAGGGGAGCTACTTTTGCACCATTAGACCTTGCACCACACTTTGACACATATCATAGGCCCACATGCAAGATTTGGTGGGGTTCCGGTGTTCCGGCGGTCGTTCTCCCCCTCCTCCCCCAAAACAGCAGAACGTGTGCCCCGGCGGGTATACCCCCCTAGATTTCTCCGCGCGAGGGTGCACCAATGTACTTTTTCATTCTTTTAGGTTTGTTTAGGACATATACACATGGATAACCAAGATTGGGACCCTTTGGCACATACACCCGCAGCTCGAGCCATTATCACACGATCGACGGTGTGCCTGATCTACAGGTTAGGGTTCGACGTAGGGTTAGGGCTAGGGTCTAGGGGGTAGGGCTAGGGTTTAGTTTAAAGGTAAGTATTTATGGTTAGGTATAGGTTTAGGGTTTAGGGTTAGGGTTTATGATGCATGGTTCTGCAGCTCCGGCGTCGTGGTTTAGGGATTTAGAGGGGTTTAGGGCTCGAAGCCTCCCCAGTTTAGGGTTTAGGGTTTAGGGGAGCTACTTTTGCACCATTAGACCTTGCATCACACTTTGACACATAGCATAGGCCCACATGCAAGGTTTGGTGGGGTTCCGGTGCTCCGGCGGTCGTTCTCCCCCTCCTCCCCCCAAAACAGCGGAACGTGTGCCCCGGCGGGTCTACCCCCTAGATTTCTCCGCGCGAGGGTGCACCAATGTAAATTTTCATTCTTTTAGGTTTGTCTAGTACATATACACATGGAGAACCAATATTGGGACCCTTTGGCACATATACCCGCAGCTTGAGCCATTATCACACGATCGAGGGTGTGCCTGATCTACTGGTTAGGGTTAGGTGTAGGGTTAGGGCTAGGGTTTAGGGGCTAGGGCTAGGGTTTAGGTTAAAGGGTAAGTATTTATGGTTAGGTATAGGTTTAGGGTTTAGGGTTAGGGTTAGGGTTTATGATGCATGGTTCTGCAGCTCCGACGTCGTGGTTTAGGGATTTAGAGGGGTTTAGGGCTCGAAGCCTCCCCAGTTTAGGGTTTAGGGTTTAGGGGAGCTAATTTTGCACCATTAGACCTTGCACCACACTTTGACACATAGCATAGGCCCACATGCAAGATTTGGTGGGGTTCCGGTGCTCCGGCGGTCGTTATCCCCCTCCTCCCCCAAAAGCAGTGAACGTGTGCCCCGGCGGGTCTACCCCCCTAGATTTCTCCACGCGAGGGTGTACCAATGTAACTTTTCATTCTTTTAGGTTTGTTTAGTACATATACACATGTAGAACCAAGATTGGGACCCTTTGGCACATATACCCGCAGCTAGAGCCATTATCACACGATCGAGGGTGTGCCTGATCTACTGGTTAGGGTTAGGTGTAGGGTTAGGGCTAGGGTTTAGGGGCTAGGGCTAGGGTTTAGGTTAAAGGGTAAGTATTTATGGTTAGGTATAGGTTTAGGGTTTAGGGTTAGGGTTAGGGTTTATGATGCATGGTTCTGCAGCTCCGGCGTCGTGGTTTAGGGATTTAGAGGGGTTTAGGGCTCGAAGCCTCCCCAGTTTAGGGTTTAGGGTTTAGGGGAGCTACTTTTGCACCATTAGACCTTGCACCACACTTTGACACATAGCATAGGCCCACATGCAAGATTTGGTGGGGTTCCGGTGCTCCGGCGGTCGTTATCCCCCTCCTCCCCCCAAAACAGCGGAACGTGTGCCCCGGCGGGTCTACCCCCTAGATTTCTCCGCGCGAGGGTGCACCAATGTAACTTTTCATTCTTTTAGGTTTGTTTAATACATATACACATGTAGAACCAAGATTGGGACCCTTTGGCACATATACCCGCAGCTAGAGCCATTATCACACGATCGAGGGTGTGCGTGATCTACTGGTTAGGGTTAGGTGTAGGGTTAGGGCTAGGGTTTAGGGGCTAGGGCTAGGGTTTAGGTTAAAGGGTAAGTATTTATGGTTAGGTATAGGTTTAGGGTTTAGGGTTAGGGTTAGGGTTTATGATGCATTGTTCTGCAGCTCCGGCGTCGTGGTTTAGGGATTTAGAGGGGTTTAGGGCTCGAAGCCTCCCCAGTTTAGGGTTTAGGGTTTAGGGGAGCTACTTTTGCACCATTAGACCTTGCACCACACTTTTACACATAGCATCGGCCCACATGCAGGATTTGGTGGGGTTCCGGTGCTCCGGCGGTCGTTATCCCCCTCCTCCCCCCAAACCAGCGGAACGTGTGCCCCGGCGGGTCTACCCCCTAGATTTCTCCGCGCGAGGGTGCACCAATGTAACTTTTCATTCTTTTAGGTTTGTTTAGTACATATACACATGTAGAACCAAGATTGGGACCCTTTGGCACATATACCCGCAGCTAGAGCCATTATCACACGATCGAGGGTGTGCCTGATCTACTGGTTAGGGTTAGGTGTAGGGTTAGGGCTAGGGTTTAGGGGCTAGGGCTAGGGTTTAGGTTAAAGGGTAAGTATTTATGGTTAGGTATAGGTTTGGGGTTTAGGGTTAGGGGTTAGGGTTTATGATGCATGGTTCTGCAGCTCCGGCGTCGTGGTTTAGGGATTTAGAGGGGTTTAGGGCTCGAAGCCTCCCCAGTTTAGGGTTTAGGGTTTAGGGGAGCTACTTTTGCACCATTAGACCTTGCACCACACTTTGACACATATCATAGGCCCACATGCAAGATTTGGTGGGGTTCCGGTGCTCCGGCGGTCGTTATCCCCCTCCTCCCCCCAAAATAGCGGAACGTGTGCCCCGGCGGGTCTACCCCATAGATTTCTCCGCGCGAGGGTGCACCAATGTAACTTTTCATTCTTTTAGGTTTGTTTAGTACATATACACATGTAGAACCAAGATTGGGACCCTTTGGCACATATACCCGCAGCTTGAGCCATTATCACACGATCGAGGGTGTGCCTGATCTACTGGTTAGGGTTAGGTGTAGGGTTAGGGCTAGGGTTTAGGGGCTAGGGCTAGGGTTTAGGTTAAAGGGTAAGTATTTATGGTTAGGTATAGGTTTAGGGTTTAGGGTTAGGGTTAGGGTTTATGATGCATGGTTCTGCAGCTCCGGCGTCGTGGTTTAGGGATTTAGAGGGGTTTAGGGCTCGAAGCCTCCCCAGTTTAGGGTTTAGGGTTTAGGGGAGCTACTTTTGCACCATTAGACCTTGCATCACACTTTGACACATAGCATAGGCCCACATGCAAGGTTTGGTGGGGTTCCGTTGCTCCGGCGGTCGTTCTCCCCTCCTCCCCAAAACAGCGGAACGTGTGCCCCGGCGGGTCTACCCCCCTAGAATTCTCCGCGCGAGGGTGCACCAATGTAACTTTTCATTCTTTTAGGTTTGTTTAGTACATATACACATGTATAACCAAGATTGGGACCCTTTGGCACATATACCCACAGCTAGAGCCATTATCACACGATCGAGGGTGTGCGTGATCTACTGGTTAGGGTTAGGTGTAGGGTTAGGGCTAGGGTTTAGGGGCTAGGGCTAGGGTTTAGGTTAAAGGGTAAGTATTTATGGTTAGGTATAGGTTTAGGGTTTAGGGTTAGGGTTAGGGTTTATGATGCATGGTTCTGCAGCTCCGACGTCGTGGTTTAGGGATTTAGAGGGGTTTAGGGCTCGAAGCCTCCCCAGTTTAGGGTTTAGGGTTTAGGGGAGCTAATTTTGCACCATTAGACCTTGCACCACACTTTGACACATAGCATAGGCCCACATGCAAGATTTGGTGGGGTTCCGGTGCTCCGGCGGTCGTTATCCCCCTCCTCCCCCCAAAACAGCGGAACGTGTGCCCCGGCGGGTCTACCCCCCTAGATTTCTCCACGCGAGGGTGTACCAATGTAACTTTTCATTCTTTTAGGTTTGTTTAGTACATATACACATGTAGAACCAAGATTGGGACCCTTTGGCACATATACCCGCAGCTAGAGCCATTATCACACGATCGAGGGTGTGCCTGATCTACTGGTTAGGGTTAGGTGTAGGGTTAGGGCTAGGGTTTAGGGGCTAGGGCTAGGGTTTAGGTTAAAGGGTAAGTATTTATGGTTAGGTATAGGTTTAGGGTTTAGGGTTAGGGTTAGGGTTTATGATGCATGGTTCTGCAGCTCCGGCGTCGTGGTTTAGGGATTTAGAGGGGTTTAGGGCTCGAAGCCTCCCCAGTTTAGGGTTTAGGGTTTAGGGGAGCTACTTTTGCACCATTAGACCTTGCACCACACTTTGACACATAGCATAGGCCCACATGCAAGATTTGGTGGGGTTCCGGTGCTCCGGCGGTCGTTATCCCCCTCCTCCCCCCAAAACAGCGGAACGTGTGCCCCGGCGGGTCTACCCCCTAGATTTCTCCGCGCGAGGGTGCACCAATGTAACTTTTCATTCTTTTAGGTTTGTTTAATACATATACACATGTAGAACCAAGATTGGGACCCTTTGGCACATATACCCGCAGCTAGAGCCATTATCACACGATCGAGGGTGTGCGTGATCTACTGGTTAGGGTTAGGTGTAGGGTTAGGGCTAGGGTTTAGGGGCTAGGGCTAGGGTTTAGGTTAAAGGGTAAGTATTTATGGTTAGGTATAGGTTTAGGGTTTAGGGTTAGGGTTAGGGTTTATGATGCATTGTTCTGCAGCTCCGGCGTCGTGGTTTAGGGATTTAGAGGGGTTTAGGGCTCGAAGCCTCCCCAGTTTAGGGTTTAGGGTTTAGGGGAGCTACTTTTGCACCATTAGACCTTGCACCACACTTTTACACATAGCATCGGCCCACATGCAGGATTTGGTGGGGTTCCGGTGCTCCGGCGGTCGTTATCCCCCTCCTCCCCAAAACAGCTGATCGTGGGCCACTGCGGGTCTACACCAGAGACTTCTCAGCGCGAGGGTGCACCAATGTAACTTTTCATTCTTTTAGGTTTGTTTAGTACATATACACATGTAGAACCAAGATTGGGACCCTTTGGCACATATACCCGCAGCTAGAGCCATTATCACACGATCGAGGGTGTGCCTGATCTACTGGTTAGGGTTAGGTGTAGGGTTAGGGCTAGGGTTTAGGGGCTAGGGCTAGGGTTTAGGTTAAAGGGTAAGTATTTATGGTTAGGTATAGGTTTGGGGTTTAGGGTTAGGGGTTAGGGTTTATGATGCATGGTTCTGCAGCTCCGGCGTCGTGGTTTAGGGATTTAGAGGGGTTTAGGGCTCGAAGCCTCCCCAGTTTAGGGTTTAGGGTTTAGGGGAGCTACTTTTGCACCATTAGACCTTGCACCACACTTTGACACATATCATAGGCCCACATGCAAGATTTGGTGGGGTTCCGGTGCTCCGGCGGTCGTTATCCCCCTCCTCCCCCCAAAATAGCGGAACGTGTGCCCCGGCGGGTCTACCCCATAGATTTCTCCGCGCGAGGGTGCACCAATGTAACTTTTCATTCTTTTAGGTTTGTTTAGTACATATACACATGTAGAACCAAGATTGGGACCCTTTGGCACATATACCCGCAGCTAGAGCCATTATCACACGATCGAGGGTGTGCCTGATCTACTGGTTAGGGTTAGGTGTAGGGTTAGGGCTAGGGTTTAGGGGCTAGGGCTAGGGTTTAGGTTAAAGGGTAAGTATTTATGGTTAGGTATAGGTTTAGGGTTTAGGGTTAGGGTTAGGGTTTATGATGCATGGTTCTGCGACTCGGCGTCGTGGTTTAGGGATTTAGAGGGGTTTAGGGCTCGAAGCCTCCCCAGTTTAGGGTTTAGGGTTTAGGGGAGCTACTTTTGCACCATTAGACCTTGCATCACACTTTGACACATAGCATAGGCCCACATGCAAGGTTTGGTGGGGTTCCGTTGCTCCGGCGGTCGTTCTCCCCTCCTCCCCAAAACAGCGGAACGTGTGCCCCGGCGGGTCTACCCCCCTAGAATTCTCCGCGCGAGGGTGCACCAATGTAACTTTTCATTCTTTTAGGTTTGTTTAGTACATATACACATGTATAACCAAGATTGGGACCCTTTGGCACATATACCCACAGCTAGAGCCATTATCACACGATCGAGGGTGTGCCTGATCTACTGGTTAGGGTTAGGTGTAGGGTTAGGGCTAGGGTTTAGGGGCTAGGGCTAGGGTTTAGGTTAAAGGGTAAGTATTTATGGTTAGGTATAGGTTTAGGGTTTAGGGTTAGGGGTTAGGGTTTATGATGCATGGTTCTGCAGCTCCGGCGTCGTGGTTTAGGGATTTAGAGGGGTTTAGGGCTCGAAGCCTCCCCAGTTTAGGGTCTAGGGTTTAAGGGAGCTACTTTTGCACCATTAGACCTTGCACCACACTTTGACACATAGCATAGGCCCACATGCAAGATTTGGTGGGGTTCCGGTGTTCCGGCGGTCGTTCTCCCCCTCCTCCCCCAAAACAGCGGAACGTGTGCCCCGGCGGGTCTACCCCCCTAGATTTCTCCGCGCGAGGGTGCACCAATGTACTTTTTCATTCTTTTAGGTTTGTTTAGGACATATACACATGGAGAACCAAGATTGGGACCCTTTGGCACATACACCCGCAGCTCGAGCCATTATCACACGATCGACGGTGTGCCTGATCTACTGGTTAGGGTTCGGCGTAGGGTTAGGGCTAGGGTCTAGGGGGTAGGGCTAGGGTTTAGTTTGAAGGTAAGTATTTATGGTTAGGTATAGGTTTAGGGTTTACGGTTAGGGTTAGGGTTTATGATGCATGGTTCTGCAGCTCCGGCGTCGTGGTTTAGGGATTTAGAGGGGTTTAGGGCTCGAAGCCTCCCCAGTTTAGGGTTTAGGGTTTAGGGGAGCTACTTTTGCACCATTAGACCTTGCATCACACTTTGACACATAGCATTGGCCCACATGCAAGGTTTGGTGGGGTTCCGGTGCTCCGGCGGACGTTCTCCCCCTCCTCCCCCCAAAACAGCGGAACATGTGCCCCGGCGGGTCTACCCCCCTAGATTTCTCCGCGCGAGGGTGCACCAATGTAACTTTTCATTCTTTTAGGTTTGTTTAGTACATATACACATGGAGAACCAAGATTGGAACCCTTTGGCACATATACCCGCAGCTAGAGCCATTATCACACGATCGACGGTGTGCCTGATCTACTGGTTAGGGTTAGGTGTAGGGTTAGGGCTAGGGTTTAGGTTAAAGGTAAGTATTTATGGTTAGGTATAGGTTTAGGGTTTAGGGTTAGGGTTAGGGTTTATGATGCATGGTTCTGCAGCTCCGGTGTCGTGGTTTAGGGGTTTAGAGGGGTTTAGGGCTCGAAGCCTCCCCAGTTTAGGGTTTAGGGTTTAGGGGAGCTACTTTTGCACCATTACACCTTGCACCACACTTTGACACATAGCATAGGCCCACATGCAAGATTTGGTGGGGTTCCGGTGCTCCGGCGGTTGTTCTCCCCCTCCTCCCCCCAAAACAGCGAAACGTGTGCCCCGGCGGGTCTAACCCCCTAGATTTCTCCGCGCGAGGGTGCACCAATGTACTTTTTCATTCTTTTAGGTTTGTTTAGGACATATACACATGGAGAACCAAGATCTACCCCCCTAGATTTCACCGCGCGAGGGTGTGCCTGATCTACCGGTTAGGGTTAGGTGTAGGGTTAGGGCTAGGGTTTAGGGGGTAGGGCTAGGGTTTAGGTTCAAGGTAAGGATTTATGGTTAGGTATAGGTTTAGGGTTTAGGGTTAGGGTTAGGGTTTATGATGCATGGTTTTGTAGCTCCGGTGTGTCAGCTCCGGTGTGTCAGCACGTGTAGTCACTGACTACTGCCGGCCTGGCATGACAGGATACGATCTGCTGAGGAGGGTCAAGGTAAAGATATTTGCATAGCCTTTATTCTTGCTCTGATAATTTGAGCATGCATTCATTCATTTCATAGCATGGTACACATTTTCCTCCTTCTCTTCACGATCGAGTCTTATTTACGGCTTTCTCTCAAGGATCAGACCCTCGTGAAAATACAAATACAATAATTGTACAAGTTAGTAGTTGTATTCTATGTAACCTCCTACAATGGTTTTGAGTGAACCAAAGCATACTATATCTAGCCTCAAATCCCTTATATCAATGTCAGCAATAAAGGGTACAAAAATAATCCTAGAACCCTGCCGCACGGCAAAGAGGCCCCGCACGGCAAAGGCGCTTTGCCGCACGGCAAAGAACCCCGCACGGCAAAGAGCGCGGATAAGGCATGGTCGGGACGCGCCTGAGCCACAGAACAAGCCCAGCTCGACTCGCGCCTGTGCCCCCCTTCCACGCCGCCGCCACCGCCCGCTGCTGCTTGGCCCACCCGCGCGCCGCCGGAGTCGCGCCCACGCCGCCACCACAACCACTGCCGCGGGCCCCTCCCCTAGCTGCTGCTACCGCACGCCCCCAGCTCCTGCTCGCGCGCCCCTGCTCGCCGCCGCTTGCCCCTCCCTCGCCGCCGCCCGTGCTGCTGCTCGCGTCTCCCCTAGCCGACGCCGCTTGCCCCTCCTCCGCCGCCGCCCGTGCTGCTGCTGCTGCTCGCGGTTGCCTCCAACTCCGGCCGCCGCCTCCTCCTCTGATTTCGGGAGGTCCTCCACCCGGCCTGCTTCCCCGACCCGACGCCCTGCTGCCCATCGATCCCTAGCGCCCATGCATCTGCCCATCTCTGCAGCAAATTGAAGGTGAGGAATGTAGATAAATTGTTGTGAAGTTTGGAAATTTATGGGCTATTTGTGTGATATTTGGAAATCTATGGGTTGTTTGTGTGTTAAATTGAAATGAAAACTACTATTTGTGTGATATTTTGACATGAGCCGGTATCTTATTCATATCATGCATGAAGTTAAAATACTTTGCCTTATGCCTTTGGATGGATCAAGATAAGACACTTGAATGAGGCATAATTTAGTGTTGACTTGAATGACTAATTCATTTTTCCGCATCTGCAGGCGATGCTTCGGGGTGGACACAGGGGCCGGCGTTGTCGGGCTGTTTGAGGAGCGTTGCTGAGAGTGACCATTTTTCTGGAGGGGATTTTGCCGGCGGGTCGTTGGTCTTCTTCACCGGCAGTCGATCACGCTTCGAGGGTGAGAATCCGTTTGCCTCTCTTGTACCTAGGTTTTTTTTGTGTCTAGATCACCAAGTCTGTCGCGATACCTAGGCGTCTCTTCCCGACCGTAAGGGCTACGCGGATAAATATGCATTAGTGGTCTCGCATATTATGAACCGTAACTCTTACGGCATTTATCGGGATATCCGGCGGATGCGTAGTTGGGTACGTTCTCCCTGCTCTACCCCGATCCGAGATAGGATTTCGGTAGCGCCTCCCCGTTGTTCTCCGGATGCACACCCCTGATGTCTACGCCCCCTCCTTTTCCTGTAGACAGTGTTGGGCCTCCAAGAGCAGAGGTTTGTAGAACAGCAGCAAGTTTCCCTTAAGTGGATCACCCAAGGTTTATCGAACTCAGGGAGGAAGAGGTCAAAGATATCCCTCTCATGCAACCCTGCAACCACAAAGCAAGAAGTCTCTTGTGTCCCCAACACACCTAATAGGTGCACTAGTTCGGCGAAGAGATAGTGAAATACAGGTGGTATGAATAAGTATGAGCAGTAGCAACGGTGCCAGAAAATAGCTTGCTGGCGTGTAGTTGATGGTGGTAGTATTGCAGCAGTAGTAACGCAGTAAAACAGTAAATAAACAGCGATAGCAGTATTTAGGAACAAGGCCTAGGGATTACACTTTCACTAGTGGACACTCTCAACATCGATCACATAACAGAATAGATAAATGCATACTCTACACTCTTGTTGGATGATGAACACATTGCGTAGGATTACACGAACCCTCAATGCCGGAGTTAACAAGCTCCACAATTCAATGTTCATATTTAAGTAACCTTAGAGTGCATGAAAGATCAAATCGACTAAACCAAGTACTAACATAGCATGCACACTGTCACCTTCATGCTTATGTAGGAGGAATAGTACACATCAATACTATCATAGCAATAGTTAACTTCGCAATCTACAAGAGATCATGATCATAGCATAAACCAAGTACTAACACGGATGCACACACTGTCACCATTACATCGTGCAGGAGGAATAAAACTACTTTAATAACATTGCTAGAGTAGCACATAGATAAATTGTGATACAAACACATTGCAATCATAAAGAGATATAAATAAGCACCTCACTATGCCATTCATAACAGTGAATAAGTATTCTGTGAAATATAGCCTAAGAGACCCACACGGTGCACACACTGTCACCTTTACACACGTGGGACAAGGAGTCTCCGGAGATCACATAAGTAAAATTCACTTGACTAGCATAACGACATCTAGATTACAAGCATCATCATATGAATCTCAATCATGTAAGGCAGCTCATGAGATTATTGTATTGAAGTACATAGGAGAGAGATGAACCACATAGCTACCGGTACAGCCCCGAGCCTCGATGGAGAACTACTCCCTCCTCATGGGAGCAGCAGCGGTGATGAAGATGGCGGTGGTGATGGCAGCGGTGTCGATGGAGAAGCCTTCCGGAACAGAGACTCCTGTCCCCCAGATCTTGGCTTCGCGATGGCGGCGGCTCTGGAAGGTTTCTGTGGGTTTCGTCGAACGTCTCAGGGTTTTCGATCCAGGGGCTTTATATAGGCGAAGAGGCGGCGTCAGAGGGTCGAAGGGGCGACCACACCATATGGCGGCGCGACCAGGGCCTGGGCCGCGCCGGCCTATGGTCTGGGGGCTCAGTGCCCCCCCTCTGGTCCTTCCCGGGTGTTCTGGATGCTTCCGGTGAAAATAGGAACCTGGGCGTTGATTTCATCCGATTCCGAGAATATTTCGTTACTAGGATTTCTGAAACCAAAAACAGCAGAAAACAGGAACTGGCACTTCGGCATCTTGTTAATAGGTTAGTTCCAGAAAATGCACGAATATGACATAAAGTGTGCATAAAACATGTAGATAACATCAATAATGTGGCATGGAACATAAGAAATTATCGATACGTCGGAGACGTATCAGCATCCCCAAGCTTAGTTCTGCTCGTCCCGAGCAGGTAAAACGATAACACAGATAATTTCTGGAGTGACATGCCATCATAACCTTGATCATACTATTTGTAAAGCATATGTAATGAATGCAGCAATCCAAGACAATGGTAATGACATGAGTAAACAACTGAATCATAAAGCAAAGACTTTTCATGAATAGTACTTAAAGACAAGCATCAATAAGTCTTGCATAAAAGTTAACTCATAAAGCAATAAATCAAAGTAAAGGCATTGAAGCAACACAAAGGAAGATTAAGTTTCAGCGGTTGCTTTCAACTTGTAACATATATATCTCATGGATATTGTCAACATAGAGTAATATAATAAGTGCAATATGCAAGTATGTAGGAATCAATGCACAGTTCACACAAGTGTTTGCTTCTTGAGGTGGAGAGAAATAGGTGAACTGACTCAACAATAAAAGTAAAAGAATGGTCCTTCAAAGAGGAAAGCATCGATTGCTATATTTGTGCTAGAGCTTTGATTTTGAAAACATAAAGAGAGCATAAAAATAAAGTTTTGAGAGGTGTATGTTGTTGTCAACGAATGGTAGCGGGTACTCTAACCCCCTTGCCAGACAAACCTTCAAAGAGCGGCTCCCATTTTATTTTATTTTGGGTGGCACTCCTTCCAACCTTTCTTTCACAAACCATGGCTAACCGAATCCTCGGGTGCCTGCCAACAATCTCATACCATGAAGGAGTGCCTTTTTATTTTATTTTTATTATGATGACACTCCTCCCAACTATTGCTTACACAGGCCATGGCTAACCGAATCCTTCGGGTGCCGTCCAACAATCACATACCATGGAGGAGTGTCTATTTTTGTTAATTAATTTGGGACTGGGAATCCCATTGCCAGCTCTTTTTGCAAAATTATTGGATAAGCGGATGAAGCCACTAGTCCATTGGTGAAAGTTGCCCAACAAGATTGAAAGATAAACGCCACATACTTCCTCATGAGCTATAAAACATTGACACAAATCAGAGGTGATAAATTTTGAATTGTTTAAAGGTAGCACTCAAGCAATTTACTTTGGAATGGCGGAGAAATACCATGTAGTAGGTAGGTATGGTGGACACAAATGGCATAGTGTTGTTTGGCTCAAGGATTTGGATGCATGAGAAGTATTCCCTCTCGATACAAGGTTTAGGCTAGCAAGGCTTATTTGAAACAAACACAAGGATGAACCGGTGCAGCAAAACTCACATAAAAGACATATTGAAAACATTATAAGACTCTACACCGTCTTCCTTGTTGTTCAAACTCAATACTAGAAATTATCTAGACCTTAGAGAGACCAAATATGTAAACCAAATTTTAGCATGCTCTATGTATTTTTTCATTAATAGGTGCAAAGCATATGATGCAAGAGCTTAAACATGAGCACAACAATTTCCAAGTATCACATTATCCAAGTCATTTTAGCAATTACTACATGTATCATTTTCCAATTCCAACCATATAACAATTTAACGAAGAAGAAACTTCGCCATGAATACTAAAAGCTAAGAACACATGTGTTCATATGAACCAGCGGAGCGTGTCTCTCTCCCACACAAGCATTTATTCAAACAAAAGCAAAAACAAAAGCACACAGACGCTCCAAGCAAAGCACATAAGATGTGATGGAATAAAAATATAGTTTCAGGGGAGGAACCTGATAATGTTGTCGATGAAGAAGGGGATGCCTTGGGCATCCCCAAGCTTAGATGCTTGAGTCTTCTTGAAATATGCAGGGATGGACCACCGGGGCATCCCCAAGCTTAGAGCTTTCACTCTTCTTGATCATAGTATATCATCCTCCTCTCTTGACCCTTGAAAACTTCCTTCACACCAAACTTCTCATAAACTTCATTAGAGGGGTTAGTACATAATCAAAAACTCACATGTTCAGAGGTGACACAATCATTCTTAACACTTCTGGACATTGCCCAAAGCTACTGGAAGGTAGTGGAACAAAGAAATCCATCCAACACAGCAAAAGAGGCAATGCGAAATAAAAGGCAGAATCTGTCAAAACAGAACAGTCCGTAAAGACGAATTTTAAAATGGCACCAGACTTGCTCAAATGAAAATGTTCATATTGAATGAAAGTTGCATAAATATCTGAGGATCACTCACGTAAATTGGCATAATTTTCTGAGTTACCTACAGAGAATTAGGCCCAGATTCGTGACAGCAAGAAATCTGTTTTTGCGCAGTAATCCAAATCTAGTATCAACCTTTCTATCAAAGACTTTACTTGGCACAACAAAACACAAAACTAAGATAAGGAGAGGTTGCTACAGTAGTAAACAACTTCCAAGACACAAATATAAAACAAAGTACTGTAGCAAAATAACACATGGGTTATCTCCCAAGAAGTTCTTTCTTTATAGCCATTAAGATGGGCTCAGCTGTTTTAATGACGCACTCGCAAGAAATAGTATTTGAAGCAAAAGAGAGCATCAAGAGGCAAATTCAAAACACATTTAAGCCTAACATGCTTCCTATGCAAAGGAATCTTGTAAATAAACAAGTTCATGAAGAGCAAAGTAACAAGCATAGGAAGATAAAACAAGTGTAGCTTCAAAAATTTCAGCACATAGAGAGGTGTTTTAGTAACATGAAAATTTCTACAACCATATTTTCCTCTCTCATAATAAATTTCAGTAGCATCATGAGCAAACTCAACAATATAACTATCACATAAATCATGAGTCTCATGCATAAAATTATTACTCTCCACATAAGCATAATCAATTTTATTAGTTGTAGTGGGAGCAAATTCAACAAAGTAGCTATCATTATTATTCTCATCATCAAATATAGGAGGCATATTGTAATCATAATCAAATTTATCCTCCATAACAGGCGGCAACAAAAGACTACTATCATTATAATCATCATAAATAGGAGGTAAAGAATCATCAAAGTAAATTTCCTCCTCAATTCTTGGGGGACTAAAAAGATCATGCTCATCAAAACCAGCTTCCCCAAGCTTAGAATTTTCCATAGCATTAGCAACAATAGTGTTCAAAGCATTTATATCAATAACATTCCCATTAGCATGCATATAAAGTTCCATGGGTTTTTTAATTTTCTCTTCAAACACATCATGTCCTAATTCAAGATAAAGTTCATAAAGATCTCTCATATTTTTGTTGTTTTCCATTATGCCTTACTAGTGTAAACAAGAAACAAAAAGATGCAATTGCAGGATCTAAAGGAAATAGCTTTGAGTACTTACGGCGCCGGAAAATAGCTTAGTAGCCGAGATCCGGAGTGTGAGTACCTTTTACCTTTCCTCCCCGGCAACGGCGCCAGAAAATAGCTTGATGTCTACGCCCCCTCCTTTTCCTGTAGACAGTGTTGGGCCTCCAAGAGCAGAGGTTTGTAGAACAGCAGCAAGTTTCCCTTAAGTGGATCACCCAAGGTTTATCGAACTCAGGGAGGAAGAGGTCAAAGATATCCCTCTCATGCAACCCTGCAACCACAAAGCAAGAAGTCTCTTGTGTCCCCAACACACCTAATAGGTGCACTAGTTCGGCGAAGAGATAGTGAAATACAGGTGGTATGAATAAGTATGAGCAGTAGCAACGGTGCCAGAAAATAGCTTGCTGGCGTGTAGTTGATGGTGGTAGTATTGCAGCAGTAGTAACGCAGTAAAACAGTAAACAAACAGCGATAGCAGTATTTAGGAACAAGGCCTAGGGATTACACTTTCACTAGTGGACACTCTCAACATCGATCACATAACAGAATAGATAAATGCATACTCTACACTCTTGTTGGATGATGAACACATTGCGTAGGATTACACGAACCCTCAATGCCGGAGTTAACAAGCTCCACAATTCAATGTTCATATTTAAGTAACCTTAGAGTGCATGAAAGATCAAATCGACTAAACCAAGTACTAACATAGCATGCACACTGTCACCTTCATGCTTATGTAGGAGGAATAGTACACATCAATACTATCATAGCAATAGTTAACTTCGCAATCTACAAGAGATCATGATCATAGCATAAACCAAGTACTAACACGGATGCACACACTGTCACCATTACATCGTGCAGGAGGAATAAAACTACTTTAATAACATTGCTAGAGTAGCACATAGATAAATTGTGATACAAACACATTGCAATCATAAAGAGATATAAATAAGCACCTCACTATGCCATTCATAACAGTGAATAAGTATTCTGTGAAATATAGCCTAAGAGACCCACACGGTGCACACACTGTCACCTTTACACACGTGGGACAAGGAGTCTCCGGAGATCACATAAGTAAAATTCACTTGACTAGCATAACGACATCTAGATTACAAGCATCATCATATGAATCTCAATCATGTAAGGCAGCTCATGAGATTATTGTATTGAAGTACATAGGAGAGAGATGAACCACATAGCTACCAGTACAGCCCCGAGCCTCGATGGAGAACTACTCCCTCCTCATGGGAGCAGCAGCGGTGATGAAGATGGCGGTGGTGATGGCAGCGGTGTCGATGGAGAAGCCTTCCGGGGGCACTTCCCCATTCCGGCGGCGTGCCGGAACAGAGACTCCTGTCCCCCAGATCTTGGCTTCGCGATGGCGGCGGCTCTGGAAGGTTTCTGTGGGTTTCGTCGAACGTCTCAGGGTTTTCGATCCAGGGGCTTTATATAGGCGAAGAGGCGGCGTCAGAGGGTCGAAGGGGCGACCACACCATATGGCGGCGCGGCCAGGGCCTGGGCCGCGCCGGCCTATGGTCTGGGGGCCCAGTGCCCCCCCTCTGGTCCTTCCCGGGTGTTCTGGATGCTTCCGGTGAAAATAGGAACCTGGGCGTTGATTTCATCCGATTCCGAGAATATTTCGTTACTAGGATTTCTGAAACCAAAAACAGCAGAAAACAGGAACTGGCACTTCAGCATCTTGTTAATAGGTTAGTTCCAGAAAATGCACGAATATGACATAAAGTGTGCATAAAACATGTAGATAACATCAATAATGTGGCATGGAACATAAGAAATTATCGATACGTCGGAGACGTATCAACCCCTCTCGGCTTTTTGCTGAGACGTGTATCGGGAGAGCAGCGGGGAGGTGCTGCCGAAATTCTGTCTTGGATCGGGGTAGAGCTGGGAGAACGTACTCAATCTACGGATCCGGCGGCTGCTAGGAGCCCACCTAGTAGAGTTTCAGGTTGATGCACGCGTAAAATAAATAAATATATGATGCATTTATTTCGTATTTGATATATAAATGCTATGTTCATCTGTTTTGTTGCTGATTAGAGGATGGATAATCGTGGCTGGATGTACGATGGCAGAATCAGTCAGTGGAACTATACTGATGAATGGGGAGAAAAGACCGAGCAGTTTGTGGATAGGGCGTTTGCCATCCCTAGCAGACCTATAAGTGTTTGGTGCCCTTGTAGTAAGTGCGCTAACCGAAAGGCACAGGACAAGGAAACTATGAGTATGCACCTGATCAAGTTTGGGTTCACACCGTCCTACAGGATTTGGACTTACCATGGAGAAAAGGCAAAGAAACGTGCTAGGAAGGAGGTGCGGCAGATTCAACCTGGGGGGGAATATGACACTGGTTTTGATAGGTGCTTAGAAAACTTGGCTAATGGTAATGTGCCTGAAAGCTCTCATGTAGAGGTGGAGACACCTCAGGATGCGGAGACAAGTGAGGACCCGGAGGAAAACACAAAGGAGTATTATGAGGCTCTGTTTGCTTCGCAGAAACCCCTACATGAAAATACAGAGGTTACCCAACTAGATGCCATCGCTCGCCTTATGGCCTTGAAGTGCCATAGGAACTTGTGCAGAGATGGGTTCGATGAACTTCTGGTCATCGTAGGCAGCCTTCTGCCGAAAGGGCACCTCTTGCCGCAAAACTTCTACTATTCGACCAAATTGCTCAGTGACCTTAAGATGTCATCTCAGCAGATGCACGCTTGTCCAAAGGGATGCATGCTATTCAGAGAGGAGCACGCTGACACAAATTATTGCATCAAATGCAATTCCTCTAGGTACTTTGAGGTAGACCGCAATGGTGATGGTCAGAAGAGGCAGACCACGGTTGCCAAGAATATCCTCCGCTATCTTCCAGTTCTACCGAGGATCCAGCGGCTCTTCATGACCGAGGATACTGTCCAGCAGATGAGGTGGGCCGTGGAAGGAAACAGATACACCGGCAAGATGATACATCCGTCGGATGGTACTGCATGGAAGAACTTTGTCAAGAAATTTCCACTGAAAGCAGGTGACCCGAGGAGCGTAGCAGTTGCGATATCAACCGATGGGTTCAATCCATATGGTATGTCGGCTGCAGTATACAGTTGTTGGCCAGTGTTTGTTATTCCCATGAACCTCCCCCTGGCGTTTGCATGAGATCAGAGAACATGTTTGTGTCGATGATAATCCCAGTGCCCAAATACCCGGGCAAGAACATGAATGTGTACCTGGAACCGCTGGTGGATGACTTGGTTCGTGGCTGGGAAGGTCGCGGGATCCGAACATATGACGCATCAAAGAAGGAGTACTTCGATATGTATGTGTGGTACCACACGTCCCTGCATGACCTGCCAGCACGTGCTTTGTTCTGCGGGTGGTGTACACATGGGAAGTGGCCTTGCCCACAGTGCAGACAGGCCGTGACTTTCTTCTGGCTAAACAAGGGAGGCAAGTATTCATGCTTTGATGAAGCTCGACAGTTCCTTGAGCGGAGGCATGCATACAGGAGTGATGTAAAGAGTTTCAAGAAAGGCCGTGTTGTCCGTGGCCCGAAGCCAATTCCGAAGACCGGAACGGAAATCAAGGCCGAGTTAGATGCTCTTCAGCCTAGCCCTGATGGGAATGGTTTCTTGGGATATGGGGAGACACACCAATGGACTCACAAGCCGTGCTTATGGAAGCTCCCTTACTTTGAGTTTCTCTTGGTACATGTTAATTTTTGGCATTTCGTTATCGCAATTTTGTCATTATCAAAATTATTATCACATACATATTGATGTTGTCGTTTCATGGTGCAGCTCGTTCCAGTATGAAGACCCGTCGCAGAGACCGCCACGTGGGTACTCGAACATCCTTGGGGGCCTACTTAGATGGTATTTCCCTGGGATAGTCAATTTCCCTACTGGTGGCTGCGACGTAGCTTGGAGGTGGGCGCACTACAGCCTCGCGGAAGATCCTCTTGGCCGCGGCACCGCGGCGGATTTGGTTGTTGCCAAATTCTGGGTACGTGACTTTTGACTTCTTACCATTCATGCACTCTCCTTGGTTCACAATAATTGCACTAATGCCCCTTGTTTTACCTATGTGCATGGTTGCAGAAATACTTCAAGAGGGCCGAGGGCAAGGAGAATGCGTGCGATGATGTCCTACACCAGCTTGCAAGGAAGAGGGTGACTGGCATGCACTAATGTCAACACCCGGATTTTTAAGTCCGAATGCCTATTATGTCATACATCGCAATCCCAGGAATATTGTTGTTGCGAGGCATAATAGTTAAGTATCACAGTCATCATTCATTACAAACCATAAGTCTTACAAATTGGAATCACATGATCCATATTACACGAATAGTTGATCTATTGATCAACGAACAAACACAAGTTCATAGTTCAACATAGTGGAAGCGTAAGATACAAGGACTCTCTAGTCCACAGGCCAACGCTTGACGTCGGAAGGCGCTTAGTTGTCGTAGGCGTCCTGCTGGTCATCTCCTTGGTCATCTTCATACTCTGGCCATTTGAATAGCCAGGGGCAAAGCCGTGAGTACGTTGAGTACTCGCAAACTAATACTAATGTAAGTGCTAGACATTCTAGTATGGTTTGCTAAGCTCTAGTTTATTTGCCTAAAGCTAGTTTTAGTTCACAAAGTTTTGAGAAAAACTTATTCAAGTGCTAACTAACTCAAGTGGGAACATTAGTGTCATTCCCACCATTTCAAGTGGTGATTTAAATTCAATTCACCACAAGTCATTTTACCATCATCTTTCAACATCATTTTCAAAGATATGACATTGGAAACTGTATGGCCTTTCCAACCGTCCGTAACCGTGGACGCGGCTATTCGAATAGGTTTACACTCTGCAGAGGTTGCACACTTGTGCCACAACATTTGATTTCATCCGTCGGGATTACCCCGAATCATCGTAACACAGTACGCGGATCATCAACCATAACCTTTCACTTACAAATCCTAGTATGAGCACCTCTCCCCATGAGCTTGGCCTCCCAGTGAAGACCAACTGTCAACCTGGGAACTGCACAGGGCTTGGGCCGGACATTCACCTCGTTTCGCATCATATCATATCATTTCTTTTGTTGTAGAGGCAGCTTTCGGCATAACCCCGATGACTCTTGTTTAGAGGGAACCCATACTAAGACGCATAAACTTCCAGTTAAGCCCTACCCATAATCAGGTATTGTGGGGGTACTTAATAATTGGAAAGGTATCGCATTCAAACCAACATCATTGTTTATCAAAAATCACCATCTTCTCTTGTTCATATTCACCTTCAAAAATCATTCAATGGAATGCATCTTCATTCCAAGGTTTCAAAATCACTTCAAATTCACATTGTTCCCATCTAGAGTAGTCAAGTTTTAATTCATTAGCACTAGCTCTAATTCATGAGGGGTGCTAACTTGCTTTGCTTGGAGGAGACTAACTCACTACTCTAGTAATCAAGTTGTACTTGGACCAAAGTTAACTATAAAAGTAACTCATTTAGAAAACAAGTAAAAACTTGTAAAGTCAAAACTTGGGATAGGCTTATGTAAGAAAAGGTAAGATTCATGTTGCCTTGCCCCAAAGGGGCTTTGCACTTTGCAAGAATATTAGCTTGCATTGGTAATAGCTTGCCTTGGTAGTTCTCAAACTGTTCCTCCTCCTCCTCTTGGTAGCAACCTTCTTCTTCGGTGTACTCTCCGGTGCTACCATCTAAATTTGAATACGAGTATAATTACTCACTAATTCAATGGCTATTCCATACATCACATATAACACACAAACTACTCTATGCACACAAATAAATTAACTAGAGTACATGGGTTGTGGGGTTTAAATAGAATTCACTTCTTTGTATTTAATATGTAAATGATAGTTTCCATAGGGTTCTTGAGAAATAATTTCCTCTCATTGAAATCTTCTTAAGATTTAATTTCTCACACAATCATGCATGAACTCATATTGACCTAAGTCAAATGTTCATCATCATCATTGGTGAAAATGATTTAAATGAGGTAGATCACCTCATACTATTTAAATAACACTATATTTGATTTAAATCTCAAGTAATTCATATAAGAGAGTTTGGGACCATGGGTCCAAACATCCCATGAATTCATGTGAGACAAGTTTAAGTGAAGTGTAAGACTCCACATAATTTACCTTAATAGTTTTGGACAATATCCACTAGTTAAACTAGCCATAATATCCATTCATTAAACCATGGCATGATCATACAGAGTGACCCCACCATGTTATTGCATAAACAATTAGTGTAAGTCAAATGTGAGCTATTAGAGTTGGAATTAACTTAATATCTATTTTGGTTGATTTTTAAGAATTATTTGAATAGAGAAAAGTCTCTGTATTGTTATTTTTATCGCATTTATTCTACAAAGAATCTGGCCATGAGGCCAGTGGCATTGGCTAGATAATTTCAGTAGCTTTCCAACCATATAAAGTTCACTAAATTTGGTTTAGCCAATTTGAATCTATTGAATTTCAAAGTAGGGGCAGTATTGAAATTCATTTGATATTATTTAAACGGGATTTGAATTAAACAGGCCGGCGGGAAAACTAACTGGGCCGAAATGATTTAAAACGGCCCAAGCCAGCCCACCACGCGTCTGTGCCCGCGTGGGCTGCCTGACCAGGGGGTCCCGCATGTCAGCGAGTCTTAAAACCCGAAGCGGTATGGATGAATAAGATGCGTTGGATTAGATGGCAGATCGACGGTCGTGGTGCATCGTCGTCTCCGACAAGAACCCGACGATGCGGCGGCGGCAGAAGGGGGTCGGTGGGCTAACCAGGGCTCCAGCGAGGGATGGCAGTATGCTCGGGGAAGGTGTAGTCAACGGCGAAGCTCCTTGTACCGGCGGCGGCTCCTGGAACGGCTCCAATCGACGGCGAGCTTCCGCGGCGTCTGGCGGCAGGGAGGTAGAAATTGGGCGGCGTCAGTGGCTAAGGTCGACGGTGGAGTGGTTCTGGCGGTTGAGTGAGAAGAGGGGAAGGTGATGGTGTGCTCAGATCGACGAGGCGAGGCCTCCTTTTATAGGCGAGCAAGGGTGCTGCGGGGCAGTGGCAAGGTCGACCATGGCGCGGCTGCTCCGGTGGTCTATCGAGCTAGGCGAGGGTGCAGGTGTGTTCGTGGTGTCGCCACGGTCCTCTGAGTGGCGACAGCTTGGTCGGGGAGGGCCTGGCGGTGTCGCGTTTCTTCCATGTCCGTCGCGTCCGCGGCGGACCAGGGTTGGCTTCTCCGGCGACGGCGGGTGCGGGTCGTGGTCGAGAGCGTGTCCAACGGCGTCGCGGTGTCGAGTGCGTGCTCAAGGCGCTCGTAGGGGGTCCAGGGCGTGAGCGAGGTGGCTGCGCGGCGCGTGGCCAGTGCGCGTCCATGGCGCGCATGGTCGCGACGCGAGCGGCATACTGGCGGTTTTGGGCGCGCGTTCTCCGGCGAGCTACGGTGTCTACCTTGACAATGTCCGGTGCTAGGCGGTCCAGTAGAGTGAGGTGGCGAGCTAGGGCAAGGTGGGCAGGGGTGGCGAGCAAGGGAGAGAGGGGAGGCTCGGCATGGTGGCACCATGGCCGGCATGGTGTGTGCATGCATGCTATGCATGCACCACTAGGGTTTCTATGCTGCCTTGTGAGTGAGGGGGACCAGGGGACCAATTGGGGTAGGTTAGGGTAGATTTGTTGGGTTAGATCACTATTTGCTATAGTGTGTAAATAGTGCCATAATTGGAAATTGTGAAAAATGTCTAAATTTGAAATAATTCAAATGGTGCATCTATTTGAAATGTGTGGGTTTAGATAAGTTGTATTTGACCAGAGATGAGTAGAGGTGGTGGTGGAATTTTAGAATTCAAGAATTTGCAAAATTGGCTAAGTGGGGAATGTTCCATATGTTAAAAAGTTTGGACTTTGGATGAGCATGGATCTTGATCCAAGATGATTTTGGCATGGTGATCTTCATCAAAGTTGTTCACCTTGATGTTGACTTTGAAATGGTGCAAAGAGTTAGCAAGAATTAGTTTGGGAAAAATGAATGGCAAGGGCTCAAAGTGGTGATCAGACTAGAATTGTCAAAATTGACCATTATCATATGTGAGTGGGATTTGTGTTTGAGTTTCATTTGAATTGTGAATCTTTGATTCCAAAATCTGTAATAAGTGTTTAATAACATTATTCCACTAATGGTGAAGACCAAATAGGTCTAGGGTCAAAATTTATAAAAATGCCATAGAGCATATGTTAGGGTTTTTAGGGTTTTTCAATTATTGGATTTTTTTCCTCTTGGATTTATTTGGTTGGTGATCTTCATATGATCACACTAGGGTTTTAGAGCATATCAAATACAAGTAATAACAATCATCATGGCATATCACTCAAATGCACAAGTCCTATGCATGGTACTATATGCAAACAGAAAAGTTTTTGTTGGTTTGAAATTTTGTTTTCTGGAATTCTCTAACTTTCTTTTTATTGAAATTTGGGGTGTTACAAAACCTTCCCCCTTACAAAAGATCTCGTCCCGAGATCGAAAAGAAAGTTAGGTACTAAAGAGATCTGGGTACTCCTTCATGAAGTCTTCGCGTTCCCATGTGGCTTCATCCTCGGCATGATTGCTCCATTGGATCTTCAGAAACTTGATGCTTCGGGTGCGGGTGGTTCGGTAAGCTTCTTCCAAGATGCGAATCGGCACTTCGCGGTAAGTCAGATCCTTGTTGATATCCACCGATCTGTGATCGATGTTCTTAAACACTTCGGTCTTCTCCGGGACTTCAAGGCACTTCCGGAGAAGTGAGATGTGAAACACGTCGTGCACAGCCGACATTTCTTCAGGCAACTCCAGTTGATAAGATACTTCACCTCGGCGACTGAGGACTTGGAAAGGTCCGACATAGCGGGGTGCAAGCTTTCCTTTCAGTTGGAACCTTTGCATTCCTTTCAAGGGGGATACTTTGAGATAGACAAAATCTCCGATCTCAAAGGTCATCTCCCGACGTCTTTTGTCGGCGTAGCTCTTCTGTCTGGATTGCGCCGTTTTGAGGTACTCGCGAATCTTGTGGACTTTCTCTTCGGCTTCACGAAGAACGTCTGGGCCGAAGACTTGGCTCTCTCCGACTTCTGACCAGTTCAGGGGGGTACGGCACTTCCTTCCGTACAAGGCTTCAAAGGGGGCCATCTGTAGGCTGGCTTGGTAACTATTGTTGTAAGAGAATTCTGCGTAAGGTAGGCAGTCTTCCCACTTGGATCCGTATTCCAGTACGCATGCTCTAAGCATGTCCTCCAGTATCTGGTTTACTCTCTCAGTCTGTCCGTCGGTCTGAGGGTGATAGGCGGTGCTGAAATTTAGGCGAGTGCCTAGTCCTTCATGCACGTTCTGCCAGAACCTTGAGGTGAACTGTGATCCTCTATCTGACACTATCGATTTGGGGGTTCCGTGCAGAGCGACTATTCTGGAGATGTAAAGTTCAGCTAACTTGGGGCCTTGATAGGTGGTTTTGACTGCGATGAAATGGGCGACTTTGGTCAATCTATCGACCACTACCCATATGGAATCATTGCCTTTGCTGGATTTGGGCAGTCCGGTGATAAAGTCCATTCCTACGAAGTCCCATTTCCATTCCGGAATTTGGAGGGGTTGTAACAGTCCGGCGGGTCGTTGATGTTCTGCCTTGACTCTCTGACAGATGTCACACTTAGCGATATAGCTACCGATCTCTCTCTTCATTCCGTGCCACCAAAATTGTTCTTTTAGGTCCTGGTACATCTTGGTACCTCCGGGGTGGATTGAATAAATGGTGTCATGGGCTTCTTGCAGAATGACTTGTTTCAAGTCAGAGTCCGATGGTACGCAGAGACGTTCTTTGTACCAAAGAACTCCAGCTTCGTCTACGGTGAATCCGAGGGCTTTTCCTGCTGCTATCTATTTCTTGATTCCGTCAATGCTAGCGTTGTCTTTCTGGGCTTCCTTGATCTGACCAACCAAGGTGGGTTGCAGTTCTATGCTGGCTAGGAAACCTTCACTAACAAGTTCGAGTCTGAACTGTTCAAACTCTTGATGCAAGCTGGGCTGTTCGGTTGCGAGCATGGAGTTCAACTGGCACGGCAGTCGACTCAAAGCATCCGCTACCACATTGGCCTTGCCGGGGTGGTAGTGAATCTCCATGTCGTAATCCTTGATCAATTCGATCCATCGGCGTTGTCTCATGTTCAACTCTTTCTGGGTGAATATGTATTTGAGGCTTTTGTGGTCAGAGTAGATCTCGCATCGATTACCCATGAGGTAATGACGCCAAACTTTCAGGGCTAAGACCACGGCTGCCAGCTCGAGGTCATGGGTTGGGTAGTTCTGTTCATGTTGCTTGAGTTGTCTTGAAAGGTAGGATACAACCTTGCCTTCTTGCATAAGCACGCATCCAAGTCCAGTCTTGGAGGCGGCGCAATATACGTCAAAGGGCTTTGCGATATCTGGCATGATCAGGATTGGGGCTGTTGTCAGTCTACTCTTGAGCTGTTGAAAGCTCTCTTCGCATTTGTCGGTCCACTCAAACTTTCTGTCCTTTTTCAGCAGTTGGGTCATTGGTCGAGCGATGCTCGAAAAACCTTCTACAAATCTGCGGTAGTATCCGGCTAATCCAAGAAAAGCGCGGACCTCGGTTTGGGTGGTTGGGGCTTGCCATTCCATAACGGTTTTGATTTTGGCGGGATCTACGGCAATTCCTCCTGCGGACAAGATGTGTCCCAGGAATCCAACTTCTTCCAGCCAAAACTCACACTTGCTAAACTTAGCTTACAACTTGTGCTGCCTAAGGGTTTCTAGGACAATCTCCAAATGTTGTTCATGTTCCTCTTCGGACTTGGAGTAGACGAGGATGTCGTCGATGAAAACAACGACAAACTTGTCCAAAAAGTTCATGAAGATCTTATTCATGAGGTTCATGAAATAAGCGGGGGCATTGGTCAATCCAAACGACATGACGTTGTACTCATACAACCCATATCTGGTGGTAAAGGCAGTTTTTGGAATGTCGGTGGCTCGGATCTTCAGTTGATGGTATCCAGTTCTAAGATCAATCTTGGAGAAAACTTGGGATCCAGTGAGTTGGTCAAACAAGTCTTCGATCTTGGGTAAAGGGTATTTGTTTTTGATGGTGACGTCGTTAAGCTTACGATAGTCCGTGCATAAACGATTTGCACCATCCTTCTTGTCGACAAACAAGACGGGGGATCTCCAAGGGGATGCACTTGGTCTAATCAAACCTTTGGCTAACATGTCATCTATTTGCTTCTTCAGCTCCACAAGCTCGGTTGCGTTCATGCTGTAGGCTCTCTGGGCTATGGGTCCAGTTCCGGGGATTAACTCGATGATAAACTCGATATCCCGATCCGGGGGCATACCGGGTAGATCATCCGGAAACACATCAGGGTAGCGACAAATGACCCTGATTTGATCCAGAGTTGGCTTGGATACACTTTGGTTGCAGGTAAATTTTCTGGGTAGTTTTTCAGAGACGTGCTCAACTACGATACAGATGCTGCTAGTCATGGTTATGGCTTTCTTGGCACAGTCTATCAATCCGTTGTGCTTGGACATCCAGTCCATTCCTAGGACAACTTCCAAACCTTTGGTTCCAAGTATGATTAGATTTGCAAAGAAATCTACATCATGGATTTTGATTGGCACATTTTTGCAAAATTTTCTGGCTTTGGTGGTTGATCCGGGGATTTGGACTATCATAACATGCTTCAAACTGAGGGGTTGAATTTTACTTGTTGATGCAAAGTCTTCGGTGACAAAGGAATGTGATGCTCCGGAATCAAACAACACTCTGGCAGGGATGTGGTTGACAGAAAACATACCCAGTACAACATCGGGTGCTTCCTGGGCTTCTTCGGCGTTCATGTGGTAGAGGCGGCCGTTGCGGTTGTTGGGATTGTTGGGGGCGAACTTCTTGCCGGTGGAGACACGGCGTTGCTGCTGAGCAGGTGCGGCGGTGTTGCCGGCGAGCTTGGCAAGACGCTTGGGACACTCGTTGGAGTAGTGCCCCACTACACCACACTCATAACAAGTGATAGTGGTCTTGTCCTGCTTGTTCGCAACGGGGATGGCATTGCTTCCGGTTCTGGGAGCGGTGTGGGTGTTGGTGTTGTTGTTGTTAGGGGCTCGGGGTGGAGCACGGTTGTAGTTGTTGTTGTTGTAGTTGTTGTTGTAGCCTCCTGGCTTGGAGTTTCCTCCACTCCGGTTCTGATAACCGGGGCGAGAGTTCTGCATCTGTGGCTTATTGTTTCTCGGAGTGAAACCTCCGCTTGAGCTAGGGCGAAACTTTTGGGGGTGGCTTGATCCACTTTGATTTGCCATGCGGCGCTTGCGGTTCTCATTGGCTTGGTTTAACTTGCCCTCCATCTGGATGGCGGAGTCAACAAGGGCTTCGAGGTCGGCGAAGGGGATGTTGACGAGGACAGTCTGCATCTCATCATGCAGTCCGTTCAGGAATCTCTCCTTCCTCTTCTCAACGGTGTCGGTCTCATCAGGGGCATACCTCGACAAAGTGAGAAACTTGTCGCGGTATTCAACCACCGTCATGCGACCCTGTTTCAGCTCACGGAATTCATCCCTCATCTTCTTGATAAGACCCGGGGGTACATGGTACTTGCTGAACTTGAGTTTGAAATCCTCCCAAGTCATGAATTGACCTCCGTTCATGGCACGGGTGCTTGTCCACCAAGCGCGGGCTGGTCCAGCGAGATAATGGGTGGCGAATAAAACCTTCTCGTTGGCTTCTACTCCGGCTACCTCCAGATTGTTCTCCATAGTCTGGAGCCAATCGTCGGCATCGAGGGGCTCCTCGGTCTTGCTAAACACCGGAGGGTTGGTGTTTTGGAAGTTCTTGAGCTTGGATCCGGGGTGGTCATGATTTCCATGGCCTTGGTTGGCGATGTTCTGCAAGGCGATGAGGTTGGCTTGGCGTTCGGCTCTTTCGGTTTCCCGATCTGCAAGCATGGTTTGCAGCAGTTGCAGCATCGCGTCGTTGGTGCGATTTGGAGGGGCCATCTGAAGATGTAGAAGATTATGAGATAAGAGGGAACATTCTATGGTTCATTTTGGTTAAGTTGAAAAAACATTTGAAAACTTGTAATCTTTTCATGACAAACATAACATTCATTTATGCAACACATAGTACAAACTACACACATTCTCCAATGGTTTTAAGAACCATTCTCATGCTACGATACAAAGGACGGGATACAACTCACACCTACTATAAGTGGAACTAGTGCAACTACTCCTCATCATCGACATCGATCGGGACGTAGTCGTCGGGTCCTGCCTCCAGGAACTCGTAGTCCTCCTCCTCGGTGTTCTCATCCTCCTCAAAGTCGTCGTCGTCGCTCAGAAAGGCGTCTCCTCCCTGAATGTCGATGCCTCCATCGTCATCCTCCAGCAGACGAATCTGATCCTCCTGGGCCTTGACAGTGGCCTCAAGTGACGCGATCCGGGTGCGAAGGCGACGAATCGTAGCGTCCTTCTGGGCACGCTGCTGGCGAAGGCTCTTGCGGTCGTTGTTGAGTAGCTTGATCGCCTCACCCTGCTCGGTGATGTGAGCATGGGTCTGGTTCGCGTAAGCGCGAGAGGCGTCGAGGTCCCTCTGAGTCTGGTAGAGCATGAAGTCCAGGTGCTCAGCATGGTGCCTCAACTCCGGGTGCGGCTGCAGCTCCATGGGCACTCCCGCAGCATCACGCCTCACAAGGTGGGCGTAGCGAGAGGTGAGGATGCTCACCACGTTCTATCCACAGAGGCGCGCAAGTGCCTCCTGAAGGCCACGTGCAAGTCCGTCGAGCCAGTTGCTCTCGCGGAAGGAGAAGAGGATCCTCTCCGAAGTGGGAGGCTCCATCTTGCCCCTCAATTCGGCAGTGATCACCCACTGCAGCTCTCCTCCGGGCGTGTCGTCCAGCTGAACCCCGTGAAACTCGGGGTGTGGGCGCCCAAGGAAGTCAGAGAGGGCGTTGAGGTCGTGCTCGAAGATCAAGCTTCCTCCGTTCCCAAGCTGGTAAAACTTGGTGTTGATGGGTTCATTCAGCGCCATCTGAAAGAGAATTGGATAAGTAAGTTAGAGAGTGCAAGGTGTGGCAAAGTTTTAAGTTGATTCAAATAAGATAGACATGATTCATCAAATTTTGGAAAAGTCTCAAAGACAAGAGTGTAGTAAATTTTCACAAATAATTTCTTTCATTTGATTTCAAAGTTAAGTTTTTCAGAACGCCCATTCTAACTAAGGTCTTCTAAGGTCAAACAATGGCTCTGATACCAACTTGTCAACACCCGGATTTTTAAGTCCGAATGCCTATTATGTCATACATCGCAATCCCAGGAATATTGTTGTTGCGAGGCATAATAGTTAAGTATCACAGTCATCATTCATTACAAACCATAAGTCTTACAAATTGGAATCACATGATCCATATTACACGAATAGTTGATCTATTGATCAACGAACAAACACAAGTTCATAGTTCAACATAGCGGAAGCGTAAGATACAAGGACTCTCTAGTCCATAGGCCAACGCTTGACGTCGGAAGGCGCTTAGTTGTCGTAGGCGTCCTGCTTGTCATCTCCTTGGTCATCTTCATACTCTGGCCATTTGAATAGCCAGGGGCAAAGCCGTGAGTACGTTGAGTACTCGCAAACTAATACTAATGTAAGTGCTAGACATTCTAGTATGGTTTGCTAAGCTCTAGTTTATTTGCCTAAAGCTAGTTTTAGTTCATAAAGTTTTGAGAAAAACTTATTCAAGTGCTAACTAACTCAAGTGGGAACATTAGTGTCATTCCCACCATTTCAAGTGGTGATTTAAATTCAATTCACCACAAGTCATTTTACCATCATCTTTCAACATCATTTTCAAAGATATGACATTGGAAACTGTATGGCCTTTCCAACCGTCCGTAACCGCGGACGCGGCTATTCGAATAGGTTTACACTCTGCAGAGGTTGCACACTTGTGCCACAACATTTGATTTCATCCGTCGGGATTACCCCGAATCATCGTAACACAGTACGCGGATCATCAACCATAACCTTTCACTTACAAATCCTAGTATGAGCACCTCTCCCCATGAGCTTGGCCTCCCAGTGAAGACCAACTGTCAACCTGGGAACTGCACAGGGCTTGGGCCGGACATTCACCTCGTTTCGCATCATATCATATCATTTCTTTTGTTGTAGAGGCAGCTTTCGGCATAACCCCGATGACGCTTGTTTAGAGGGAACCCATACAAAGACGCATAAACTTCCAGTTAAGCCCTACCCATAATCAGGTATTGTGGGGGTGCTTAATAATTGGAAAGGTATCGCATTCAAACCAACATCATTGTTTATCAAAAATCACCATCTTCTCTTGTTCATATTCACCTTCAAAAATCATTCAATGGAATGCATCTTCATTCCAAGGTTTCAAAATCACTTCAAATTCACATTGTTCCCATCTAGAGTAGTCAAGTTTTAATTCATTAGCACTAGCTCTAATTCATGAGGGGTGCTAACTTGCTTTGCTTGGAGGAGACTAACTCACTACTCTAGTAATCAAGTTGTACTTGGACCAAAGTTAACTATAAAAGTAACTCATTTAGAAAACAAGTAAAAACTTGTAAAGTCAAAACTTGGGATAGGCTTATGTAAGAAAAGGTAAGATTCATGGTGCCTTTCCCCAAAGGGGCTTTGCACTTTGCAAGAATATTAGCTTGCATTGGTAATAGCTTGCCTTGGTAGTTCTCAAACTATTCCTCCTCCTCCTCTTGGTAGCAACCTTCTTCTTCGGCGTACTCTCCGGTGCTACCGTCTAAATTTGAATACGAGTATAATTACTCACTAATTCAATGGCTATTCCATACATCACATATAACACACAAACTACTCTATGCACACAAATAAATTAACTAGAGTACATGGGTTGTGGGGTTTAAATAGAATTCACTTCTTTGTATTTAATATGTAAATGATAGTTTCCATAGGGTTCTTGAGAAATAATTTCCTCTCATTGAAATCTTCTTAAGATTTAATTTCTCACACAATCATGCATGAACTCATATTGACCTAAGTCAAATGTTCATCATCATCATTGGTGAAAATGATTTAAATGAGGTAGATCACCTCATACTATTTAAATAACACTATATTTGATTTAAATCTCAAGTAATTCATATAAGAGAGTTTGGGACCATGGGTCCAAACATCCCATGAATTCATGTGAGACAAGTTTAAGTGAAGTGTAAGACTCCACATAATTTACCTTGATAGTTTTGGACAATATCCACTAGTTAAACTAGCCATAATATCCATTCATTAAACCATGGCATGATCATACAAAGTGACCCCACCATGTTATTGCATAAACAATTAGTGTAAGTCAAATGTGAGCTATTAGAGTTGGAATTAACTTAATATCTATTTTGGTTGATTTTTAAGAATTATTTGAATAGGGAAAAGTCACTGTCTTGTTATTTTTATCACATTTATTCTACAAAGAATCTGGCCATGAGGCCAGTGGCATTGGCTAGATAATTTCAGTAGCTTTCCAACCATATAAAGTTCACTAAATTTGGTTTAGCCAATTTGAATCTATTGAATTTCAAAGTAGGGGCAGTATTGAAATTCATTTGATATTATTTAAACGGGATTTGAATTAAACAGGCCGGCGGGAAAACTAACTGGGCCGAAATGGTTTAAAACGGCCCAAGCCAGCCCACCACGCGTCTGTGCCCGCGTGGGCTGCCTGACCAGGGGGTCCCGCATGTCAGCGAGTCTTAAAACCCGAAGCGGTATGGATGAATAAGATGCGTTGGATTAGATGGCAGATCGACGGTCGTGGTGCATCGTCGTCTCCGACGAGAACCCGACGATGCGGCGGCGGCAGAAGGGGGTCGGCGGGCTAACCAGGGCTCCAGCGAGGGATGGCAGTATGCTCGGGGAAGGTGTAGTCGACGGCGAAGCTCCTTGTACCGGCGGCGGCTCCTGGAACGGCTCCAATCGACGGCGAGCTTCCGCGGCGTCTGGCGGCAGGGAGGTAGAAATTGGGCGGCGTCAGTGGCTAAGGTCGACGGTGGAGTGGTTCTGGCGGTTGAGTGAGAAGAGGGGAAGGTGATGGTGTGCTCAGATCGACGAGGCGAGGCCTCCTTTTATAGGCGAGCAAGGGTGCTGCGGGGCAGTGGCAAGGTCGACCATGGCGCGGCTGCTCCGGTGGTCTATCGAGCTAGGCGAGGGTGCAGGTGTGTTCGTGGCGTCGCCACGGTCCTCTGAGTGGCGACAGCTTGGTCGGGGAGGGCCTGGCGGTGTCGCGTTTCTTCCATGTCCGTCGCGTCCGCGGCGGACCAGGGTTGGCTTCTCCGGCGACGGCGGGTGCAGGTCGTGGTCGAGAGCGTGTCCAACGGCGTCGCGGTGTCGAGTGCGTGCTCAAGGCGCTCGCAGGGGGTCCAGGGCGTGAGCGAGGTGGCTGCGCGGCGCGTGGCCAGTGCGTGTCCATGGCGCGCATGGTCGCGACGCGAGTGGCATACTGGCGGTTTTGGGCGCGCGTTCTCCGGCGAGCTACGGCGTCTACCTTGACAATGGCCGGTGCTAGGCGGTCCAGTAGAGTGAGGTGGCGAGCTAGGGCAAGGTGGGCAGGGGTGGCGAGCAAGGGAGAGAGGGGAGGCTCGGCATGGTGGCACCATGGCCGGCATGGTGTGTGCATGCATGCTATGCATGCAGCACTAGGGTTTCTATGCTTCCTTGTGAGTGAGAGGGGACCAGGGGACCAATTGGGGTAGGTTAGGGTAGATTTGTTGGGTTAGATCACTATTTGCTATAGTGTGTAAATAGTGCCATAATTGGAAATTGTGAAAAATGTCTAAATTTGAAATAATTCAAATGGTGCATCTATTTGAAATGTGTGGGTTTAGATAAGTTGTATTTGACCAGAGATGAGTAGAGGTGGTGGTGGAATTTTAGAATTCAAGAATTTGCAAAATTGGCTAAGTGGGGAATGTTCCATATGTTAAAAAGTTGGGACTTTGGATGAGCATGGCTCTTGATCCAAGATGATTTTGGCATGGTGATCTTCATCAAAGTTGTTCACCTTGATGTTGACTTTGAAATGGTGCAAAGAGTTAGCAAGAATTGGTTTGGGAAAAATGAATGGCAAGGGCTCAAAGTGGTGATCAGACTAGAATTGTCAAAATTGACCATTATCATATGTGAGTGGGATTTGTGTTTGAGTTTCATTTGAATTGTGAATCTTTGATTCCAAAAGTTGTAATAAGTGTTTAATAACATTATTCCACTAATGGTGAAGACCAAATAGGTCTAGGGTCAAAATTTATAAAAATGCCATAGAGCATATGTTAGGGTTTTTAGGGTTTTTCAATTATTGGATTTTTTTCCTCTTGGATTTATTTGGTTGGTGATCTTCATATGATCACACTAGGGTTTTAGAGCATATCAAATACAAGTAATAACAATCATCATGGCATATCACTCAAATGCACAAGTCCTATGCATGGTACTATATGCAAACAGAAAAGTTTTTTTGGTTTGAAATTTTGTTTTCTGGAATTCTCTAACTTTCTTTTTATTGAAATTTTGGGTGTTACAACTACGAGGCACGTATTCAATGCGTCCGCGACTGGCACGCCGACCGCTTCGTCCACATGAGTAAGGAGGACGCTCGCGACACGCTCATGCAGCCGTGGCAGTACTTGCAGGTATTTGCATTTATGTGTTATTGATTTCTTTATTGCCATGTAGTTTATTTTACCATAATGGGTTTATCTTGTGCATGTAGAACCCTCCTCAGTACGTCGACAATGACGATAGGTGCTTTCGTGCGATGGTCATGTGGTGGACATGCCCCCAGTACCTCAAGAAGCACGAGGAGGGCAAGAAGAAGCGGGCAGAGATGCGAGGTGGATCGCATATCCAAGGCAGCATCCCCATCTCTCTTCACCTGCAGAAGGAGGTGAGCAAATTAATGGTTCCTTCATTCTTTGAATTTATGTTATATATTTGCTAACTCTGCAAGGGTGTGCCACTTCACTTTATTACATGTTCTCTTTTGCAGGAAGTCAGGACAGGAGTGAAGCCTAACGTCTTTGCCGTGCTAAAGAAGATGAAGCAAAGGAAGACGCCTGATCCTGAGACGGGGTCCGTGTGGGTTAACCCGCAATCCGAGACCCAGTGCACGTCATATGTCTCCAAGTTCAAGCAGAAGTACGGCGAGGACGCCAACCCAGAGGCCGAGGACTTTGACCCTGAGGTCGCGGTGCTTGCGGGAGAAGGCTTGAAGCATGGCCGCCTATGGTTTGGTGACGGGTGCGTCGACCCAGCGCAGGTTCCCTCTCCCCGCCAGAGCCGTCGTGGTCGTAAGAGCGGCCAGCCTGAGGTAGAGCCCCGGCCACGGGCTTCGGATCTAGCTGTCGAGCGGTTACGGGTATGTTCTTCCTCGGGCCTCTACCTTTCCTTTACATGCACATGCTTTCCATTGAAATGTTAATGATATCGCGGACACATCGTAGGCGGAGATGGCAGAAAAGGAGCAGGCGGCCCAGGAGCACGCACGGAACTTGGAGCGGCAGGTTCTGGAGTATCGGCGGCGAGCACGAGATGATGCTTTGCGGATGCAACAGCAGCGGCAGATGATGCAGCGGCATCGAGGCACGAATGAGCTGGCTGATGAGCCAGACGGCTCTGTCTTCTCCACCGGGGAGTCTTCCTCCTCCACCTTACTCCATGCCGTGGATGCCGCCACCGCCCACTCATACCCCGGGGACACCTATCACCGTCAACAACACGAACATCATCCGGAGCATGAACCTCGGTGAGTCCTCCTACGCTTGTGCCCAACCCGCTACTTGTGTTTGTTCAAGTGTTCAATATGCAAATGACAAATGCCAATTCCATCAAACCTTGTAGATTATGTGTCACAACGCAATGACGATGAGGCGGGCGCAAGCAATGGAGGAGGACAAGGTTGATGGCATGGTCTTCGTGCACTCGTCGTCGTTGTAATGGATTGTTCGCACTTGTTATGGATGTTGCACTTGTTATGGATTGTAATAATGGACATTGCACTTTGTTATGCATGAACTATGTGTGCTCGATGTATTTGTGGTGTTGTTGATGTGTTTGTTGATGTGTTTGGTGATGCTATGGTGAATATATATGTTGTATATGTTATATATATGTGAAATGCAATTTTGAAATGCAGGGATTAATGAAAAGCAGAAAAAAATGAAAAAACCAGGGGCCTTTGCCGTGTGTATGCACACGGCAAAGGACTTTTGGTCACTTTGCCGTGTGCATACACACGGCAAAGGTGCCACGTGGCGCAAGCCTGTGCTCCTGGGAGCTGTCTGGGGCGTGCCTGTAGGGGCCTTTGCCGTGCGTACTAGGGCTAGGCCGCACGGCAAAGGTGAGCAGCTCGGCACTGGCTGGGCGCACGGCATTGACAGGCGCACGGCAAAGCCCTATTGGCGCACGGCAAAGAATTGGCCCACGGCAGCCTCCCTGCCGCACGGCAAAGAATTGGCGCACGGCAGAGATGCTCACGCACGGCAGCGATGTTAACGCACGGCAAAGGGCTTTGCCGTGCAGTTTTTGCATGCGCACGGCAAAGACGGCTTTGCCGTCGAAGACTTTGCCGGGCACTCGTTGCCGTGAGTGCACGCACGGCAAAGCCGTTGCCGTGCGTACAGGCGTCTTTGCCGTGCGAAGTGGCGCACGGTAACGCCCTGCTTTCCCGTAGTGAATGGCCGGTTGTACATGATAAACCTTACTGTTTGGATGCAAGGGTAGGCAATGCTCGTCTACAACGCACGTGGCTAAATAAACCGTGTGCAATGGGGCATTCTTTCACACATGATCTTGTTCATACAATCGTTTGCAATGTGAAGGGTCATCACAAATATTTTCTTACACCTGATCGTAAGCCAACTGTAAAATCGCATACGATTACTTTTTAGGCAGTTGTATGTATTTATCACAACTGTCACACGTTTTTTTTCATCCAGTTGCTTTCAGCAAGCATCGTAGACGTTTTATGTATGCAATAGTAAGCTCCTATATTGAAGCTGGTGATTCACGTTTTCATGATCTTGGTCGATCCTTTGCATTGCACTCGTTCTTGGGTATAAATGTGAAGAAGGCTCGTGATTGTATTTTCTCTCTCGAGAAAACATGCTAATGATTCGGTGACACGTGTGAATATGAAGTTGTGCAAATTGGTTGATACACCTTCACCTACTTCTGAGAAACTGTTCTTGATCCATGGTGATGCCTTTAGCGAAGATTCTATTCGATACACGAGTCTTGGAGGTGCATTACAGACCCTGACTCGGCCTTATATTGCTTATTTTGAAAATAAGGTCCGTCGTATTCACATCTGGCTTTGTTAATTTTTGGCAAGCGCTACGCGTCGGGCGGTGGATCTGGGCCCAAAAATCGGTTGTCCTCTGCGCCGTCCGATGGTGATCCGACGGACAGAATCAGTCGTATTAGCAAGTTTACATTATAGCCCCCGGTTTTGTGGAGAATCAACCCGCAGTACTATATTTCTCAGACAATAGTTTAAATGTAGTTTTACATTTGCCACACTCCTTTTTCTGGAAACCAACCCGCAGTACCTCCCTAATGTGAAGAGTATTACAACAAAAATCATCTCTCCGTGTACAAAAAATATATACTATTACAACAAAAAGTCGCAACATTTTTAAAAAGTAATGTCACAAATAAAGTGGTTAAACCAACAAATTGTTTTGTTGGAGATCAATTTACAACAAAAGTAGCCATTATTATTAACAAAAACCGGAGACTATTACAACAAAAATCCATATGTTTACAAAAAAAAAACATTAATTTGTTACATATTGAATTACAACAAAAGTCACCAACTTTTTTTACAAAAAGTCACAAACGATTACAATAAAAAATTAATATGTTTGCAAAAATGATGAAAAGTGGTCAAGCGATATTTAATTTGCTACAGATTGAATTACAACAAAAATCACCTACTATTTTATCCAAAAGTCACAAATGGTTACAACAAAATAAAAAATCACTTTGTTATTAGCATAAAAAAAAGTTTTCTCTTTACAATAATTGTTAACAACAAATCTTACAAAAATTACGGATTGTTTACAACAAATAGTTCATCATCTCACTTATGTGTTTTGCAGGGAAACCATTGTTGGGCCGAAAAAAGAAGGCCCATTAAGCTGGCGCGGGAGCGAGGCCGGACGACCGATCGCTGGCGCGCGATCGCAGGATACAAAGCGTTTTCCTTAATTTTTTGTTCAAACTTGATATCCTGAACCACGAAAGAATATTATATAATTTTCTGTTCGAGTACGAAGGATGAATATAAAGCTCTCGCAAATATCATGCGCAAACAGTATGGTGCAAACTCTATTGCTGAATTGGAAGTGCCGCAACCAACAGTACGTGCGCGGAGTGCAGGAGACTTATGAGTAACGAACTGTCACGAAGGGACCTGACCAAGGTCAGGTGATGGACTCACGGTTTCCTCGCTGGCAGTCGGCCGTTATTTACCGCGCCCGTAACCAACGAAAGTTCGAGAACGAGACATATTGACATATTGTTGACGGCAGGGGGCCGATTTCTGCATAGTTCCCCTCGGAGTCGGTGTCTGCAATGGATTCGATGTCCGCGCTCTTCTCAGCCCGGCATAGGCCTCCGTCGCGAACACAGAATCAGGCCGGCCACATAATGCGGCCAAGCAGAGCCGCGATCGAACTCTCGCCGCCCCGAACGATCAGAGCTCCTTTCTCGTCGGTGCTCGGATTACTCGCCGGCATGGCGGAAGGGGAGGAGGAGGAGAAGATCGTCCTCGCCGGAGCGGGAGGAGCGGACGAGGAGAAGGCAATCGTCCTCGCCGGAGCAGGAGACGAGGAGGAGAAGGCAGTCGTGCTCGTCGGCGCAGGAGACGAGGAGGATAAGCAGGAGGGCGCGGCGGGAGGAGGAGGAAACGGCGCTTGGTTCACGCCCCCGCCGGGATTCCGGTTCACGCCGGGGGAGGACGAGCTGGTGATCTACTACCTCCTCCCCAAGCTCCAGGGCCGGGAGCACGTGCCCAACCACAGCATCATCGAGGCCGACGTCTACGCGTCCCACCCGGACGTGCTCACCGGTACGCCACCTGCGCCCTCGATCTCTCTCGTCCAGCGTGGCTCAGTTTCTTGGCAGAATCTTGGCTGGACATCCATGTGTTTTGTCGATCAGTCGTAAATCGTAATATGGTTCTAGAATCTAGACTAGCGGTAAATTTGATTTGATTTGATTTGCACGTACGCTGATCGCAGCTACGCACAAGAAGAGGGGCGGAGAGAGCTGGTACTTCCTGTCGCCGAGAGCGCGCAAGTACCGGAACGGGCGGCGGCCGTCGCGGAGCACGGAGGACAAGCTCGGGCGGTGGAAGGCGTCCACGTCCTCCAAGGAGTGCAACGTGAAGAAGCTGGCCGGAGACGGCAAGACCAAGTACAGCTTGTGCTCACTCAACTACTACGAGGGCAAGATCAAGGGCGAGACCAAGTCCAGGTGGATCATGAAGGAGATCACCATCCCGGAATACGAGAACGAGAAGGGCGCCGGCGGCGATGGCGACAAGGACGTGGTGAGTTTTCGTCATCACCTGGGACTCGACTCGATCATCTAACCTACCGTGCGTGCGATTGATTTTTTTGTTAGATCCTGGGACGCTTAATTACTTTGAGTTTTGGTTTGCACGCGCGCGTGCAGCTGGACGAGTACGTGATGTGCAGGATCTACCTGACACCGAGACCCAAGGGCCGCCACTGCAAGGTGGTGGAGGAGGAAGAGGCAGGCCCCAGCGGGGCGCAGTCTGAGCCGCCGGAGCCGGCGGAGGGGAGCAGCCAAGCAGGGGCGACGGCGAACCTTTCGGAGAAGCAGGCGGGCAAGAGGCCGGCGGAGGACCAGACGCTGGGGAACGCCGTCGCCGCCACGGCGCCGAAGCGGGCTCGCCATCCCAACCCGGACCGCCTGCACCTCGGGCCACCGGCACCGATGCACGCCGGCAACGGCATGCAAGGCCCGTTCACGGCGCCGATGGGGAACTATGGCGGTAGACCCGGTCGGCCGATGGGGTACCACGCTGGCGCACAAATGCCGCTGCCGCCGATGGTGTACAACAACGGCCAGGCGCCGGTGGCGCATAACAACCGGCAGGTGCACGCGTCGCGGCAGCAGATGGGGTATAACGGGCAGGCAGTGCCGCCGCCGCGGCAGCAGCCGCAGGTGGCGTACAATGGGCAGGGGCCTCTGCCGCGGCAGCAGGCGGGGTTCAGCGGGCAGGGGCCGCGGCCGGCGTACAACGGCCAGGCGATGCGGGGGCTCTCGCCGCCGTACCGGCCAGGTGATTCTTATGGCCAGATTCAGAACCAAGCAATGCCGACGCGGCCTCCGTGCCCGCCGGCCGGCCAAGCTGTGAACCCGCCGTCGTCCGTCGTGCCACGGCCTGCACAGACCCAGAAGCAGCCAGAGACGGAAGAGATGCGCTACCACCGAGTGATTCAGCAGAATCTGCGGGAATTCCACCGGATATCGCAAAGAGCGATGCCACCATCTCCCGGTGCGGCTTTCGCGACGCATCGGCAGCGGTCGACACCGTTCACGCAGCAGCAGCCGACGGCGTCCACGCAGCAGCAGCAGCAGCAGCAGCCGACGGCGTCCACGCAGCAGCAGCCGCCGCCGACGGCGTCCACGCAGCAGCAGCAGCAGCCGACGGCGTCCACGCAGCAGCAACGGAAGCTCATGCAGCAGAAGCAGGAGCAGCACCTGCGGATGATGCAGTTCATGCAGCAGCAGCACTGGCGGATGATGCAGCCGCAGCAGCAGCCGTATAACTTCGGCGCCAATGGCAACTACCATCGTCATGCGGGGGCCATGGCCCCTCAGTTCTCGCTCGACAACTTCAAAACCAGCGAAGCTGCGCAGCATTACCAAAACCAGCGCAGTCGGTCGCTTCCCCCGGCGACGAGCAGCTCTGCAGGAGTGTCCGGAGCGGTGTCCGGTGCTGGCGGAGGCGAGGTGACCGGCGCCAACCGGGATTGCAACAATGGTGGAACCATGGAGCTTGTGGGGTCAACGACTGTGGGTGGGAGCCCATCGGCGGCGGCAGACGGTGATGCTACCAAACATGAATCGGCACAGTGATCGAGCTCAAGTAGGAGTGTAGGACTGCTGGACTGGAACCAGCATATGACTACTTTTGACAAGTCTGACATCTATATAGAGACATCGGGTTTCTTTAACCTGTTTTCCTAATTCGTTTTTGTTAATAAGTTGTTGTTCATGCCTTCATTCTGTGTGATAAGATAGGAGTACCCAATTAGCACACTAGTAACTTTCTTGACGTCATTAGATATGCCTGATTCTATAATGCGATGCGAGAGCTTCTAATGACAACAGAAAAAAGTTCTTGATCGCATGTAGCCGTTAAACGGACAACAGAAAAAAGTTCTTCAATTTGGGCTTCCATGTTTCGCACCCTCCAGAAACTAAATGATAAAAAAACCTGAGTGCGCACGACCGATTCCCAGCAATCTTCAGGCATGAGGCATCCAAGGGAGTTCGATGGCGGAGTCTTCCGGAGCTCGACACCCTCAACGAGGACAAACATCAAGCAAATTTCGTCTTGGCGTGAGATGAACCCTAGGAACGTCGCCTTTATTAGGCAGAAGGACGACCCCCTGTTGTCGCCTACCAGCTCCCAACAATAGGTCGGAGATTTCAACGGACACCATCGCCACCACCCCCACACCACACGGAGATGAGGGGCTTAGTCGCGCCGAGTCCCCCCCGGACTAGGCCATGTGCTTCCCTCGCGGGCATAGCGATCGCCAAGGTCACCGAAGAAAACCGGAGCCGCCACCTAGCGTCTATCTCTGCCTCGCCGTCAGAGCCACCGATCTGCATCAGCATGAGATCTCTCCGCGTGGGGATGAAAGGCCCGCGCCACCACTCGTCACCTGAGGAGATGAAAGCCCGCTGTCGTCGTTAGCCACGTAGGCTTTGCCCGGTGACTTCCTTCGGCGACGGTAGGGGACGGAGGTGGAGGGGTTGGGGAGGGCGGCGGCTGTGCTATGAATCGCCTGAGCCGCCCCTGGGGCGACAAGAGCGCTCTCCTTAAATGCATACGTGTTTTTCTTAACTTCGTTTTTGTTGAGGTGTTGTTTATTCCATCATTAGTTATGTAAAGCTATACTGAATTAATACTACGTATTACTCCCTCGTGCCCAAGATAGGTTGTGTATAAACTTTCGTCAGAGTTAAAATTTCTAAAGTTTGACTTGCATGGAAATTATGCACAACATAATATGGGTGGGAGGGGTTTATATACTTGATGTTATTAGATAAGCTTATTCTATATATGTTGCTCGATGGAAAAAATAGTGCCCTGTAGTGCCTTTTTCTTCTCTTCTTGTGCTGCATAAGGCTGGTCATAGTGGGGAGTAACTTAGACTAGTAACATATGCCATGTTACTAGTCTAGATTACTACCTTCATAGTGGGTAGTAACTTATATGTGGTGTCATGCATTGTGTTATTTATTATGCTGTAGACTCATTTTGTCTTGGGGTGTGTGATGTTATGGTAACATAGCTAGTTACCACCTCACTCTTTTTCTTCATTTATTGGCATGCCATGTCACCAAAATGCCTTGAAACGTGTGATGTTACTAGCTATGTTACTCCCACTATGAGCAGTCTAATACGGTGAGGTCCAGCTGGAACCGATTGAGCAAATGTGGACTCTGGTTAATGTTCAGAAGCGTTGATCTGGGATCGGAAGCAATCAAAGCTTCTTGTTTCAGCCAACGGGACACGATTTGTGCAGTGCTGAATTTTCACGGGCCAATCTCATCTGGTTATGCCATTGGAGGCAGATGCAGCCGACCCGGTTTCATATCCGACCAGCACCAAACCAATGCGACAGAGAGAACGGACCAGCCGATGCCAAAATTCAGGTCAAAACTCTGACCTTGACCTCTGACTTCGACCCTAATTTGTTTGGGTTGTACATATGCTCCTGTCGGTTTCGAGGGACACAAACAGTTCTCTCCGCTGACTGTTTCTCTTGTCCGTACAATCATTCAGAGATTCAATGCTGGTCATCTTTAATCTCTTATTCATTCTGGACTGTCAGTTGAAGTAATCAACACCTGAAATTGACTCTAGGCATTCAGAGTTCCCAATGCACGACGGCCTTGAAGAACGCCAAGCATTCAGTACTTGCCAAGAGGACTGGATAAAAAAAATTGCAAGTTGAAAACGCCTTTCAAATCAAACTAAACATTTGGTGCTGAAAAATAACTAAACATTTGGTGCAGCAAAAGAAACTGAACTTATTGCGTCTGCAGATTGAATGGATGTCCTAGTTTCTACTAGAGCATGTCGAAACCTAAAAGCTTGCGCGGCCAACGAGGTGTTGGAAAGTTGAGCTTCAGTCGTGGATGGACTCCGGCCGGCAGCGGCAGGATCGAGCTCCCGCGGGCGGTCAAGACCACCGGCCGGCGCCGGCGAGCCTCACCGCGGCAGAGGCCGGGTCTTGGCGTGGCGGTAGCAGAGGAGCGTCCCCAGCACGGCCCGGAACACCTCCCCTCGCTTGGGCACGTACCGCGGCCGCGCCGGCGTGGCCGTGGGCGCCGCTGCTGCAGCAGCACCGCCGCCTCGCTTCAATTTCCCGCCGAAGCAGGCTGGCATGCCGCACATTTCGTGGGTCGCGGCTAGCTTGCCGTACGCGCGCACAGCAGAGCGGTCGCGCGCGGCGCAGGTGGCTTCGCTGATGATACAAGACGGCTGCCCTTGCTCGGAATAATGACGGCGAGGAGGTGCTCTTCGTGGCTTGAGTGTGCTTGTGCGGTGTGCTGCTGTGCCGGAGACTTGGGATGGCTGTTGTGGCTGCTGTGCTGTGGTGAGCTCGCTTGCTGTTTGAGCTGAGAAGCTGTGTGGGGGCGGTGAGCAGTATTTATACCGCCGGAATGGGACGACTGGGTCGCCGTAGTACCGATCGAGGAGGACTCACATTTTAATTCGCCCTAGACGTTGCCATCCCGCCTCGGTATCGGTGGACAGGGAGACAGGCAGGGGGTGCGTGGAGAGAGGATGACTAGCATCCGCATCGGGGTCAGGGGTCGTCCCCGTAGTTTTGGTTTGCCTGGACAGCTGGCACTGGCAGGGGCGCTGACGGGGATTACCGCGTTCTGACTTGGGAGACGTTTTTGAGTGGATCAACGCTTCGCTCGGCGCCGGGTCTCACTAGCCGTGACCGCGCGCAAGCATGGCCGGGCCGGGAGCTTTTCCTTTTTCTAATCAACCACATATTTCATTACTTCCCCTAAAAAAACATATTTCATTACTCCTACATAAAATCAAGTTACATGAACAAATAAATATAGAAACTAAAAAAAATAGCAAACAATTTTCTGAAAAAGACAAAACCATCACTCGAAGCTACCGGCCACTGCCTAGACATACATTGGAAGAGACACCGAGCCTTCACCATTGCCAGATTCAAAGAAACACCATCGCCGACGAGGATTTGTGAGTCCATGAACAGGAAGGCACATGTCATTGTGGCACGTCGATTGGGAGACGTCCCCGTGTTGTCTTGGACCAAGATCCACTGCGTCACATCGAGGAATAACGACAGTTCCACCACCTTTGGACCAACAACCACGCTACAGAGCACCCACCTCGCTCTGGCTCCTAACACCGCGGGGATAACGGTGAACGTCAGCGACACATCGGGAAACTAATATCGCCGGATCTGAAGAATGACGAGAAGACCAAGATGCCAATCTGAAGGAGCGACAAGCACACATTGCCACCAACTGTGAGACGCGACCTTGAAGATCATCGCGGGTGTGGGAGAAGACATGCGGCAGATTTATCTACACGGGTGCCGCTCACATCACCCCAGCGACGCACGACAATATACATTTCCTAACCCTAATTACTAGGCCAAAGTGAAGGAACGAGATAACCCCCTCCTGCCGCCACAACGGCATGAAAGGAGAGGGACCAACTCCTTGGCCAGTGGAGCTGGGAGGGAGATGTGTAACTGTCACCATTGATAGAACATTTCATGATCTCTAGGGTTTTGCGTGTTTGATAACAACACCGGTGATGATCTAACATTGTGCTAAGTGTGTGACAGATAAAGTAAAGGGTCACCACTGATAAAATCGATCCCCCCCAAAAAGGAAGAAAAGTGTTAGGCTGAAATCTCAAAGGGCTGGCACTGCTGGTAACAGAAGGCCGGCACTGCCGGTGGCTGCACCCCGGCACTGTCGGCTGTTCTCTGTCGACCAGGTTACCTAGTTTTCTGTGGCCGGCACTGCCGCTGAAGTGTTCCCAACGGGCAGAAATGGTGGAGGGGAATTTAAGAAACCCTTCTCCTACCTTGGAAAGTTGCTCAATCCCTCAAGACTTGTTCCACCATTGCCGAGTCATCAAGAACACGAAAATCATCAGATCTCCTCCCTCAACCACCCAAATCTCTTGAGCTTTGGAGAATCGAAGGAGAAGACCCTGATCTACATCTTCACCAAAGCGATTTGCATTTCCCCCTCATTTGCTTGAGGGCCCCCTTGCTAGTGTTCCATTTGGAAACCCTAATTGTTTGTGATTCATTTGTTCTTGTTGTTGTGTTGTTACAACTATTGGTAGCCTCCGATTCAGTTGTGGATGTGTGCCCCAAGAACCTTGTAAAGGCCCGGTTTCCGCCTCGAGGAAATCCCTCAGTGGAAGTGGGCTAGGCCTTTGTGGCGTTGCTCATACGTGACCTGAGTGAGGCCTTCGTGGCGTTGGTCCGGCCTTTGTGGCAACCACACTCCTCCAAACGTAGACGTACTTCCCCTCAAAAGGAAGAAACTACGGAAATCATCTCTATGTCTCCGTGTGCTCCACTCTCAGTTACCTCTATCCTTGATTGCTCTATTATATGTTGTCTAGCTATATCTTACTTAGTTGCTTTCCTTGTCATCTAGGTAAACTCACACAGTTGCATATCTAGAGAATTTACCTTTGTGTCAAGCCTAAATTGAAAAAGCACTAAAAATTGGGTAGCACCTAATCACCCCCCTCTAGGTGTGGCATACGATCCTTTCAATTTGTATCAGAGCCTCGACTCTTATTTCGGGCTTAATCGCCTAAGAGTATGTTGTAAGATGAGACTTCTGAAGGGGCCGCAAAGCCGGCCTCCATGGAAGATCTCAAGTTGATGGAAACATCCTTGAGATCCTCCATGAAAGCTAATTTGGAAAATATGAAGATATATTTTTTGGGGCTTATAAAATTGATCCCTCCCACCATTCCCGTCATAGAGGATAAGGACAAGGACTCTTTAGTAGAGGGAGAGGCTTTGGGCTCCCCCTCTACTACAAAGCCCTTGGATGGTGATAACTTAGACAAAATTAAAACCCCTAATTGTTCTCCTAAAGCGGGTGTCGGTGAGAGCTACAATGTCGTTCCTCCTCCTTTCCGCTCTCCCAATATCCCGGTTCCCCACCCTCATATAAACAACAGGGGTGATCCACCCAAGTTTAATGTTGAAGATTTTAGTAAGTGGCAATTTGAGTTTCGCTCTCATGTATGCAGTGCCTCCAATGAGCTTTGGAGAATCATTGTTGAAGGGTTCACGCCTTAAAACCCCGACAAGTTGAATAGAAGAGAAGAGGTTGATCACCAACTCAACTCTATTGCCTTGAACATGATTCAACAAGCTGTGGGGTCAAAGGACTTGGCTTTTATTCGGAACTTCACCACCGTCAAGGAAGCTTGGGATGGTTTGTCCGAAATCTTTGTGAGAAGTGAAGCATGAAGAGAAACAAGTATAGTGCTCTTCGAAACCAAGCCGAAGGGTTCATGAGGTTGCTAGATGAAGATCATCATGAGATGTATAGAAGGCTTATCACCATTACCGATGCCTTTCAGAATGTGGGTGCCCAACATATTGGTGACTTTTGGATCAAGGACAAGTATATTGATTGCATGATGCCTTATGAACCCATTGATGTCAAGACTATTCTTGGAAGAGAAAGCTATTCTAAGCTAACCTCCTATCAAGTGGTGCACGAGATGCAAGCTCTCAAGGTGACTGAACAAAACTCTCAAGATTCTCGAAATAGTGCTATAGGGATGGTGACAAGGGTTTAGCTTATCAATGCCTACAAATTGTAGACTAGGGTTTCGCGGAAAGTAGAGGGCAAGTAGATCTCGAAGGTTCAGCCGAAAAGGTGCTCGACTATGAAAAACTAGGGTGTGTGTTGACAATGGATTCGATCCCGTCTTTCTCCCTCGGCTCCCCTTTATATAGGAGGTGGAGCCGAGGCTTTCGTGTCGTACAAGTTACAAACTCCAGGAGACTATTTGAGTCCTTCCCGTACAATTACATGACTCTTAATTCCTAATCTAACTCTATCTTCCATATCGATGTTTATTGGGCTTCCGGGCCTTAAAAGCTTCGGGTCGTGGGCCTCCAGATATCCTCGGGTACATTATTTGGCAGACCCATTCGGGATGCCTATGTCAGATGGCGAGAGGTACAAATCTAGCTTTGAAAGTCAATATGATGGAAGAGGTGGACACTCAAGAACCATATAGAACCTCTTGGAGCATGTCCTATCCGGAGGATTTGGAATACCACTACCATGGCCATATGGCATTTCATGCAAGAACCTTTTGGGTTGATCCATCCAAAGAAAAGGAAGAAAACATCAAGAGAAACAAAGCAAGTGGGTTCAAGAGCTCGGGCCCAAGTTCAAGATCTTGCTTCAGTTGTGGTGACAAGTTCCATTTCATCGCCGAGTGCCCCTATGAGAATATAGAAACTTGTGGTGGAAGGCTCATTCCCAAGGACAAGAGCAAAGATTCAAAGGCTCCCAACAAGAAACTCTACATCAAGAATAAGAAGAACAAGAGGCCATTAGGATTGTGCTAATGACTAAAGAGGAGTATTCGATCTTCCGATGACAATGATAGTGATAATGATGATGAAGAGACCTCAAAGGAAATGGCTGCCATTGCCACTACCAATATTCCCTCTTCATCCCTCTTTGAATCCCCCAATGAGAACCCTCACATCAAGAATGCACATTGCTTCATGGCAAGGTCCTCCTTGGATACATCTATTATGCTCTCAACTCAAGAAGAATACACATTCGGGGATGATGATGAAGAACAAAAAGATGAAACCTCCAATGGGTTGGTTGCTCTTGCTTTCATCTCCACCACCTCTTCATTACCAATTGAATCCCCCAATGAGGATATTCACATGATGGAAGTAAATTGCTTCATGGCTAAATCTTCCGAGGTATCATCCCCTATCCCATCTATGCCTAACATGCCAAAAACTCTAGGGATTGATCATGCTAGCTTAAAAATTAAACAAGAAATGCTTGAGTTTGATGAGTTCATGCTTAACTTGAAAGGTGACAACAAAAAACATGTTGGGGCTCTCATGTTTCGTCTAGCACAACTAGAAGATATCCTTGATAAAAAATGTCAAATAGAAAGAGAGGATTCTCTTGAAATTGCCTCGTTAAAAAATGCTCTTGAGAAAGAACAAGAGAATAGAGCCTCTCTTGAAGAGAAACTTGAAACTCTTGAAGAGCCTCAAGATGAAATTGCTAAACTCACCAAAGAAAGAGATCTTGCTACGGCTAAGGTAAAAGTGCTTAAAAATAAAAAGGCCAAATTTGGTGTTGATCATGAGAAACTTGTGAAGGATCTAGATGAACTAGATAAGGCTCACAAAGCCTTGAAGGGTGAACACTCTCTCCTCTCCAAGTCTAATGAGCAACTTCAAATTAGGCTTGCTAAATATGATGTACCTAACTCTTCTATCTCTACTTGTGATCATGCAAATATTGTTGAGGAAAATGCTAGGTTGAAGGATGAACTTGCTAAGACCTCCTATCCGCAAAGTAAGCTGTCTTTCGATGACCTCTTGAGTAAGCAAAGGTCAAACAATGGGAAGGAAGGCATTGGCTATAATGCCAAGGCAAACAAGGCAAACAAGAAGCAGGCCAAGCCCACACAAAAAAAAGGTTGTCATTAATGGTGATGCCCCAAAGGCCAAAACCATTAATTATGATCATGCGGGAACGGAAATGGTGAATGGAACCTGGGTGCGCGCGCACCCATTTACGAAAAGTTCAAAAAAATGTTATTTAAAAGTTTCAAAAAATGTGAAGTAAATTTTTCCATGTATATATTATGTTGATACTTACTCGTGTGTGTTTTCACGGAAAAATACCATTGTGTGTGACCTACACAAAAATGACAAAATGCAAATTCCTATTCATGTGAATAGTAAAATTCCTATTCACTATTCTCATTTGGACATTTTGTCATTTTTATGCAGGTCACACATAATGGTATTTTTTCGTGAAAACTCACACGAGTAAGTATCAACATAATATGTACATGCAAAATTGTACTTCACATTTTTTTGAAATTTAAAATAGCATTTTTTTTAACTTTTCGTAAATGGGTGCGCGCGCACCCAGGTTCCAAACGTCCGGGTCGCATGCGGGAATTGCTAACACTCACTATGTTTTATTTAAAGATTACTATGGTGATGTTTTTGCAAAATATGTTGGCCCTTATGATGGTTATATTGCTTGATCTATTTGGGTCCCAAAGACCCTTGTTGCTAACAAAAGAGGACCCATTGAAAAATGAGTACCTAAATCCAAGAATTGATATCATGCAGGACTATGCCACCGAAGGTTCAAAATGGGTGCTTGATAGTGGATGCACAAGTCATATGACCGGCGACAGGAATCTCGTCAAGGAGTTGAGGCCCAACATTCATGAAATCACCGTCTCCTTTGGCGATAATTCAACATCTGAGGTATTGGGTTTTGGCAAGGTTGTGGTTGCACACAACATTACTCTTGTGGATGTCATGCTTGTAAAAAACCGTTGGTTATAATTTGTTGTCCGTTTTCACCCTTAGCAAGATGAGTTTCACCGTCTTCATTGATAATGATATTATGGTCCTCTTGTGGAGCAAGACTCAAAAAATCGCTTTGGTTGGGTATCGTGAACACAACTTGTATGTGGTGGACTTCTCGGGGGCCACCACGTCAAGTGCGATGTGCCTATTCGGAAAGGCGGATGTGGGTTGGTTGTGTCATCGCCGCTTGACCCATGTCAACATGAGAACTTTGCAAAGTCTTCACAAGTTGAACCATATTGTGGAACTAATGGATAATGTTTGTTTTACCAAAGATCGTGTTTGTAGGGCTTGTGTTGAAGGTAAAATGCATGACTCTCCGCATCCAAGTAAGACTATTATCTCTTCCAAGAGGATCTTGGAGCTCCTTCATGTGGATCTCTTTGGTCCTACCACTTATGCAAGTCTTGGTACGAAAAAACATTGCTTGGTGATTGTTGATGACTATTTAAAATATACTTGGGTTTATTTTCTCAAGAAGAAAGATGAGACTCAACAAATCTTCATCGATTTTGCCACCGAGGATGAAGGGCTTAGGCGCGACGAGTCCCCCAAACTAAGCGATGTGCCGCCGTCGCGGCCACAGCGGTCGTCAATGTCACGGAAGAGAAACGAAGCCGCCGCGCCGTCGTCCGTCTCCACCGCGTGCACCTCCGTTAAACTTTGACTTTCACGAAAATTATGCACAACATAATATGGGCAGGAGGGCGTATATACTTGATATTATTAGATATGCTTATTATATATGTTGCTCGATGGAAAAATTGTGCCCTGTAGTGCTTTTTTTTTTTGCTTTTCCTGCATAATACAGTGAGGTCCAGCTGGAACTAATTGAGCAAATGTGGACTCTGGTCAATGTTCAGAAGCGTTGATCTGGGATCCGAAGCAACCAAAGCTTCTTCTTTCAGGCAACGATTTGTCCCGATTTGTCCGGTGCTGAATTTTCACGGGCCAATCTCATCTGGTTAAGCCACTGCAGTGCAGATGCAGCCGAGCCGGTTTCAGATCCGACCAGCACCCAACCATTGCGACAGAGAGAATGGACCAGCCGATGCCAAAGTTCAGGTCAAAACGCTGACCTTGACCTCTGACTTCGACCGTAATTTGTTTGTGTTCTACATATGGTCCTGTCGGTTTCGAGGGACACAAACAGTTCTCTCCGCTGACTGTTTCTCTGGTCCGTACAATCATTCAGAGGTTCAGTGCTGGTCATCTTTAATCTCTTATTATTTCCTCACCCTTTTCCCTATGGACTTTCAGTTGAAGTGATCAATACTACTACTGTAGCTGAAATGGAGTCAAGGCATTCAGACTTTCAGAGTTGAAGTGATCAATAGTACTACTTGTACCTGAAATGGACTCAAGTCATTCAGACTTTCAGAGTTCACCAATCACCATGCAAGACGGCCTTCAAGAACGCCAAGCATTCAGAACTTGCCAGGAGAGCTGGATAAAAAAATTGAAATTTGAAAACGCCTTTCGAATCAAACTAAACATTTGGTGCAGAAAAATAACTAAACATGTGATGCAGAAAAAAAAATGACTGAACTTATTGCGTCTCCAGATTGAATGAATGTCCTAGTTTCTACTAGACCCTGTCGAAACCTAAAAGCTTGCGCGGCCAACGAGGTGTTGGAAAGTTGAGCTTCAGTTGTGGATGGACTCCGTCCGGCAGGAGCTGCCGCGGCCGGTCGAGACCACCGGTCGGCACCGGCGAGCCTCACCGCGGCAGAGGCCGGGTCTTGGCGTGGCGGTAGCAGAGGAGCGTCCCCAGCACGGCCCGGAACACCTCGCCCCGCTTGGGCACGTACCGCGGCCGCGCCGGCGTGGCCGTGGGCGCGGCTGAAGCAGCGCCGCCACCCCACTTCCCTTTCCCGCCGAAGCAGGCTGGCGCCGTGCCGCACATTTTCGCCGACTAGTTTGCCGCACGCAGAGCAGAAGGGTCGCGGCTGATGGTATGAGATCGCTGCCCTCGCTTGAACTACTGGCGCCAAGGATGTGCTTTGCTGTGCCGGAAACTTGGGATAGCTGCTGTGGCTGCTGTGGTGAGCTCGCTTGCGGTCTGAGTTGAGAAGCTCTCTCTGGACTCTGGTGGCGGTGAGCAGTATTTATACCGCCGGAATGAGGCGACTGGGTCGCCGTGGTACGGAGGAGGACATTTAAATTCGTCCTAGACGTTGAAGGGTAGGGGTGTCAGCCCGCCTCGGGATCGGTGAACAGTGAGGCAGGCAGGCAGGACGACGCATCCGCATCGGGGTCGTCTTGCTTTGCCTGGGCCGGGCGGGCAGCTGGCAGAGAGACCGTGACGAGGATTGCCGCGTTTTGAAAGGTCGGGGACTTGGGGGGAGGTTTGAGCGGATCAACGCCCGCTCGGTAGCCGTGGCCGCGTGCGAGCAGGGTTTGCGTCGTGCACGCGTGACGGGGCAGGTGTTAAGTTTGCGTGGGCTTGAATTTGAATTGGTAATTGTTCACGGCGTGAGCGTGATTTTTTGAATAATTTTCGAATCTGAACATTTTTCGAATTTCAATAATTTTAGAATCTGAAATGTTTTGAGCAATTTCCAAATTTGAACAAATTTCGGATCTGAACTTTTCAAAATTTAATTTTTTTCGTATCTGAACTTTTCGCAAAATTTGAACAGATTTCGAATATGAACATTTTTTCAATTTGAATATGTTGAACAATTATCGAACCTAAACATTTTTCAAATTTCAATTTTTTTAGTCTGATCACTTTTCAAATTTTAACATTTTTGAAATTGAATATTTTTTTGAATCATTGCAATTTTTGAATCTGAAACAGAAAAAAGAAAAAAAGAAGAGAATAGAGAACGAAAAGAACAAAAAGAAAAAAAAAATCCGAAAATCCGAACTGGGCCCGACCCATATGGGGGTGTGCGGCGCCGAGTATACACCGACCTGGTAGGTGTATAGGATCCACCGCACCAAACGCTTTAGGGCGATGTTTCTCTCGCCGGCAAAGCAGACATATAACCTCTTCTTCTCGTCCGATCCCTTCGCGTAGTCGCTTCTTTTTCTCGGACAGACCAAGGGGGAGTTTGGGTACTGTTGGCTAGCCTTGGATTTACTGGTCTGGTGATTTGCAGGTAGGGTTTCGAGTTCAATCCATAGGAGGTTTCACAGATTGGTTTTGCTTCCTCTATCGTGGAAGATCCTCTGCCTATATCGACGATGAAAGATCCATTGGCCCACACGCTTAACGACCATCCGTAAGATTGGACCGCCCATACCCTCCCGCCAAACCACGCGGCGTTGGAACTGCCTCGTCAAGCGCTTTCACCCCGTGCGATTGGATCAAGATTGGATACACAAACAAACCATAAAACCACGAAACCTACGTGCGTAATAGCATCATATAGGAGCAGTTTACATTGTCATTTACATTGATCATTCATTATTTATGCATTTTTAGATGATTTACGAGACTTTCCTATAAAGTCTCATTTACTGGTATTTAATTTCTAGGAGGCAGAAACCATCCTTTTTCGTATTTTGATGGTTCAGGGACCTTACGGAACTCAAAAAAGCTCGGGGATTTCTACTGCTTTATTATTTTTTGCACAAGAAGCAACTAGAGGACGAGAAACACACGAGGGGGGACCCACGAGGCCTGAACGAGAGCTAGTGGTGCGAGCTCCACCCTAGGTCGCGCCATGATACCTTCGATCTGGATTACATATTGTAGTATGATAAGCTTTTTTTCTAGAAGATCTAGGTTTAATCGAACCTTAGAAAGCGCTGCTAAATGGTGTAAAGAAAACATCTACAAGACTTGTTAGTGTAATTCATCTCCAGTTTACGGACTTATCTAGTTTACTTTTAAGGGGGTTGTGTTCAATGATGAAAATATGCCAGGGTTAAGGTTTTACCTGTAGCTATGCATACATATATATATAATTGAAGCACACATATGTGTAACAAATAAAATAGAGATAAGAGATTTGTGAGTAGCACATCCGTAAATACTCTTGACCCTAAAGCCAGAGGTGACAAGAGCCTAATGGTCCAACCACTGTACTTACAGCCGCAAGCAACAACAGTTATTAAGTAAATGAATACAGACCAAAGCCTTAAGCTAGATGATTGTGCCATGATCCCGAATGAATCACTAAACATGTACCGGTACTTTCCTTTTTTTGTCACTGAGGTTTCGCGGTAGCACGCCGTTCGCCACTCATCCCACCTCTTCTCTTGATCAACTCGAATGATATGGGTACTATCATCAAGACGAGGTAAAGAGACAAGAATACAAGAATACAAGATTTCAAAACTCCTATTCAATCCTTACACATAATATAAGATTAGATGCACATAATCGCTGTGAGGATTCACCCCAACCCGCAACCGTGAGGACTACTCACACATGTATATCAAGATCAAATACAAAGAGAGAAATCATTGTGCAAAATACTTAGATTGATATCACAATATTCTTACAATGGTCATCAATTCTGATGGAGATCTCTATTACAATGGTGATGGCTATGGCTATGGAGGAGATGGGAGATGGGAGATGGGATGGATGAACTATGGTGATGGATCTCCTTCGGTGTGGTGAAGATAGATCTGGTGGATGGCAGCTCTGTTTGGCGACGAATGGCTCTCTTTTTAGCGTCGGTCACTTCACGAACTTTATAGGGTTTTGACCTCGGGAACGCACCGGCGCATGGTACGGGCGAACGGCACGGGCGGGGCTTGCCCATACCGATGCCCGTTAAAGCTCCTGAAACCGCTTTTCCGAGCGTAGTCGACTTTGCCAAGCTCCTGACTCGGTTTCCTTCAGTAATTGCAGGTTCATTTGTCATTATGAGGTGATTTCCTGCACACCATCAAGAAATAGAAGAGATTGCATATCTTTGCATTGATTAGTCATTAGTGGCAAGTTGAGAGGTAAACTTAGTCAATTTCTTGACTTAGCTAAGGGTTTAAACGCGAGAAAATATGGCGTATTTCACAGCCATCAACTTCCCCAAGCTTAAACTTGATCGTCCTCGAGCAAGAAACAAATAACCATAAGGAATTTGGTGTTTAAACCAAAACAACGAGAAAGCAAAGTCACTTACAGGTGGTAGCCTTATTAGTCCAGCACTTATTCCATTTGAAAGCTTGGCATAGTTAGAGAAGTGCCAAGAATATAATAGAAGCATTGGTAACTCGAGACAATCACAATAAATATTATAAGTATGAATAGCTAGTTGTTGAAATAATAACTCTAGCTTAAGTAGTTAAATCTCAGTTTGCCAAGGAACACTAGAAGTTTATTATCATCAAATTAAGTATGAGCTTTTCATGTCAAAAGAGGTACAAGCAATGAAGTATCTTAATTACGCCCACATCAATCGATCAAGGTTATCAAAGCACTTTACTATCCATTCATTGTCTTCAAGAATATATTCATCTAACAGTAGCGAGTCCATGCCAAGACTTGAGAAGTGATATCTTTCGGATTCCTTTGACAGGTTCCAAGTAAAAGTCATGAATGACCTTTTAGGATTGTCACAATCATGGGGCAGTGGTGCTAGTATCCAAAGAGGTGTGCGCAACAGTCATGTTGACACACATAAAGCAATATCATACATTAATGCATATGTTGACACGCGTAAAGCAATATTTATATACAACCTTACATCTTGGCATGTGTCTCAGCTACCAGTAGACTTCAATTCCATCAAACAACTCCTATCAAGAGTGCTATCAAGTCTATCACAACATCTATGGAGTTAAATATCTTCAAAGTTAAACCCTTAAGATAATTGGTCATCATACAAGTCACAATTTAAGACTTCTTCTTGTTTAACTTGTTTGGCAATATTATTTCCAAGGCAAGACTCGGTTAACTAAATGAACTAGAGTAAGAACTTTTTTTTGAAAGCTCAGAGTAAGAACTTTCACAATTAACTAAGCATATAAATAAAATCTCTACTCCAATTGCTTCATATCACTCCCACAGGTACAATATCTTAACAAGTCTACTGACTAGCATAAACAATTCAAACCTTAAAAGTGGGATACATAAGACATACCTCTTGTAGGTGGCTTCATATTTCTCTTCCTTATGATGTGTTCCTTCGAAACTCTTAGTAGATCTATCTCATTAATAATATCAAGCAAAGAGGCAATAGGAATTCAGCTCTTTCAAGAACAAGGATAGAAGGAAAAAATCTTTTTATATTTTTATGAATTGGGATAGAGAGGGAAAACAAAAAAGATTGGCGATAAAGTAAGGAACTAAAACGAAACAAATAAAAATGAAAACAAATTAAAACGAAAAGCAAATAAAAAGAAAAGTGTTGGAACAAACCAACACGAGTGTTTCAAAACTCTTTCAAAGAGCTGGAGTACAAATTTATTCAACACAAATAAAAATGCTTGAGGAACACATCCCCAAGCTTAGGCTTTTGCAAGCCCTCTTGGTGAGCTCATTGTCGTGGAGGATAATTCCCATAGTTCCATTGGCTGCTCCAATGAGTGAACTGGGAATTGAGTTCGGTGGCGTTGTCTCGAAGGTTGATGACGAGGTTTGATACGTCTCAAACGTATCTATAATTTCTTATGTTCCATGCTTGTTTTATGATAATACCTACATGTTTTGTTCACACTTTATGTCATTATTATGCATTTTCCGGAACTAACCTATTGACGAGATGCCGAAGGGCCGATTCTTTGTTCTGCTGTTTTTGGTTTCAGAAATCCTAGTAAGGAAATATTCTCGGAATCGGACGAAATCAATGCCCAGCATCCTATTTTTCCACGAAGCTTCCAGAACACCCAAGAGCCAGCAGAGGGGGGCCACAGGGCACCAGATGACAGGGTGGCGCGGCCAGGGCCTGGGCCGCGCCCCCCTATTGTGTCACCGCCTCGTCAGCCTTCCGACTCCGCCTCTTCGCCTATATAAAGGTCCCTGACCTAAATCTTCGATACGGAAAAGCCACGGTATGAGAAACCTTCCAGAGCCGCCGCCATCGCGAAGCCAAGATCTGGGGGACAGGAGTCTCTGTTCCGGCACCCTGCCGGGACGGGGAAGTGCCCCCGGAAGGCTTCTCCATCGACGCCACCACCATCTTCATCAACGCTGCTGTCTCCCATGAGGAGGGAGTAGTTCTCCATCGAGGCTAAGGGCTGTACCGGTAGCTATGTGGTTAATCTCTCTCCTATGTACTTCAATACAATGATCTCATGAGCTGCCTTACATGATTGAGATTCATATGAGCTTTGTATCACTATTAGTCTATGTGCTACTCTTGTGATGTTATTAAAGTAGTCTATTCCTCCTTCACAGTGTAATGGTGACAGTGTGTGCATCGTGTAGTACTTGGCGTAGGCTATGATCATAATCTCTTGTAGGTTATGGAGTTAATTATTACTATGATAGTATTGACGTGATTTATTCCCCCTTCATAGTGTAAAGGTGACAGTGTGTGATGTCTACGGGTGCTTCTATTCTTGTAGACAGTGTTGGGCCTCCAAGAGCAGAGGTTTGTAGAACAGCAGCAAGTTTCCCTTAATACACTTGTCAGATGTCTCTCTCAAGCAACCCTGCAATCACGATACAAGAAGTCTCTTGTGTCCCCAACACACCTAATACACTTGTCAGATGTATAGGTGCACTAGTTCGGCGAAGAGATAGTGAAATACAAGTGGTATGAATGAATATGAGCAGTAGTAACGGCGCCAGAAAAGTGCTTGCTGGCGTGCAGTTGATGGTAGTAATATTGCAGGAAGTAAAGATGCAGTAAAACAGTAAACAAGCGATGATTGCAGTATTTGGAAACAAGGCCTAGGGATCATACTTTCACTAGTGGACACTCTCAACATTGATCACATAAATAAATAAGTCCTCTTTCTTTGTGCTTGATACGTCTCCGACGTATCGATAATTTCTTGTGTTCCATGCCACATTATTGATGATATCTACATGTTTTATGCACACTTTATGTCATATTCGTGCATTTTCTGGAACTAACCTATTAACAAGATGCCGAAGTGCCAGTTGCTGTTTTCTGCTGTTTTTGGTTTCAGAAATCCTAGTAACGAAATATTCTCGGAATTGGACGAAATCAACGCCCAGGGTCCTATTTTGCCACGAAGCTTCCAGAAGACCGAAGAGGAGACGAAGTGGGGCCACGAGGTGGCCACACCCTAGGGCGGCGCGGCCTGGCCCTTGGCCGCGCCGACCTGTGGTGTGGGGCCCTCGTGTGCCCCCCTGACCTGCCCTTCCGCCTACTTAAAGCCTCCGTCGCGAAACCCCCAGTACCGAGAGCCACGATACGGAAAACCTTCCAGAGACGCCGCCGCCGCCAATCCCATCTCAGGGGATTCAGGAGATCGCCTCCGGCACCCTGCCGGAGAGGGGAATCATCTCCCGGAGGACTCTACGCCGCCATGGTCACCTCCGGAGTGATGTGTGAGTAGTCTACCCCTGGACTATGGGTCCATAGCAGTAGCTAGATGGTTGTCTTCTCCCCATTGTGCTTAATTGTCGGGTCTTGTGAGCTGCCGAACATGATCAAGATCATCTATCTGTAATTCTATATGTTGCGTTTGTTGGGATCCGATGAATAGAGAATACTTGTTATGTTGATTATCAATTTATATCTATGTGTTGTTTATGATCTTGCATGCTCTCCGTTACTAGTAGATGCTCTGGCCAAGTAGATGCTTGTAACTCCAAGAGGGAGTATTTATGCTCGATAGTGGGTTCATGTCTCCGTGAATCTGGGGAAGTGACAGAAATCTCTAAGATTATGGATGTGTTGTTGCCACTAGGGATAAAACATTGGTGCTATGTTCAAGGACGTAGTTACTAATTACATTACGCGCAATACTTAATGCAATTGTCTGTTGTTAGCAACTTAATACTGGAGGGGGTTCGGATGATAACCTGAAGGTGGATTTTTTAGGCATAGATGCATGCTGGATAGCGGTCTATGTACTTTGTCGTAATGCCCAATTAAATCTCACTATACTCATCATAATATGTATGTGCATGGTCATGCCCTCTTTATTTGTCAATTGCCCAACTGTAATTTGTTCACCCAACATGCTGTTTATCTTATGGGAGAGACACCTCTAGTGAACTGTGGACCCCGGTCCAATTCTCTATCTTGAAATACAATCTCTTGCAATATCGTTCTCTGTTTTACGCAAACAATCATCACCCACACTATACATCTAATCCTTTGTTACAGGAAGCCGGTGAGATTGACAACCTCACTGTTTCGTTGGGGCAAAGTACTTTGGTTGTGTTGTGCAGGTTCCACGTTGGCGCCGGAATCTCTGGTGTTGCGCCGCACTACATCCCGCCGCCATCAACCTTCAACGTGCTTCTTGACTCCTACTGGTTCGATTAAACCTTGGTTTCTTACTGAGGGAAAGTTGCCGCTGTTCGCATCACACCTTCCTCTTGGGGTTCCCAACGGACGTGTCAACTACACGCATCAATCAAATTTATGGCGCCGTTGCCTGGGAGATCAAGTCTCGCTGCAAGGGGAGTCTCCACTTCCCAATCTCTTTACTTTGTTTTTGTCTTGCTTAGTTTTATTTACTACTTTGTTTGCTGCACTAAATCAAAATACAAAAAAATTAGTTGCTAGTTTTACTTTATTTGCTATCTTGTTTGCTATATCAAAAACACAAAAAAATTAGTTACTTGCATTTACTTTATCTAGTTTGCTTTATTTACTACTGCTAAAATGGCCACCCCTGAAAATACTAAGTTGTGTGACTTCACAACCACAAATAATAATGATTTCTTATGCACACCTATTGCTCCACCTGCTACTACAGCAGAATTCTTTGAAATTAAACACCTTTCTTGAATCTTGTTATGCGAGAGCAATTTTCTGGTGTTAGTTCTGATGATGCTGCTGCCCATCTTAATAATTTTGTTGAACTATGTGAAATGCAAAAATATAAAGATGTAGATGGTGACATTATAAAATTAAAATTGTTCCCTTTCTCATTAAGAGGAAGAGCTAAAGATTGGTTGCTATCTCTGCCTAAGAATAGTATTGATTCATGGACTAAATGCAAGGATGCTTTTATTGGTAGATATTATCCCCCTGCTAAAATTATATCTTTGAGGAGTAGCATAATGAATTTTAAACAATTAGATACTGAGCATGTTGCACAAGCATGGGAAAGAATGAAATCTTTGGTTAAAAATTGCCCAACACATGGACTGACTACTTGGATGATCATCCAAACCTTCTATGCAGGACTAAATTTTTCTTCGCGGAATTTATTGGATTCAGCTGCTGGAGGTACCTTTATGTCCATCACTCTTGGTGAAGCAACAAAGCTTCTTGATAATATGATGATCAATTACTCTGAATGGCACACGGAGAGAGCTCCACAAGGTAAGAAGGTAAATTCTGTCGAAGAAACCTCTTCCTTGAGTGATAAGATTGATGCTATTATGTCTATGCTTGTGAATGATAGGACTAATGTTGATCCTAATAATGTTCCGTTAGCTTCATTGGCTGCACAAGAAGAACATGTTGATGTAAACTTCATTAAAAATAATAATTTCAACAACAATGCTTATCGGAACAATTCTAGTAATAACTATAGGCCATATCCTTATAATAATTGTAACGGTTATGCTAATTCTTATGGGAATTCTTACAATAATAATAGGAATACACCCCCTGGAATTGAAGCCATGCTTAAAGAATTTATTAGTACACAAACTGCTTTTAACAAATCTGTTGAAGAAAAGCTTGGGAAAATTGATATACTTGCTTCTAAAGTCGATAGTCTTGCTGCTGATGTTGATCTTTTGAAATCGAAAGTTATGCCTAATGAGAATCATCATAATAAAATTGTTACTACAGAAAATGCCACCCAAGTTAGAATTAATGAGAATATAAGATTGATGGCCGAATTGCGTGCTAGGTGGGATAGAGAAGAAAATGAAAAACCAGCTAAAGAGAAGAATGTAGCTAAAGTTTGGACTATTACCACCACAAGTAATGTTGATTCTTCACATGTTGCTGCACCTCCTACTATTACTAATAAAAGAATTGGTGTTAGCAATGTTTCCACTTCTAATGCAAAGCGCGAGAAACTGCCCGAAACTGCTAAAATCATTAAATCGCACTTTGTGATAAAACTGCTGAAATTTTTTCCAACATTGGGGATGATGATCCCATTGCTTTAGATTATAATGGTTTGAATTTTGATGATTGCCACATCTCTGAAGTTATAAAGTTCTTGCAAAAACTTGCTAAAAGTCCTAACGCTAGTGCTATAAATTTGGCTTTCACGCAACATATTACAAATGCTCTCATAAAAGCTAGAGAAGAGAAACTAGAGCGCGAAGCCTCTATTCCTAGAAAGCTAGAGGATGGTTGGGAACCCATCATTAAGATGAAGATCAAAGATTTTGATTGTAATGCTTTATGTGATCTTGGTGCAAGTATTTCCGTTATGCCTAAGAAAATCTATGATATGCTTGACTTGCCACCATTGAAAAATTGTTATTTGGATGTTAATCTCGCTGATAACTCTAAAAAGAAACCTTTGGGGAAAGTTGATAATGTTCACATTACCGTTAACAATAACCTTGTCCCCGTTGATTTTGTTGTCTTGGATATTGAATGCAATGCATCTTGCCCCATTATATTGGGAAGACCTTTTCTTCGAACAGTTGGTGCTATCATTGATATGAAGGAAGGTAATATTAAATATCAATTTCCTCTCAAGAAAGGTATAGAACACTTCCCTAGAAAGAGAATGAAGTTACCTTTTGATTCTATTATTAGAACAAATTATGATGTTGACACTTCGTCTCTTGATAACACTTGATACACACTTTCTGCGCCTAGCTGAAAGGCGTTAAAGAAAAGCGCTTATGGAAGACAACCCATGGTTTTACTACAGTACTTTGTTTTTATTTTGTGTCTTGGAAGTTGTTTACTACTGTAGCAACCTCTCCTTATCTTAGTTTAGTGTTTTGTTGTGCCAACTAAAGTCGTTGATAGTAAAGTTCATACTAGATTTGGAATACTGCACAGAAACAGATTTCTTTGCTGTCACGAATCTGGGCTGTTTTCTCTGTAGGTAACTCAGAAAATTATGCCAGTTTACGTGAGTGATCCTCAGATATGTACGCAACTTTCATTCAATTTGAGCATTTTCATTTGAGCAATTCTGGTGCCTCGATAAAATTCGTCAATACGAACTGTTCTGTTTTGACAGATTCTGCCTTTTATTTCGCATTGCCAGTTTTGTTATGTTCGATGGATATTTCGATTCCATTGACTTTCAGTAGCTTTGTGCAATGTCCAGAAGTGTTAAGAATGATTGTGTCACCTCTGAACATGTATATTTTGATTGTGCACTAACCCTCTAATGAGTTGTTCTAAGTTTGGTGTGGAGGAAGTTTTCAAGGATCAAGAGAGGAGTATGATGCAATATGATCAAGGAGAGTGAAAGCTCTAAGCTTGGGGATGCCCCGGTGGTTCACCCCTGTATATATCAAGAAGACTCAAGCGTCTAAGCTTGGGGATGCCCAAGGCATCCCCTTCTTCATCGACAACATTATCAGGTTCCTCCCCTGAAACTATATTTTTATTCCATCACATCTTATGTGCTTTTCTTGGAGCGTCGGTTTGTTTTTGTTTTGTTTGAATAAAATGGACCCTAGCATTCACTGTATGGGAGAGAGACACGCTCCGCTGTAGCATATGGACAAGTATGTCCTTAGGCTTTACTCATAGTATTCATGGCAGAGTTTCTTCTTCGTTAAATTGTTATATGGTTGGAATTGGAAAATGATACATGTAGTAATTTGCTATAATGTCTTGGATAATGTGATACTTGGCAATTGTTGTGCTCATGTTTAAGCTCTTGCATCATATACTTTGCACCCATTAATGAAGAAATACATAGAGCATGCTAAAATTTGGTTTGCATATTTGGTCTCTCTAAGGTCTAGATAATTTCTAGTATTGAGTTTGAACAACAAGGAAGACGGTGTGGAGTCTTATAATGTTTTCAATATGTCTTTTATGTGAGTTTTGCTGCACCGTTCATCCTTGTGTTTGTTTCAAATAAGCCTTGCTAGCCTAAACCTTGTATCGAGAGGGAATACTTCTCATGCATCCAAAATACTTGAGCCAACCACTATGCCATTTGTGTCCACCATACCTACCTACTACATGGTATTTCTCCGCCATTCCGAAGTAAATTGCTTGAGTGCTACCTTTAAAATTCCATCATTCACCTTTGCAATATATAGCTCATGGGACAAATAGCTTAAAAACTATTGTGGTATAGAATATGTACTTATGCACTTTATCTCTTATTAAGTTGCTTGTTGTGCGATAACCATGTTTCTGGGGACGCCATCAACTATTCTTTGTTGAATATCATGTGAGTTGCTATGCATGTCCGTCTTGTCTGAAGTAAGAGAGATCTACCACCTGATGATTAAGCATGCATATTGTTAGAGAAGAACATTGGGCCGTTAACTAAAGCCATGATCCATGGTGGAAGTTTCAGTTTTGGACATATATCCTCAATCTCATATGAGAAAATTATTAATTGTTGATACATGCTTATGCATAAAAGAGGAGTCCATTATCTGTTGTCTATGTTGTCCCGGTATGGATGTCTAAGTTGAGAATAATCAATAGCGAGAAATCCGATGCGAGCTTTCTCCTTAGACCTTTGTACAGACGGCATAGAGGTACCCCTTTGTGACACTTGGTTAAAACATGTGCATTGCGATGATCCGGTAGTCCAAGCTAATTAGGACAAGGTGCGGGCACTATTAGTATACTATGCATGAGGCTTGCAACTTGTAAGATATAATTTACATGATACATATGCTTTATTACTACCGTTGACAAAATTGTTTCATGTTTTCAAAATCAAAGCTCTAGCACAAATATAGCAATCGATGCTTTTCCTCTATGGAGGACCATTCTTTTACTTTTATGTTGAGTCAGTTCACCTATTTCTCTCCACCTCAAGAAGCAAACACTTGTGTGAACTGTGCATTGATTCCTACATACTTGCATATTGCACTTATTATATTACTCTATGTTGACAATTATCCATGAGATATACATGTTACAAGTTGAAAGCAACCGCTGAAACTTAATCTCCCTTTGTGTTGCTTCAATGCTTTTACTATGAATTATTGCTTTATGAGTTAACTCTTATGCAAGACTTATTGATGCTTGTCTTGAAGTACTATTCATGAAAAGTCTTTGCTATATGATTCACTTGTTTACTCATGTCATATACATTGTTTTGATCGCTGCATTCACTACATATGCTTTACAAATAGTATGATCAAGGTTATGATGGCATGTCACTCCAGAAATTATCTTTGTTATCGTTTTACCTTCTCGGGACGAGCAGAACTAAGCTTGGGGATGCTGATACGTCTCCGACGTATCGATAATTTCTTGTGTTCCATGCCACATTATTGATGATATCTACATGTTTTATGCACACTTTATGTCATATTCGTGCATTTTCTGGAACTAACCTATTAACAAGATGCCGAAGTGCCAGTTGTTGTTTTCTGCTGTTTTTGGTTTCAGAAATCCTAGTAACGAAATATTCTCGGAATTGGACGAAATCAACGCCCAAGGTCCTATTTTGCCACGAAGCTTCCAGAAGACCGAAGAGGAGACGAAGTGGGGCCACGAGGCGGCCACACCCTAGGGCGGCGCGGCCTGGCCCTTGGCCGCGCCGACCTGTGGTGTGGGGCCCTCGTGTGGCCCCCTAACCTGCCCTTCCGCCTACTTAAATCCTCTGTCGCGAAACCCCCAGTACCGAGAGCCACGATACGGAAAACCTTCCAGAGACGCCGCCGCCGCCAATCCCATCTCGGGGGATTCAGGAGATCGCCTCCGGCACCCTGCCGGAGAGGGGAATCATCTCCCGGAGGACTCTACGCCGCCATGGTCACCTCCAGAGTGATGTGTGAGTAGTCTACCCCTGGACTATGGGTCCATAGAAGTAGCTAGATGGGTGTCTTCTCCCCATTGTGCTTAATTGTCGGGTCTTGTGAGCTGCCGAACATGATCAAGATCATCTATCTGTAATTCTATATGTTGCGTTTGTTGGGATCCGATGAATAGAGAATACTTGTTATGTTGATTATCAATTTATATCTATGTGTTGTTTATGATCTTGCATGCTCTCCGTTACTAGTAGATGCTCTGGCCAAGTAGATGCTTGTAACTCCAAGAGGGAGTATTTATGCTCGATAGTGGGTTCATGTCTCCGTGAATCTGGGGAAGTGACAGAAATCTCTAAGATTATGGATGTGCTGTTGCCACTAGGGATAAAACATTGGTGCTATGTTCAAGGACGTAGTTACTAATTACATTACGCGCAATACTTAATGCAATTGTCTGTTGTTAGCAACTTAATACTGGAGGGGTTCGGATGATAACCTGAAGGTGGACTTTTTAGGCATAGATGCATGCTGGATAGCGGTCTATGTACTTTGTCGTAATGCCCAATTAAATCTCACTATACTCATCATAATATGTATGTGCATGGTCATGCCCTCTTTATTTGTCAATTGCCCAACTGTAATTTGTTCACCCAACATGTTGTTTATCTTATGGGAGAGACACCTCTAGTGAACTGTGGACCCCGGTCCAATTCTCTATCTTGAAATACAATCTCTTGCAATCTTGTTCTCTTGTTTCTGCAAACAATCATCATCCACACTATACATCTAATCCTTTGTTACAGCAAGCCGGTGAGATTGACAACCTCACTGTTTCGTTGGGGCAAAGTACTTTGGTTGTGTTGTGCGGGTTCCACGTTGGCGCCGGAATCTCTGGTGTTGCGCCGCACTACATCCCGCCGCCATCAACCTTCAACGTGCTTCTTGACTCCCACTGGTTCGATTAAACCTTGGTTTCTTACTGAGGGAAACTTGCCGCTGTGCGCATCACACCTTCCTCTTGGGGTTCCCAACGGACGTGTCAACTACACGCATCAGTGCTACATATACTCTTGTTTGATAATGAACACCATTCGTTGTGTAGGGCTACAAGAGCACCTCAATGCCGGAGTTAACAAGCTCCACAACATTCGGCATTCATATTTAAGTAACCTTAGAGCATAATAGATCTTTGCAATTTAAACCGAGTACTAACATAGCATACACACTGTCACCTTTACACTATGAAGGGGGAATAAATCACATCAATACTATCATAGTAAGAATTAACTCCATAACCTACAAGAGATTATGATCATAGCCTACGCCAAGTACTACACGATGCACACACTGTCACCATTACACCGTGAAGGAGGAATAGACTACTTTAATAACATCACAAGAGTAGCACATAGACTAATAGTAATACAAAGCTCATATGAATCTCAATCATGTAAGGCAGCTCATGAGATCATTGTATTGAAGTACATAGGAGAGAGATTAACCACATAGCTACCGGTACAGCCCTTAGCCTCGATGGAGAACTACTCCCTCCTCATGGGAGACAGCAGCGTTGATGAAGATGGCGGTGGTGTCGATGGAGGAGCCTTCCGGGGGCACTTCCACGTCCCGGCGGCGTGCCGGAACAGAGACTCCTGTCCCCCAGATCTTGGCTTCGCGATGGCGGCGGCTCTGGAAGGTTTCTCGTACCGTGGCTTTTCCGTCTCGAAGATTTAGGTCAGGGACCTTTAAATAGGCGAAGAGGCGGAGTCGGAAGGCTGACGAGGCGGTGACACAATAGGGGGGCGCGGCCCAGGCCCTGGCCACGCCGCCCTATCATCTGGTGGCCTGTGGCCCCCCTCTGCTGGCTTTCGGGTGTTCTGGAAGCTTCGTGGAAAAATAGGATGTTGGGCATTGATTTCGTCCGATTCCGAGAATATTTCCTTACTAGGATTTCTGAAACCAAAAACAGCAGAAAACAGGAACTGGCACTTCGGCATCTCGTCAATAGGTTAGTTGCGGAAAACGCATAATAATGACATATAATGTGTATAAAACATGTGAGTATCATCATAAAAGTAGCATGGAACATAAGAAATTATAGATACGTTTGAGACGTATCAAGCATCCCCAAGCTTAGTTCCTACTCGCCCTCGAGTAGGTAAACGATAACAAAGATAATTTCTTAAGTGACATGCTATCATAATCTTGATCATACTATTGTAAGCATATGAGATGAATGAAGTCATTCAAAGCAATGGTAAAGACAATGAGTAAACAAATGAATCATATAGCAAAGACTTTTCATGAATAATACTTTCAAGACAAGCATCAATAAGTCTTGCATAAGAGTTACTCATAAAGCAATAAATTCTTAGTAGAAAGCTTTGAAACAACACAAAGGAAGATATAAGTTTCAGCGGTTGCTTTCAACTTGTAACATGTATATCTCATGGATAGTTGTCAACATAAAGCAATATAACAAGTGCAATAGGTAAACATGTAAGAATCAATGCACAGTTGACACAAGTGTTTGCTTCTAGGATAGAAAGAAGTAGGAAAACTGACTCAACATAAAGTAAAAGAAAGGCCCTTCGCAGAGGGAAGCAGGGATTAAATCATGTGCTAGAGCTTTTTAAGTTTTGAAATCATATAGAGAGCATACAAATAAAGTTTTGAGAGGTGTTTGTTGTTGTCAACGAATGGTAGCGGGTACTCTAACTACCTCATCAACCAGACTTTCAAGGGCGGCTCCCATGAAGGACGTTATCTCTACCAGCAAGGTAGATCATCCCTCTTCTCTTTTGTTTACACATGTACTTTAGTTTAGTTTATATTTTTTTTATGTTTTTAGATGACACTCCTCCCAACCTTTGCTTACACAAGCCATGGCTAACCGAATCCTCGGGTGCCTTCCATCATTCACATACCATGAAGGAGTGTCTATTTGCAAAATTAAGTTGCTTACTGACGAATCAGAGCAAAACATGTGAAGAGAATTATTAATGCAAGTTAATTAATTGGGGCTGGGAACCCCATTGCCAGCTCTTTTTGCAAAATTATTGGATAAGCGGATGAAGCCACTAGTCCATTGTGAAAGTCTGTCAGAAGTAAATGACAAGGTTGAAAGATAAAACACCACATACTTCCTCATGAGCTATAAAACATTGACACAAATAAGAGATAATAGCTTTTGAATTGTTTAAAGGTAGCACATGAAGTATTTGCTTGGAATGGCAGAGAAATACCATGTGGTAGGTAGGTATGGTGGACACAAATGGCATAGTTTTTTGCTCAAGGATTTGGATGCACGAGAAGAATTCCTCTCAATACAAGGCTAGGCTAGCAAGGTTGTTTGAAGCAAACTCAAGTATAAAACGGTGCAGCAAAGCTCACATATGAACATATTGTAGGTATTATAAGACTTTACATTGTCTTCCTTGTTGTTCAAACACCTTAACCAGAAAATATCTAGACTCTAGAGAACAATCATGCAAACCAAATTTTAACAAGCTCTATGTAGTTCTTTTTTTTTGAAGTAAAACAGTGGGCAAAAAGCCCCCTGCAATTTTTATTAATTATAAAATAACAGCATCCAAAAATTACAAAAGAGAGTGAGAAACTCTCTTAAAAAGAAAGAAAGAAAGAAAACCTAGAGCTAACACTAATTTAAAGAGTGAATCCATTCCTTGAAGGAATTTACATGCTTCTTTTTCATTCTATGCACGAGCAGTCTTAGTTCTTGAAGTAAAATTGCTTTCCACGAATTAAATTCTGCATTCTGATCCTTGAAAATCTTATTGTTTCTGACTATCCAGATACCCCATGCTGCTAGAATTAAAACTTCCAAAGCAAAAGGTAGCTTCATTTTAACTCTCATATCCTCAAAAGCTTCCATAATAGATAAGTTTCTATTTCTCTGTGGGCTAATGAAATCCCAACATTTCTTTGCAAACGAACAAGCCCAGAAAAGGTGGACCAGAGTTTCTTCCTCATTGCAATTATCCACAATACACTGATAAGATGGCAAGATGAATTTTTTCCTTCTCAGCAAGTTTCTTGTGTTCAATCTGTCATGTAATAATAACCAGAAGAAGAATTTGTGCTTGGCTTGACATGAAGATTTCCATAAAATGGAGAATAAGTTAGATGCTGGTGAAAACCCAATCATAGCTTTATATGCTTTCTGGGAAGAAAAGTCTGCATTCCCCCAGATATAGGACCAATTATCTAGATTCCCATCTTGTACTACTGTGAGTGCATTCTGACATATAACTTCAAGATCCTGAAATTCTCCAAAAGCTTGCTGGGAAAGTGGCAGATGAAATAGATCCTCAAGATATTCAGTGTGTATAACTCTGTCAACAGACCAATCAGTATGCTTAGCATAAGTCACTAAATGAGGAAACTTTTGATGTAGGAAGCTGTCTTCCCAAAGGTCTGTCCAGAAATTAACAGTTTTACCATTTCCAATATTGCATCTAGCCATAGCTTTATATATATCTAGCAATTTTAAATGTGATCTCCACCAGAAAGAATGACCCAAGTTATTTGTAGGCAAATTTCCATTTGAGTAATAGGACTCTCTGACCAAATGAACCCAAGGGATGTCATGATTGTTGAAGAATTTGTGAAGATTTTTCAGCATGAGAGCTTTATTTTGAATTTCCAAATTGAGTACTCCCAAACCACCTTGTTCTTTAGGCCTACAGATCTTTTTCCATGCAACAAGAGCTGAGCCATTAGCTTGGACATCATTATTTTTCTTTCTCCACAAGCAATGTCTCATGTATTTTACAACTTGTTCCTTTATGGCCACAGGAACATCAAAGCAACACATGAAAAAAACTGGCATAGAAGCAAGAACAGATTTAACCAGTTGTAGCTTCCCTCCATAGTTTAAAAAATCTACAATTCCTCCAAGCCTTGCTTGGGTTCTTTGTACAATGGGAAGAAAATGCTCCATGGATGGTTTGGTAATACTGAGTGGCAGCCCCAGGTATGTGAAAGGTAGAGATCCCTTCTGACATTGCATTGTTTCAGAGAAATGGTTGAGCCTTTCTTCACTTAAATTGATTGGAATCATATTGGATTTATTATAGTTCACTTTCAAACCAGTGGAGTCAGCAAAAGTTTGTAGCAGTGCTTTCAGACAGATCAAATTGCTAGCATTTGCTTTCATAATTATCAGGGTATCATCAGCATACTGAACAACTGGAAAATCAGGGCAAGCAGATGATGGAATAGGCCTTTCTATAATTCCTTGATTCATGGCTGAGTTTAGTATTGATTGAAGCAAGTCTGCTGCAAGCACAAAAAGAAGAGGAGAAAGAGGATCCCCTTGTCTTACCCCTCTTTTACAGTAGAATCTTTTTCCAGGTGTACCATTGAGCAGTACAGCAGAGGTACCGATCTTGAGAATTAAGTGTATCCAATTTATCCATTTTTCTCCAAACCCTCTTGCTCTCAGAATTTCCAAAATTGTGCTATGCTCAATCTTATCAAAAGCTTTCTCAAAGTCTAACTTGAGTATGACAATTTCCTCCTTTGACTTGTGGCACTGAAAGATATATTCAAAAGCCCAACCCAAACAATCTTGTATAGACCTCTGCTTCAGGAAGCCATATTGGTTTTTATGAACTAGTTGTAGAATGATTTTTTGCAATCTATTTGCTAGCAGCTTGGTGATGATTTTGAACACTGTGTTCAGTAAAGAAATAGGCCTAAAGTCACTTGGTCTCATTGGGGAATCCACTTTTGGAATTAAAGAAATATAGGAAGAATTAATACTCTCCAAATTGATATTACCATCATAGAATCCTCTGATCAAATCCTTAACATCTTTCCCAACAATATGCCAACGATTTTTGAAGAATTCATTATTAAAACCATCTGGCCTAGGGGATTTGTCATTGGGAAGAGCTTTTATTATATCATCAATTTCTTTATCTGTGAAAGGTGACTCCAATTGTGCACTTGTCTCTGCATCCATCCCTTCTCCATAGAAATCATGCAAGTTAAACTTCATAGAAAGGTTATCAGTCTTCCCCATCCTTTCCTTGAAAGCCTTCCAAAGAATATCAGCTTTTCCATCATGATCTGTAATTTCAGCTAAACTTTCATTCATCAGCACAGAGATATAATTATGTCTGTGATTGATTGTTGCTTTGTTGTGAAAAAACTTTGTATTTGCATCTCCAAGCTTTACCCATTTTATTTTTCCTCTTTGTTTCCAGTAAGCTTTTTGATTTTGTAACAGATTTATTATATGATCTTTAAGAATGTCTCTTAGATTCCACTCCTCCAGAGAAAGAGTTCTAAATTCCTCCATCATATCCAAGAAGGTGATAACTGAGTTAACCTTTTCAATGAGAATCTTTAAGCAGGGCAAATTCTTTGCCCAAAGCTTTATACTTTTCCTCAAATTCTTTAATTTGGCAGTGACTTTTTTGGCAGGGTCAGAATGTCCAACTGGAATGTTCCAACTAGCTTCCACAATATTCTTAAAGTCACTATGTTGCAACCAGTAATTCTCAAATCTGAACACATTAGCCTTTGGAATATTAGTGCCAATAGAAACAACACAAGGGACATGGTCAGAAGTTGGCTTCACTAGGGGAAAAACCATAGATAAAGGGTAATTAACAGTCCATGAGGATGAAGAAAAAACCAGTCCAGTCTTTCAAGCAAAGGAGACTGTTGCATATTGCTCCAAGTGTACTTTCTCCCTTTAAGTGGCAACTCTATTAGGCCCAAATTGCTGATTGCCTCATTGAAAAGAAGCATCCCATTAATGTCCCCTCCTGGTTTGTTTCTGTCTGAAGGTTTTCTGATGAAGTTGAAGTCCCCCATGATTAACCAATCCATATTATCAGGCATGTCAATATTTGTGAACCATTCAATAAATTCACTTTTCCTTTCTATTTGACTTGGGCCATAAACATTTGTTAAAATCCAAGTACTATCTGCAAGATTACTGGTGAGCTGAACAGAGATGGAGAACTCATTCTGAAAAGCCAAAGTGCCAGAGAACAAAGAACTACACCAGATGGTAACAAGACCCCCAGAAGATCCAATTGAAGGGAGGAATTCAAATTTATCAAATCTTTTCGGACAGAATTTTCTTATATACTCCATATCAAAAGATTCTCTTTTTGTTTCTTGCAGACAAATGATGTCACAATTTGATTCATCAATTTTACTAGTAAGTGCAACCCATTTCTTTTCAGAATTAATCCCTCTCAAGTTCCAATTTAAAATTTTCCAACTTCTGTTGTGATCCATGGGAAACTATTGGTATTTTTTTATGTGTGTGAGCACCACAGCTGAAACCAGTAGAAGCTTTGACACCACCATTCATACAAGGAAACAGAGAACCAAGACAAGCACAAAACACAGAGCAGAGCATAATCCATGATATATAACTGAAGGCAGCAATAGCTCCACAAAAGCAACTAGGACAAGTTTGATACACCATATAGCTATTACAAGCATGTAAAAGATATCCCTTCTCTGCCACAAAAGCATGATAGCTGTCTAACATTAAATCACTCTATTTATGGGGCCTTTTTTTGGCCTGAGATGCCACCCCATCAGCAGCATTTGATCCTTTCTCTTTGTTGCTTCCACTAGTGCTGGCTTGTGCTCTCCCTTTGGTAACCTTGGGTCCAGGAGCAGGATCATCTTGTGCTGTTCCTGGAGCTTTTTTCTTTGTATCCATTTTAGTCTTCTTCAGCAACTTCTTTTCCAAGCCATCTTCCTGTACCTTACAGAAAGAAGAAGCCAAATTTTTCACCACTTTGGTATTGATTATAGGAGGAGCAGCAGTGCAGGTCAAACAATTCTTATCAACACAGTTATCATGTCTTTTGTACCCATTATTTAAAAGAACCAGTCTGGGGCTCCTTCTTACCTCTGATTCAACCAGAGGCACCCCTCCATCTCTCCTTTTCTTTCTTGGAGAAATAGAATTATCTCCATTTATCAGTAAGTTACTCTTGGGACTCTCCTGAGATTCTTCCAACAACTGGCAAACAGGGGCCTGATTTGCAACACATTTATCAGGAATGACAAAAGAAATAGTGTGTTCATATGCAATAGATTCCTTGATAATATTCCATAGCTGAGAAGTTAAGAAACCCTTGGCCCAATCAAATTTATCAGGTGTCATAAGCATAAGAGTGACAAAATTGAACCAACTTACAGGTATCTCACAGGGATAACCACTTGCAGAAGAATGGTGAATGTTAGGAGCAAAGTATGCCTCCCAAATCTTCATGCCTTGCTTGGAGAATCTTTTAGTAAGATCATGCTCTTCTGGTATAGAGAAAAAGGATGTTTCCACCCTTCCAACTATAAGGTGTGCTTCCTGTGGTGGTGCCAAATTGTCATCCTCAAGCAAAAGAAAAGCATTTCCATTATCTTCCTCAGGAATATTCACTATGTAGTTCTTCATTAATGGGTACAAAGTACATGATGCAAGAGCTTAAACATGATCTATATGAGCACAACAATTGCCAAGTATCAAATTATTCAAGACATTATACCAATTACCACATGCAGCATTTTCTGTTTCCAACCATATAACAATGAACGAAGCAGTTTCAACCTTCGCCATGAACATTAAGAGTAAAGCTAAGAACACTAGTGTTCATATGCAACAGCGGAGCATGTCTCTCTCCCACTCAATCATGAATTTATTCAAACAAAACAAAAACAAACAGACGCTCCAAGTAAAGTACATAAGATGTGACTGAATAAAAATATAGTTTCAAGAGAAGAAACCTGATAAATTGTTGATGAAGAAGGGATGCCTTGGGAATCCCCAAGCTTAGATGCTTGAGTCTTCTTGAAATATGCAGGGGTGAACCACCGGGGCATCCCCAAGCTTAGACTTTTCACTCTTCTTGATCATAGTATATCATCCTCCTCTCTTGACCCTTGAAAACTTCCTCCACACCAAACTCGAAACAAACTCATTAGAGGGTTATTGCATAATCAAAAATTCACATGTTCAGAGGTGACACAATCATTCTTAACACTTCTGGACATTGCACAAAGCTACTGGAAGTCAATGGAACAAAGAAATCCATCCAACACAGCAAAAGAGGCAATACGAAATAAAAGGCAGAATCTGTCAAAACAGAACAGTCCGTAAAGATGAATTTTTTAGAGGCACTGGACTTGCTCAGATGAAAATGCTCAAATTGAATGAAAGTTGCGTACATATCTGAGGATCACGCACATAAATTGGCAGATTTTTCTGAGTTACCTACAGAGAACCCTGCCCAAATTCGTGACAGACAGAAATCTGTTTCTGCGCAGTAATCCAAATCTAGTATGAACCTTGCTATCAAAGACTTTACTTGGCACAACAATGCAATAAAATAAGATAAGGAGAGGTTGCTACAGTAGTAACAACTTCCAAGACACAACAAAACAGTAGCAAAATAAAGACATGGGTTATCTCCCAAGAAGTTCTTTCTTTATAGCCATTAAGATGGGCTCAGCAATTTTAATGATGCTCGCGCAAGAAATAAGAGTTGAAGCAAAAGAGAGCATCAAGAAGAAAATTCAAAACACATTTAAGCCTAACCCACTTCCTATGAAAAGGAATCTTGTACACAAATAAATTCATGAGGAGCAAAGTGGCAAGCATAGGAAGATAAAACACGAGTAGCTTCAAGATTCTCAACACAAAGAGGGGAAACTTAATATTATTAAGATGCATATAACCATGTTTCCCTCTCTCATAATAACTTTCAGTGGCATCATGAACAAACTCAACAATATAAGTATCACATAAAGCATTCTTATTCACATGCATAAAAGTATCATTACTCTCCACATAAGCATAATCAATTTTATTAGTTGTAGTGGGAGCAAATTCAACAAAGTAGCTATCATTATTATTCTCATCAAGTGTAGGAGGCATATTGTAATCATAATTAAACTTATCCTCCATAGTAGGCGGCACCAAAAGACCACTATCATTATAATCATCATATATGGGAGGCATATCATAATCAACATAAACTTTCTCCTCAATACCCGGAGGGCTAAAGAGATCATTTTCATCAAATCCGACCTCCCCAAGCTTAAATTCTTCCATAGCATTAGCAACAATGGTGTTCAAAGCATTCATACTAATAACATTCCCATTAGCATGCATAAGTTCCATGGGTTTTTTAATTTTCTCTTCAAACACATCATGTCCTAATTCAAGATAAAGTTCATAAAGATCTCTCATTTTGTTGTTGTCTTCCATTAAGCCTTACTAGTGTAAAACAAGAGACAAAAAGATGCAATTGCAGGATCTAAAGGAAATAGCTTCGAGCACACACACAACGGCAACAGAAAAGTACTTAGTTACCTGGGACCGGAGTATGAGTGCCTTTTACCTTTCCTCCCCGGCAACGGCGCCAGAAAAGTGCTTGATGTCTACGGGTGCTTCTATTCTTGTAGACAGTGTTGGGCCTCCAAGAGCAGAGGTTTGTAGAACAGCAGCAAGTTTCCCTTAAGTGGATCACCCAAGGTTTATCGAACTCAGGGAGGAAGAGGTCAAAGATATCCCTCTCAAGCAACCCTGCAATCACGATACAAGAAGTCTCTTGTGTCCCCAACACACCTAATACACTTGTCAGATGTATAGGTGCACTAGTTCGGCCAAGAGATAGTGAAATACAAGTGGTATGAATGAATATGAGAAGTAGTAACGGCGCCAGAAAAGTGCTTGCTGGCGTGCAGTTGATGGTAGTAATATTGCAGGAAGTAAAGATGCAGTAAAACAGTAAACAAGCGATGATTGCAGTATTTGGAAACAAGGCCTAGGGATCATACTTTCACTAGTGGACACTCTCAACATTGATCACATAAATAAATAAGTCCTCTTCCTTTGTGCTACATATACTCTTGTTTGATAATGAACACCATTCATTGTGTAGGGCTACAAGAGCACCTCAATGCCGGAGTTAACAAGCTCCACAACATTCGGCATTCATATTTAAGTAACCTTAGAGCATAATAGATCTTTGCAATTTAAACCGAGTACTAACATAGCATACACACTGTCACCTTTACACTATGAAGGGGGAATAAATCACATCAATACTATCATAGTAATAATTAACTCCATAACCTACAAGAGATTATGATCATAGCCTACGCCAAGTACTACACGATGCACACACTGTCACCATTACACCGTGAAGGAGGAATAGACTACTTTAATAACATCACAAGAGTAGCACATAGACTAATAGTGATACAAAGCTCATATGAATCTCAATCATGTAAGGCAGCTCATGAGATCATTGTATTGAAGTACATAGGAGAGAGATTAACCACATAGCTACCGGTACAGCCCTTAGCCTCGATGGAGAACTACTCCCTCCTCATGGGAGACAGCAGCGTTGATGAAGATGGCGGTGGTGTCGATGGAGGAGCCTTCCGGGGGCACTTCCCCGTCCCGGCGGCGTGCCGGAACAGAGACTCTTGTCCCCCAGATCTTGGCTTCGCGATGGCGGCGGCTCTGGAAGGTTTCTCATACCGTGGCTTTTCCGTCTTGAAGATTTAGGTCAGGGACCTTTAAATAGGCAAAGAGCGGAGTCGGAAGGCTGACGAGGCGGTGACACAATAGGGGGCGCGGCCCAGGCCCTGGCCGCGCCGCCCTATCATCTGGTGGCCCTGTGGCCCCCCTCTGCTGGCTCTCGGGTGTTCTGGAAGCTTCGTGGAAAAATAGGATGCTGGGCATTGATTTCGTCTGATTCCGAGAATATTTCCTTACTAGGATTTCTGAAACCAAAAATAGCAGAAAACAGGAACTGGCACTTCGGCATCTCGTCAATAGGTTAGTTCCGGAAAACGCATAATAATGACATATAATGTGTATAAAACATGTGAGTATCATCATAAAAGTAGCATGGAACATAAGAAATTATAGATACGTTTGAGACGTATCAGTGTGTATGCTATGTTAGTACTCGTTTTAAATTGCAAAGATCTATTATGCTCTAAAGGTTACTTAAACATGAATATCGAATGTTGTGGAGCTTGTTAACTCCGGCATTGAGGTGCTCTTGTAGCCCTACACAACGAATGGTGTTCATTATCAAACAAGAGTATATATAGCACAAAGGAAGAGAACTTATTTATTATGTGATCAATGTTGAGAGTGTCCACTAGTGAAAGTATGATCCCTAGGCCTTGTTTCCAAATCATGCAAGCATCGCTTGTTTACTGTTTTACTGCATCTTTACTTCCTACAATATTACTACCATCAACTGCACGCCGGCAAGCACTTTTCTGGCGCCGTTACTACTGCTCATATTCATTCATACCACTTGTATTTCACTATCTCTTCGCCGAACTAGTGCACCTATACATCTGACAAGTGTATTAGGTGTGTTGGGGACACAAGAGACTTCTTGTATCGTGATTGCAGGGTTGCTTGAGAGGGATATCTTTGACCTCTTCCTCCCTGAGTTCGATAAACCTTGGGTGATCCACTTAAGGGAAACTTGCTGTTGTTCTACAAACCTCTGCTCTTGGAGGCCCAACACTGTCTACAAGAATAGAAGCACACGTAGACATCAAGCAATTTTCTGGCGCCGTTGCTGGGGAGGAAAGGTAAAAGGCACTCATACTCCGGTCCCAGGTAACTAAGTACTTTTCTATTGTCGTTGTGTGTGTGTTCGAAGCTATTTCCTTTAGATCCTGCAATTGCATCTTTTTGTCTCTTGTTTTACACTAGTAAGGCTTGATGGAAGACAACAACAAAATGAGAGATCTTTATGAACTTTATCTTGAATTAGGACATGATGTGTTTGAAGAGAAAATTAAAAAACCCATGGAACTTATGCATGCTAATGGGAATGTTATTAGTATGAATGCTTTGAACACCATTGTTGCTAATGCTATGGAAGAATTTAAGCTTGGGGAGGTCGGTTTTGATGAAAATGATCTCTTTAGTCCTCCGGGTATTGAGGAGAAAGTTTATGTTGATTATGATATGCCTCCTATTTATGATGATTATAATGATAGTGGTCTTTTGGTGCCGCCTACTATGGAGAGTAAATTTGATTATGATTATACTATGCCTCCTACACTTGATGAGAATAATAATGATAGCTACTTTGTTGAATTTTCTCCCACTACAAAAATTGATTATGCTTATGTGGAAAGTAATGATACTTTTATGCATGTGAATAAGAATGCTTTATGTGATACTTATATTGTTGAGTTTGTTCATGATGCCTCTGAAAGTTATTATGAGAGAGGAAAATATGGTTGTAGAAATTTTCATGTTACTAAAACACCTCTCTATATGATGAAATTTTTGAAGTTACACTTGTTTTATCTTCCTATGCTTGTTACTTTGCTCTCCATGAACTTGTTTATTTACAAGATTCCTATGAATAGGAAGCATGTTAGACTTAAATGTGTTTTGCTTCAACTCTTATTTCTTGGGAGTGCATCACTGAAATTACTGAGCCCATCTTAATGGCTAGAAAGAAAGAACTTTTGGGAGATAACCCATGTCTTTATTTTGCTACTGTTTTGTTGTGTCTTGGAAGTTGTTACTACTGTAGCAACCTCTCCTTATCTTTATTTTATTGCATTGTTGTGCCAGGTAAAGTCTTTGATAGTAATGTTGATACTAGATTTGGATTACTGCGCAGAAACAGATTTCTGTCTGTCACGAATTTGGGCAGGGTTCTCTGTAGGTAACTCAGAAAAATCTGCAAATTTACGTGCGTGATCCTCAGATATGTACGCAACTTTCATTCAATTTGAGCATTTTCATCTGAGCAAGTTAAGTGCCCCTGGAAAATTCGTCTTTACGGACTGTTCTGTTTTGACAGATTCTGCCTTTTATTTCGCATTGCCTCTTTTGCTATGTTGAATGGATTTCTTTGTTCCATTAACTTTCATAAGCTTTGGGCAATGTCCAGAAGTGTTAAGAATGATTGTGTCACCTCTGAACATGTCAAATTTTTGATTATGCACTAACCCTCTAATGAGTTTGTTTCGAGTTTGGTGTGGAGGAAGTTTTCAAGGGTCAAGAGAGGAGGATGATACAATATGATCAAGAAGAGTGAAAAGTCTAAGCTTTGGGATGCCCCCGTGGTTCATCCCTGCATATTTCAAGAAGACTCAAGCATATAAGCTTGGGGATGCCCAAGGCATCCCCTTCTTCATCGACAACTTATCAGGTTTCTTCTCTTGAAACTATATTTTTATTCGGTCACATCTTATGTACTTTACTTGGAGCGTCTATTTGTTTTTGTTTTGTTTGAATAAATTCATGCTTGTGTGGGAGAGAGACACACTCCTCTTTTGCATATGAACACATGTGTTACTTTTAATGTTCATTGCGAAGGTTAAACTGGTTCGTTGATTGTTATATGGTTGGAAACATGAAATGCTTCATGTGGTAATTGGTATAATGTTTTGAATAATTTGATACTTGGCAATTGTTGTGCTCATATAGATCATGTTTAAGCTCTTGCATCATGTACTTTGTACCCATTAATGAAGAAGTACATAGAGCTTGTTAAAATTTGGTTTGCATGATTGGTTTCTCTAGAGTCTAGATATTTTCTGGTTAAGGTGTTTGAACAATAAGGAAGATGATGTAAAGTCTTATAATACCTACAATATGTTCATATGTGAGCTTTGCTGCACCGTTTTATACTTGAGTTTGCTTCAAACAACCTTGCTAGCCTAGCCTTGTATTGAGAGGGAATTCTTCTCGTGCATCCAAATCCTTGAGCCAAATACTATGCCATTTGTGTCCACCATACCTACCTACCACATGGTATTTATCTGCCATTCCAGAGTAAATTACTTGAGTGCTACCTTTAAAAATTCTATTCCTTGTCTTTACAATATATAGCTCATGGGAAAGTAGCCTTAAAAACTATTGTGGTGAAGAATATGTACTTATGTGTCTTATCTCTTAATAAGTTGCTTGTTGAGCGGTAACCATGTTTCTGGGGACGCCATCAACTTTTACCTTTGTTGTATATCATGTGAGTTGCTATGCATGTTCGTCTTGTCTGAAGTAAGGGCGATTTTCATGATCAAATGGTTTGAGTGTGCATATTGTTAGAGAAGAACATTGGGCCGCTAACTAAAGCCATGATTCATGGTGGAAGTTTCAGTTTGGACAACTAATCCTCAATCTCTTATGAGAATATTAATTGTTGTTGAATGCTTATGCATTAAAGAGGAGTCCATTATCTGTTGTCTATGTTGTCCCGGTATGGATGTCTAAGTTGAGAATAATCAAAAGCGAGAAATCCAATGCGAGCTTTCTCCTTAGACCTTTGTACAGGCGGCATAGAGGTACCCCTTTGTGACACTTGGTTGAAACATATGCTATGCAATGATAATCCATGTTAATCCAAGCTAATTAGGACAAGGTGCGAGCACTATTGGTAATCTATGCATGAGGCTTGCAACTTATAAGATATCTTATACATAACACATATGCTTTATTACTACCGTTGACAAAATTGTTTCTATGTTTTCAAAATGAAAAGCTCTAGCACAAATATAGTAATCCATGCTTCCCTCTGCGAAGGGCCATTCTTTTACTTTATGTTGAGTCAGTTTACCTACTTCTTTCTATCTTAGAAGCAAACACTTGTGTAAACTGTGTGCATTGATTCTTACATGTTTACCTATTGCACTTGTTATATTGCTTTATGTTGACAACTATCCATGAGATATACATGTTACAAGTTGAAAGCAATTGCTGAAACTTAATCATCCTTTGTGTTGCTTCAATACCTTTTACTAAGAATTTATTGCTTTATGAGTAACTCTTATGCAAGTCTTATTGATGCTTGTCTTGAAAGTATTATTCATGAAAAGTCTTTGCTATATGATTCAGTTGTTTATTCATTGTCTTCATCATTGCTTTGAATCGCTGCATTCATCTCATATGCTTTGCAATAATGTTGATCAAGATTATGTTGGTAGCATGTCACTTAAGAAATTATCATTGTTATCGTTTACCTACTCGAGGGCGAGTAGGAACTAAGCTTGGGGATGCTTGATACATCTCAAACGTATCTATAATTTCTTATGTTCCATGCTTGTTTTATGAAAATACCTACATGTTTTGTTCACACTTTATGTCATTATTATGCATTTTCCGGAACTAACCTATTGACGAGATGCCGAAGGGCCAGTTGTTGTTTTCTGCTGTTTTTGGTTTCAGAAATCCTAGTAAGGAAATATTCTCGGAATCGGATGAAATCAATGCCCAGCATCCTATTTTTCCACGAAGCTTCTAGAACACCCGAGAGCCAGCAGAGGGGGGCCACAGGGCCACCAGATGACAGGGTGGCGCGGCCAGGGCCTGGGCCGCGCCCCCCTATTGTGTCACCGCCTCGTCAGCCTTCCGACTCCGCCTCTTCGCCTATATAAAGGTCCCTGACCTAAATCTTCGATACGGAAAAGCCACGGTACGAGAAACCTTCCAGAGCCGCCGCCATCGCGAAGCCAAGATCTGGGGGACAGGAGTCTCTGTTCCGGCACCCTGCCGGGACAGGGAAGTGCCCCCCGGAAGGCTTCTCCATCGACACCACCGCCATCTTCATCAAAGCTTCTGTCTCCCATGAGGAGGGAGTAGCTCTCCATCGAGGCTAAGGGTTGTACCGGTAGCTATGTGGTTAATCTCTCTCCTATGTACTTCAATACAATGATCTCATGAGCTGCCTTACATGATTGAGATTCATATGAGCTTTGTATCACTATTAGTCTATGTGCTACTCTTGTGATGTTATTAAAGTAGTCTATTCCTCCTTCACGGTGTAATGGTGACAGTGTGTGCATCGTGTAGTACTTGGCGTAGGCTATGGTCATAATCTCTTGTAGGTTATGGAGTTAATTATTACTATGATAGTATTGACGTGATTTATTCCCCGTTCATAATGTAAGGTGATAGTGTGTATGCTATGTTAGTACTGGATTTAAATTGCAAAGATCTATTATGCTCTAAAGGTTACTTAAACATGAATATCGAATGTTGTGGAGCTTGTTAACTCCGGCATTGAGGTGCTCTTGTAGCCCTACACAACGAATGGTGTTCATTATCAAACAAGAGTATATGTAGCACAAAGGAAGAGAACTTATTTATTATGTGATCAATGTTGAGAGTGTCCACTAGTAAAAGTATGATCCCTAGGCCTTGTTTCCAAATACTGCAAGCATCGCTTGTTTACTGTTTTACTGCATCTTTACTTCCTACAATATTACTACCATCAACTGCATGCCGGCAAGCACTTTTCTGGCGCCGTTACTACTGCTCATATTCATTCATATCACTTGTATTTCACTATCTCTTCGCCGAACTAGTGCACCTATACATCTGACAAGTGTATTAGGTGTGTTGGGGACACACGAGACTTCTTGTATCGTGATTGCAGGGTTGCTTGAGAGGGATATCTTTGACCTCTTCCTCCCTGAGTTCGATAAACCTTGGGTGATGCACTTAAGGGAAACTTGCTGCTGTTCTACAAACCTCTGCTTTTGGAGGCCCAACACTGTCTACAAGAATAGAAGCACACGTAGACATCAAGGTTGCTCAGGTTCTCAATGCTTCCTTCGAGCGCGTACATGTCCTGGTAGGTGGTGAAGTCATGGAGTGGCCGCTGCTCCTGTTCCGGTCCTTGAGGTTCTTGTTCAACCTCCTCTTCTCCTTCGGGTTCATCTTGTTGTTGGAGTAGATTTGCCTCAACCTGCGCATCATAATGCAAGCGCCTATCCTCGAGAGAGAATAAACCATTAGGCAGAAGGGCATCGATCAAGTGATCAACTCCTGGTATATTGAAGTAATATCTACCTTCTATCTTTCTAACCACATGCATTCAGAGTAGTAAAGCTAAGACGGCGAGGACCTTCCAATGCTCGTAACTTACTCATTGATATTAAGCCTTCTTGCCAAGATGGTGATTACTCCACCTCCGCACATGGGGCCCCGAGCTTCAAGTGCTTGGTGGTGCAAGTAGAAAATGAGAATGGCGCACAAGTTTGGGCAGATGTTGCTTTCCGTGAACACATCCTTTGCGAGGATTATCATGTCCTCTTCATTAAGTCTTGTGAAATCACCTCGTGCCCGCAAGGTGTTAGCAATAACATAGTACAAATAGCGAATAGCAGGGCACTCAATAAAATTTCCATGGGGAAGTGTGCTAGATACTCTCATCCTTCCAAAATACATATTGTGACGCCCCGAAACCGGTACCATGAGGATTCCAGCGAACCTGCCGAAATCCGCACAATATCGATTCTGAGACGCCCTCCGACATGACGTGCGCGACAAATCACACATGTGATGCCATAGGAATTAACACGAGCGGTAACATTACAATATGATTACAATAGAGCCCACAAGAAACATATATTACAACAACTACAACGAGTCAAGATACAAATGTACAATACAAAGATCCAAATGATACAGAAGATCAAATACGTCCGAGTACGAACAAGATCAAATAGTATTGAAACAACAGGTGTAAGTTGTCTATGGTTGAGTCATACAACTCCAAGTCGTCCATAACCGCGGACACGGCTTATCGATAAGATTATAACCCTGCAGGGGTGCCCAAATGTAACCATACGCATGCTCGACCCACTTACGACAGGTGGATGTCTCACAACAAGACCGTTCCCAGTTCAACAAGAGAGTCTAGGGGGGCCACCCGACTAAGCTACCCGTAACGAAGTCCGTCCGTACTCCGAAGCGGACTCAGGGTTTGCGTTGACGGCTAGGCGTGCAAACCACACGCTTCGCTAAACGTTCCACGGGGTACATTATAGAATATAAACACCCGAAGGCAACAGGAAGTAAACACCCAAAGGCAACAGTAAGTAATGCATGGCATACATGGCATATGCAAATAAAGCCAAGGTTGTGGCCCCCTTTTAAACTGACTTGAGAAAAGGTAATGGGTGAGGGGGGGTCCCAATAAACGTCCCCACGTACGGGTAGAGCGCTCATTCTTGGAACAGATAACAAGAACTCGGGTCCTAGGGGACATTAGCGAGTCAAAATTTCGATGCTTTCGCAAAGGGGCTCACAGATGCCTCTGCTTACAGTTTTAGTTGTTAACAATTAAGTAAAGTGTGATTGTCTCCAACAAATATATCCATACACCATGTGTCATGAATGCCCAATAGATAACCCGTTAAGATAGTGATAACGGTAACGAGATATAAACAGCACTAGCATGCACTACGACTCGCAAGGCAGACCCGATAACCAAACAATAGCTGTAGGAGGTGGTGGTAGCAATATGGGTTGCTTGAGGTAACAAGTGGATAGAACACGTGACAAGAACGCAATTCAAGGCTAGCATAAGGGAGAAGGCAAAACAAAATAGGTGAGCGACTCCTACAGAGACAGGAGTTTAGGAAATGCTTGCCTGTTAAAACTTGCCGAGGAACATCCAGAGAACTTGTCGTATCTCACAACACCACTTCGCGATCCTATCCGGGAAGAAGCAAATGCTGGAACAAACAACGCATGCAAGTCTTACTACTACGGAAGAAGAACCGGCATGATCAAGATGCAGGCATACATGACATGGCAAAGATGATGCGATGCAACTTATCCAATTTAAGCGGAGTCGAAACCCCGGACAAGCAAATTAGGTTGGAGTTGCATTTATACCATCAAAGTTAAGTCTTGATTAGCATGGCATAACATGGCAGGGGTGCGCTACTTCAATATTAAACGGAGCGGGGAAACCCTAGTCGGTGTCCTAAATACTCCGCATATATGTTAGGTGATCATGCACAAACTATCACGGCACGACATGATGCAAGATGCAAACAGATGTATAGATTGCATATTCATCTTCAACACATTTTTCTGATTTTTTTCATATAGAACACATTTTATTTCGAATTACCATTTAAAAGTTATTAACAGATTGATTTATTAGTTGAAAGAGAAAATACATGATTTACATTATTAGGGAAAGCACCCGAAAATAAAGTTTGACCAGGGGAGGGACCCCGGGTTTATTTCCAAAAGATACAGGGGTTTTCTTGGAAACAACAGACATGGGGACTATGGGTTACTGAAACAAGACTCACCGAGGGGGAACTAGCCCTGGTGGCTGATGGGTGGGGCCTGCTGACCACGTAGGAAGCCACGCTGGTGAAGGGTGCGAGGCGCACGGAAGGTGCTCGACACCGTGCGCGTTCCAGGCCACGGTGGTCACCGCAGACGGACGTTGCGCGTGCGGGTGATGTAGAGGATCCCTGGATGCGTGCGTGGGAGCGTTGGCTGCGCCACGTCGAGCTCGACCAGATGGTGGTGACGCGGGGTCGAGGAGAGCACCGGAGCCCTGTCGGCGTTGAAGGACCTGCGACGACGGACGAGGGTCACCAGCGGGATGTCAAGCGAGGGGCAAGGGAGAGAGCGGAGAGGACCAGGGTGAAGCTAGGCTCACCAGGAACGTGTAGAAGGGCTCGGGGTGGCCGGAGGAGGACGGAGGCGGCCGGAGACGTCGAAAACGTCCGCCAGTACTGAGGGGAAACAACGACGATGGCGACGGCTGGGGAGGTTCCCCGGCTCGATTTCTTGTGCCAGAAGATTCGCGACGGCGAGGCGCAGCTGGAGGTGGCCTCAAAACACAAGGGGACGGCCGGAGGTGGTGGGGCGCCGACAAATTTCGGGCGGAGGCGCACGGTGGTTTTTCTCCTCCGTTTGGCTTGCAGACATAGATGAAAAGGGGGAGGAGGAGAAAGAGTTGGGAGAGGGGAAAGAGAGGTGCGGTACAGGAGATAAAGCAGCAGAAGGGGGCGGCTTCACATGGGGGGATGGTGCGGTAGGTGGAGGACCACTGCATACTCACGCCGCGCGCGTGAAGGGGGAAGACGACAGCGAGGGAGACGGCGTCTCCCTAGCAAAGCGGTACCAGTGGAGATGGGCTGAAAGAATGAGTTGGGCCGCCGGTGGGGAAGGGAGGAAAACGAGGCTGGGCCAGAGAAGAGAAATGCCCAGGGGAGAGAGGTGGCCTGGTGGAGGGGGGAGAGGGTTTTGTTTTTATAAAAACTGTTTTCTCTTATCCTTTTTCAAAACTGTTTTGAAATTTGATTTGAAACCTGCACAAATAAAGTTTGAATTTTGAAAAAGAGATGGAGAGATAGAGAACAAAGTAATTAAAATAATATTTGTATTTGTTTTGAATTTAGGGTTTGTTAAATGAAAGAGGAGAGAGGGTTATTAAACCATATGAGAGGAGAAAACAATATAATTAGGGTTTCAAAATAATTTTTATTTTGTAAAAACCATGGGTGATATGATGCATGATACATGATGATGCATAAAATAAAAAGAACAAACAATTCTATTAGGGGTACTACCCGGAGCCGTTACACATACTATGTGAGGGGTTCAAAGTGAAGCATGCATATCGGTTGGCGGTGGTGCTGTTCACAAAGTCAAAGTGGTTGCACCACTCATCTAAAGTCAAATCATACTCACGGTTATCAAACAGAACGATATCCGGTCGACTCCGGGTTGATTCTCCTCAGAGTTGTGGTAACATCCCACGGTGTGCTGCAGGGTGCTGAGGAACTCGAGCGTCAAGCGGCGATAGGTGGCGGCCTCCTGAAAAGAAAAGTCAAGCAAACCAATATTGTTGCAAAGAGTATTGAAATCATCGCGTAGGTCTAGTTGGTTCAGAATATGGGGGCCTGCCCATTTTGTCGACTTGATCCCGCGGTCCTTGAGATGGTTGAAACGATTGAGATGACGGCTATCTTCGAACTCGATACCGAGCGAAGAGGGTGATTCTTAAACCGGTAGTGTGCAGCCTGTGCAGCCACAACGCGCGAGTGGCTCGTTGTGTTCATCTGAAAAGATTAATTAGCGGTTTAATACCTTGAGCACAACTTAAAGATAAAAATCTGATCTGATAGAAATAGACATATGATCATCCTCTACACATCTTATAAAAGAATCTCCTCTAAATTTGCAATCTAGCATGCTCATTAAGGTGATGAAGTTCCATAATATGATCTAGATCTAGATTGATAATTACAAAAGCTAGAGCATGCATTCGCTTGAGTTACATATATCTTGTGCCTATCTTGCTTTGATTGAGTTGTTGTTGCACTTAGTTGAGCCTAGCATATTTAGGTTTTGTGCTTGTAAAATAAACGTAGTTTAATTTCGCATTCTTACCACCCAAATCTGTAATAGTTTTTAAAACGCATATTCACCCCCTTTAGGCGACATCTCGTCATTTCACTCCTCCACATTGATAAGGGGGATCCCAGCAGATCCACCTAGGTTGATGCCCGATCTTTCACAACGATAACCTGGGGTAGAGAATCCTCCCAACAACGCGATGAACGCAGCCTGGAGAAGAGGGAACGAATCCAGCTAGCAACGGATCGATGAACGATACGCCTCAAACTAAGAGCTAGATAATCCTTGATGAACACAAGAACCTTCGCAGCGGATATAATAGATAAACGGCAGCGCCGTACCCCCGGAGGGATGATACACGTGAACCCACGCAATGGGGAAAACCCTAATCTTTAGTCTAAACTTGTCTATCTAAAACCCTAGCCGTCCCTCCACCTTATATGAGGGGAAGAGGTGGCCGACCAGCCTTGCTAGGCTGGGGCGCCCCACTATGGGCCCTGACCTGGTTTGGCTTGGACATGCCCAATACCAAATGCAACACTAATTTAACCCTAATTGGCCCACCACATGACCTGGCTACATTATTTCCTAACATAGAATGAATGACACAACCTTAGACTTAATTATTACATGGCGTAGGTCGTCCTAGCGTGTCACTCCTGAATGCTCGATGGCGCACCACCTAGCTTGGTGGAGTCCTGAAATTGGCCTCCACATAGGCCTCCATGCCCATATCATCCCCCCCTTCAAGAAGCGTTGTCCCCAACGCGTGAGGGTCTTCTGGAAAAGGTGACGTGATATGAACATGACACGTCCTCGCCGTCCTCAAGTCTTGCGTGCCTTCCACACCACATCCTCCCTCGCGGCTTGCTTGACTTGATACAGCACTTGGCGCCTCCTTTCTTCTCCATATGAGCTTGGACTTAGGCGCCAACACCTTCTTCTTCTGAGGTCTTGATGGAACCCTGTGACGCTGAATGATACGTCTCCAACGTATCTATAATTTCTTATGTTCCATGCTAGTTTTATGACAATACCTACATGTTTTATACACACTTTATGTCATATTTATGCATTTTCCGGAACTAACCTATTGACGAGATGCCGAAGTGGCAGTTCCTGTTTTCTGCAATTTTTGGTTTCAGAAATCCTAGTAAGGAAATATTCTCCGAATTGGACGAAATCAACGCCCAGCATCTTATAATTGCACGAAGCTTCCAGAACACCGGAGAGGGGCCAGAGGAGAGCCACAGGCCCACCACACAGGTGGCCGGCGCGGCCCAGGGGGGGCGCCCCCCTGTTGTCTGGCTGCCTCGTCAGCCCTCCGACTCCGACTCTTCGCCTATAAGAAGCTCCCTGACCTAAATCTTCGATACGAAAAAGCCACGGTACGAGAAACCTTCCAGAGCCGCCGCCATCACGAAGCCAAGATCTGGGGGACAGAAGTCTCTATTCCGGCACGCCGCCGGGACGGGGAAGTGCCCCCGGAAGGCATTGATACGTCTCCGACGTATCGATAATTTCTTATGTTCCATGCCACATTATTGATGTTATCTACATGTTTTATGCACACTTTATGTCATATTCGTGCATTTTCTGGAACTAACCTATTAACAAGATGCCGAAGTGCCGATTCTTTGTTTCTGCTGTTTTTGGTTTCAGAAATCCTAGTAACGAAATATTCTCGGAATTGGACGAAATCAACGCCCAGGGTCCTATTTTGCCACGAAGCTTCCAGAAGTCCGAAGAGGAGACGAAGAGGGGCCACGAGGGGGACACACCCTAGGGCGGCGCGGCCCCCCCTTGGCCGCGCGGCCCTGTGGTGTGGGGCCCTCGTGCCGCCTCCTGACCTGCCCTTCCGCCTACTTAAAGCCTCCGTTGCGAAACCCCCAGTACCGAGAGCCACGATACGGAAAACCTTCCAGAGACGCCGCCGCCGCCGATCCCATCTCGGGGGATCCAGGAGATCGCCTCTGGCACCCTGCCGGAGAGGGGAATCATCTCCCGGAGGACTCTACGCCGCCATGGTCGCCTCCGGAGTGATGTGTGAGTAGTCTACCCCTGGACTATGGGTCCATAGCAGTAGCTAGATGGTTGTCTTCTCCCCATTGTGCTATCATTGTCGGATCTTGTGAGCTGCCTAACATGATCAAGATCATCTATCTGTAATTCTATATGTTGCGTTTGTTGGGATCCGATGAATAGAGAATACTTGTTATGTTGATTATCAAAGTTATATCTATGTGTTGTTTATGATCTTGCATGCTCTCCGTTACTAGTAGATGCTCTGGCCAAGTAGATGCTTGTAACTCCAAGAGGTAGTATTTATGCTCGATAGTGGGTTCATGCCTGCATTGACACACAGGACGATGTGTGAAAGTTCTAAGGTTGTGTTGTCTTGTTGCCACTAGGGATAAAACATTGATGCTATGTCTAAGGATGTAGTTGTTGATTACATTACGCACCATACTTAATGCAATTGTCTGTTGCTTTGCAACTTAATACTGGAGGGGGTTCGGATGATAACCTGAAGGTGGACTTTTTAGGCATAGATGCAGTTGGATGGCGGTCTATGTACTTTGTCGTAATGCCCAATTAAATCTCACTATACTCATCATGATATGTATGTGCATGGTCATGCCCTCTTTATTTGTCAATTGCCCAACTGTAATTTGTTCACCCAACATGCTGCTTGTTTTATGGGAGAGACACCTCTAGTGAACTGTGGACCCCGGTCCAATTCTCTTTACTGAAATACAATCTACTGCAATACTTGTTCTACTGTTTTCTGCAAACAATCATCTTCCACACAATACGGTTAATCCTTTGTTACAGCAAGCCGGTGAGATTGACAACCTCAAGCTTCGTTGGGGCAAAGTACTTTGGTTGTGTTGTGCAGGTTCCACGTTGGCGCCGGAATCCCTGGTGTTGCGCTGCACTACATCCCGCCGCCATCAACCTTCAACTTGCTTCTTGGCTCCTCCTGGTTCGATAAACCTTGGTTTCTTTCTGAGGGAAAACTTGCTGCTGTGCGCATCATACCTTCCTCTTGGGGTTCCCAACGAACGTGTGAGTTACACGCCATCAAGCTCTTTTTCTGGCGCCGTTGCCGGGGAGATCAAGACACGCTGCAAGGGGAGTCTCCACTTCTCAATATCTTTACTTTGTTTTTGTCTTGCTTAGTTTTATTTACTACTTTGTTTGCTGCACTAAATCAAAATACAAAAAAATTAGTTGCTAGTTTTACTTTATTTGCTATCTTGTTTGCTATATCAAAAACACAAAAAAAATTAGTTACTTGCATTTACTTTACTTGATTCATCATGTTTCCTTTTAATTTTACCACGAAAGACATACCGGTAGGACGTGGGTCTATAATTGGGAGAAATAATATAGAGGAATTTTTCAACCATGTTAGTACTGTTGACGATTTTGAGGATAGACACTTGGTAGACCTTGCCCCTACCTATGAAATTGCTGCTGCTGCTTTAGTTCGCATGTTGGAAACTAAATTTGTTAATCTCAATCCTATAATCCAACACATGTTTCTCACACTTGGTGATATGGAAGAAGGGGAAAAGAAAGATTTTGTTTTAGAAACCCTTCTTAGAGAATTTGGTGGTATAGCGAGAGAGGCTAGAAAGGTCTTTGCTAAATTTAATATGCTTGGTTCTTACACCAATTTTGTTAGTCTCCTTGAAAAGATGGATATGGATAGAATAAAGTACACTAATAATAGAGGGGAGATCAAAGCACCAATACCATGTAAACTCTTAGCTATGAATGATGCACTAGAAAATAACTATGCTTGGCTTGTTCCTGAAAATTTGTTTGATGAGAGTAGCACGCCTAAGACTAATGAAAAGGGAGATGCTAAAACTTATGTATCTAATATACTATGCCTGGTTGAGAAAACTCCACACCCCGCTGAGAATGCACCACCCTTCGATAATACTTGATGCACACTTTCTGCGCCTAGCTGAAAGGCGTTAAAGAAAAGCGCTTATGGGAGACAACCCATGTTTTTACCTACAGTACTTTGTTTTTATTTTGTGTCTTGGAAGTTGTTTACTACTGTAGCAACCTCTCCTTATCTTAGTTTAGTGTTTTGTTGTGCCAAGTAAAGCCGTTGATAGAAAAGTTCATACTAGATTTGGATTACTGCGCAGAAACAGATTTCTTTGCTGTCACGAATCTGGGCTGTTTTCCCTGTAGGTAACTCAGAAAATTATGCCAATTCACGTGAGTGATCCTCAGATATGTACGCAACTTTAATTCAATTTGAGCATTTTCATTTGAGCAAGTCTGGTGCCTCGATAAAATTCGTCAATACGAACTGTTCTGTTTTGACAGATTCTGCCTTTTATTTCGCATTGCCTCTTTTGCTATGTTGGATGAATTTCTTTGATCCATTAATGTCCAGTAGTTTTATGCAATGTCCAGAAGTGTTAAGAATGATTGTGTCACCTCTGAATATGTTAATTTTTATTGTCGCTAACCCTCTAATGAGTTGTTCTAAGTTTGGTGTGGAGGAAGTTTTCAAGGATCAAGAGAGGAGTATGATGCAACATGATCAAGGAGAGTGAAAGCTCTAAGCTTGGGGATGCCCCGGTGGTTCACCCCTGCATATTCTAAGAAGACTCAAGCGTCTAAGCTTGGGGATGCCCAAGGCATCCCCTTCTTCATCGACAACATTATCAGGTTCCTCCCCTGAAACTATATTTTTATTCCATCACATCTTATGTGCTTTTCTTGGAGCGTCGGTTTGTTTTTGTTTTTTTGTTTTGTTTGAATAAAATGGATCCTAGCATTCACTTTATGGGAGAGAGACACGCTCCGCTGTAGCTTATGGACAAGTATGTCCTTAGTTTCTACTCATAGTATTCATGGCGAAGTTTCTTCTTCGTTAAATTGTTATATGGTTGGAATTGGAAAATGATACATGTAGTAATTGCTATAAATGTCTTGGGTAATGTGATACTTGGCAATTGTTGTGCTCATGTTTAAGCTCTTGCATCATATGCTTTGCACCCATTAATGAAGAAATACATAGAGCATGCTAAAATTTGGTTTGCATATTTGGTTTCTCTAAGGTCTAGATAATTTCTAGTATTGAGTTTGAACAACAAGGAAGACGGTGTAGAGTCTTATAATGTTTTCAATATGTCTTTTATGTGAGTTTTGCTGCACCGGTTCATCCTTGTGTTTGTTTCAAATAAGCCTTGCTAGCCTAAACCTTGTATCGAGAGGGAATACTTCTCATGCATCCAAAATACTTGAGCCAACCACTATGCCATTTGTGTCCACCATACCTACCTACTACATGGTATTTTCCGCCATTCCAAAGTAAATTGCTTGAGTGCTACCTTTAAAATTCCATCATTCACCTTTGCAATATATAGCTCATGGGACAAATAGCTTAAAAACTATTGTGGTATTGAATATGTAATTATGCACTTTATCTCTTATTAAGTTGCTTGTTGTGAGATAACCATGTTCACTGGGGACGCCATCAACTACTCTTTGTTGAATTTCATGTGAGTTGCTATGCATGTCCGTCTTGTCTGAAGTAAGAGAGATCTACCACCTTATGGTTAAGCATGCATATTGTTAGAGAAGAACATTGGGCCGCTAACTAAAGCCATGATCCATGGTGGAAGTTTCAGTTTTGGACATATATCCTCAATCTCATATGAGAAAATTATTAATTGTTGTTACATGCTTATGCATAAAAGAGGAGTCCATTATCTGTTGTCTATGTTGTCCCGGTATGGATGTCTAAGTTGAGAATAATCAATAGCGAGAAATCCAATGCGAGCTTTCTCCTTAGACCTTTGTACAAAGCGGCATAGAGGTACCCCTTTGTGACACTTGGTTAAAACATGTGCATTGTGATGATCCGGTAGTCCAAGCTAATTAGGACAAGGTGCGGGCACTATTAGTATACTATGCATGAGGCTTGCAACTTGTAAGATATAATTTACATGATACATATGCTTTATTACTACCGTTGACAAAATTGTTTCATGTTTTAAAAATCAAAGCTCTAGCACAAATATAGCAATCGATGCTTTTCCTCTATGGAGGACAATTCTTTTACTTTCAATGTTGAGTCAGTTCACCTATTTCTCTCCACCTCAAGAAGCAAACACTTGTGTGAACTGTGCATTGATTCCTACATACTTGCTTATTGCACTTATTATATTACTCTATGTTGACAATATCCATGAGATATACATGTTACAAGTTGAAAGCAACCGCTGAAACTTAATCTTCCTTTGTGTTGCTTCAATACCTTTACTTTGAATTATTGCTTTATGAGTTAACTCTTATGCAAGACTTATTGATGCTTGTCTTGAAGTGCTATTCATGAAAAGTCTTTGCTTTATGATTCACTTGTTTACTCATGTCATATACATTGTTTTGATCACTGCATTCACTACATATGCTTTACAAATAGTATGATCAAGGTTATGATGGCATGTCACTCCGAAATTATACGTGTTATCGTTTTACCTGCTTCGGGACGAGCAGAACTAAGCTTGGGGATGCTGATACGTCTCCGACGTATCGATAATTTCTTATGTTCCATGCCACATTATTGATGTTATCTACATGTTTTATGCACACTTTATGTCATATTCGTGCATTTTCTGGAACTAACCTATTAACAAGATGCCGAAGTGCCGATTCTTTGTTTTTCGCTGTTTTTGGTTTCAGAAATCCTAGTAACGAAATATTCTCGAAATTGGACAAAATCAACGCCCAGGGTCCTATTTTGCCACGAAGCTTCCAGAAGTCCGAAGAGGAGATGAAGAGGGGCCACGAGGGGGCCACGCCCTAGGGCGGCGCTGCCCCCCCCCTTGGCCGCGCGGCCCTGTGGTGTGGGGCCCTCGTGCCGCCTCCTGATCTGCCCTTCCGCCTACTTAAAGCCTCCGTTGCGAAACCCCCAGTACCGAGAGCCACGATACGGAAAACCTTCCAGAGACGCCGCCGCCGCCGATCCCATCTCGGGGGATCCAGGAGATCGCCTCCGGCACCCTGCCGGAGAGGGGAATCATCTCCCGGAGGACTCTACGCCGCCATGGTCGCCTCCGGAGTGATGTGTGAGTAGTCTACCCCTGGACTATGGGTCCATAGCAGTAGCTAGATGGTTGTCTTCTCCCCATTGTGCTATCATTGTCGGATCTTGTGAGCTGCCTAACATGATCAAGATCATCTATCTGTAATTCTATATGTTGCGTTTGTTGGGATCCGATGAATAGAGAATACTTGTTATGTTGATTATCAAAGTTATATCTATGTGTTGTTTATGATCTTGCATGCTCTCCGTTACTAGTAGATGCTCTGGCCAAGTAGATGCTTGTAACTCCAAGAGGGAGTATTTATGCTCGATAGTGGGTTCATGCCTGCATTGACACACAGGACGTGTGAGAAAGTTCTAAGGTTGTGTTGTGCTGTTGCCACTAGGGATAAAACATTGATGCTATGTCTAAGGATGTAGTTGTTGATTACATTACGCACCATACTTAATGCAATTGTCTGTTGCTTTGCAACTTAATACTGGAGGGGGTTCGGATGATAACCTGAAGGTGGACTTTTTAGGCATAGATGCAGTTGGATGGCGGTCTATGTACTTTGTCGTAATGCCCAATTAAATCTCACTATACTCATCATGATATGTATGTGCATGGTCATGCCCTCTTTATTTGTCAATTGCCCAACAGTAATTTGTTCACCCAACATGCTGCTTGTTTTATGGGAGAGACACCTCTAGTGAACTGTGGACCCCGGTCCAATTCTCTTTACTGAAATACAATCTACTGCAATACTTGTTCTACTGTTTTCTGCAAACAATCATCTTCCACACAATACGGTTAATCCTTTGTTACAGCAAGCCGGTGAGATTGTCAACCTCACTGTTTCGTTGGGGCAAAGTACTTTGGTTGTGTTGTGCAGGTTCCACGTTGGCGCCGGAATCCCTGGTGTTGCGCTGCACTACATCCCGCCGCCATCAACCTTCAACGTGCTTCTTGGCTCCTCCTGGTTCGATAAACCTTGGTTTCTTTCTGAGGGAAAACTTGCTGCTGTGCGCATCATACCTTCCTCTTGGGGTTCCCAACGAACGTGTGAGTTACACGCCATCAGGCATCTCCATCGACACCACCGCCATCTTCATCACCGTTGTTGTCTCCCATGAGGAGGGAGTAGTTCTCCCCCGAGGCTGAGGGCTCTACCGTAGCTATGTGGTTCATCTCTCTCTTTGTGATCTAGTTACTCTGGTGATGTTATTGATACGTCCAAAACGTATCTACTTTCCCGAACACTTTTGCTATTGTTTTGCCTCTAATTTGTGTATTTTGGATGCAACTAACACGGACTAACGCTGTTTTCAGCAGAACTGCTCTGGTGTCTCGTTTTTGTGCAGAAATCCAACTTTCGGGAAAATCCTCGGAATTTATGCAGAAGGCCCTATTTTCCCAGAGAACTGACGGAGCCAGAAGGACAAACCAGGTGGAGGCCCGAGGGCCCCACACCATAGGGCGGCGCGGCCCAGGGGGGGCCCGCGCGGCCATATGGTGTGGCCCCCTCGGCCGGCCTCCGACGCCCTCCTTCGGACTATTTATCGGCCTCGACCTAAAAACGCACGGAGAGAAGTCGAAGTCGCCAGAAACCCTCCAGAACGCCGCCACATCGCGAAACTCCGTCGCGGGAGCCAGAAGTCTTCGTTCTGGCACTCCGCCGGGACGGGGAATTGGAGGAGATCATCACCGCCATCACCGCCAACGCCTCTACATCAACCAGCCATGTTTCCCCCATCCATGTGTGAGTAATTCCCCCGCTGTAGGCCGAAGGGGATGGTAGGGATTGGATGAGATTGGTCATGTAATAGCATAAGATTGTTAGGGCATAGTGCCTAGTGTCCGTAATTGGTACTTTGATGATATTGTTGCAACTTGTTATGCTTAATGCTTGTCACTAGGGCCCGAGTGCCATGATCTCAGATCTGAACATGTTATTGTTTCATCATGATATTCATTGTTTATTGATCTTACCTGCAAGTTGTATACACATGTCGCTGTCCGGAACCAATGGCCCCGAAGTGACAGAAATCGGGACAACCGGAGGGAATGGTAGCGATGTGAGGATCACATGTGTTCACGGAGTGTTAATGCTTTGCTCCGGTACTCTATTAAAAGGAGTACCTTAATATCCAGTAGTTTCCCTTGAGGCCCGGCTGCCACCGGCTGGTAGGACAAAAGATGTTGTGCAAGTTTCTCATTGCGAGCACGCACGACTATATATGGAACACATGCCTATTGATTGCTTTGTACTTGGGCACCGTTTTATTATTATCTGCAAATGCCCTGCTATGATTGTTACATGAGTTTCTCTCATCCATGCAACGCCCGTCATCCGTCCCCGTGCCTACAGTATTTTAATCCTGCTGTTTACTAAAATCACTACTGCTGTCTCTGTTACTCTACTGCTGTTATTTCACTACGCATCGCTATAAAAGCTGTTACTCTTGATAAACTCTTGCGAGCAAGTCTGTTTCAGTGCAGCTGAATTGACAACTCCGCTGTTAAGGCTTCCAAGTGTTCTTTGTCTCCCCTTGTGTCGAATCAATAAATTGGGTTTTACTTCCCTCGAAGACTGTTGCGATCCCCTATACTTGTGGGTCATCAAGACTATTTTCTGGCGCCGTTGCCGGGGAGCATAGCTTTATTTGGAAGTTCACTTGGATTGATATTGTTCGCTGCAAATTCTCCATCATGGGTAAACCTCGCGATACTAAGGTCGCCATATTACCATCCACTACAAGAAAAGGTACAATTCTGAATACCTCCGCTACACTTGATTCACCATCTGTGATTGATAAACTTGTTTCACCGCCACATGCTTCACATGCGGGTACTTCTGCTGAATCTGAAAACTCTCATAATATTGATAATATTTCTGCTGTGCTTGATGATAGTGGTTCATTGGGATCCTTTCTAGATGCTACGATTGCTAGGTCTAGACAAATTGAAAATACTGAAACTCCTAATGCTACTACACCTGTTAATTCACCTGAACTTGATTATTTTAGTGATGATCCTGATGAAGATTATGTGGAGCTTAATGATGATTTTATTGAAAAATGCAATGCTACTACTGATGCAAGAAAAATTAAAAAGTTACTTGCAGAACATGCTGTTAGATATAAACTGTCTCCTGATCCTAAGTTTGCCACATCTCCCATAAACATTAAGGATAAAGATTATGATTTTTCTCTTGATCTATCTCATATAGCTATTGTTGAGAAAACACCCTTTTGTGGTACTGAAAAAGAAAGTGCTGTTGAACACATGATTGAGTTATCTACTCTAAGTAGCTTGTTTTCTGATGATGTCAAGATGCATACTTACTTTGTTGCTAAGATCTTTCCATTATCATTAAAGGATGACGCTAAAACTTGGTATAATGGTTTGCCACCTAATTCTATTAAAAGTCCAAAAGAATTGCTTGATGTTTTCTTCCGTAAATACTTTCCTGCTAGTGCTCAACATATTGCTTTGCAGAGAATTTATAATTTTAACCAGGAAGATGGAGAGAAATTGCCTGAGGCTTGGGCGAGATTTTGCTCTCTTATTAGAGCTCGGCCTGATCATGATTTGGAAAAGCATGATTTACTTGATATATTTTATAGCAGACTAACCATTGAGTCTAGGGCATACCTGGATAGTTGTGCTGGTTGTGTTTTCAGGAAAAGAACTCCAGACGACGCTGAAGAATTATTGGCTAAAATAGGCCGGAATCATGATGATTGGACTACGCCTGAACCAACTCCAACGCCAATATTGAAGAAGAGGGGTTTAATTAAATTGAATGATGAAGATATGAGGGAAGCCAAGAAGTCTCTCAAGGAGAAAGGTATTAAACCTGAAGATGTGAAGAATCTTCCTCCCATAGAAGATATATGTGAGATAATTCCCCCTTCATCCATGATTGAGGTAAACTCCCTTCAACGCTTTACTAGGGAAGATATTCCGTATTCGAAACCTCCTGCACAATGCTTAGATGAGTTTGATAACTATATTGTTAAGCAAGAAAATTTTAATATGAGAGTAGAGAATCATTTAATGGAAAATTCTCGAGCTATTAGTGAATTGCATGATATTGTAGAGAGAACCTCCAATGATGTTAAGATGCTTGTTAAACATTTTCATATGGTTCAAACTCAAATTGATCAACTCACTAAAGTGCAAAATGACTTGTTAGGGAATAATTCTAAAGACAAACATGCTTATGAAGTAACAACTAGAGGTGGTGTCTCTACCCAGGATCCTCTATATCCTGAAGGGCATCCCAAAAGAATTGAACAAGATTCTCAACACATTGAACCTAGTGCTCATTCTAAGAAGAAAAAGAAGAAGAAACATAAAAATGTTGTAGAATCCTCTGAACCTGCTAATGATCCTAATAGTATTTCTATTTCTGATGCTAAAACTGAAAGTGGTAATGAACATGATAAAGATAATGATAAGAATGATACTCCTGATAAAGAAGAGGTTGAAGAAGAACCTGAAAAGCATGCTAAAAATAAAAAGTACACTAAAGAATATTTTATTGCTGAGAAACATGGTAATGAAAGAGAACCTTGGGTGCAAAAGCAAATGCCTTTTCCTGCTAAGAAACTAAAATCAAAGGAAGAAGAACACTATAATAAATTTTGCGATTGGATGAAACCTTTATTCTTGCAAATCCCTTTGACTGATGCTATTAAATTGCCACCTTATTCAAAGTATATGAAAGATATTGTTACTAACAAAAGGAAAATCCCCAATGAGGAAATTTCCACTATGCTTGCTAATTACTCTTTCAATGGCAAAGTTCCAAAGAAATTGGGCGACCCAGGTATACCTACTATTCCTTGTTCTATTAAGAATAATTATGTTGAAACTGCTCTATGTGACTTGGGAGCCGGTGTTAGTGTTATGCCTTTTTCTCTTTATAAGAGACTTTACTTAGATAAGTTGATACCTACTGATATATCTTTGCAAATGGCTGATAAATCTACTGCTATTCCTGTTGGTATATGTGAGGATGTTCCTGTTCAAGTTACTACTAACTGCTTAATATTAACTGATTTTGTTGTGTTGGAAATGCCTGAAGATGATAATATGTCTATTATTCTTGGGAGACCTTTTCTTAACACCGCAGGGGCTGTTATTGATTGCAATAAAGGAAAGGTTACTTTCAATGTTGATGATAGGGAGCATACCGTTTATTTTCCCAAGAGGATTGAGAAAGCGTGTGGAGTTAATACTATTTCTAATGTGAGAACTATCAAAGTGGGAACTATTGATTGTCCTATATATGAGCCTAGGGAAGAATATCAAACTCTCGTGATTGGATCCATATCAATACAATTCAAGGTAACATGATTGATTTGAGGTTTATTTCTTCTTATGCTATGTAAAATTTATTTGGTGGCAAGACTTGATCAACCTTGTTAACAAATACTTTTTATATGCATAGAGGAGGTAAACAACATCTCTTTCTTCCTCCACTTCCTCTAGTTGTTGTAGCATTTTTAATTTGCAAGGTTCCTTAGTTAATTGGAGATTTCAAAAAATTTCCTGGCCAGTAATAATAAATTAAATACCCAGAAATGTGCATTTTTTAAAGTTTTCAAAAATTCACAAAAATTATACTGTTGGTCCTATTTTTCGACGAGGCACCTGGGAGCACCAGAGGATGACCTGTGGGGCACCAGAGGGTGCCACACCACAGGCCGGCGCGGCCAAGGAGGGGGGCGCGCCACCCTGTGGTGTGGGCCCCTCCTTGCCCCACTTTGCCATCTCTTTCTCCCAGCACCTTCTCTCTCCCGAAAAAACTCGTACCAGGTTCCTCTCACTCGCGTTTTTGCTCCAGAGCTCCAGATTTCTCGATCTCTTTGCTCAGCCCAGATTTCTTGCTGAAATTTGGCACATTTGCTCCTTGGTATGTGACTCCTCCACCCATCCAAGTAGAATTTTCTTTGGTTGAGTATATTTTGAATATTTTGCTGCTGTAGGTAACATGTTTAGTGAGCTTGCATGCTTGTTCTAAGTGGCAGAAACTAGTTTTTAAGCATGATTAGTACTCTAGCAAGTTCCTATAGTAGTTCCCCTTGATTATATGTCACCAAATCAAATTTTTATATTGTTTGTTGAAATTTCAGAAAATGGAGTGGAATAGATATCAATTGAACCAACAAGAATTGGAAGTCCAACAAGTTATGAGGGTGAACCGTGAAGAGGGAGTATACCCCTCTTACTACCCGTGCTTGTGATTTCATGAGAAGCGCGGGAATATTTGAAGATGTTCAAAGTCTAATTTCTCGTGCAGGGCTGAGTGACTTTGTTGAAGGAGAGCCAAGACAATATGCAAAATTAACTATGTCTTTTGTGCAGGACTTTAAGTTCAATTGGTCGCGATCTAACCCTACAGTCCAGTATAAAATTTACAATAAAACTGTCAACTTGCCATTCAGTGATTTTTGTGCAGCAATTAGAGTACCGCAATGGGGATCATGCGAGAAGATAAGGGGATCGCCGCAAGAACTCTTGAACCTCTTCAAGATGATTTGCTATGGAAGGAGTTTCTCAGAGGATAGTGGTAAAATCACTAGCATTCAGCTCCCGGCTATCCACTACTTTGCCTATTTTATTACCAAATGCGTTCTTGCTAAAAAGATTGGTGGTAAACTTTCTATCCCGGATTTAGCTTTTCTAGCTGCGGCACTACAAAGTAGTAGGACTTATAATTTGGGGGCATTGATAGCTTATAGACTTGCTACTAACCGTGAGAAAGGTGGAATTTGTGGAGGTCTCATCGTCTCTCGTTTACTAGCTTTTCATAATGTAGAACTTCATCATTTTGATATTCCATTCCCCATAGAAAAACTTGACATAGCCTCTATGATTAAACATGAATTTGTTTCAGATTCCTCCAACTTGGGTAACCTGTTTTACAAGATGACATTTTATAAGAAAGTCTGGAGAATAACTAAGAAAACTGAGAAATTAGTAAAATTGCCTGCGCCTGTTCTGTCTAACCTTGATTCCAGGGGAGATTGGTCGGTCACAGAAGGTGCACTGGATGCACACATAGAGGGAGGAGGCCAACATGCAAGAGACGACACGGAGGTCGAGGAGCACCTCGACTCATCATCCGATGCAGCAAGTTCCTCGCATCAACATGGTGGACATGTGGAGCCTCCACGCTTTTCTTCTGCACAGGAACTTTACTATGACTACTCCATGAATTATCCACCGGCGAGAAACAGCGACCCTCGTTGGGGTTGAACTCCACTTAGGCCAAAAGCCTAAGCTTGGGGGGAGGTATACCGGCATCACTCATTCTTTGCATATTATGGTTGCTGGATACTTGTACATATTTGTTTTGTTCGTTTGAGTGGTTTTCTAATGAGAGGAAGATGATATTTGGGGAAGTGCTGCCTAAAAACAGATTCTGGACTGTTACTAGAAAAATTCGTGCGCACAGCCAGAACGTTATTTTGAGCTTCCAATTTTTGTGCAGGTTCCCCAGATTGTTATCTAACTTTCATTAGTTGAACACTTTTCGAGCTGAGCAACGTAAGATTTTTGTAAAAATCGATTTCTGTACTGCTGTCAGGTTTTGGCAGATTTCTGTCATCCTGCTGTTATGTGTTTCTTTTAGTTTGCTATTTCTTGTTTTTGCTTTGTTTCTTTCCCAAAACACAAAAAGACCAAAAATATTTCTGTTGTTTCTCTTCACCATTTGTTTGCTTTGGTTTCTTGCATTTGTTTCGCTTTATTTGCTGTTGCTAGTTTGCTACAAGAAAACCCAAAAAGATTTTGCTTTGTTTGCTTGTTTCCTTTTGTTCTTGTCTCTAATTCGAAAACACCAAAAATATTTGCTGTTCTTCTTTGGTTTGTAAAGTTCTTTATGAGTTCAATGGTCTTCGGTGGCTGGAGCGTGGTTTTCATTTCATATTATCCAAGCTACACGAGTGAAAATGCAATAATGACGATCTACGACAATCTGATTATGGTGAGAGGCTGGTATGAACTCTATTTGTTTTCATTTTTGTACATATACTCATCCATGTGAGCATGCTTAGTTGGTTCATGTGAGGTATATGTTATTTGAGAAAGTCTAGTAGTTCATGATCTCTCATGTTTAGCTCCAATTTATTAATATGAGTAGCATGTCATGGATGTTTGCTTGCATTGTTTTATTCATAAGTAAGTATGGCATTGTGGTATCCTCCTCTGAATAATTCATTGATATCGACTTGGCACATGCTCACGCATGCATATGACTGAACCAAAGTCAATTAAGCCTCAATGATTTATATTGCTTCAGAGTTCTTGTATCACTTTTATGCCTCCGTTAATTTATTTTGCCGCAAGCATGATTATGACAGTTACTGCTCTCTTGATTTGTCGCTCCCTAGTCTATTGCTAGCCTTCACCTGTACTGAGCGGGAACGCTGCTCGTGCTTCCAAACACATGAAAACCAAGTTATTCCAAAGTGTCCACCATAAATACCTACGCATGGCATTTCAAACCATTCCAAGTAAATTCTCATGCGCTACCTTTAAAACCTTCAAAATGCTTCTCAATTTGTGTTTATGTTTCATAGCTCATGAGGAAGTATGTGGTGTTTAGCTTTCAACCTTGTCATTTACTTTTGACGGACTCTCATATGGACTAGTGGCACATCCGCTTATCCAATAATTTTGCAAAAAGAGCTGGCAATGGGATTCCCAGTCCCGAATTAATTAACTTAAATAGACACTCCTCCATGGTTTGTGATTGTTGGACGGCACCCGAAGGATTCGGTTAGCCATGGCTTGTGTAAGCAAAGGTTGGGGGGAGTGTCATCATCATAATAAAAATAAAATAAAAAGGCACTCCTTCATGGTATGAGATTGTTGGCAGGCACCCGAGGATTCGGTTAGCCATGGTTTGTGTAAGAAAGGTTGGAAGGAGTGCCAAATAAATATGCAAATAATTCATGGGAGCCGATCTTGAAAGTCCGGTTGGCGAGGTAGTTAGTGTACCCATTACCATTCGTTGACAACAACAAACACCTCTCAAAACAATTTTACTCCTGATTTCAAAAATGAAAAGCTCTAGCGCATGTTAATCCCTGCTTCCCTCTGCGAAGGGTCAATCTTTTACTTTTATGTTGTGTCTCCATTATTTCTTTGAGCACTATCTTGAGAGCACAACTGTCATTCTTAGTATAATATGCTTGTCTCAAAATATGATTGATTGTGGTATAACTTTGATGCTTTTATCTTTGACAATCACTACTTCTAGTCTTTCTATGAACTCCAGAGGTGCCCGGGCATTTATGTTTTGCCAATCAAATACAGGCAAGCGAGATACCACTTTATCATACTCTCTTATGAACATTGCAATCTTGCTTATATACATGATTCATGATACTTATTATTAATTGTTGGTACCTCTTCATGATTGACATAGCTGTTAGATGATCTTATTTGCATGTATCTCATTATGAACTGCTTAAGTATTAGCCATAGCATGAGAATATATACATCATATGAGCAAATGTGTTCGTGAAAGTTCTTTTATCGCTCAGTTGTTAACTGAATTGCTTGAGGACAAGCAATAAGCTAAGCTTGGGGGGAGTTGATACGTCCAAAACGTATCTACTTTCCCGAACACTTTTGCTATTGTTTTGCCTCTAATTTGTGTATTTTGGATGCAACTAACACGGACTAACGCTGTTTTCAGCAGAACTGCTCTGGTGTCTCGTTTTTGTGCAGAAATCCAACTTTCGGGAAAATCCTCGGAATTTATGCAGAAGGCCCTATTTTCCCAGAGAACTGACGGAGCCAGAAGGACAAACCAGGTGGAGGCCCGAGGGCCCCACACCATAGGGCGGCGCGGCCCAGGGGGGCCCGCGCGGCCATATGGTGTGGCCCCCTCGGCCGGCCTCCGACGCCCTCCTTCGGACTATTTATCGGCCTCGACCTAAAAACGCACGGAGAGAAGTCGAAGTCGCCAGAAACCCTCCAGAACGCCGCCACATCGCGAAACTCCGTCGCGGGAGCCATAAGTCTCCGTTCTGGCACTCCGCCGGGACGGGGAATTGGAGGAGATCATCACCGCCATCACCGCCAACGCCTCTACATCAACCATCCATGTTTCCCCCATCCATGTGTGAGTAATTCCCCCGCTGTAGGCCGAAGGGGATGGTAGGGATTGGATGAGATTGGTCATGTAATAGCATAAGATTGTTAGGGCATAGTGCCTAGTGTCCGTAATTGGTACTTTGATGATATTGTTGCAACTTGTTATGCTTAATGCTTGTCACTAGGGCCCGAGTGCCATGATCTCAGATCTGAACATGTTATTGTTTCATCATGATATTCATTGTTTATTGATCTTACCTGCAAGTTGTATACACATGTCGCTGTCCGGAACCAATGGCCCCGAAGTAACAGAAATCGGGACAACCGGAGGGAATGGTAGCGATGTGAGGATCACATGTGTTCACGGAGTGTTAATGCTTTGCTCCGGTACTCTATTAAAAGGAGTACCTTAATATCCAGTAGTTTCCCTTGAGGCCCGGCTGCCACCGGCTGGTAGGACAAAAGATGTTGTGCAAGTTTCTCATTGCGAGCACGCACGACTATATATGGAACACATGCCTATTGATTGCTTTGTACTTGGGCACCGTTTTATTATTATCTGCAAATGCCCTGCTATGATTGTTACATGAGTTTCTCTCATCCATGCAACGCCCGTCATCCGTCCCCGTGCCTACAGTATTTTAATCCTGCTGTTTACTAAAATCACTACTGCTGTCTTTGTTACTCTGCTGCTGTTATTTCACTACTGCTACTGCTATAAAACTGTTACTACTGATAAACTCTTGCGAGCAAGTCTGTTTCCAGGTGCAGCTGAATTGACAACTCCGCTGTTAAGGCTTCCAAGTGTTCTTTGTCTCCCCTTGTGTCGAATCAATAAATTGGGTTTTACTTCCCTCGAAGACTGTTGCGATCCCCTATACTTGTGGGTCATCAGTTATTAAAGTACTCTATTCCTCCTTCATGATGTAATGGTGACAGTGTGTGCATCATGTAGTACTTGGCGTAGGTTATGATTGTAATCTCTTGTAGATTATGGAGTTAACTATTACTATGATAGTATTGAGGTGATCTATTCCTCCTTTCATAGTCTGTCGGTGATGGTGTGCATGCTATGTTAGTACTTGGTATAATTGCAATGATCTATCATGCACTCTAAGGTTATTTAAATATGAACATCGAATGTTGTGGAGCTTGTTAACTCCGGCATTGAGGTGCTCTTGTAGCCCTACGCAATTAATGGTGTTTATCATCCAACAAGAGAGTGTAGAGTGGTTTTATTATGTGATCAATGTTGAGAGTGTCCACTAGTGAAAGTATGATCCCTAGACCTTGTTTCCAAACATTGAATCTCCGTTTATTTACTGTTCTGTTGCATGTTTACTCGCTGCCATATTTTATTCAGATTGCTATTACCACTCATATACATCCATACTACTTGTATTTCACTATCTCTTCGCCGAACTAGTGCACCTATACATCTGACAAGTGTATTAGGTGTGTTGGGGACACAAGAGACTTCTTGTATCGTGATTGCAGGGTTGCTTGAGAGGGATATCTTTGACCTCTTCCTCCCTGAGTTCGATAAACCTTGGGTGATCCACTTAAGGGAAACTTGCTGCTGTTCTACAAACCTCTGCTCTTGGACGCCCAACACTGTCTACAAGAATAGAAGCACACGTAGACATCACTGAACATGACCCTGCACAAGATGTGTAATGCCTGGGCCACATAAATATCTCACACATCCATCCTTGCCTCGATGCATCCGCGGTGTCGCGGAAAACTGGACTGCAGTACTCCTAGCACGGTAGTGCTGCTGCCCACTGTCTCCACTGACACGTGATACGTCCCAAACGTATCTATAATTTCTTATGTTCCATGCTACTTTTATGATGATACTCACATGTTTTATACACATTATATGTCATTATTATGCATTTTCCGGCACTAACCTATTGACGAGATGCCGAAGAGCCGATTCTTTGTTTCTGCTGTTTTTGGTTTCAGAAATCCTAGTAAGGAAATATTCTCGGAATTGGACGAAATCAACGCCCAGAGTCCTATTTTTGCACGAAGCTTCCAGAAGTCCGAGGGAGAGACGAAGTGGGGCCACGAGGCGCCGCCACAATAGGGCGACGCGGCCAGCAAGGGGCCCCTCGCGGCCCTGTTGTGTGGGGCCCCCGTGGCGCCTCTTGACCTACCCTTCCGCCTACTTAAAGCCTCCATCGCGAAACCCCCAGTACCGAGAGCCACGATACGGAAAACCTTCCAGAGACGCAGCCGCCGCCAATCCCATCTCGGGGGATTCAGGAGATCGCCTCCGGCACCCTGCCGGAGAGGGGAATCATCTCCCGGAGGACTCTTCATCGCCATGATCGCCTCCGGATTGATGTGTGAGTAGTTCACCCCTGGACCATGGGTCCATAGCAGTAGCTAGATGGTCGTCTTCTCCTAATTGTGCTATCATGCTCGATCTTGTGAGCTGCCTATCATGATCAAGATCGTTTCTTTGTAATCCTACATGTTGTGTTTGTTGGGATCCGATGGATATTGAATACTATGTCAAGTTGATTATCAATCTATCATATATGTTATTTATGTTCTTGCATGCTCTCCGTTGCTAGTAGAGGATCTGGCCAAGTTGATACTTGTGACTCCAAGAGGGAGTATTTATGCTCGATAGTGGGTTCATGCCTCCATTAAATGCAGGACGATGTGAGAAAGTTCTAAGGTTGTGGATGTGCTGTTGCCACTAGGGATAAAACATCGATGCTATGTCTAAGGATATTTGTGTTGATTACATTACGCACCATACTTAATGCAATTGTCTGTTGCTTGCAACTTAATACCGGAAGGGGTTCGGATGATAACCTGAAAGTGGACTTTTTAGGCATAGATGCATGCTGGATGGCGGTCTATGTACTTTGTCGTAATGCCCTGATTAAATCTCATAGTACTCATCATGATATATGTATGTGCATTGTTATGCCTTCTTTATTTGTCAATTGCCCAACTGTAATTTGTTCACCCAACATGCTATTTATCTTATGGGAGAGACACCGCTAGTGAACTGTGGACCCCGGTCTATTCTTTACATCTGAAATACAATCTACTGCAATACTTGTTCTTTACTATTCTTCACAAGCAATCATCATCTTCCACACAATACGGTTAATCCTTTGTTCACAGCAAGCCGGTGAGATTGACAACCTCACTGTTACGTTGGGGCAAAGTACTTTGGTTGTGTTGTGCAGGTTCCACGTTGGCGCCGGAATCCCTGGTGTTGCGCCGCACTATACTTCGCCGCCATCAACCTTCAAAGTGCTTCTTGGCTCCACCTGGTTCGATAAACCTTGGTTTCTTTCTGAGGGAAAACTTGCTACTGTCTGCATCACACCTTCCTCTTGGGGTTCCCAACGGACGTGTGTTAATTGCACGCATCAAGCTCTTTTTCTGGCGCCGTTGCCGGGGAGATCAAGACACGCTGCAAGGGGAGTCTCCACTTCCAATCTCTTTACTTTGTTTTTGTCTTGCTTTATTTGATTTACTACTTTGTTTGCTGCACTCACAAAAAAATTAGTTGCTAGCTTTACTTTATTTACTTGTCTTGTTCTCTATATCAAAAACACAAAAAAATTAGTTACTTGCATTTACTTTATCTAGTTTGCTTTATTTACTACTGTTAAAATGAATACCCCTGAAAATACTAAGTTGTGTGACTTCACAAACACTAATAATAATGATTTCCTATGCACACCTATTGCTCCACCTACTACTACAGCAGAATTCTTTGAAATTATACCTGCTTTACTGAATCTTGTTATGAGAGAGCAATTTTCTGGTGTTAGTTCTGATGATGCTGCTGCCCATTTTAATAATTTTGTTGAACTATGTGAAATGCAAAAGTATAAGGATGTAGATGGTGATATTATAAAATTGAAATTGTTTCCTTTCTCATTAAGAGGAAGAGCTAAAGATTGGTTGCTATCTCTGCCTAAGAAAAGTATTGATTCATGGACTAAATGTAAGGATGCTTTTATTGGTAGATATTATCCTCCTGCTAAAATTATATCTTTAAGAAGTAGCATAATGAATTTTAAGCAATTGGATAATGAGAATGTTGCTCAAGCATGGGAGAGAATGAAATCTTTGGTAAAGAATTGCCCAACCCATGGACTGACTACTTAGATGATCATCCAAACCTTTTATGCAGGATTGAATTTTTGTTCGCGGAACCTATTGGATTCAGCTGCTGGAGGTACCTTTATGTCCATCACTTTGGGGGCGGCTACAAAGCTTCCTGATGATATGATGATAAATTACTCTGAATGACACACGGAAAGAGCTCCACAAGGTAAGAAGGTAAATTCTGTCGAAGAAACCTCCTCCTTGAGTGATAAGATTGATATGATTATGTCTATGCTTGTGAATGGTAGATCTAATGTTGATCCAAATAATGTTCCTTTGGATTCATTGGTTGCTCAAGAAGAAAATGTTGATGTGAATTTCATTAAAAACAATAATTTCAACAACAATGCTTATAGGAACAATTCTGGTAACAACTATAGGCCATATCCTTCTGCTAATGGTAATGGTTATGGTAATTCTTATGGGAATTCTTACAACAATAATAGAAGTGTACCCCTGGTCTTGAAGCCATGCTTAAAGAATTTATTAGTACACAAACTGCTTTTAACAAATCTGTTGAGGAAAAGCTTGATAAAATTGATATTCTTGCTTCTAAGGTTGATAGACTTGCCTCTGATGTTGATCTTTTAAAACTGAAAGTTATGCCTAATAAGGACATTGATAATAAGATTGCTACTACAGCAAATGCCATCCAAGTTAGAATTAATGAGAATATAAGATTAATGGCTGAATTGCGTGCTAGGTGGGATAGTGAAGAAAATGAAAAACTAGCTAAAGAAAATAATGTAGCTAAAGTTTGGACTATTACCACCACTAGTAATGATAATGATTCACATGTTGCTACACCTCCTACTATCAATGGTAAAATAATTGGTGTTGGCAATGTTTCTACTCCTAGTGCAAAGCGTACAAAACTGCCTGAAATTGCTAAAACTGCTGAAATTGCTTGTGATAAAACTGCTGAAATTTTTTCCAACATTGGGGACAATGATCCCATTGCTGTAGGTCAAAATGATTTAGACTTTGATGATTGTAACATCTCTGAAGTTATAAAGTTCTTACAAAAACTTGCTAGAAGTCCTAATGCTAGTGCTATAAATTTGGCCTTTACAAAACATATTACAAATGCTCTCATAAAAGCTAGAGAAGATAAACTAAAACTTGAAACTTCTATTCCTAGGAAGTTAGAAGATGGTTGGGAACCCATCATTAAGATGAGGGTCAATGATTTTGATTGTAATGCTTTATGTGATCTTGGTGCAAGTATTTCTGTTATGCCTAAGAAAATCTATGATATGCTTGACTTGCCACCAGTGAAAAATTGTTATTTGGATGTTAATCTTACTGATAATGCTAAAAAGAAACCTTTGGGGAGGATTGATAATGTTCGTATTATGGTTAACAATAACCTTGTCCCCGTTGATTTTGTTGTCTTGGATATTGAATGCAATGCATCTTGTCCCATTATATTGGGAAGACCTTTTCTTCGAACTGTTGGTGCTACTATTGATATGAAGGAAGGTAATATTAAATATCAATTTCCTCTCAAGAAAGGTATGGAACACTTCCCTAGAAAGAGAATGAAATTACCTTATGATTCTATTATTAGAACAAATTATGATGTCGATGCTTCATCTCTTGATAACACTTGATTCACACTTTCTGCGCCTAGCTGAAAGGCGTTAAAGAAAAGCGCTTATGGGAGACAACCCATGTTTTTACTACAGTACTTTGTTTTATATTTGAGTCTTGGAAGTTGTTACTACTGTAGCAAACTCTCCTTATCTTTATTTTATTGTATTGTTGTGCCAAGTAAAGTCTTTGATAGTAAAGTCAATACTAGATTTGGATTACTGCGCAGAAACAGATTTCTTGCTGTCACGAATCTGGGCAGAATTCTCTGTAGGTAACTCAGAAAATCTGCAAATTTACGTGCGTGATCCTCAGATATGTACGCAACTTTCATTCAGTTTGAGCATTTTCATCTGAGCAAGTTAAGTGCCCCTGTAAAATTCGTCTTTACGGACTGTTCTGTTTTGACAGATTCTGCCTTTTATTTCGCATTGCCTGTTTTGCTATGTTCGATGGATTTCTTTGTTCCATTAACTTTCAGTAGCGTTGTGCAATGTCCAGAAGTGTTAATAATGATTATGTCACCTCTGAATGTATGAATTTTCAATTATGCACTAACCCTCTAATGAGTTTGTTTCGAGTTTGGTGTGGAGGAAGTTTTCAAGGGTCAAGAGAGGAGGATGATACAATATGATCAAGAAGAGTGAAAAGTCTAAGCTTGGGGATGCCCCCGTGGTTCATCCCTGCATATTTTAAGAAGACTCAAGCATCTAAGCTTGGGGATGCCCAAGGCATCCCCTTCTTCATCGACAACATTATCAGGTTCCTCTAATGAAACTATATTTTTATTCAATCACATCTTATGTGCTTTGCTTGGAGCGTCTGTTTGCTTTGTTTTTTGTTTTGTTTGAATAAAGTCGGATCCCACAATCCTTTATATTGGAGATATTACGCTCCGCTGTTTTGTATGAACACATATGTTCTTAGCTTTATCTTTAATGTTCATTGCGAAAGTTGAACTACCTCATTCATTGATATATGGTTGGAAACGAAAAATGCCGCATGTGGTAATTGGTATAATGTCTTGAATAATGTGATACTTGGCAATTGTTGTGCTCATATAGATCATGTTTAAGCTCTTGCATCATGTACCTTGCACCTATTAATGAATAACTACATAGAGCTTGTTAAAATTTGGTTTGCATGATTGTTCTCTCTAAGTCTAGATATTTTCTGGTTGAGGTGTTTGAACAACAAGGAGACGATGTAAAGTCTTATAATGCTTACAATATGTTTATATGTGAGTCTTGCTGCACCATTTTATACTTGAGTTTGCTTCAAACAACCTTGCTAGCCTAGCCTTGTATTGAGAGGGATTCTTCTCGTGCATCCAAATCCTTGAGCCAATAACCATGCCATTTGTGTCCACCATACCTACCTACCACATGGTATTTCTCCGCCATTCCAAAGTACATTACTTGAGTGCTACCTTTAAAATTTCCATTCTTTACCTTTACAATATATAGCTCATGGGACAAAATAGCTTAAAAACTATTGTGGTGAAGAATATGTACTTGTGTGTCTTATTTCTTAGTAAGTTGCTTGTTGAGCGGTAACCATGTTTTCTGGGGACGCCATCAACTCTTTTACCTTTGTTGAATATCATCTGAGTTGCTATGCATGTTCGTCTTGTCTGAAGTAAGGGCGGTTTTCACAATCAAATGGTTTGAGTATGCATACTGTTAGAGAAGAACATTGGGCCGCTAACTAAAGCCATGAATCATGGTGGAAGTTTCAGTTTGGACATAAAACCTCAATCTCTTATGAGAATATTAACTGTTGTTGAATGCTTAAGCATTAAAAGAGGAGTCCATTATCTGTTGTCTATGTTGTCCCGGTATGGGTGTCTAAGTTGAGAATGATCAAAAGCGAGAAATCCAATGCGAACCTTCTCCTTAGACCCTTGTACAGGCGGCATAAAGGTACCCCTTTGTGACACTTGGTTGAAACATATGTTATTCAATGATAATCCGTGTTAACCCAAGCTAATTAGGACAAGGTGCGAGCACTATTAGTACACTATGCATGAGGCTTGCAACTTATAAGATGTCTTATACATAACTCATATGCTTTATTACTACCGTTGACAAAATTGTTTCTTGTTTTCAAAATAAAAAGCTCTAGCACAAAAATAGTAATCAATGCTTCCCTCTGCGAAGGGCCTTTCTTCTACTTTATTGTTGAGTCAGTTTACCTATTCTTTCTATCTTAGAAGCAAACACTTGTGTAAACTGTGTGCATTGATTCTTACATATTTACCTATTGCACTTGTTATATTACTTTGTGTAGACAATTATCCATGAGATATACATGTTAAAGTTGAAAGCAACCGCTGAAACTTATATCTTCCTTTGTGTTGTTTCAAAGCTTTCTACTAAGAATTTATTGCTTACGAGTTAACTCTTATGCAAGACTTATTGATGCTTGTCTTGAAAGTATTACATGAAAAGTCTTTGCTATATGATTCATTTGTTTACTCATTATCTTCATCATTGCTTCGAATCGCTGCATTCATCTCATGTGCTTTACAATAGTATTGATCAAGATTATGATAGCATGTCACTTCAGAAATTATCTTTGTTATCGTTTACCTACTCGAGGGCGAGTAGGAACTAAGCTTGGGGATGCTTGATACGTCCCAAACATATCTATAATTTCTTATGTTCCATGCTACTTTTATGATGATACTCACATGTTTTATACACATTATATGTCATTATTATGCATTTTCCGGCACTAACCTATTGACGAGATGCCGAAGAGCCGATTCTTTGTTTCTGCTGTTTTTGGTTTCAGAAATCCTAGTAAGGAAATATTCTCGGAATTGGACGAAATCAACGCCCAGGGTCCTATTTTTGCATGAAGCTTCCAGAAGTCCGAGGGAGAGACGAAGTGGGGCCACGAGGCGCCGCCACAATAGGGCGGCGCGGCCAGCAAGGGGCCCGCGCGGCCCTGTTGTGTGGGGCCCCCGTGGCGCCTCTTGACCTACCCTTCCGCCTACTTAAAGCCTCCGTCGCGAAACCCCCAGTACCGAGAGCCACGATACGGAAAACCTTCCAGAGACGCAGCCGCCGCCAATCCCATCTCGGGGGATTCAGGAGATCGCCTCCGGCACCCTGCCGGAGAGGGGAATCATCTCCCGGAGGACTCTTCATCGCCATGATCGCCTCCGGATTGATGTGTGAGTAGTTCACCCCTGGACCATGGGTCCATAGCAGTAGCTAGATGGTCGTCTTCTCCTAATTGTGCTATCATGCTCGATCTTGTGAGCTGCCTATCATGATCAAGATCGTTTCTTTGTAATCCTACATGTTGTGTTTGTTGGGATCCGATGGATATTGAATACTATGTCAAGTTGATTATCAATCTATCATATATGTTATTTATGTTCTTGCATGCTCTCCGTTGCTAGTAGAGGCTCTGGCCAAGTTGATACTTGTGACTCCAAGAGGGAGTATTTATGCTCGATAGTGGGTTCATGCCTCCATTAAATGCAGGACGATGTGACAGAAAGTTCTAAGGTTGTGGATGTGTTGTTGCCACTAGGGATAAAACATCGATGCTATGTCTAAGGATATTTGTGTTGATTACATTACGCACCATACTTAATGCAATTGTCTGTTGCTTGCAACTTAATACCGGAAGGGGTTCGGATGATAACCTGAAAGTGGACTTTTTAGGCATAGATGCATGCTGGATGGCAGTCTATGTACTTTGTCGTAATGCCCTGATTAAATCTCATAGTACTCATCATGATATATGTATGTGCATTGTTATGCCTTCTTTATTTGTCAATTGCCCAACTGTAATTTGTTCACCCAACATGCTATTTATCTTATGGGAGAGACACCGCTAGTGAACTGTGGACCCCGGTCTATTCTTTACATCTGAAATACAATCTACTGCAATACTTGTTCTTTGCTGTTCTTCGCAAACAATCATCATCTTCCACACAATACGGTTAATCCTTTGTTCACAGCAAGCCGGTGAGATTGACAACCTCACTGTTACGTTGGGGCAAAGTACTTTGGTTGTGTTGTGCAGGTTCCACGTTGGCGCCGGAATCCCTGGTGTTGCGCCGCACTATACTTCGCCGCCATCAACCTTCAACGTGCTTCTTGGCTCCTCCTGGTTCGATAAACCTTGGTTTCTTTCTGAGGGAAAACTTGCTACTGTCTGCATCACACCTTCCTCTTGGGTTTCCCAACGGACGTGTGTTAATTGCACGCATCAACACGCTGCGCCATAGTCGGTCTAGAAGCCGGTTGAACGGGTCTGGAACCGGCTGGTCCGGTTGCGACCGGGTCTGGGAACGGATCATGACCGGGCCGTCGCGTCTCACAGAACATGCCCCGGCTGGCATCAGCGCAGAAGCCGGTCTGAACCGGGCTCACCCGGCGCCTGGTCCGGTTGGACCGGGCCTGTGACCGGGCTGAAACACCATCAACACTGGCTTCTCTAACCTTCTCGCCTCCCACTCCTCCCACGCTCATCTGCGCCATATGTACTGGAACATCATCAGCACAAACATCATCAGTCTGCATACTAGCATCAACACAAACTGGAACTGTAGCACATGCAGCATCATCCACATCAACAACAAGTGTAGCTTCATCCGGCTTGTCACCAACAAGAACTGGCTTGTCATCTACAGGCATGGCTGAAACATCACCAACATCAATGCTCAGAACAACATGCACCTCTCGCTGCACTTTAGGCTTGTGCAACTTCTCTTTACGCACCGCTAACTCCACATCGGACTTGATATGATCATCACCCAGAGGCTTCAAAGTCCGCTGTTTGCCACCATGCATAAAAGAATATGTATTTGCTCTCCCAGCATGTGTCACATTGCAATCATACTGCCAAGGACGCCCAAGTAGCAATCCACACACCTCCAATGGCAACACATCGCACTCGATCTCATCAACATAATCATCAACTGTAAATGGCACACGCACCTTATGAGTAATCTTCAGCATACCACGGCTATTCAACCACTCAAGACGTTTAGGTTCAGGAAGACGCCATGTAGACAACCCCAATGCTGCCATCATCGCCTTGCTAATGCCATTAGTACAGCTACCACCATCAATCATCAACTTGCAAGCTTTGCCCTTGATAATGCACTGAGTCTGAAACAAACTCCACCGCTGAACCTTGTCAATTGCCTTGCAAGCATCATCTTGTACCTTTTTGAGTTGCATATTCAGCCCGCTCAATGGTACATCCTCCTCAACAGTCACAGTAGTGCCCTTGGTATCAGAGCCAGGTTTCCTCTCCTCTGAAGATACTATCTTGTCCGTAGTGACTGTTCGTAGTGGAACAATCTTCTTACTAGTAACTATGCACTTGTCCACTGTCTTCATTACCTCCGCCAGACACTTGTCCACTTCCTTCAATGCATGCACAACTCCGGATGGCTTCTTAAGTTTCTCCATATACAGGAAACCACTATGAAGAAAAGTTTTGAAGTCCTCCCAAGTATAAGCAAACTCGCCTCTATCAATTGCATTACACCAATAAGTGTCCAACTCCTCATCCACACGCCTGTAAGCGAGACGATATGCATCAAAACCACGGAAGTTCCCGTTGTATCGGCGGCATCGAATGAAACCCAATTCCATGTTCCTCTCCCAATCCTCATACTCCTCCATTGTCGCGGAACGGCCTAAATACCACTTCAGTTCTGTCACGTGACGCCGTACTTCCTTCCAACGGTGGATATCAAGGTAATCATTAAAAACATCACCGGATTTCGTGCCACGCGAACACCGTATGCCATCTACATCGTCGGAAAATGCAGCAACATCATCAGCATCAATAGCCGAAAACGCCGGAGAAACAACAGCATCAGCCGCAGCCTGCCCGGCCCAGGGCCCGGTTGGACCGGCTGGGGACCGGTTGGTCCGACCTAGGGCCCGGCCTGACCGGCCTGTGCGCCGGACTGACCGGCCTGGCGCCCGGTCTGACCGGCCAGGCAACCGGCCTGGCGGCTGGGCGGCACAGTAGCCTTTCCGGATGGCGTCAGCCTGGAGCCCAGTCTAGACCGGATGGGTCCGGTTGGGAGCCCAGTTGACCAGCCTGGAAACCGGCCCGACCGGTCCTAGGTCCGGTCGGCCGGCCCTGGCATCGGATCGCGTCGCGAAACTGCCTTTTCTTCCCGATCCCAAACACGAGAAAACGCGATTTTGGCACCTGGAACCGCCATGGATGACCTCCAAACTGCACCAGAACAACTCCAAACTTCCTCCAACCAACCTCCTTCGACCGAGGGACCAATCTCCTCCGATCTAGAGCCAATCTTCTCCGATGCAAACCGATCCGCAGAGATCGATCAACAACACCTCGCCGTGAGCAACCCAGAAATCTGATACCAGATGATAAGGGGGATCCCAGCAGATCCACCTAGGTTGATGCCCGATCTTTCACAACGAGAACTTGGGGTAGAGAATCCTCCCAACAACGCGATGAACGCAGCCTGGAGAAGAGGAACGAATCCAGCTAGCAACGGATCGATGAACGATACACCTCAAACCAAGAGCTAGATAATCCTTGATGAACACAAGAACCTTCGCAGCGGATATAATAGATAAACGGCAGCGCCGTACCCCCGGAGGGATGATACACGTGAACACACGCAATGGGGAAAACTCTAATATTTAGTCTAAACTTGTCTATCTAAAACCCTAGCCGTCCCTCCACCTTATATGAGGGGAAGAGGTGGCTGATACGTCTCCGACGTATCGATAATTTCTTATGTTCCATGCCACATTATTGATGATATCTACATGTTTTATGCATACTTTATGTCATATTTATGCATTTTCCGGCACTAACCTATTAACGAGATGCCGAAGAGCCAGTTGCTGTTTTCTGCTGTTTTTGGTTTCAGAAATCCTAGTAAGGAAATATTCTCGGAATTGGACGAAATCAACGCCCAGGGGCCTATTTTTCCACGAAGCTTCCAGAAGACCGGAGGAGATAAGAAGTGGGGCCACGAGGTGGCCACACAACAGGGCGGCGCGGCCCAGCCCCTGGCCGCGCGGCCCTAGCGTGTGGGCCCCTCGTGTGGCCCCCTGACCTGCCCTTCCGCCTACATATAGTCTTCGTCGCGAAACCCCCAGTACCGAGAGCCACGATACGGAAAACCTTACAGAGACGCCGCCGCCGCCAATCCCATCTCGGGGGATTCAGGAGATCGCCTCCGACACCCTGCCGGAGAGGGGAATCATCTCCCGGAGGATTCTTCACCGCCATGATCGCCTCCGGAGTGATGAGTGAGTAGTTCACCCCTGGACTATGGGTCCATAGCAGTAGCTAGATGGTCGTCTTCTCCTTATGTGCTTCATTGTCGGATCTTGTGAGCTGCCTAACATGATCAAGATCATCTATCTGTAATGCTATATGTTGTGTTTGTCGGGATCCGATGGATAGAGAATATTATGTTATGTTGATTATCAATCTATTACCTATGTGTTGTTTATGATCTTGCATGCTCTCCGTTATTAGTAGAGGCTCTGGCCAAGTTTTTACTCTTAACTCCAAGAGGGAGTATTTATGCTCGATAGTGAGTTCATGCCTCCATTAAATCTGGGACAGTGACAGAAAGTTCTAAGGGTGTGGATGTGCTGTTGCCACTAGGGATAAAACATTGATGCTATGTCCGAGGATGTAGTTATTGATTACATTACGCACCATACTTAATGCAATTGTCTGTTGTTTGCAACTTAATACTGGAAGGGGTTCGGATGATAACCTGAAGGTGGACTTTTTAGGCATAGATGCATGCTGGATAGCGGTCTATGTACTTTGTCGTAATGCCCAATTAAATCTCACTATACTCATCATATCATGTATGTGCATGGTCATGCCCTCTCTATTTGTCAATTGCCCGACTGTAATTTGTTCACCCAACATGCTATTTATCTTATGGGAGAGACACCTCTAGTGAACTGTGGACCCCGGTCCTATTCTTTTACATTGAATACAATCTGCTGCAATACTTGTTTTACTGTTCTTCGCAAACAATCATCATCCACACTATACATCTAATCCTTTGTTACAGCAAGCCGGTGAGATTGACAACCTCACTGTTTCGTTGGGGCAAAGTACTTTGGTTGTGTTGTGCAGGTTCCATGTTGGCGCCGGAATCCCTGGTGTTGCGCCGCACTACATCCCGCCACCAACAACCTTCAACGTGCTTCTTGGCTCCTACTGGTTCGATAAACCTTGGTTTCTTACTGAGGGAAAACTTGCTGTTGTGCGCATCATACCTTCCTCTTGGGGTTCCCAACGAACGTGTGTATTACACGCCATCAAGCTCTTTTTCTGGCGCCGTTGCCGGGGACCTGAAGAAAAGTTACACCACAAAGATTTCTATCTCCCACGCCAACTTCACGCCAGCAGCTCTTTTTCTGGTGCCGTTGCCGGGGAGATCAAGACACGCTGCAAGGGGAGTCTCCACAATCCAATCTCTTTACTTTGTTTTTGTCTTGCTTTATTTACTACTTTGTTTGCTGCACTTAAACAAAACAGAAAAAAATTAGTTGCTAGCTTTACTTTATTTACTGTCTTGTTCTCCATATCAAAAACACAAAAAAATTAGTTACTTGCATTTACTTTATCTAGTTTGCTTTATTTACTACTGTTAAAATGAATACTCAAGTTGTGTGACTTCACTAGCACAAATAATAATGGTTTCTTATGCACACCTATTGCTCCACCTGCTACTACAGCACAATTCTTTGAAATTAAACCTGCTTTACTGAATCTTGTTATGCGAGAGCAATTTTCTGGTGTTAGTTCTGATGATGCTGCTGCCCATCTTAATAATTTTGTTGAACTATGTGAAATGCAAAAGTATAAGGATGTAGATGGTGATATTATAAAATTGAAATTGTTTCCTTTCTCTTTAAGAGGAAGAGCTAAAGATTGGTTGCTATCTCTGCCTAGAAATAGTATCGATTCATGGACTAAATGTAAAGATGCTTTTATTGGTAGATATTATCCTCCCGCTAAAATTATATCTTTGAGAAGTAGCATAATGAATTTCAAGCAATTAGATAATGAACATGTTGCTCAAGCATGCGAGAGAATGAAATCTTTGGTAAAGAATTGCCCAACCCATGGACTGACTACTTGGATGATCATCCAAACCTTTTATGCAGGACTGAACTTTTCTTCGCGGAACCTAGTGGATTCAGCTGCTGGAGGTACCTTTATGTCCATCACTTTGGGGGCGGCTACAAAGCTTCTTGATGATATGATGATAAATAACTCTGAATGGCACACGGAAAGAGCTCCACAAGGTAAGAAGGTAAATTCTGTCGAAGAAACCTCCTCCTTGAGTGATAAGATTGATGTGATTATGTCTATGCTTGTGAATGGTAGATCTAATGTTGATCCAAATAATGTTCCTTTAGCTTTATTGGTTGCTCAAGAAGAAAATGTTGATGTGAACTTCATTAAAAGTAATAATTTCAACAACAATGCTTATAGGAATAATTCTGGTAACAACTATAGGCCATATCCTGCTGTTAATGGTAATAGTTATGGTAATTCTTATGGAAATTCTTACAATAATAATAGGAGTGTACCCCCTGGTCTTGAAGCCATGCTTAAAGAATTTATTAGTATACAAACTACTTTTAACAAATCTGTTGAGGAAAAGCTTGATAAAATTGATATTCTTGCTTCTAAGGTTGATAGACTTGCCTCTGATGTTGATCTTTTAAAATCGAAAGTTATGCCTAATAAGGATATTGAAAATAAAATTGTTACTACATCAAATGTCATCCAAGTTAGAATTAATGAGAATATAAGATTGATGGCTGAATTGCATGCTAGGTGGGAAAGAGAAGAACATGAAAAACTAGCTAAAGAGAATAATGTAGCTAAAGTTTGGACTATTACCACCACTAGCAATGATAATGCTCCACATGTTGCTGCACCTCCTACTAATAATGGTAAAAGGATTGGTGTTGGCAATGTTTCCACTTCTAATGCAAAGCCAGCAAAGCTATAGGAAGCGCTAAAGCTATTTGAAATTGGCTGTGATAAAACTGCTGAATTTTTTTCCAACATTGGGGACAATGATCCCATTGCTGTAGATCATAATGGTTTAGACTTTGATGATTGCCACATCTCTGAAGTCATAAAGTTTTTACAAAAGCTTGCTAAAAGTCCCAATGCTAGTGCTATAAATTTAGCCTTTACAAAACATATTACGAATGCTCTCATAAAAGCTAGAGAAGAGAAACTAGAACGTGAAGCTTCTATTCCTAGAAAGCTAGAGGATGGTTGGGAGCCCATCATTAAGATGAGGGTCAATGATTTTGATTGTAATGCTTTATGTGATCTTGGTGCAAGTATTTCTGTTATGCCTAAGAAAATTTATGATATGCTTGACTTGCCACCATTGAAAAATTGTTATTTGGATGTTAATCTTGCTGATAATGCTATGAAGAAACCTTTGGGGAGGATTGATAATGTTCATATTATGGTTAACAATAACCTTGTCCCCGTTGATTTTGTTGTCTTGGATATTGAATGCAATGCATCTTGTCCCATTATATTGGGAAGATCTTTTCTTCGAACTGTTGGTGCCACCATTGATATGAAGGAAGGTAATATTAAATATCAATTTCCTCTCAAGAAAGGTATGGAACACTTCCCTAGAAAGAGAATGAAGTTACCTTATGATTCTATTATTAGAACAAGTTATGCTGTTGATGATTCGTCTCTTGATGTTACTTGATTCACACTTTCTGCGCCTAGCTGAAAGGCGTTAAAGAAAAGCGCTTATGGGAGACAACCCATGTTTTTACTACAGTATTTTGTTTTATATTTGAGTCTTGGAAGTTGTTACTACTGTAGCAACCTCTCCTTATCTTTATTTTATTGCATTGTTGTGCCAAGTAAAGTCTTTGATAGCAAAGTCAATACTAGATTTGGATTATTGCGCAGAAACAGATTTCTTTGCTGTCACGAATCTGGGCCTAATTCTCTGTAGGTAACTCAGAAAATTATGCCAATTTACGTGAGTGATCCTCAGATATGTACGCAACTTTCATTCAATTTGGGCATTTTCATCTGAGCAAGTCTGGTGCCACTTTAAAATTCGTCTTTACGAACTATTCTGTTTTGACAGATTCTGCCTTTTATTTCGCATTGCCTCTTTTGCTATGTTGGATGAATTTCTTTGTTCCATTAATGTCCAGTAGCTTTGTGCAATGTCCAGAAGTGTTAAGAATGATTATGTCACCTCTGAACATGTAAATTTTTATTGTGCACTAACCCTCTAATGAGTTATTTCGAGTTTGGTGTGGAGGAAGTTTTCAAGGATCAAGAGAGGGAGATGATACAATATGATCAAGGAGAGTGAAAGCTCTAAGCTTGGGGATGCCCCGGTGGTTCACCCCTGCATATTTTAAGAAGACTCAAGCGTCTAAGCTTGGGGATGCCCAAGGCATCCCCTTCTTCATCGACAACATTATCAGGTTCCTCCCCTGAAACTAAATTTTTATTCCATCACATCTTATGTGCTTTGCTTGGAGCGTCGGTTTGTTTTTGTTTTTGTTTGAATAAAATGGATCCTAGCATTTATTGTGTGGGAGAGAGACACGCTCCGCTGTTGCATATGGACAAATATGTCCTTAGGCTTTACTCATAGTATTCATGACGAAGGTTGAATCTTCTTCGTTAAATTGTTATATGGTTGGAATCGGGAAATGCTACATGTAGTAATTCTAAAATGTCTTGAATAATTTGATACTTGGCAATTGTTGTGCTCATGTTTAAGCTCTTGCATCATATACTTTGCACCTATTAATGAAGAAATACATAGAGCTTGCTAAAATTTGGTTTGCATAATTGGTCTCTCTAAAGTCTAGATAATTTCTAGTATTGAGTTTTGAACAACAAGGAAGACGGTGTAGAGTCTTATAATGTTTACAATATGTCTTTTATGTAAGTTTTGCTGCACCGGTTCATCCTTGTGTTTGTTTCAAATAACTTTGCTAGCCTAAACCTTGTATCGAGAGGGAATACTTCTCATGCATCCAAAATCCTTGAGCCAACCACTATGCCATTTGTGTCCACCATACCTACCTACTACATGGTATTTCTCCGCCATTCCAAAGTAAATTGCTTGAGTGCTACCTTTAAAATTTCCATTCTTTACCTTTGCAATATATAGCTCATGGGACAAATAGCTTAAAAACTATTGTGGTATTGAATATGTACTTATGCACTTTATCTCTTATTAAGTTGTTTGTTGTGCGATAACCATGTTCCTGGGGACGCCATCAACTACTATTTGTTGAATATCATGTGAGTTGCTATGCATGTTCGTCTTGTCTGAAGTAAGGGTGGTTTTCACAATCAAATGGTTTGAGTATGCATACTGTTAGAGAAGAACATTGGGCCGCTAACTAAAGCCATGATTCATGGTGGAAGTTTCAGTTTGGACATAAAACCTCAATCTCTTATGAGAATATTATCTGTTGTTGAATGCTTAAGCATTAAAAGAGGAGTCCATTATCTGTTGTCTATGTTGTCCCGGTATGGGTGTCTAAGTTGAAGAATGATCAAAAGCGAGAAATCCAAATGCGAACTTTCTCCTTAGACCCTTGTACAGGCGGCATAGAGGTACCCCTTTGTGACACTTGGTTGAAACATATGTTATGCAATGATAATCCGTGTTAACCCAAGCTAATTAGGACAAGGTGCGGGCACTATTAGTACACTATGCATGAGGCTTGCAACTTGTAAGATATAATTTACATAACACATATGCTTTATTACTACCGTTGACAAAATTGTTTCTTGTTTTCAAAACCAAAGCTCTAGCACAAATATAGCAATCAATGCTTCCCTCTGCGAAGGGCCTTTCTTTTACTTTTATGTTGAGTCAGTTCACCTATCTCTTTCCACCTCAAGAAGCAAACACTTGTGTGAACTGTGCATTGATTCCTACATACTTGCATATTGCACTTGTTATATTACTTTACATTGACAATATCCATGAGATATACATGTTATAAGTTGAAAGCAACCGCTGAAACTCAATCTTCCTTTGTGTTGCTTCAATACCTTTACTTTGATTTATTGCTTTAGGAGTTAACTCTTATGCAAGACTTATTGATGCTTGTCTTGAAAGTACTATTCATGAAAAGTCTTTGCTTTGTGATTCATTTGTTTACTCATGTCATTACCATTGTTTTGATCGCTGCATTCATTACATATGCTTACAATAGTATGATCAAGGTTATGATGGCATGTCACTCCAGAAATTATCTTTGTTATCGTTTACCTGCTCGGGACGAGCAGGAACTAAGCTTGGGGATGCTGATACGTCTCCGACGTATCGATAATTTCTTATGTTCCATGCCACATTATTGATGATATCTACATGTTTTATGCATACTTTATGTCATATTTATGCATTTTCCGGCACTAACCTATTAACGAGATGCCGAAGAGCCGATTCTTTGTTTTCTGTTTTTGGTTTCAGAAATCCTAGTAAGGAAATATTCTCGGAATTGGACGAAATCAATGCCCAGGGGCCTATTTTTCCACGAAGCTTCCAGAAGACCGGAGGAGATAAGAAGTGGGGCCACGAGGTGGCCACACAACAGGGCGGCGCGGCCCAGCCCCTGGCCGCGCGGCCCTAGCGTGTGGGCCCCTCGTGTGGCCCCCTGACCTGCCCTTCCGCCTACATATAGTCTTCGTCGCGAAACCCCCCAGTACCGAGGGCCACGATACGGAAAACCTTACAGAGACGCCGCCGCCGCCAATCCCATCTCGGGGGATTCAGGAGATCGCCTCCGGCACCCTGCCGAAGAGGGGAATCATCTCCCGGAGGACTCTTCACCGCCATGATCGCCTCCGGAGTGATGAGTGAGTAGTTCACCCCTGGACTATGGGTCCATAGCAGTAGCTAGATGGTCGTCTTCTCCTTATGTGCTTCATTGTCGGATCTTGTGAGCTGCCTAACATGATCAAGATCATCTATCTGTAATGCTATATGTTGTGTTTGTCGGGATCCGATGGATAGAGAATATTATGTTATGTTGATTATCAATCTATTACCTATGTGTTGTTTATGATCTTGCATGCTCTCCGTTATTAGTAGAGGCTCTGGCCAAGTTTTTACTCTTAACTCCAAGAGGGAGTATTTATGCTCGATAGTGGGTTCATGCCTCCATTGAATGCAGGACGATGTGACGAGAAAGTTATAAGGTTGTGGATGTGCTGTTGCCACTAGGGATAAAACATTGATGCTATGTCCGAGGATGTAGTTATTGATTACATTACGCACCATACTTAATGCAATTGTCTGTTGTTTGCAACTTAATACTGGAAGGGGTTCGGATGATAACCTGAAGGTGGACTTTTTAGGCATAGATGCATGCTGGATAGCGGTCTATGTACTTTGTCGTAATGCCCAATTAAATCTCACTATACTCATCATATCATGTATGTGCATGGTCATGCCCTCTCTATTTGTCTTGCCCGACTGTAATTTGTTCACCCAACATGCTATTTATCTTATGGGAGAGACACCTCTAGTGAACTGTGGACCCCGGTCCTATTCTTTTACATTGAATACAATCTACTGCAATACTTGTTTTACTGTTCTTCGCAAACAATCATCATCCACACTATACATCTAATCCTTTGTTACAGCAAGCCGGTGAGATTGACAACCTCACTGTTTCGTTGGGGCAAAGTACTTTGGTTGTGTTGTGCAGGTTCCACGTTGGCGCCGGAATCCCTGGTGTTGCGCCGCACTACATCCCGCCACCAACAACCTTCAACGTGCTTCTTGGCTCCTACTGGTTCGATAAACCTTGGTTTCTTACTGAGGGAAAACTTGCTGCTGTGCGCATCATACCATCCTCTTGGGGTTCCCAACGAACGTGTGTATTACACGCCATCAGTGGCCGACCAGCCTTGCTAGGCTGGGGCGCCCCTCTATGGGCCCTGACCTGGTTTGGCTTGGACATGCCCAATACCAAACGCAACACTAATTTAATCCTAATTGGCCCACCACATGACCTGCCTACATTATTTCCTAACATAGAATGAATGACACAACCTTAGACTTAATTATTACATGGTGTAGGTCGTCCTAGCGTGTCACTCCTGAATACTCGATGGCGTACCACCTAGCTTGGTGGAGTCCTAAAATTGGCCTCCACATAGGCATCCATGCCCATATCACATATCCTAATAAGGTGTAGGAGAATCTTCTTACATCTATTGCAAGGAAGAGTGCATTGCACTCCATATGAACAGGTTGAAGTGAGACATGAATTTTCTGTTATAAAAAAATGAATGAAGAAAACCCACATGATGTTTATTTATGTGAACATGCTACGAGGGTTATTAAAGGAAATACTGCTATAGTGGGTAAACCTATTATATCTTGTACTACCGGGACTTCTTCTTATCATGGACTTTGTGATATTGGAGCAAGCATAAGTGTAATATCATATACTTTGTATCCTGATATCAAGCCTGATATTGATCCCATTGATTTATTGGCCAATTTATCGTGAATCGGGTGTTAACCGATAAGATTTTGGCATATCGGATGATTTATCGCTGGCACCGATATTTTGGCCGATTTTCAGCCCGGTAGTCGATATTTTTCCGATTTTCAGTCGGAGGGCCGATATTTCGGTTGTTTTTCAATGTTATTTCGCAAATTTTCAGTTTTTATTGAATCAAATGTTGTTCAATACTCCAATATTATTTTTGTGCAACATATTATAGCAAATTTAGTGTCAAGAATTAGGATTTACCAAAAAAAATTGCCGATAAAATCGATTAATCGACCGATAAGCAATTAATCTCCATTTTGAGGCGAACCGAGAAGTTTTAATGATTTCTTGAACATTGCCTCTTGGTATGGTTAGGAACGTTGAAGTACTTGTTAGAAAGATTAAATATCATGCTAATTTCATTGTGTTTCCTTGCTCTCAAGATTCATTTATCCTATTATATTTGATAGACCTTTCTTGCATACTGCTGGTTCTAGAATAGATGAGGAGGCCGGCTGTTGAAGATCCCCTGTCGTGGCAGGTTGGATGGGGAGGGGAGGCGCTTGGCATGGGCAAACACGAGAGGCCCTAATGCTATCAGATTTCAAATGAGAAGTGCAATGGGCATTTCTTACAACAAAGTGAGTCACAAAAACATATACTCATGTGATGTAGGCATGCTTCCAAATAATCATTACTCCATTCGATCCTTTTTAATTGGCTCGAGTTTAGTACAATTTTATATTAAATTCGAGTTAATTAAAAGAGTCTGGATGGAGTATTTCCCATATAAAGATAAACATGTGCATCACTCACGCTTATGTACAAACCTTAGTGCTGAACTTGCTGAAGTACATTAAAATTGTATATAGATGGAGGATAACAATATTTAATTTTCAAATTGGTGATAAAATCTTACGACTGATTTCAGATGAATTTGGGGAAAATAGACAGAATTGGTAGACAAATTGGTTCGGGGAGGACGATTCCAGGTTTAAGAGATACGAAAGGGTCCATTTTAAAAATGTTCATCATCATCATCATCATCCCGTTTTCTCGTTTAGATCGAACGGGTCACGGCGCACACGCTACGGGTCTGTGGAGACCCCCACCTCTCACAAGCGGAAGCGAGGAGCGCGCGGCGACCGGAGGCGACGTCGGCGATGGCTTCAAAACTCCGGCCAATTCTGCACGCCGTCCGCGGAGGCTGCCGGGCGGGAAGTCCGCGACTGGTGAGTATCGTTCTTTCCTACTTCCCCTAGGGTTAGGGTTGGATGGGGGAGGCAGACGGGGAGCACGGTAGGGTGTCGGAGTAAGGGAAGTGGAGGTGGAGGTGGAGTGCCCCTCCCCCATCGCCTCCGGCTCCGGCCACCAGAGCGCCGCGCCGAGCAGAAGCCCTACCAGGCAGCACCGGATCCAGCCCGCGGGACACAGCACCCACCTCCCGGCAGGAAGGGGGTCGAGGGGGAGAGGTAGAGGCAGACGGGGGAGCACGGGAGGGGCAGGGCGTTGCGCCCAGGAGGGTTGCCATGATTGAGTAGCGAGGCATGAAGGGGGTCGAGTGGGGGCAGTGATTGAGGGGCAATCCACGAATGGATCAGGGCACGGAAGGCGTCTGTGTGATGTTCGATCAAATACTCAAACGAGAAGGGGAGGATTGAGAGCGGGGCAGGCAGGAGGAGGGTCGTTGTACAGGGGGAGAGAGGAGTAGGAATGGTATGGAGGTACATGACACACGAGGCTGCCAAATTGCATGCTGCCAAAGAATCAAAGCTACTAGGCTCGTTTGCTGCTCGTACTGTGTAGGCAATTTCTGCTTGCTGGTTTCATCTTGGCACTAGTTTTTCTTGTCCAAATAACTGTTCCTTAAACTTTGTGGCAGAAAATATTCATTATGAGTTTTACAGTCAACATTGTGCATATAGTTATTCACATCATGAGCATGTCAAATAAGTTGGAAGGTAGTTTTTGTTCTTTTTTCTATCACAAGGGACCACCTTGCAAGATGCAAGTAATCTAAATAGGGGACATATCACGATGATGGCGGTTACTATTCGATTGTACAAGACAATGCTCATAAATGCTTTAAATTCTGATGATATATTAACTTTTATATAGGCCTGCCGAGGAGCAAGTGCAATCAGGAGTGCGGGAGCTAAGGTCAAGGAAGAGTGGCCTGGAGTAGTTCTCAAGGGGAGAACAGCCTATGAGGTAACAGCACTGCACTATATGTACCAACAGAGTGCTGGAAAGGAAGCTACTGCGTACTAGATTAAACTGTTCTATGGGGTTACAAAGTTGGACATTATGCAGCAACGAACACAAATTTACAGTACTATGGAGGCTGAGTTTTGGGAGTGGATAATAAGTGAGTGAGTTGTGATTACACGAAATAGATGATTCCAAGTTATGAGGTGCCTAATAAGTCAGTGAGAAAATTAACAACCTGTTGTTTCTGCTTCATCACCTAATAATATATTATGATATCCTGTCTGTATAGTACAGGATCATATAGCAATGCCATATATAGTACATCATACTGTCAGTATTTACATGTTACGCTGCCATATGTACAGTCTACTGCCCTTTTGTTTCCTGAAGGCTCATGGTTTCATACATGCAGGGATGGAAAAATTCAGTAAAGACGGGCAATGACTTTATCACGCTATGTCAAGATACTGGGAAGCTGATCGTGTTTGCATCTGCTCCTTTTGTCATAATCAAAATTGCCTACACTGAGCACATCCGTACAGCTGAAAATGCTGATCCAGACTCTCGCTATGAGAAGACACGAGCTACCACCCTGGCATTCCTTCAGTATATGGATCCAGGGTTGGCAGGGCTGACTGCATTCGTTGCAAACGGATTCAAGACACCTGAGCCTGAGACCAAGGAGGAGTACCTTGACAGTGAGACAGGAAAACAGATATTGGATCACTTAACAGATATTGCCTCCAAGGTTGATTCGCTTGGACAGGTGCCTTCTGGGGGTAAGCAGCAACAGGGTGCTAGGGGTGATGCTCTGCAGGACAAGATGACGGAGAAGGACTTGCAAGACAAGGACCTGCCCATCACAGTTGGAGCTCTTGGAGGACACCCAACTGGAAAGGACAAGGCCGCCACCGGTGGACCTGCTGAATTGCTGAACAAGGGCGCCGGCACTGGTGCTCCTGCAGAACTGGTGAACAAGGGCGCTGGCACTGAAGAGGCTGCTGAAGCGGTGGTGAACAAGGGTGCCAGCAGTGGTGCGCCTGCTGGGGTGGTGAACAAGGGTGCCAGCAGTGGTGCGCCTGCTGGGGTGGTGAACAAGGGCGCCAGCAGTGGTGCGCCTGCTGGGGTGGTGAACAAGGGCGCTGGCACTGGTGTGCCTGAAGTGGTGAGCGTAGGTGGACCTACTGAAGTGGAGAACGAGGTCACCAGCGCTGATGTTCCTGTTGAGGCGAACAAGGATGCGACTGATCTGTATGAATGGATCAGGCGGTGCATGGGCTTATGGTGAAGCCCCCTGGGGTGTGTAGGCATCCCCATGGGTGCGAACAAAGAGCTTTGAATTCATGGTCACTTAGTTTTTCCAAGAAAAAAACTATGGTGTAGAGATGGCCGTTTTCTTGGTACCGTGTGTTTACTGGAAGGGCAACCCAAAATTTTGCTGTTAGTTGCTTCAGGCGGCATCACCATGTTGATAGGTGTGGTGTCCCCTGTAACATCTTGCTAACCGAGAAATGTTGATAGGTATGGTGTAGAGATTAAACCTTATCTTGCTACTTGAGAGATGAAGATTTGATCTTGATGCAGATGCATGTGAATGGCTGTATTAGCAATGCATCGCATTTATCTGCAGCTACCACTGTGCAATGGATTGTTTTCTCCCAGGTTGAAGGGAAGAGCTCGAAGAAGAGAAATGAACCTGAAATAAAAACCAGGCCACAGCAAGGCAAGCTCCTCTCAGGTGAGGCAGCACAAGGAGGAAGCTCACTTTGGGCGGGCGAGGAGAGGCGTTGTGGAGAGCAGCCGTTGTCGTTGCTGCTACGCCGGAGCGCTTTCTCCAGGGAGGCGAGGATTGGAGAAGAGGTTGGACTGGATCTTGAATCTGTGTGGTGTTCAAGACATGCGTGGGACACGTGGGCCACTTGCCTTCTGTTTAGACTTTTCCTGTTACACAGCTAGCTGTTTTATAATTGGCGCACAGTCACATTTCCCACCGTCCGATTTCTTTTCTGTTGCACGAATCTCTGTGTTGTCTCAGCCTTTTGTCACCGTGTCGGCCTCATTTCTCTGGGCTGTGCGGGGCTGAGTCGCCGCCGGCCGGACCACTGCAGCCCTACCCCCCGCGCATCGCCTCCCTAGTCACCGGCGCCGCTCGTGCCACCGTCGTCACGCGCTCCTGCTGGCTGTCGCGAGAGTGCGCCACCACCGTTGCGGGCACCTGCGGCCGCCCAGCGTCCATGGGGCGCCCTGCGAGCTCCCGCACCTCATCTTCCCGGTTGAGCGGCAGGGAGCAGGTTAGTCGTAGTTGCGGCGAGCATAGGCGCCAGGCGGCGAGGCGGCCATGAATACAGCGAACGACGGAGAGTGGAGGAGGGCGAGTAGGGGCTGGTGCTCCGGCGGTGGATGGCGGCCCAACAATGGAAGAAGAGCACTGCCATTGTTGTGGCGCGTGCAGCTCAGACCCAGCGAGTACGATATGTTATGTTCGTGAACTCTGTTAGCTTCATTACGACTTTTCAGTGAACTGGTGATGAACACAGGCTCGTGTCATACTGAATTGCGATGAGAAAATCGACGGGCAACTGCTACACTGCTGCTGCAGTGAAAGCCTCTGTACTGCACAAATGGATAGGTGGAACTAATTCTCACCCATGTGGATTGTAAATTAACTAGACAGTTAACATGTGGAATGATTGGTGAACTAAACAGTAATAGGATCTTCAAAACAATAAACTAAAAAATGTTGCTTCTTCTCTTGGTCAACTACCGACCACCAATTTACTTTTCTTCAGTTCATTTCACACACATCAGTTTTTAGTTTACTTCAGTTTATGAGTCTTTTATCCAATTTTGTTTAGTTCATCAACTATTTCAGGTTGCATTCTCACTTTTTTTCATTTCTGTTCTTCAATTTAGCATTTTTCTTAAGTTCATTTCATTATACCTCACTTTTCAGTGCTTCGGTAAGTTTACTTCCCAGTCATTCACTTTTCTCATTCTTGCTCTTCAGTTTCTCAATCTTTAGTGTGTCAGCTTCTTATTGTCTTAGTTTATCTCTTTAGTTTATCAATTCTTCAGACACTTAATTATTGCCTTTTTTTTAGTGTCTCTTGATTCAGTCACTCAATCATTCTTTATTAAACTAGATGACCCGTTGCGCTATCGCGCAAGTCTGAATTGAATCCATGTCTCATAAGTACATGGTGATAATCAGCAAGAAATAAAAGATAAATGAATCGACAGTATACTGATCAGCAGCAGCCACATACTGTTCACAATATTTGTTGGCATTTCCAAATAAAAGAACATCACCATCGTCAGAAAATTTATTTTCCTTTAGTTGATTTTTAAGAGCTATTCCTATAAAGAATAGTACATGACATCGGCCATAACCAAGTCACAATATCATGATCTTGGGGAAAAGCTTTACCACTACATAATATTTGTATAATTGACAACATACCTATAAGAAATCAGAATGTTTAGCCATCTTTTGGATCGACGTATACACATTTTTCAAAAATCTGACCCCGCCACTAACATATGCGCCAACTATATTGCCAGTACCATGTATTAGTTACCTTACTCATTGAGGCTATGTGCATATATGCAACAAAGAACTATTGGTAGACGAGGGGAATTAGGAAAGCGAGCATCAGTTTCGAATCAAAATCAGAACCTATGAAATAAGCATAATTATTATAAATTATAGATGACCCTGTTATATAGCTACGGATTATAATCACTTCCAAAGCATAGTAGTAGTAAGCGAAAGTGATAGGAAATGCTCTGGTTGCCTGTAAGTGCAAGGCAATTACAATGCTGCTATATTCTCTAAAAAAACCGAACTCATTTCATGTTTATATAATTTATCTCATAGCCGAACCGTTCCTTTTTCTAGTGGATAAATAATGTGGATGTCATGCAAATACAAAATCAAGATCCTGTAGGTGCCAACGTGATAGAGAATAGAAGTAACGAAGAGGATGAGCTAACCTTGCTAGCTGCTGGAGCGGGCGAGCCGCTGGCTCCGCATAAGGACAGTTTAGTTTCAGAGAAGTGGCTCAAAGACCAACAATGTAAATGAGTTCATTGCTCCAGGAACCATACAAAAGCAGCAAGCTCGAACAGCTGCCCATGGCACAAACGACTGGACACCGAGTTTAGTTTCAGACAACAGGTTTCAGACAACAGGCAGTAATATTAGTAGGTAGCAACTAAAGTTCAGTTCTAGGAAATAGCAGCCAATAAGATCAGCAAAGGTAGCTAGAGCTAACCCATGAACTCGGCACGCACTACTGCAGGGCTCCTCCCCTGTTTGCACAGAGGGTGTACTTGCAAAGCGTGCCTTACATGCTTATACAAAATAAGCTTTACACTGGGGTGACCTTTACACTGGGGTGACAGTGCAAAGGTGACCCATTGACCGCATATACTACTGCAGGGCTCCTCCCCTGTTTGCACAGAGGGTGTACCTGCAAAGCGTGCTTCATAAACAGCGTGGGCTTATACAAAAGAAGCTTTGCACTGGCATTTACATAGACAGTGCAAAGGTGACATCGATTTGCACCAAGACGATGAGGCTGCCTCGGTAACCCGACGATCTAGCAAGGAAGGCTCACTGACCAACAGCACAGGGCGAGCCACGGAATGTTACTAAGATACTAACAAGCTCTTCAGATGGTCCATGTGAGGCATGCTTGCAGAAGGCACCATAGCTGAAGATAAGGCAGCGCGGACGAAGACCTGAATGTAAGAAGCCGTTATAATCTGTTAGCCTAGAAGAGAAGTAACCGAAGTGAGATTACAAATTGTAGAGATCAGAGGCGGCGGCTAACCTTGTGGGTGGAAGCTCACTCTCTATTCAGTCTAGGGTTACACGGTACTGAGGTGAGAATATATATAGCTCAGCCACATACACAGCAGATGGGCCACATGGGCCAGAAACATAAAGCCCAGTAACGGTTCAACACTCCCCCTCAAGATGGGTGATATATATCTATCATCCCCATCTTGTCACAAGCCAAGTTGCATTCCTTTGTTCCTAGTCCTTTTGTTAAACAATCTGCAATCTGCTGTCTAGTGTTCACATAATCAATCTTGATAATTCCAGCATCTAATTTCTCCTTGATAAAGAACCTGTCAATCTCTATATGTTTGGTTCTGTCATGTTGGACTGGATTGTTTGCTATACATATTGCTGACTTGTTATCACACCAAACATTTAAATGACCATCTCTTAGCACCTTCAGCTCACGTAAGAGATTTTTTACCCATAGCATATCACTCAATCCTTCAGACATGGCACGGTATTCAGCTTCAGCGGATGACTTTGATACAACTTGTTGCTTTTTACTCCTCCATGATACTAGGTTACCTCCAACAAATACACAATATCCTGAAGTTGACCTCCTGTCATCAAGACAACTTGCCCAATCAGCATCACTATAACCATCTATTACTAGATGTCCATTACTTCTGAACCATAACCCTTTTCCTGGAGTTCCCTTTAGGTACCTCAGAATTCGATGTACTGCATCTAGGTGACCAGTCCTTGGTTCATGCATATATCTACTTACAACGCTCACTGCATAAGCAATGTCTAGCCTTGTATGACATAAATATAGCAACCTTCCTACAAGTCTTTGATAAGTTTCCTTTTCCACCAATTCTCCAGATTCAGCTGTTATCTTATAATTTTGATCAATGGGGGTTGCGGCTGCTCGACATTGCATCATTCCTGTGTCATTCAACAAGTCTAGAACATACTTGCGTTGTGACAACACTATGCCCCTTGCCGATCGTGCTATTTGTATCCCAAGAAAATACCTGAGTTGGCCAAGATCCTTCACCTCAAAAACCCTACTTAGACACTTCTTCAATCTGAGTATTTCAGCTTCATCATCCCCAGTAATTATGATATCATCCACATAAACAGCCAGAATAGTAATCCTTTGGTTTGAATGCCTGTAAAACACAGTGTGATCACCATTGCACTGTCTATATCCCATGGCACACACGGCCCTTCTAAACCGATCAAACCAGGCTCTTGGAGATTGTTTCAGGCCATAGAGAGCCTTTTTTAGTTTGCACACTTTACCTCCATTTTCAGCAGCAACCATTCCTAGTGGCACCTCCATATACACCTCTTCCTGAAGGTCACCATGCAAGAAGGCATTCTTCACATCAAGCTGATGTAGTGGCCATCCAAAATTAACTGCACAAGATATCAAGATCCTCACAGTGTTCATTTTCGCCACAGGGGCAAAGGTTTCGTCATAGTCAATCCCATATGTTTGACTATATCCCCTTGCAACCAACCTTGCCTTATACCTTTCTATCTTTCCCTCCGGACTTTGTTTGACTGTAAACACCCACTTGCATCCAACAGCTTTCTTTCCATCTGGTAAGGTAGTCAACTCCCAAGTTTGATTCTTCCTTAATGCTTCCAACTCTTCTCTCATAGCAACACACCATTTAGGATCTTGTTTTGCAACTGTCCAATCAGTAGGAATATGCACTAATTGGAGAGACGCAACAAATGCCAGATGGGAGGGTGACAAAGCTTCATAAGACACATAGTTGCTGATATCATGAACATTAAACCCATATTTCTTCACAGGTCTGCTTGTAGCTGCTCTAGTCCCCTTTCTTAGTGCAATTGGTAGGTCTGCCGATCCTCTAGTGATATTTGAGTTCACCTCCAACGGTGCACTCGATGAACTATCTTCAGCAGATTGTCTGTCTTCAGCAGATTGTTCTTCCTCTTGTATTTGTGACCCCTGTACCAAATTATCTTCTTCCCCCTGTTCAACATTCTCACGTCGCCTCCTTGTGTACACTTGAAGTTGCTTTTCTTGGCCCTGTTGTAAAGCAGTTACATGGGCACCCTGTTGTGGTGCAGTTACATGGGCACCATCAGCTTCAGACTCTGAAGAGATCAGATCCGATCCAATCACCAGCGGAGAAGGTTGACCCTTTGTTGTTGCATCAGAATTTTCTGCAGGTGTGACTGTACCGTTTGTATTCTCCCCCTCTTGATCAGCGCTCAACTGTGACAGATGATCAAGACCTTCAAACAATATGCTTAAGTCTGTTTGCTCACCATAAAAGGGTTCAGATTCACGAAAGGTGACATCCATACTCACAAAAGTTCTGCGCTCAGTTGGATTCCAGCATTTATATCCTTGTTGTCCGGGAGGATAGCCAATAAAAATGCATTTCACAGCCTTGGGATCAAGCTTACTTGCTGATGGTCTGTGATCCCTGACAAAGCAAGTACAGCCGAAGACCTTGGGGGCAACAGGAAATTTGTTTTCTCCAAATAAAAGTTCACATGGCGATTTCATGCCCAAAATCCGTGAAGGCATGCGATTAATAAGAAAGGTAGCAGTTAGAACTGCCTCACTCCATAGAAATTTCGGTACATTCATAGTGTACATGAGAGAGCGAGTTACCTCTAATATGTGTCGATTCTTTCTTTCAGCTACTCCATTTTGGGGAGGAGTATCTGGGCAGGAAGTTTGATGCATGATACCTTTCTCGGATAAGAATCTGCCAAATCTGTTGTTAACATACTCTGTCCCATTATCAGATCTGAGCATTTGTACCTGCACCCTAAATTGAGTGTTTACATATGCACAGAAGTCCTGAAAGCATTGAAACACCTCATCTTTGTGGCGTAAAAGATACACCCAGGTCATGCGGGTATAACAATCAATGAAGGTTACAAAATATTTCATTCCACTAATCGACATAGTAGGACATGTCCATACATCAGAGTGCACAAGAGCGAAGGGAGCTATACTTCTCAGCCCCTTACTCACATAAGATGTTCTGGTATGTTTAGCATACTCACATGCATCACATTTCAGTTTGTTCATGTCTACTCTACTCATTACATCAGGACAAACTTTGCTCATCTTATCAAAGGAAATGTGCCCCATTCGACAATGATGGATCATGGCCTTGCTCTCTTTATCACCTTGGACCGCTGCGAGCACCACTGAGTATCCTAGCAACTTAGGCTTCTCTCGGTCCAGGTACCATAACCCTCTACATCTGATTCCGTCCCCAAGCTTCCTTCCAGTCATCCTCTCCTGAATTAAACACATATACTTATCAAGAATAATGCGGCAATCAATCTGATCCACCAGGTTACTCAAAGAGATCAAGCTCACTGGAAATGCAGGCACATGTAGGACAGAGGATAACTTTATGTTAGATGAACACTGGACATCTCCAACACCTTTTACAGGTTGAGCAGTACCATCTGCAGTTTGAATGGTTTCATGGTATGTAGATGGGTACTGATTATACATCTCAAACTCTCTACTATTACCAGTAACATGCCTTGAGGCACCAGAATCTAATACCCAATCAGAATCAAGCTTATGAGCAGCTAGAGAGACATTTTCTGTATTACCTTTGGTGTAGACAAAATGAGCAAACTGCCCGAAGCTCGTTTCTCCTTGCTGTTCATTTTTCTTCACTTCCCCTTCAACACTTCCCTGATTCTGAGTTACTGATCTACCTCCCTCTGTAAATGTCATATTGGCTCTGGCCCCTCCTTGTGGACCGCCTGAGTTGTGGTAGTAATTTCCTCCGTTTCTGCCTCTACCACCTCTATAGTATCCCCTGCCATACCTGCTGCCTCTGAAACCTCCTCTGCCTCGGCGAGGTGGAGCTGTACATTGATGGACAAGGTGGCCACTTACTCCACAGTTGAAGCACTCTCTGGTCTCAGACACAAGATAGGCAGGCCTTTGTGTAAGTTCCCCTTTTCCATTGCACTTCAGTCTTGTTTCCTCTTGTGCAATAGCGGCAATAGCAGCTTCAAGTGAAGGCAACTGAGTTTCATGCATCAGATTCGCCCTCCTATTCTCAAAGTCTTGATTCAGACCCTTCAAAAACTTGAGCACACGCTTGCCTTCAATCCATTTCTTTGCTGCCACAACACATTCAGTATGGGTGAGCACCAAAGGATCAAGATGATCCAAATCAGCCCACAACTGCTTCAGCTCCCCCACATAAGTCATCACTGACTTTTCACCTTGAGTGAGATCATGCAGTCTATCCTCAAGTTGAGAAACAAGCATCACATTTCCCTTACCAGAATACATCTGAGACAAAGCTTCCCATACCTCTTTTGCAGTAGGCAGTGCCTCAACAGATGCAGCAACTGGCGGGGTTAAAGAGCTGAGCAACCACGCAAGTATTCCTGAATCAGTAGTGCTCCATTTCTTCCACTCGGCACCTTGCTTCTCAACAGGTTCAACAACTTCTCCCAGAACATATCCTTCCAAAGCTTTCGTCTTCAGCAACAGCCGTCCTCTCCTAGACCAGCTCAAATAATTGCTAACACCCTCCAGTTTAATCTCGTTTGGTGCCAGTTCCAGCTTTTGCACCCCCTCTGCCTGTGAGACTCCAGCAAGTAGAGCCCCATCTCCTGACCTGACCACAGCCGTAGCCTCTGTAGTCTTGGCGGTGAGGATCTCCGCCAGCCTGTCCAGTGCCTTTGCCAAATCGTCTCCCATGGCTCAGCCTTGCCACAACACTTCCCTCAGACCTCCTGATGCAGAACCACCAAATCCCTCGCAGCCTCCAACAGATCCACTCACTGGGTCTTCATCTCCAGCGCCACCCCCTCCATCCTCTAGAGCTCTGATACCATGTAGAGATCAGAGGCGGCGGCTAACCTTGTGGGTGGAAGCTCACTCTCTATTCAGTCTAGGGTTACACGGTACTGAGGTGAGAATATATATAGCTCAGCCACATACACAGCAGATGGGCCACATGGGCCAGAAACATAAAGCCCAGTAACGGTTCAACACAAATATAATTCCGAGAGAGCCTAGAAGAGAAGTAACCGAAGTGAGATTACAAATATAATTCCGAGAGAGGAAGGAACAAGTCAAAACCGAACACTCTTAAAATAGCGGAATAGGAAATCTTAAAAGTGGGCACGAAAAACAATCATAGCTGAAATCAGTGGCAAGAAGAAAACTTGTCAGGTAAGGAAGAGTCCTTCCTCTGGTTTCCAACCCTGTCCTATTTGATCTAGATAAGGAGTTTCCTGGTTGTTCTGGGCTATGCGAACTCAAAATATCTAATGGAGGAACCTTTTTTTTGTTTGACTTCCCTTCATTGATCTTAATGATGCAGTGCATTTTCATGTATCTCGTGCCGATGAAACCTACATGGAACTATTTCTTATTTAGACATGGCATATATGTACCCGTATCGCGGATGCTCTGTGGTTCTTGTTTATCATTACTCAAGAAGGGACCGTGCGTAAGAAAATGCTATAAATGGCCAATTCTAGCAGGTTTGCCCGCTAGGAATTATGTAGGTTATGATGAGTGTTGCTAATATCCATTCAAACATTTCTGTCTGATTCTGCTGCTGAGTTCCATGATCTTCTAACCTTATATGCGCACTATCTTGAGTGATTAGCCATCACTCACTGAGGGCAACCCTCTATGGCAGTTTAGCTTAGTAAACCAATCACTGACTAAGGGTATTATGTTTCTCTGCCAAGTTCTGTTAAGGCTTAGTGAACTAACCGCTAATTAAGGTATTATGTTTCTCTGCCAAATCTTATTAAGGTATTTAGTGAAACTATCCAGCTGCAACATGAAAGGAAATTTCGGGTATTATTTTGCTAAACCAAAGCAGAGATAGAAGAAAGAATTCCCAGAGAGAAAAGAACAAGCAAAGATAGAACACCCGCAGAACAGCGGAAAGGGAAATTATAAAAGCAGGCGCAAAAAACAAGAGAGTCAAACCTTATATACATACGCCGCCCACAAACACATCGTCCAAGTGTCTACGGCTTCGCTTTCTTGGGCAAGGTACCTGACTTCGCAGAATTGGCGTTCCTAAGACAGAAGAAAGAATGTCATGTACCTGTGGCTGGCTTTAGATAAAGTAGCACCATGTATTTAGGCTAAACCAAAGAAGGCGTAAAGAATATATTCATGGATTATTTGTCCAGCAGGGGGTGGTACATACATCCTAGAGCATAAAGCGGAAGTCGAAAACATAAAAATATCAAATCAAACATAATAATACCTAAACCTACAGGCAATAGGCGACGAAAGAATACCTCTTAGATTTTGGGTTTGGAGGCGGTCCGTTTTTCTCTACATCAGTGGTTATACCATCATCTTCCACAGGCTCAACCAACGTCTGGAAAATGTGCCAAGGAATGCAAGGTAAAGAAAGGATATCCAGGAAACGCTATCACAGGCAAAGATTAAAAGCACGTAGACTAACCGCTGGCTCTTCTTCAGCTGCGGCGGCACAAGCATCAGCCAACTGTGTGTTCCGTTTCGGAGGGCTTGAAAACAAAGAACGCTTCGTGCCACGCTTAGGGGCAGACGAACTGATGTGGGAAACAATAAATTAGGCAATGACATGGAAACAAAACAAACAAGATGTGCACACATCGAGAACAGGTAAAACAAGAATACCCTTTAGCTGGAGTCCCAGGGCTAGCAATAGGAGAAGGGGGTGTTGCATTCCCACTGCTATGCGATCCACCAAACGTAGCAGCCCTGTGATGCACATGTGATAGAGTTGGACCTAAGGGCAAGAGCCTGGAACCTGAACCACCAGCGGACGATGAAGCCCCAGCAGACCTCGAGGAAGCAGCAAAAGCCAGAGGAGGTAACTCGGGTTTGTAGGTCTCCTCAATCCTGCAGACTTGGAAATTCAGGTTCTCGCTATTGCCTGAGTTCCATTTCTTCGAAATGGAAACTAAAAGCTTGTACTTGTGGCCAACGAGACGCTCAATCTCAGCCGGAATAGCTGTGTCGTGTCTAGCAACATTGGCCAACTCATCAACCGTGTAATAGCCTGGATATCTTTGCCGCATCAAGTTCATGAGTTGCTTGCCCACGGCCCCTGCCGCAACCTTTTCGAACATCACAAATTCAGATTCACCTGTGGCATCAGTCGCAAAGAAGGAGATGCAATACCTGAAAGCAAGGAGCAAACCACGATTAGGCAACATGTACCAGGGAATTAAAACAGGCAAGTGGCGAGGCACTTACGCTAGGCTAACGTCAGAAGAATCGCAGTCTTTGCCCGAACACCGAAATCGGCACCCATCGTGCTTAGAGGACTTGCGGCACACGGAGCACGAAGCGAACCACCAGCGCTGGTCTGCGCCGAGCCGGTCAGCAGTCGCAGTGCAAAGGAATTTCTTTTCCTGGGAACATAGTTGGATCCAGGTAAGAAAAATGTAAAACAAGTATAAATCTGTAATGAAGAGATTTTTCAGAGACAAAACAACTGACCATATCCACGAAGGGATCAACTTCATTCAGCTGTTCGAGGGTTTTCTCAGCGGGAGGCTCGTACACTCGGGGCGCGATGGCACCTGGCCCTGTAGGGACATAGGTGGCTAGAGGAACAAACTGCGGCCCAATCCTATTTCCAAAAATCCAAACGTAAGTATAGAGCAGACGGTAGAAAAGCCAGCACTAACAGGAAAATGTTAATTTCAGAGAACATACTTCTCACGGAACAAGTTAATATCAGGTATGTCCTCATCAATGTACCAACGACAGGCAGAACTACCACTCAACCCTCTAACACCTAAAAAGAAATTGCAGAACAAGAGATACTCAGGTGGTGAGAAACTGAGAACGGCTGCACAAAACATATGAAACGATTCGTGTACGCAAGCAACAAAACACAACAACCCATCACATAACACTGAAAAGAGGTGCATTAACATACTTATAGCAGAAGAGATGTAGAGGCATAAACATACCAACTACAAGAAGTGAGAATCACAACACTTACCATGAGATGCCTTTGGCAGCGTTCCTACAAAGATAGCAATGACTGGTTCTTTCTCACCCATGGCACGAACTGCTTCCGCGTCAAACTCAAGTGCTCGATCACCCCAAAGAACAAGCCTAATCTCATTGCCCCTGTACAATGAAACACAGGAAGATAATCAAGAAGGTGTATAGGCAACAAAGAGCGCACGCACGCAGAGAAAAGGAGAACAACAGCTTACAACAAGTCCTTCAGTATAACAGTCCTCGTATTAGAAGCAGCCTGCTGGTACATTGACTGAACAGGGATCACATCAGAAACCATGTCAATCTTCCCAATAACATCTGTACAGAAATAGCCCAGAAATCAAGAGGTAGTCACAGAAGGTGAATAGGAGTAGCCTCGTGAGTAGTGAGAGGAGAAGAAAATTAATAAAACTAACCAATGAAGCGTTCGGCACGGCCACAGGGGACTGGGATATCTGTAAACGAAGTAAGACTGTACCTACAGAATGGGTATGTATCCGCCAACCCAGGTCTTTCTTCAACCGTGGTATACCTTGTAAACTGAACCATGAAAGGGCTCTCAACAGGCCTGAAGGTTGGCTTCGACGGATTACAGAAAAACTTCCTTATAACAAACACCTTCCCTTCCTCCAACACATCCTTAAGCCGTTCAGATGTAGCCGGAGGGAGCTGACCATACATATGGTTTCCCTAAAGAAACAAAAACAAATTTATAGCCGGCACAAGAAGAAAGCGAGAAACGGTAAAACCGTAGAAAACCGTAGAACTATAACACCAACCTCAACGTCAAGTAGAACCAGATCAGTGTGCTGAATAGGCCCTTCATCGGTCCCTCCACGATAGTGCCACATGCGAGAAACAAGGACACAGATCGTCCACTGATGGTTGTCGCTGTGGATCTCAGAAAGCAGGTTGAACGCCATCTGAATCAACATAACAAAGACGATTAAAGCAGGAGGATGCAGCAGAGTGAACACAAGCATAATAAGCAAATAAGAGGAATAAGGACAAAACAAAGGAACCATAAAGCAAGCGCAATCATAGAGCCATTACCTTGTAGAAAATCAAAACAGCTGCTAAAACAGCCACTACCAAAACACCAGAAGCATAATTTTTCGAGAAAATTCATGCCTCAGGGAAAACATGCAGATAGCCTAACCAACGAAGCAAGAGACCATACATAGCACACTGGCAGAAGCATGCGGCGAAAGCCTCCAAAACCAGGAGACTAAATGCTAGCATGAAACCATAATATATACACCCCAACATTCCAAGCAATCAGAGCACCAACAAAGATTATTCATCGACAAGTGACTGGAATATTTCAGCAGACACCCATGGCACCTCTGTTCGCTAGATAGATTAGCCATAGAAGTGAGATAAGCTATACATAGAACACCGGCAAAAGCATGCAACAAACACACCAGGATTCCAAACCAAAAGGCCAAAAGCTTTCATGGAACCAAAGCATATATACTATAACTATGTACATTATTAGACTACTGAGCAATACTATCTGCCGACAAGTGCTTGAAAAATTTCAGAGAACACAATGTTCCTAGTTTCAGAACCACACGTGCCATCCTCGTTCTCAATCAATATCTTTAGGGCTTCTTTTGAGGTTACACGGGACACAGCGACATAAAACTGGCCATGGGTGAATACAGGAGTTTTAAGATACAAACCAACTGCTGCAAGAGTCTGGCCTTGACTTTTATTAATGGTCATCGCATAACATATTCTAATAGGAAACTGGCGGCGGTGTAAATTAAATGGCCATTTAGGATCTCTAGTTGTAAGACATATCCTGGGTATGTAGACAACATCTCCAACATGGGAGCCAGTCATCACAATGGCCTCAATGACTTTCTCAGCAAGCCTAGTGACAATAAGACGCGTGCCATTACATAAACCAGCTGCCTGGCTTATATTTCTAAGAAGCATGATGGGAACACCTTTTTTAAGCACCAGCCTATGATATGGGAAGTTGTTTACCTTGATAGTATTTAGGACCTCAACGGGATAAAAAATATCTATGTTACGAATCCCATCAGCGGAGTTTCCTGTAGAGTCACAGCTTAAGTATTCCTTCTCCTCACCAGGCACCATAGAAAGAACATGCCTATTGACATCTTCAGCTACCTCATTAGTCGGTGTCAAGATGGCTCTTTCTCTTAAATAGTTCGGATCAGAGTACCTTTTCAAGAAATCAACATATACAGCCTCAACAATAGCACCTATTTTATCACCATCAGTATGCACTAAATGTTCGTCAGGGATGGTAATCCAAGTTGGGTCCGATTCCCCCGGGCGCGCCACGGCAGGAAGTGTGCCATCACCGATGCTCAGAACCCACCGAGCAAAGGCTGCTGCCGCGACCTGCACATCAGGATCAGTGCTTTGAACAGCCAGACGCTGGTTAATAGTAAGGTGAAGAACCGTAACATGATCCCATAGAGGAGAATTAGTAATAGCAGAACCTACAACCTGGGAACGTGTCCCGCCCTCAATTACCGGCAAGATCTGCCTAAGATCACCACCCAAGACAACCACCTTCCCACCAAATGGTTCATCAGCTAGCAAAGGGTCATGGTCAGACAGGACATCACGCAAACTTCGATCAAGTGCCTCAAAGCATTTCCTATGTGTCATCAAGGCCTCATCCCAAATAATAAGGGACGACGCCTCAATCAAAGAAGAAAGCATTGTACCCCTCCGAATGTCACAGACCCCATTAGCATCTAGGTTAATAGGAATCTTAAATCTAGAATGAGTTGTCCTACCGGCCAGGCAACAGAAGAGACGCAACACCCGAAGATGCAACAGTCAAGACAATTCTTTTATATCCCCTAAGATATGTAACCAAAGCATTCCAAAGAAAAGTCTTTCCAGTGCCACCCTGTCCTGAGACAAAAAAATAACCCAGGCTTACCATCTCGCACCTTATCTACGATAGACTCAAAGGCAATTTTCTGATCTTCATTAAGCTGAAGTCGCATAGCCTCAGAGGTCCTAATGAGTGTTTCACAGTCCTGCGAAAGCTCGTCACTAATCATGGTATTTCCACACGAATCAGCAGCATAGCTTGTCTTTAGAGGCAAAGCATAATCTAGAATTTTACATCCGTTCTTAGAGAAGACAATAGATAATTCATCTAAAAGCATATTTCTCAGCTCATCGTCGGGAACAGTATAGGAAGCATCATGAAGAGAACATTGTATCCTATACTGGATGTCTTCAGCCAAATAAGTCCAATATTTCTCAAAAAAGCCATTTTCATCAAGGACACCACAGAAAATAATCATAGTAACAAACAGCTGTCGTAACTGGTTCCCCATACCCCACTTCAAAGCCTCATCGAAAGCACAGTACCACTCACTGTCATCGCCTAACAACCCTCTTGCAGCACATGCATCCTTAAACGATTCATACACAACGCCATTATAAGTCCTAACGTCGGCATAACACTTTGCGCCTTTTACAATCATCAACAACATTCTGAGATAGTAAAGCTCACCGGTAGAAGGGTGAACATAATATACCCTCCCAATTTTGTCACTCCGTTTTCTCCGCACCCATTGTTTATTTTCTAGCACCCAAGACCACTTTGTTGGAAAATCACAGTAAGTTAAAGACCGGGCGTTAGCATACTTGGCATTACCAACAAACCATTCAGTTAGCATGGTCTTTTGTAACAGGCTATTATTAATAATCGCAGGAAGCTTAGCGAGTGCGCGAAAACGCACAATTTTAAAAACGGTTGGGCCTCCACCATCGTTCACGGAACGGTCTATGGTTGCTCCCATGGAGGTGAAAGCGAACAGGCAATTGTACTGGCGTATTTTCTCAAGAAATGCTTTGCTACGCACGGGGCCATCGAAATCAAGGAGGGCACGCAGGAACTCCGGCGGCTCCTTGAAAGGTGCAATAAAGACCTTCCCACCTTTGCAGCAATTGTTATAGACAACTCGCCTTTCAGTGATCGCAGACGCACTCTTCACCCTTTCCTGGTACCAGAAACTCGCCTTACACAGGCCACAACGATAGTCCGGCCCTCCATAGTAAGACTTATCTGCATAGCCAGCTACAGGTTTTCTCGGTTCAGAACCAAGCAAATAAAAACATGATAGCAACAAATACAGGCAGCACAAGCCACATGAGGTTTCTATTACCTTTTAAGATATCAACCTCCTCTGTTGTAAACCCAACCCACAAAGGCTCCAAGGGGGAAGTAAATGGAGCATCTGTACCAAACATGGGCATATAAAATCTCACAGAACTAAAATAGCACACAGCAAGCTAAACCAAGCAAGTAACAGGGGAAAGAGCAAACAACAACCTGGTGTGCGCCCACGCTGCCTATCATGTATGACCTTGCACCTTTTTCGGTTTCTAGTAGCAACCTCTGGACTAACAACAGGGAAGAAACCATCCCCTACAGGAGAACCAGCAACAGCACGCACGCACAAACATTAAGAAGCTGAAACAAAAGGAACCCACCAGCACCCAAAAGAAAACAATGAAGCGCATACATTTTCTTTTGGGGAGGCCTGCAGAAACAAACCCAACAGGCGCCGGCAGTGGCACAAACCGGGCTCTATGGCGCCTAGGCGCACTGGTTCGAACTTTAGAAGCAGAAGCCACCCTGAATGCTCTTGTACGGGCAGGACGAGGGCCAACCATGACGACAGCAAGAACGCATAGGCACGAGCAATTTTAAGGAGAAACTCACTCTGCACATACACTATAGTACACCTCATGTCAGAACCGACCCATCCTCCGTCACCTCACGCAAGTCAAACAAAGCCGGCAGAGCACAACATGCAACGAGGGCCTCATGAACAGTAATAAAAACGGAAACAACAGTGCACATCCAGTGGATCACGGTAGTAAAACATTGAGGAGCAAATAAATGGTAAACACATAGACACAACGCACGGATACAGGCTATGACACAGAAACAGTGGTAAGCAAAAGGTTAACCAAAATCAAGAGCTCTAAATAAGGAGAAACAAACCTTGGGTGGAGCTGCGAGCAGAAGACAACACCGTTCAGCCCTAGCAAATCCTCAAGTGGCGAGACCTGCGTGTTTAAAACGAGAATGCATGAGGCACCAAACAAAACGAACAGAAGGCCATGCCACTATATGTCCCTATCAATAGCAGAAGCAGACAACACTGAACATACTCCGGTGGTCATACATGAAACCATTTAATTTGCTTTGAATAACTTCCATGTAAATAACAAAACAGTTTGTGTTGACCTCAACAAAATGGCAGCCTACCTTATGAAAAAGCAAAATTTACCTATCAATAGCAGAAGCAGACACCACTGAACATAATTTGGTGGTCATATAGGAAACCATTTAATTTGCTTTGAATAACTTCCATGTAAATAACAAAACAGTTTGTGTTAACCTCAACAAAATGGCAACCTACCTTATGGGAAAAAAGCAAAATTTACCTCGTAGATTGAAAGAGGCAAAATTTTCACACATGATTAGGGAAGAGAAAAGTACCAAGTTTTATCTCAGCACTAACTACATAAAGTAAAATGCATTGAACCAAAAAGTGTGATGGAATATAACAGGGGCGACACTGCATAATATAGCTGAACCAAAATATCTGAAAATATATCACTTTTTTCACGACAGTACTAATTCAAGGGTCCAAAATATCTGAAAAGACATTCAGCTCTCTACCTCATCAAATTGCAACTCAAACCCCCAAACCCCTTTGTTAGTGGTCCAGTTAAATGTGTTATCAGAGAAAAGGAGTTATAAAAGCATGCTTACAATAATAAGTAGCAGCAGAAACTACAAGGAATTCCTCAGCCTAATCAGTAACTATTTTTAATTTATCGATACTTCAAGAAAACAAGTACTCTTGGTCCCTAAATAATTAGGACATAATTAACAGGAAGGAAAACTTAAATTATTTGTGTTTTTTCTTGTTCAATATGGCTGACGTGCAACTGTTATTAAATCTGTATGAACAGAACATGCTAATCTCAAGACTCAAGAACAAAATGTGCCAACACAAGAACGAACTTTCTATAAGGCAATGCGAGATCATTCCGCACTGGTATTTTCTACTACAACAAAACATACACATACTATCTATCTAAAAATGCTTACGTGTTTGAGGTATTAACAACCAAATGCTTACTGCTGATTAGGAAGCAGGCATCTCACGAAACAAGGAAAAGTGGGAAATGATAGAGGTCAAGAAGAAGACCAACCGAGTTAAAAAAAAAAAAAAGACCAACCAGCTCGTGCGAAAAGATAAGATCGTGGAACAAGGCCAGCACCACGGACGGAACAACCTGCAAGAAACAGACAGAAGCACATACGACTCACCATGCAGGCATTTCACCAAACACGTAGAAGGCAGGGAGGGGAAACGTACATAACTGAGAAGAAGCAGGGGGAGACAAACCAGGCTATGCGAGTCGAGAAGGCCGGGGAAGAAGCGCAGCAGCGTCGCCAAGCACCCTGCAGCGGAGGACGAGCAGATGAGCGAAAGCAGGAACACACCGCCGGCAACCAAAGAAGGTACAGTAAGAACCTACCCTAACCAAAAAAAGACGCCGGCCACCTGAAACTCCATTGGACCCTTGAGACGGAGCAGCCAGAGAGCGAGCAGGGGAGAGGAGAGGTGTGACAGAGCAGGCGAGGGCGAGGACGACGAGCGGGGGAAAAGAAGGAGAGAAGTGAGGCCGCGCGGGACTGACCGGGAAGGGGAGGGCGAGTAGGAGAGGGGAGGGGGAAAAACGGTAATTCTGAACGTACGGAATCTTTCTTACGGAATAGTTTTACGGACTGACATGGATGCACGTGATTGGTACGGTTGATTCTGCTTTGCATGATTTCAGGGACATAGACTGCCCAACTTGATGCCACGTCTGTCTGTAAGAGTGATTTTGTACAAAATCATCCGTATGTGTAGCGTTACTGGGGGAAAAATGGAGCACCAACCCGTGCGCCTACCCACCAACGGCCAGGCAACACGAGGAAGAAGGGCCCGCGGATGCCACGACCACGCGCGGGCGGGTAGAAAATAGAGTCAGTGCGGCTCTCGGCCAACGGGTACCATCTCCACGACGGTCCTCGGCTGACCGGTCCACAGTGCCATTCAGCGGTAAAAAAGGAAGCCCATAGATGCGCACCAGGCCAGGGAAGACCATGCTCGCCGACAAGCGGATCCCACGAGACAAAGGGACCAGCACGCAGCGAAACAGAGAGCTCAGAGGACAGGTAGACGAGGCGCTCTCCACCACCGGCCTACGAAACTGTGAAAAAGGCTACGAAAGCCAGGGAAATAGGAGAGGGAAACAGCCGACGCGAGCTAGCGCCCGCCAGCGTCTCTTTCTACTGGTCCCACATTTAAACTGACCCACGTGTCATAGACTAAGAATGAGATACTGATGGTATTAAAATTGCACCGCATCGGATGGCCAGCGTCAGATGCGTTTACTGCTTGGGTTGAAACGAACGACCAAGATGTTTTTGCCCCTTTTGGTGGCTTGTCTGGCCGAGTTGCCTAGCGGCATTTAGAAGTAGAATTTTGTTTGCCATTTCTCAATTCGGTGTTCTCTACCATTCTTCGTTTTGAGTTCTTTCATAATTATACTTTGCATTATTTAGCTTGAATAAAATACTAGAGAAGTAATTTATTACAAAATCTAGAGTTTTTTAGTATATCATTTATTGATCTTCCTTTTATTTCTTCTTTCTTCCTTAGTTCAGTATCTTATTGCCTCAGTTATTATTTACTTATGTATCTGAATTGTTCAGTCTCGCAATCTTAGTCATAAGTTCATCTACTCTCTCTCTCTCTTCCTCATCTTGAGCAAATCATTCATTTCATTCTCTTAGTTTAAATTTCTCTTACATCATCTTACCTCAGTTATATTCTCCAATCCCTTATTCTGTTTTTCATCTTACCTCAGTATTATTGGGTCATTATTTTACTTTATTTTAATTTTCTTATTTAATTCATTGTTTCATTTCCCTCATTTCTTGACATTTCTGTTTGGTCGGTTCTCTGTTTATCAGATTCTTCATTATCCACTCAGTATTCATCATATGGTTCATTATTTATTCATTATCTCAGTTTCCTCAATATTCGACCTTTATTTCTTCAGTCAAGTGTTGCTTTCTTTGGCATTTTCCTCCTTTTTTATTCAGTCTCTCTTTGATCATAGTGTCAATCTCTCTGTCGTTAGCCCTCTACCTTCAGCCTTTCTCTTTTCAGTCAAATGTTGCTTTCTTCGTTTATCCAATCTCTCTTTCGTTGGTATGAGTTAGGTGTTTAGTTTGTCAGTTAGCCTTTTCTTCAGTTATCTCATTAGCCACTTCATGTTCCTCCTCATCAACCTTGTTAGTGTACATGATGACTTAGTCCTTGTGCATGTTAGAGTTCTTTAGCTACACAAACGCCGCGTCCACCCTCATGTGATGCACGATAGCTAGCATCCAAGAATTAGATGTTCAGATTGGCTTCAGTTTCGTTAGGTGTTGATAGACTTCAGGTCCGTGTAGTGTCAATTAGATTTAGTTATGTTGGATTTTTTACCCCCTAAAACTCTATTGCAAACTTCCAAACAATTGATGTGACAGACCATATTTGATTCAATAGGATTTTTTTTTTTGCAAGGGGTAGTGTTCCTGTAGCTGTTGTTTTCATTATTTTGGTTCTCCAAGTGATCATTTATTGTAATAGCTTTTCGGTTTGTGTGTGTGCATGCAACTAAGGAAGATGAAGCTAGCTTTTGGTTCTCCAAGTGATCATTTGTTGTAAGCTAGCTTTTCAGTTCAACTCTTGTACCTCTCATGGTATACATTTAACAATTTTTCTTTAAGTTCTGAATCATTTCTCACTTTTCTTTGTTTTTTCTTTGGATCTTTTGATCCCCCACTCTCAACGAGCGACAGATGGAGGTCGGAGACCTGGAGTTAGTGGAGGCCAGGGAGGTGCTTTCTTGCTGCAGAACACCTGATGCGGCATCAGTTTGCGTGGGTGGAGTTGGCTCAAGTCGTGTTTTTTTCATCGGTTATGTATGGAACTTTTTTGCCTACATGCAGAGGAGTTGAACTGAAGAAAAGGGACTCAAGTATGAGCCGTTACAACTCAGCGGTGGTCTGAAAAATGTGTTTGTTTGCTCAACTAAAAACAGATAGTTTTCTCTTTCATTTTCATTTACTTTTAAGTTTGACAGCTGTCATCTTATTACTGGTTCCAACAATCTGTCTGTTTATACCCAACACCAAATCAAGTGTACTAAAAGGGCCTCGCATGCGTTGCCGAGCCGTTTTTCTATTTACGTGTTGTTCCATATTATATGTATTCCATATTGTACGTATGGTGGGCACTAAATGAAATGGCGAAAGTAAATCCATATTATTTTCTCGAGAACAACAATGGATATCAAAAGACAGAGGATTGCACTTGGAAATAGTTTGCTTTTCAGCTTCAACACAAAATTCATAGACCGAGCAAATGGCCTATAGTTCTAGGGCATAGTTGAGAAAATAATAATGCAAGCCAAGATGAAAGGAGAAATAAACCAAATTTATTAGTAAAAGAAGGTTTGCTCTTTGGTAAAGGAGTGTCCCGAACGAGAGAGAACGCCATCGCCTTCGAATTGTCGCGCTGCTCCTCCCCTCCCTTGGAATGGAGCCAGGACGCTTGGCGTCCTCTGACATCGTCCTCATTTTCCTCCGGCGGTCTTCTTCTTATGCTCTGCCATGTTGGGTACTACTTTGCGGGCAGCTTCGTGGACGTTGGTATTTATGTGATCCATGTAGTCTCCATTGCGTCGTGAGTCTCGTGGTTGTCGCCATCCTCGTGCTCACGAATGGAAATTTTGATATATCGGACCACCGACCCCAATAAGATACTAAAGAAGACCACCTATGAGTGCAAATGACAACCGTGGCGGCACGCATGCCAGGTGACACGTCACACATGCCGCCACTGATTGTGGTGGCAGGTCCTGTCGCTAGCGCGTCTAACTCACTAGCGTCCCAATAAAATCATTCCAAAGTACTTCTCCATTTCGGAACAAGCTCTTGGTGAAAAAGACTGGCGTGTAGTCCAAAAAGCGCCTATGGAAGATCCACTATTTTCTTCGCACCAAGTCAATCTCCATGCATATATTCTGCCAGTTCTCATTCAATCTCTTTTCATCCGGGAAGCTTCCCCGTGATACGTCTCAAACGTATCTATAATTTCTTATGTTCCATGCTACTTTTATGATGATACTCACATGTTTTATACACACTTTATGTCATTATTATGCATTTTCCGGCACTAACCTATTGACGAGATGCCGAAGAGCCAGTTGTTGTTTTCTGTTGTTTTTGGTTTCAGAAATCCTACAAAGGAAATATTCTCGGAATTGGACGAAATCAACGCCCAGGGTCTTATTTTTCCACGAAGCTTCCAGAAGACCGAAAGGGTTGCGAAGTGGGGCGACGAGGCGCCGCCACCATAGGGCCGCGCGGCCAGAGGGGGGCCCGCGCCGCCCTATGGTGTGGACCCTTCGCGCCGCCTCCAACCCTACCCTTCCGCCTACTTAAAGCCTTCGTCGCGAAACCCCCTGTACCGAGAGCCACGATACGGAAAACCTTCCAGAGACGCAGTCGCCGCCAATCCCATCTCGGGGGATTTAGGAGATCGCCTTCGGCACCCTGCCGGAGAGGGGAATCATCTCCCGGAGGACTCTTCATCGCCATGATCGCCTCCGGATTGATGTGTGAGTAGTTTATCCTTGGACTATGGGTCCATAGCAGTAGCTAGATGGTTGTCTTCTCCTCATTGTGCTATCATGTTACATCTTGTGAGCTGCCTATCATGATCAAGATCATCTATTTGTAATGCTACATGTTGTGTTTGTTGGGATCCGATGAATATGGAATACTATGTCAAGTTGATTATCAATCTATCATATAGGTTGTTTATGTTTTTGCATGCTCTCTGTTGCTAGTAGAGGCTCTGGCCAAGTTGATACTTGTAACTCCAAGAGGGAGTATTTATGCTCGATAATGGGTTCATGCCTCCATTGAATCTGGGACAGTGATAGAAAGTTCTAAGGTTGTGGATGTGCTGTTGCCACTAGGGATAAAACATCAATGCTTTGTCTAAGGATATTTGTGTTGATTACATTACGCACCATACTTAATGCAATTGTCTGTTGTTTGCAACTTAATACTGGAAGGGGTGCGGATGCTAACCCGAAGGTGGACTTTTTAGGCATAGATGCATGCTGGATAGCGGTCTATGTACTTTGTCGTAATGCCCTGATTAAATCTCATAGTAGTCATTGTGTCATGTATGTGCATTGTTATGCCCTCTCTATTTGTCAATTGCCCAACTGTAATTTGTTCACCCAACATGCTATTTATCTTATGGGAGAGACACCACTAGTGAACTGTGGACCCCGGTCCATTCTTTACATCTGAAATACAATCTACTGCAATACTTGTTCTTTACTGTTCTTCGCAAACAAACATCATCTTCCACACCATACGGTTAATCCTTTGTTTACAGCAAGCCGGTGAGATTGACAACCTCACTGTTATGTTGGGGCAAAGTACTTTGATTGTGTTGTGCAGGTTCCACGTTGGTGCCGGAATCCCTGGTGTTGCGCCGCACTACACTCCGTCACCAACAACCTTCACGTGTTCCTTGACTCCTACTGGTTCGATAACCTTGGTTTCTTACTGAGGGAAAACTTGCTACTGTACACATCACACCTTTCTCTTGGGGTTCCCAACGGACGTGTGTCAACTGCACGCATCAAGCTCTTTTTCTGGCGTCGTTGCCGGGGAGATCAAGACACGCTGCAAGGGGAGTCTCCCACATCCAATCTCTTTACTTTGTTTTTGTCTTGCTTTACTTTACTTTATTTACTGCTTTGTTTGTTCTCTATATCAAAAATACAAAAAAAATTAGTTGCTAGTTTTACTTTATTTACTGTCTTGTTTGCATTCTCTATATCAAAAACACAAAAAAATTAGTTACTTGCATTTACTTTATTTAGTTTGCTTTATTTACTACTGTTAAAATGAATACTGCTGAAAACACTAAGTTGTGTGACTTCACTAGCACAAATAATAATGATTTCCTATGCACACCTATTGCTCCACCTGCTACTACAGCAGAATTTTTTGAAATTAAACCTGCTTTACTAAATCTTGTCATGAGAGAGCAATTTTCTGGTGTTAGTTCTGATCTTTGCTGCCCATCTTAATAATTTTGTTGAACTTTGTGAAATGCAAAAGTATAAGGATGTAGATGGTGATATTATAAAATTGAAATTGTTTCCTTTCTCCTTAAGAGGAAGAGCTAAAGATTGGTTGCTATCTTTGCCTAAGAATAGTATTGATTCATGGACTAAATGCAAAGATGCTTTCATTGGTAGATATTATCCTCCTGCTAAAATTATATCTTTGAGAAGTAGCATAATGAATTTTAAGCAATTGGATAATGAACATGTTGCCCAAGCATGGGAAAGAATGAAATCTTTGGTAAAGAATTGCCCTACCCATGGACTAACTACTTGGATGATCATCCAAACCTTCTATGCAGGATTAAATTTTTCTTCGCGGAACCTATTGGATTCAGCTGCTGGAGGTACTTTTATGTCCATCACTTTGGGGGCGGCAACAAAGCTTCTTGATGATATGATGATCAACTACTCTGAATGGCACACTGAAAGGGCTCCACAAGGTAAGAAGGTAAATTCTGTCGAAGAAACCTCCTCCTTGAGTGATAAGATTGATGTGATTATGTTTATGCTTGTGAATGGTAGATCTAATGTTGATCCAAATAATGTTCCTTTAGCTTCATTGGTTGCTCAAGAAGAGAATGTTGATGTGAACTTCATTAAAAGTAATAATTTCAACAACAATGCTTATAGGAATAATTCTGGTAACAACTATAGGCCATATCCTGCTAGTGGTAATCCTTATGGTAACTCTTATGGTAGAGCTGTTTTGCCTAATGAGGAAAAGATGCTAGAAATTGAAAGAGCTACTAAGAGCTTTATGCAATCACAATATGAGCAAAATCAATTGTTTACTAAAACTATGAATGAACAATCTGCCCTGTTGAAAAATATAGGAAATCAACTTGAAAATTTGAGTATGGAGATTTCTGGTTTGCAAACTAAGCTTTCAAATGCTGAAACCCAAATCTCATACATGTCTGAGTCACAATCTTCTTTAATTAATAAAATGGCTGCTAAACCTGAGGATAGTGATAACAAAATTGCTACTACAGCAAACGCCATACAAGTTCGAATTAATGAAAATATTAGATTGATGGCTGAACTGCATGCTAGGTGGGAAAGAGAAGAAAACGAAAAACTTGCTAAAGAGAATAATGTAGCTAAAGTTTGGACTATCACCACCACTAGTAATGTTGATGCTTCACATGTTGCTACACCTCCTACTATCAATGGTAAAATAATCAGTGTTGGCAATGTTTCTACTCCTAATGCAAAGCGTGCAAAATTGCCTGAAACTGCTAAAACTGCTGAAACTGTTTGTGATAAAACTGCTAAAAAAATTCAAAATATTGGGGACAATGATCCCATTGCTGTAGATCATAATGGTTTAGATTTTGATGATTGTCACATCTCTGAATTTATAAAGTTCTTACAAAAACTTGCTAGAAGTCTCAATGCTAGTGCTATAAATTTGGCCTTCACAAAACATATTACAAATGCTCTCATAAAAGCTAGAGAAGATAAACTAAAACTTGAAACTTCTATTCCTAGGAAGTTAGAAGATGGTTGGGATCCCATCATTAAGATGAGGGTCAATGATTTTGATTGTAATGCTTTATGTGATCTTGGTGCAAGTATTTCTGTTATGCCTAAGAAAATCTATGATATGCTTGACTTGCCACAATTGAAAAATTGTTATTTGGATGTTAATCTTGCTGATAATGCTACAAAGAAACCTTTGGGAAGGATTGATAATGTTCACATTATGGTTAACAATAACCTTGTCCCCGTTGATTTTGTTGTCTTGGATATTGAATGCAATGCATCTTGTCCCATTATATTGGGAAGACCTTTTCTTCGAACTGTTGGTGCTACTATTGATATGAAGGAAGGTAATATTAAGTATCAATTTCTTCTCAAGAAAGGTATGGAACACTTCCCTAGAAAGAGAATGAAGTTGCCTTATGATTCTATTATTAGAACAAATTATGATGTTGATGCTTCATCTCTTGATAATACTTGATTCACACTTTCTGCGCCTAGCTGAAAGACGTTAAAAAAAAGCGCTTATGGGAGACAACCCATTATTTTACTACAGCACTTTTGTTTTATATTTGAGTCTTGGAAGTTGTTACTACTGTAGCAACCTCTCCTTATCTTTATTTTATTGCATTGTTGTGCGAAGTAAAGTCTTTGATAGTAATGTTGATACTAGATTTGGATTACTGCGCAGAAACAGATTTCTTACTGTCACGAAATTGAGCAGCCCTGTCTGTAGATAATTCATAAAATTCTGCCAATTTACGTGCGTGATCCTCAGATATGTACGCAACTTTCATTCAATTTGAGCTTTTTCATCTGAGCAAGTTAAGTGCCCCAGAAAAATTCGTCTTTACGGACTGTTCTGTTTTGACAGATTCTGCCTTTTATTTTGCATTGCCTGTTTTGCTATGTTTGATGGATTTCTTTGTTCCATTAACTTTCAGTAGCTTTGTGAAATGTACAGAAGTGTTAAGAATGATTATGTCACCTCTGAATATATGAATTTTCAATTATGCACTAACCCTCTAATGAGTTTGTTTCGAGTTTGGTGTGGAGGAAGTTTTCAAGGGTCAAGAGAGGAGGATGATACAATATGATCAAGAAGAGTGAAAAGTCTAAGCTTGGGGATGCCCCCGTGGTTCATCCCTGCATATTTCAAAAAGACTCAAGCATCTAAGCTTGGGGATGCCCAAGGCATCCCCTTCTTCATCGACAACTTATCAGGTCACCTCTAGTGAAACTATATTTTTATTCAGTCACATCTTATGTGCTTTACTTGGAGCGTCTGTTTGATTTTGTTTTTGTTTTTGTTTGAATAAAATCGGATCCTAGCATTCTTTGTATGGGAGAGAGACACGCTCCACTGTTGCATATGAAATCATGAGTTCTTAGTGCTACTTTTAATGTTCATGGCGAAGGTTGAAAACTGCTTCGTTCATTATTATATGGTTGGAAACGGAAAATGCTTCATGTGGTAATTGGTATAATGTCTTGAATAATTTGATACTTGGCAATTGTTGTGCTCATATAGATCATGTTTAAACTCTTGCATCATGTACTTTGCACCTATTAATAAAAACTACATAGAGCTTGTTAAAATTTGGTTTGCATGATTGGTCTCTCTAAGTCTAGATATTTTCTGGTTAAGGTGTTTGAATAACAAGGAAGACAGTGTAGAGTCTTATAATGCTTGCAATATGTTTTATGTAAGTTTTGCTGTACCGGTTTATACTTGAGTTTGCTTCAAACAACCTTGCTAGCCTAAGCCTTGTATTGAGAGGGATTACTTCTCGTGCATCCAAATCCTTGAGCCAAAAACTATGCCATTTGTGTCCACCATACCTACCTACTACATGGTATTTCTCTGCCATTCCAAAGTACATTACTTGAGTGCTACCTTTAAAATTCTATTCTTTGTCTTTACAGTACATAGCTCATGGGAAAATAGCCTTAAAAACTATTGTTGTATTGAATATGTTGCTATGTATCTTATTTCTTATAAGTTGCTTGTAGAGCGGTAATCATGTTTCTGGGGACGCCATCAACTATTACACCTTTGTTGAATATCATGTGAGTTGCTATGCATGTTCGTCTTGTCTGAAGTAAGGGCGATTTTCATGATCAAATGGTTTGAGTATGCATATTGTTAGAGAAGAACATTGGGCCGCTAACTAAAGCCATGAATCATGGTGGAAGTTTCAGTTTGGACACAAATCCTCAATCTCTTATGAGAATATTATTTGTTGTTAAATGCTTAAGCATTAAAAAGAGGAGTCCATTATATGTTGTCTATGTTGTCCCGGTATGGATGTCTAAGTTGAGAATAATCAAAAGCGAGAAATCCAATGCGAACTTTCTCCTTAGACCTCTGTACAGGCGGCATAGAGGTACCCCTTTGTGACACTTGGTTGAAACATATGTATGCAATGATAATCCATGTTAATCCAAGCTAATTAGGACAAGGTGCGGGCACTATTAGTATTCTATGCATGAGGCTTGCAACTTATAGGACGTCTTATACATAACACATATGAATTATTACTACCGTTGACAAAATTGTTTCTATGTTTTCAAAATAAAAGCTCTAGCACAAAAATAGTAATCCATGCTTCCCTCTGCGAAGGGCCATTCTTCTACTTTATGTTGAGTCAGTTCACCTACTTCTTTCTATCTTAGAAGCAGACACTTGTGTCAACTGTGTGCATTGATTCTTACATGCTTACCTATTGCACTTGTTATATTTCTTTATGTTGACAAGTATCCATGAGATATACATGTTGAAGTTGAAAGCAACCGCTGAAACTTATATCTTCCTTTGTGTTGCTTCAAAGCTTTCTACTAAGAATTTATTGCTTTATGAGTTAACTCTTATGCAAGTCTTATTGATGCTCGTCTTGAAAGTACTATTCATGAAAAGTCTTTGCTATATGATTCAGTTGTTTAATCATTGTCTTTACCATTGCTTCGAATCGCTGCATTCATCTCATATGCTTTACAATAGTATTGATCAAGATTATGATACACTACAAGATCTGATAGACAACGTCTCAAAATCGTCCGCTAAGGGGTATTTTTCGTCGCCTAAGGGCCTAACCCGACGATATGGGTTATGTTGTCGAAACTGCGTCAGGTAAAGTCCTACGACGATTTTTTCGGTCCGTCGCGCTTGGGCGCCCTTCCGCCACGGAAAATCGGACCGTTGCAGAAGTGTTTCCGGGAGCCCGTTGACTGCTGACGTCATACAAACTGACACGTGGCAGACGCCGTTAACTGGCAGTTAACGGCGTTAACCGGCTAAAACCCCGTGGTAGATGGTAGGCCCACACGAGGCCTGCCACGTCTTAAGCGGGCCGGCCCATTAAGTTTGCGGGCCGGGCCAGCTGACTTAGTTTGACCGGTCAACTATATAGCTGGGCTAGTCCATTAGTTACGTGGGCCGGGCCTAACCTCTACGGTTGATTGGTCAAAACTTTAATGGGCCGGCCCACTAAGCATGTGGGCCGGGCCGAATGCACTCGTTGACCGGTCAACAGGCAAAAGGGCCGGCCCACAAGACATGTGGGACCCACTTTCCTGTTATCGGGCCGACCCATTTAACAAGTAGGGTCCACCTTAAAGCAAGTGGGCCGGCCCAAGAAGTTATTGGGCCGGCCCAATTAGCCTGTGGGTCCCACTTTCCTGCTATCGGGCCGGCCCATTTAGTACGTGGGGTCCACAATAGATCAAATGGGCTGGCCCAACAAGAAAGTGGGCCGGGCCAAAAACACATGTGGGTCCCACTTTCCTGTTAAAGGGCCAGCCCATTTAGTATGTGGGGTCCACCATATAGCAAGTGGGCCGGCCCAACAAGAAAGTGGGCCGGGCCAAAAACACAGGTGGGTCCCACATTCCTGTTAAAGGGCCGGCCCATTTAGTATGTGGGGTCCACCATATAGCAAGTGGGCTGGCCCAACAAGATAGTGGGCCGAGCCAAAAACACAGGTGGGTCCCACATTCCTGTTAAAGGGTCGGCCCATTTAGTATGTGGGGTCCACCATATAGCAAGTGGGTTGGCCCAACAAGATAGTGGGCCGGGCCAAAAACACAGGTGGGTCCCACTTTCCTGTTAAAGGGCCGGCCCATTTAGTATGTGGGGTCCACCATAACGTTATTGGGTTGGCCCAACAAGATAGTGGGCCGGCCCAATAAACAGGTGGGGCCCACTATCGTGTTAACGGGCCGGCCCAATAAGTAAGTGGGCCGACCCAAAATGAAAGTGGGTCCCACACTACTGTAAGTGGGCCGGCACAATCTGTTGTATGGCCCTGGTTGTTTGACTAGTCAACTTGCATTAAATTTCATGAGCCTAAAATCTGGTATCAATGATACACACAATTACATACACAAATAAAATAACTAGGAAAATTACAAGGCAATTAATGTGCCCAAATAAAAAAATTACATAGAATCATTGAGGACTTCTATTAGCATCATCAATAACACGTTGACATTTGGCAATCGCCTTGATTGAATCGTGTGTACTCTTGGTCAACATATCAGCTACAGATCTTAAAGCAGCAATACCATGTCTTTTATAAAGTACAGCCTTGAGATATTTACTGTTTGATGAAAGGAATGGTCTAGGTTGACGGCTATGAGAGGATGCATCAGAAGAAAGATCAGAACTTTTTGTGGGCCTCTCTTCTGATGAAGATTGCTTCATCACAACTGCATTCTGATAATAATGCAAAAAGAGTTAAACGATGAACTATGGAAACATGTATTAAGCATTGTCGATATGAGATAGTCACAAGTACTAAGCACAGACTTACATCATATCGTTGCATAGGCTCACCCCGGAACCTTTTTTGCGCTCTATCTTCTACTAAAGACTTCTTCATTACAACTGCATTCTAGTAATATTGCAAACATATTTACAACAGTGAACTATTCAAACATTTATTATGCAATGTAGATATAAGATAATAACAAGTTCCATAAATAAGACAATGTATGGAACTTGTACTAAGCACAGACTTACATCATAATGTTGCACATGGTCGCTTTGGCGACTATCTTCTAATGATGACTGCTTCATTAAAACTGCATTCTGGTAATATTGCAAACATAGTTCCAACAATTAACTATTCAAACATGTATTACGCAATGTAGAGATCAGATAACAGCATGTAGCAGAAATAAGGACAAGATAAGATAAGATGCATGTACTAAGCACATCTTTGGCTCTGCAGGTCCTTCTCTTGCGTGCACTAGTCGTGGTCGACATGCCTGTCATTTTAGGTTCAGCCATCAAGTGAAATGCTAATCCTCCTACTCCGTTGTCCTTAATCTGTGTTTAGATATCACATTTAAGACCAAGTCAGCTGGTTTCAAATAACAAAAAACTTGAGCTGCCAAATGAATAAGCCAATATTTACCAGATATCAAATTAAAACCAACTAGATGTTGCTTTTCATGAGATACGAATTTCAGACATTCAGATTTAGAGTTGGGTAATGCCAAGGTTGTCCACATAAAGTAAACTGGCATTAAGAATGACCAAATGTCAGGTTCAAATCACCTTCGCAGTTGCTCCAAGACAAGCATATCAAATAGGCAGAAACATAGTAAAGCATGAATGGCATTGCTATGGCAGGGTTCCAAGTGTTAATCTCTTGCATAAGGAACAATGCATATAGGTTATAGATAATAACGGAAGTAAACTGCCAAAATTACCAACCAAGAACTCAGATTCCAACCTTCCCTAGCGTCCCCGCTGTTAATGTTGGATGTTCTAATAAGTGGTTCGCATGATCAATCCCTAGGAAAAATAACATTGACAAGTTAGTCTACGATAATACAAAGACCAGACATGCACGCAGCAATAACTATACAAGCTGTGCGACAGGAGCATTCGTGGAAAAAAATAGCTATAAGCTAAAGACGAGGTATAAGAGCAAGCAGATTGGAAATGCACATAGCATGATTATAAAAGCAGTGTGAGAATAGCAGGCACGAGAAAACAGCTAGCGGCTAGCGGTGAGCTAATGACGTGGTATAAGAACAACCAGATTGGAAATGCCCATAGCATGACTATAAAAGGAATAGCATGCAGTACAAAAACAGTTGGCAGCAAATGAATGGGTATAAGACTATAAATATGTGGATGCACACAGGTGTCAGTAGAATGAACAGGATGGTAGCAACCGGATAATGCTTTTGTACTGTACAATATTTAAACGAACTTCATGCGAAGTAACACATCAAGAAAGTTAATGGCATATGAGATCTGCAAATAACTACACAAAACATGGCTAAAGAAACACCGCGATCTAACGGGCCATCGTACTAACCAAGCTGCGGCGGGGTGGACGGGGGCGGCAACTTGCATTCCAGCGGCGGCGAACGCGGGAGACGATGAGTGGACCCTGTTTCAGTAGAAGCGGGCGTTAGTGAAGCAGGTATGGTTGGCTGGCAAGGGATTTGGTGAAGTTGATACAGCCGCTGCGCCGAGGTAGTCGGTGGAATAGATCGGCTTCTGTGGAGGGGGGGCCGCGGTGAAGTAGACCCGGTTCCATTGGAGAGGATCCGGTGCGTCGACAGGAAAGGCGTTGATTGCTAGGCTGTGGATGAGGTCGGTGGTGAAGCAGATCCATCGGTGGCGAGGTCGGCGGTGAAGCAGATCCGTCGGTGGCGAGGTCGGCGGTGAAGCAGATCCGTTGGTAGCGAGGTCGGCGGTGAAGTAGATCCGTCGGTGGCGAGGGCGGCGGGGGAGCGGATCAGGTGGGTGGACAGCCAACACGATAAGGCTACGCTGTGGAGGAGTATGCCGGCGGCGAAGCAGATCTAGTACTGTATAGAGTCAGAGCTTTGGCGTGTGAGAGTATTTTTGAGCTAATGGGGCGAATGGTTGGTGGGTGGGTGTGGGCCTGTGGGGAGGGTTCGGGATCTAGGCAAGATATTTCATTGTTACCGAATGAGCCCTCCATGGTCGGTGGGTTGTAGCTTCCGGACCAGGGTTAAAAGGGTAAAACTGGTCACGAGATTTTCGAATGGATGCGGCGGGATGATTTGGCGCGCGGCCGAAATTTTCAGTTTCAAGCTACGAGCAGAACGACAAAAATAATGTTCTTCCCAGGGAGCTCTCATTTCTTCCTCTTCTCTTTCTCTCTCGAGTCTCTCCCACTCCCCCGGCTCCTCTCCCCCTTCTCTCCGGCGGCCTCACCGGCTGGAGACGAGGCCGACTTCTCTCTGTATATCGTACACCCTCCGAACTAAATTAATTGATTCAACTTTCCTTAGACGTGTATGTATCTAGAGTAAAAACATGTGTGGATACATCCATATTTAGATAAGCAAAGTTGAGTCAGCTAATTTGGATCCGAGGGAGTTAGTGTTGTTGTAAGCTTAGATCCAGTGTTTCCCATGAGCAGAATGGCGCAATGGAGTCGGGGATCTCGTCGTCGGCTTCAGATCTGGCCTATGGTGAATCTGGCGGATCAGATCTGGCGGATCTTGCCGGCCAAACCCCGATCTGGTGCCATCAAGGTGATGGCGCTAACGGTGAGGCTTGCTTTGGTCAGTGCTTTAGATCTGGCCAACGGGGAAGTCAAGCTGCTAACGTTCACAAGCTCGGGGCATACGACGGCGTCATCCGTCTTGCCCGTGAACATCTTGGCCTTTCAGCGGCCCTTCTCAGAGCCAATATGCCATTGCTGAGGCCATTCTTCTCCTTCGTCCTGGCGACTACCGGCGACACCGTCCCAAGTGGTGCGTCCCCGGCGACGGAGTTGCTGGAAAGGATGCGGAGCAGAGATCTGATGTGCGGTCGAGAAGGACTCGATTGATTTTCTTCTATATGTTTTGGGGTCCTTTTTGTAAAGTTGCAGGTCCTATTAGTTATTGTCTAGTTCTTTTGGACCTCTATGTAATTTTTTGGACTAGTTTCCATTTGCACCGATAAACTTGAATTTTGACAAGTTCACGGGAAAAAAATCCTTTGCACATATGGCCTATCATGTATGAACATTCTTGAGATTTAAACTATATGTAATGGCCAGCACTTGCGCAAGGGGCTCGTCTAGTGCGCACTAGTTTCCATTAGCACCGATAAATTTGAATCTTGACAAGTTCTTGGAAGAAAAAATTGATTCACATATAGCCTATCATGTATGAACATTATTGGGATTCAAACTATACATAGATGGCCAACACGTGTGCAAGGGGGTCCTCTAATGTGCACTAGTTTCCATTTGCACTAATAAATTTGAATCTTTACAAGTTCTCGGAAAAAAATTGCTTCACACATATGCCCTATCATGTATGAACATTATTAGGATTCATATTATATATAGATGGCCAACACTTGTGCAAGGGGGTCCTCTAATTCTTGGGGATTTCAATCTCTCTCTCTCTCTCTCTCGATCTATCGTTGGTGGCCAGAACAACACACATATGCATGCACTTTATGCGCAAAGGCGCGGGTGCCTCTAATAATTCATGTGTGTGCGTATATTTGAACATATTCTTGGGGATTTCAATCTCTATCTCTCGATCTATATATCGTTGGTGGCCAAGAAACACACTTATATATATACGCATGCACTTTATGCGCAAAGGCGCGGGTGCCTCTAATAATGTGTGTGTGCACTCGATCGATGATCCCTAAACCTTAAACCCTAAAACCCTAATCCCTAATCCCTAATTATACCCTAAATGTACACCCTAAACACCCTAAACACTAAACCCTAAACCCTAAACACTACACCCTAAACCCTAAACCCTAAACCCTAAACACTAAACCCTAAACCCTAAACCCTAAACACTACACCCTAAACCCTAAACCCTAAACCCTAAACCCTAACCCTAGACCCTAAACCCTAAACACTAAACCCCAAACCCCAAACCCTAAACCCTAATTAACCCTAACCCTAAAACCCTAGCTAGATAACCCTAAACCGTAAACCCTAAACCCTAATTAAACCCTACATATATATATAGGCCAACGACACTTCATTGCGCATCAAGCAGGCGACCAACTAATTAGCGCTGATAAATTAATTAACTTGAATTTTGACAAGTTCTCTCGAATGAAAACACATTTGATTAAGTTGCCTCATAATATATATACAATTAGTGTGCATGCGCGCATGTCATACCTTGCACATATCATTCGTGCATATATTTCAATATATATATCTGAACATATTCTTGGGGATATATATATTTCAATCTCTCTCTCGATCTATATATCGTTGGTGGCCAAAAAACACAGTTATATACGCATGCACTTTATGCGCAAAGGCGCGGGTGCCTCTAATAATGTGTGTGTGCACTCGATCGATGGTCCCTAAACCTTAAACCCTAAAACCCTAATCCCTAATCCCTAATTATACCCTAAACGTACACCCTAAACACCCTAAACACTAAACCCTAAACCCTATACCCTAAACCCTAAACACTACACCCTAAACCCTAAACACTAAACCCTAAACCCTAACCCTAGACCCTAAACCCTAAACACTAAACCCCAAACCCTAAACCCTAGACCCTAAACCCTAATTAACCCTAACCCTAAAATCCTAGCTAGATAACCCTAAACCCTAAACCCTAATTAAACCCTAGATATATATATAGGCCAACGACACTTCATTGCGCATTAAGCAGGCGACCAACTAATTAGCGCTGATAAATTAATTAACTTGAATTTTTACAAGTTCTCTCGAATGAAAACATATTTGATTAAGTTGCCTCATAATATATATACAATTAGTGTGCATGCGCGCATGTCATACCTTGCACATATCATTCGTGCATATATTTCAATATATATCTGAACATATTCTTGGGGATATATATATTTCAATCTCTCTCTCGATCTACATATCGTTGGTGGCCAAAAAACACACTTATATACGCATGCACTTCATGCGCAAAGGCGCGGGTGCCTCTAATAATGTGTGTGTGCACTCGATCGATGATCCCTAAACCTTAAACCCTAAAACCCTAATCCATAATCCCTAATTATACCCTAAACGTACACCCTAAACACTAAACCCTAAACCCTAAACACTACACCCTAAACCCTAAACCCTAAACCCTAAACACTAAACACTAAACCCTAAACCCTAACCCTAGACCCTAAACCCTAAACACTAAACCCCAAACCCCAAACCCTAAACCCTAGACCCTAAACCCTAATTAACCCTAACCCTAACCCTAAAACCCTAGCTAGATAACCCTAAACACTAAACCCTAATTAAACCCTACATATATATAGGCCAACGACACTTCATTGCGCATCAAGCAGGCGACCAACTAATTAGCGCTGATAAATTAATTAACTTGAATTTTGACAAGTTCTCTCGAATGAAAACACATTTGATTAAGTTGCCTCATAATATATATACAATTAGTGTGCATGCGCGCATGTCATACCTTGCACATATCATTCGTGCATATATTTCAATATATATCTGAACATATTCTTGGGGATATATATATATTTCAATCTCTCTCTCGATCTATATATCGTTGGTGGCCAAAAAACACACTAGCTAGCTTATATACGCATGCACTTTATGCGCAAAGGCGTGGGTGCCTCTAATAATGTGTGTGTGCACTCGATCGATGATCCCTAAAATTTAAACCCTAAAACTCTAATCTATAACCCCTAATTATACCCTAAACGTACACCCTAAACACTAAACCCTAAACCCTAGACCCTAAACCCTAAACACTACACCCTAAACCCTAAACCCTAAACTCTAAACCCTAAACCCTAACCCTAGACCCTAAACCCTAAACACTAAACCCCAAACCCCAAACCCTAAACCCTAGACTCTAAACCCTAATTAACCCTCACCCTAACCCTAAAACCCTAGCTAGATAACCCTAAACCCTAAACCCTAATTAAACCCTACATATATATATGCCAACGACACTTCATTGCGCATCAAGCAGGCAACCAACTAATTAGCGCTGATAAATTAATTAACTTGAATTTTGACAAGTTCTCTCGAATGAAAACACATTTGATTAAGTTGCCTCATAATATATATATACAATTAGTGTGCATGCGCGCATGTCATACCTTGCACATATCATTCGTGCATATATTTCAATATATACCTGAACATATTCTTGGGGATATATATATATTTCAATCGAATCTCTCTCTCGATTTATATATCGTTGGTGGCCAAAAAACACACTTATATACGCATGCACTTTATGCGCAAAGGCGCGGGGGCCTCTAATAATGTGTGTGTGCACTCGATCGATGATCCCTAATTAAACCTTAAACCCTAGAACATAACCCTAATCCCTAATCCCTAATTATACCCTAAACGTACACCCTAAACACCCTAAACACTAAACCCTAAACCCTAGACCCTAAACCCTAAACACTACACCCTAAACCCTAAACACTAAACCTTAAACCCTAACCCTAGACCCTAAACCCTAAACACTAAACCCCAAACCCAAAACCCTAGACCCAAAACCCTAATTAACCCTAACCCTAACCCTAAAACCCTAGCTAGATAACCCTAAACCCTAAACCCTAAACCCTAATTAAACCCTACATATATATATAGGCCAACGACACTTCATTGCGCATCAAGCAGGCGACCAATGATGGCGTGTAACTCACACGTTCGTTGGGAACCCCAAGAGGAAGGTATGATGCGCACAGCAGCAAGTTTTCCCTCAGAAAGAAACCAAGGTTTATCGAACCAGGAGGAGCCAAGAAGCACGTTGAAGGTTGATGGCGGCGGGATGTAGTGCGGCGCAACACCAGGGATTCCGGCGCCAACGTGGAACCTGCACAACACAACCAAAGTACTTTGCCCCAACGAAACAGTGAGGTTGTCAATCTCACCGGCTTGCTGTAACAAAGGATTAACCGTATTGTGTGGAAGATGATTGTTTGCAGAAAATAGTAGAACAAGTATTGCAGTAGATTGTATTTCAGTAAAGAGAATTGGACCGGGGTCCACAGTTCACTAGAGGTGTCTCTCCCATAAAACAAACAACATGTTGGGTGAACAAATTACAGTTGGGCAATTGACAAATAAAGAGGGCATGACCATGCACATACATATTATGATGAGTATAGTGAGATTTAATTGGGCATTACGACAAAGTACATAGACCGCCATCCAACTGCATCTATGCCTAAAAAGTCCACCTTCAGGTTATCATCCGAACCCCCTCCAGTATTAAGTTGCAAAGCAACAGACAATTGCATTAAGTATGGTGCGTAATGTAATCAACAACTACATCCTTAGACATAGCAACAATGTTTTATCCCTAGTGGCAACAACACAACACAACCTTAGAACTTTCTATCACTGTCCCAGGTGTCAATGCAGGCATGAACCCACTATCTAGCATAAATACTCCCTCTTGGAGTTACAAGCATCTACTTGGCCAGAGCATCTACTAGTAACGGAGAGCATGCAAGATCATAAACAACACATAGATATAACTTTGATAATCAACATAACAAGTATTCTCTATTCATCGGATCCCAACAAACGCAACATATAGAATTACAGATAGATGATCTTGATCATGTTAGGCAGCTCACAAGATCCGACAATGATAGCACAATGGGGAGAAGACAACCATCTAGCTACTGCTATGGACCCATAGTCCAGGGGTAGACTACTCACACATCACACCGGAGGCGACCATGGCGGCGTAGAGTCCTCCGGGAGATGATTCCCCTCTCCGGCAGGGTGCCGGAGGCGATCTCCTGGATCCCCCGAGATGGGATCGGCGTTGGCGGCGTCTCTGGAAGGTTTTCCGTATCGTGGCTCTCGGTACTGGGGGTTTCGTCACGGAGGCTTTAAGTAGGCGGAAGGGCAAGTCAGGAGGGGGCACGGGGGCCCCACACCACAGGCCGGCGCGGCCAAGGGGGGTGGGCCGCGCCGCCCTAGGGTTTGGGCACCCCGTGGCCCCACTTCGTTTCGTCTTCGGACTTCTGGAAGCTTCGTGGCAAAATAGGCCCCTGGGCGTTGATTTCGTCCAATTCCGAGAATATTTCCTTACTAGGATTTCTGAAACCAAAAACAGCAGAAAACAGCAACTGGCACTTCGGAATCTTGTTAATTGGTTAGTTCCAGAAAATGCACGAATATGACATAAAGTGTGCATAAAACATGTAGATAACATCAATAATGTGGCATGGAACATAAGAAATTATCGATACGTTGGAGACGTATCAGCATCCCCAAGCTTAGTTCTGCTTGTCCCGAGCAGGTAAAACGATAACACAGATAATTTCTGGAGTGACATGCCATCATAATCTTGATCATACTATTTGTAAAGCATATGTAGTGAATGCAGCGATCAAAACAATGTATATGACATGAGTAAACAAGTGAATCATATAGCAAAGACTTTTCATGAATAGCACTTCAAGACAAGCATCAATAAGTCTTGCATAAGAGTTAACTCATAAAGCAATAATTCAAAGTAAAGGCATTGAAGCAACACAAAAGAAGATTAAGTTTCAGCGGTTGCTTTCAACTTGTAACATGTATATCTCATGGATATTGTCAACATAGAGTAATATAATAAGTGCAATAAGCAAGTATGTAGGAATCAATGCATAGTTCACACAAGTGTTTGCTTCTTGAGGTGGAGAGAAATAGGTGAACTGACTCAACATTGAAAGTAAAAGAATGGTCCTCCATAGAGGAAAGCACCGATTGCTATATTTGTGCTAGAGCTTTTATTTTGAAAACATAAAGAGAGCATAAAAATAAAGTTTTGAGAGGTGTATGTTGTTGTCAACGAATGGTAGCGGGTACTCTAACCCCCTTGCCAGACAAACCTTCAAAGAGCGGCTCCCATTTTATTTTATTTTTGGGTGGCACTCCTTCCAACCTTTCTTTCACAAACCATGGCTAACCGAATCCTCGGGTGCCTGCCAACAATCTCATATCATGAAGGAGTGCCTTTTTATTTTAGTTTTATTATGATGACACTCCTCCCAACCTTTGCTTACACAAGCCATGGCTAACCGAATCCTTCGGGTGCCGTCCAACAATCACATACCATGGAGGAGTGTCTATTTTTGTTAATTAATTTGGGACTGGGAATCCCATTGCCAGCTCTTTTTGCAAAATTATTGGATAAGCGGATGAAGCCACTAGTCCATTGGTGAAAGTTGCCCAACAAGATTGAAAGATAAACACCACATACTTCCTCATGAGCTATAAAACATTGACATAAATCAGAGGTGATAAATTTTGAATTGTTTAAAGGTAGCACTCAAGCAATTTACTTTGGAATGGCGGAAAATACCATGTAGTAGGTAGGTATGGTGGACACAAATGGCATAGTGGTTGGCTCAAGTATTTTGGATGCATGAGAAGTATTCCCTCTCGATACAAGGTTTAGGCTAGCAAGGCTTATTTGAAACAAACACAAGGAGACCGGTGCAGCAAAACTCACATAAAAGACATATTGAAAACATTATAAGACTCTACACCGTCTTCCTTGTTGTTCAAACTCAATACTAGAAATTATCTAGACCTTAGAGAAACCAAATATGCAAACCAAATTTTAGCATGCTCTATGTATTTCTTCATTAATGGGTGCAAAGTATATGATGCAAGAGCTTAATCATGAGCACAACAATTGCAAAGTATCACATTACCCAAGACATTAATAGCAATTACTACATGTATCATTTTCCAATTCCAACCATATAACAATTTAACGAAGGAGAAACTTCGCCATGAATACTATGAGTAGAAACCAAGGACATACTTGTCCATATGCTACAGCGGAGCGTGTCTCTCTCCCATAAAGTGAATGCTAGGATCCATTTTATTCAAACAAAACAAAAAACAAAAACAAACCGACGCTCCAAGAAAAGCACATAAGATGTGATGGAATAAAAATATAGTTTCAGGGGAGGAACCTGATAATGTTGTCGATGAAGAAGGGGATGCCTTGGGCATCCCCAAGCTTAGACGCTTGAGTCTTCTTAGAATATGCAGGGGTGAACCACCGGGGCATCCCCAAGCTTAGAGCTTTCACTCTCCTTGATCATGTTGCATCATACTCCTCTCTTGATCCTTGAAAACTTCCTCCACACCAAACTCGAAACAACTCATTAGAGGGTTAGTGCACAATAAAAATTAACATATTCAGAGGTGACACAATCATTCTTAACACTTCTGGACATTGCATAATGCTACTGGACATTAATGGATCAAAGAAATTCATCCAACATAGCAAAAGAGGCATTGCGAAATAAAAGGCAGAATCTGTCAAAATAGAACAGTTCGTATTGACGAATTTTAAAATGGCACCAGACAAGCTCAAATGAAAATGCTCAAATTGAATGAAAGTTGCGTACATATCTGAGGATCATTCACGTAAATTGGCATAATTTTCTGAGTTACCTACAGGGGAAAACAGCCCAGATTCGTGACAGCAAAGAAATCTGTTTCTGCGCAGTAATCCAAATCTAGTACTTACTTTTCTATCAACGGCTTAACTTGGCACAACAAAACACAAAACTAAGATAAGGAGAGGTTGCTACAGTAGTAAACAACTTCCAAGACACAAAATAAAAACAAAGTACTGTAGGTAAAAACATGGGTTGTCTCCCATAAGCGCTTTTCTTTAACGCCTTTCAGCTAGGCGCAGAAAGTGTGTATCAAGTATTATCAAGAGACGGTGTGTCAACCTTACCTTGGGCTTTACCCTTACCTTTCTTATTGTTTTTCTTTCCCTTTGGTTTAGGAAATATATGATTTCCCCCCGGTATAGAGGTGAATTTCAGAGTGCCTTCTCCCACATCAATGACTGCTCCCAATAGTTTCAGCAGGGATCTTCCGAGTGTGATTTTTCCTGTTTCAACAACAAGATAATCAATGGATATTGTTCTTCCAAGAATGGTTGTATGCACACCTGCGGCTATTCCCTTAGGAATTATAATAGAGTTATCAATGAGAGTTATTTCTTCTCCTCCTTCATCGACTCCCCAAAGTTTCAAAGATTTATAAATGCTTTCAGGCATAAGGCAAAATTCATACATAATATCACAGTAGGCATGAAGAGTTCGATCACCGATAACAATTTTAACAGTAGGATCCCACAATGAAAGTTTAGAGTTCACTAAAACTTATTCAAGACGATTACGAACGTGGCAATAGTTATCATCCAAGCGAGATGTACTTATCTCGAGATTGTATAATCTACTATATATGCTAGTGAGGGCTGAATCAAAGTTATTAGCTGAATCATGTGATGCAACCAACTTCTTTATGGCATTAAAAGCTTGATCCCCATTGCAATGAAGGAAATCTCCTCCCACTAAAGTATCCAAAGCATATCTATAGCGAACCATAAGACCAAAATAAAAATTACTAAGGAGCAAACTTAGAGTCATTTGAGGTTCAGTTTTACGATAAGAAGTAAAAATTCTAGACCAAGCATCCTTAAAACTCTCCTCATCCCCTTGTTTAAAAGTGAAGACTAATTGTTCAGGCGAAGAAGTAACAGGTTCAGAGCTAGACATGGTAACAAAAGTAACTAATTTTTTGTATTTTTAATATAGAGTGCAAGACAATAAATAAAACTAGATAAAGTAAATGCAAGTAACTAATTTTTTTGTGTTTTTGATATAGCAAACAAGATAGCAAATAAAGTAAAACTAGCAACTAATTTTTTTTGTATTTTGATTTAGTGCAGCAAACAAAGTAGTAAATAAAACTAAGCAAGACAAAAAACAAAGTAAAGAGATTGAGAAGTGGAGACTCCCCTTGCAGCGTGTCTTGATCTCCCCGGCAACGGCGCCAAAAAAAGAGCTTGATGGCGTGTAACTCACACGTTCGTTGGGAACCCCAAGAGGAAGGTATGATGCGCACAGCAGCAAGTTTTCCCTCAGAAAGAAACCAAGGTTTATCGAACCAGGAGGAGCCAAGAAGCACGTTGAAGGTTGATGGCGGCGGGATGTAGTGCGGCGCAACACCAGGGATTCCGGCGCCAACGTGGAACCTGCACAACACACCCAAAGTACTTTGCCCCAACGAAACAGTGAGGTTGTCAATCTCACCGGCTTGCTGTAACAAAGGATTAACCGTATTGTGTGGAAGATGATTGTTTGCAGAAAACAGTAGAACAAGTATTGCAGTAGATTGTATTTCAGTAAAGAGAATTGGACCGGGGTCCACATTTCACTAGAGGTGTCTCTCCCATAAAACAAACAACATGTTGGGTGAACAAATTACAGTTGGGCAATTGACAAATAAAGAGGGCATGACCATGCACATACATATTATGATGAGTATAGTGAGATTTAATTGGGCATTACGACAAAGTACATAGACCGCCATCCAACTGCATCTATGCCTAAAAAGTCCACCTTCAGGTTATCATCCGAACCCCCTCCAGTATTAAGTTGCAAAGCAACAGACAATTGCATTAAGTATGGTGCGTAATGTAATCAACAACTACATCCTTAGACATAGCATCAATGTTTTATCCCTAGTGGCAACAGCACAACACAACCTTAGAACTTTCTGTCATCGTCCCTGTGTCAATGCAGGCATGAACCCACTATCGAGCATAAATACTCCCTCTTGGAGTTACAAGCATCTACTTGGCCAGAGCATCTACTAGTAACGGAGAGCATGCAAGATCATAAACAACACATAGATATAACTTTGATAATCAACATAACAAGTATTCTCTATTCATCGGATCCCAACAAACGCAACATATAGAATTACAGATAGATGATCTTGATCATGTTAGGCAGCTCACAAGATCCGACAATGATAGCACAATGGGGAGAAGACAACCATCTAGCTACTGCTATGGACCCATAGTCCAGGGGTAGACTACTCACACATCACACCGGAGGCGACCATGGCGGCGTAGAGTCCTCCGGGAGATGATTCCCCTCTCCGGCAGGGTGCCGGAGGCGATCTCCTGGATCCCCCGAGATGGGATCGGCGTTGGCGGCGTCTCTGGAAGGTTTTCCGTATCGTGGCTCTCGGTACTGGGGGTTTCGTCACGGAGGCTTTAAGTAGGCGGAAGGGCAAGTCAGGAGGGGGCACGGGGGCCCCACTCCACAGGCCGACGCGGCCAAGGGGGGGGCCGCGCCACCCTAGGGTTTGGGCACCCCGTGGCCCCACTTCGTTTCGTCTTCGGACTTCTGGAAGCTTCGTGGCAAAATAGGCCCCTGGGCGTTGATTTCGTCCAATTCCGAGAATATTTCCTTACTAGGATTTCTGAAACCAAAAACAGCAGAAACAAAGAATCGGCACTTCGGCATCTTGTTAATAGGTTAGTTCCAGAAAATGCACGAATATGACATAAAGTGTGCATAAAACATGTAGATAACATCAATAATGTGGCATGGAACATAAGAAATTATCGATACGTTGGAGACGTATCAACCAACTAATTAGCGCTGATAAATTAATTAACTTGAATTTTGACAAGTTCTCTCGAATGAAAACACATTTGATTAAGTTGCCTCATAATATATATACAATTAGTGTGCGTGCGCGCATGTCATACCTTGCACATATAATTCGTGCATATATTTCAATATATATCTGAACATATTCTTGGGGATATATATATATTTCATTCTCTCTCTCGATCTACATATCGTTGGTGGCCAAAAAACACACTAGCTAGCTTATATACGCATGCACTTTATACGCAAAGGCGCGGGTGCCTCTAATAATGTGTGTGTGCAATCGATCGATGATCCCTAAACCTTAAACCCTAAAACCCTAATCCATAATCCCTAATTATACCCTAAATGTACACCCTAAACACCCTAAACACTAAACCCTAAACCATAGACCCTAAACCCTAAACACTACACCCTAAACCCTAAACCCTAAACACTAAACCCTAAACCCTAACCCTAGAGCCTAAACCCTAAACACTAAACCCCAAACCCTAAACCCTAGACCCTAAACCCTAATTAACCCTAACCCTAACCCTAAAACCCTAGCTAGATAACCCTAAACCCTAAACCCTAATTAAACCCTACATATATATATATAGGCCAACGACACTTCATTGCGCATCAAGCAGGCGACCAACTAATTAGCGGTGATAAATTAATTAACTTGAATTTTGACAAGTTCTCTCGAATGAAAACACATTTGATTAAGTTGCCTCATAATATATATATACAATTAGTGTGCATGCGCGCATGTCATACCTTGCACATATCATTCGTGCATATATTTCAATATATATCTGAACATATTCTTGGGGATATATATATTTCAATCGAATCTCTCTCTCGATTTATATATCGTTAGTGGCCCAAAAACACACTTATATACGCATGCACTTTATGCGCAAAGGCGCGGGTGCCTCTAATAATGTGTGTGTGCACTCGATCGATGATCCCTAAACCTTAAACCCTAAAACGTAACCCTAATCCCTAATCCCTAATTATACCCTAAACGTACACCCTAAACACCCTAAACACTAAACCATAAACCCTAGACCCTAAACCCTAAACACTACACCCTAAACCCTAAACACTAAACCCTAAACCCTAACCCTAGACCCTAAACCCTAAACACTAAACCCCAAACCCTAAACCCTAGACCCTAAACCCTAATTATTAACCCTAACCCTAACCCTAAAACCCTAGCTAGATAACCCTAAACCCTAAACCCTAATTAAACCCTACATATATATATAGGCCAACGACACTTCATTGCGCATCAAGCAGGCGACCAACTAATTAGCGCTGATAAATTAATTAACTTGAATTTTGACAAGTTCTCTCGAATGAAAACACATTTGATTAAGTTGCCTCATAATATATATAAAATTAGTGTGCATGCGCGCATGTCATACCTTGCACATATAATTCGTGCATATATTTCAATATATATCTGAACATATTCTTGGGGATATATATATATTTCAATCTCTCTCTCGATCTATATATCGTTGGTGGCCAAAAAACACACTAGCTAGCTTATATATGCATGCACTTTATGCGCAAAGGTGCGGGTGCCTCTAATAATGTGTGTGTGCACTCGATCGATGATCCCTAAACCTTAAACCCTATATATAACTAACCCGTCCTAGCTAATCAAACTTGGCTACTTAATTAAAATACATAACCCCAAACTATACTAGCTATAACCCGATCTAATAAAAACCTGCTCTATATGTATATAGCTAGCTAGCAAACCCTAGATTAACCCCAATTAATATATATGGCCTATATCTATCATGTATGATCGAACATCCCTGAGATTCATTCATTAATTAATTATATAATTAGCGCTGATAAATTAATTAACTTGAATATATAATTAGTGTGCATGCATGCATTGGCCTACCATGCATGCATATTTATATATATATATTTGAACATTCTTGGCGATTTCAATAATCTCTCATCTCTATCTCTCTCTTTATCGATTGGTGTGGCCAGTGCAACGACACACATTATGCTTGCACTTTACGCGCAAAGGCGGGTGCCTCTAATAGTGCATGTCTGTGCACACTCGATCGATCTAGCTAGAGTTTTGATTAATTGTGTAGCACACTAATAAAAAAGTTGTAATTTAATTCACAACAAGTTATAATTAACCCTAACACATAAACCCTCTAAATAAACCATAAAACCCTATATAGCTAGCTATAGGCCAACGACGACCCTTAATTGCGCATCAAGCAGGCCAGGGGTCCTCGCGGTCCTCTAATTAAATATATGTGCCATTAACCCTAAACCCTAAACCGTATATATATAGAAAACTAACCTTAGCTAATCAAACCCTCGTTAAAACACATAACCCCAAGCTAATTAATAACCCAATCTAATAAAACCTTGCTATATATATAGCTAGTAAACCCTAGATTATATAACCCCAATTAATATATGGCCTATATCGATCATATATATATAGACATTATTGGGATTCATTAATTGTATAATAAGTATTGATAATTCAATTAATTATCTTGAATTTTGACAAGGTCTGAAATGAAAACACACTTTAATTAATTTGCCTCACAATATATATAATTAATATGCATGCATGGCCTAACCATGCATGCTTATATATATATGTGTTTAATTTGGGGATTTCAATCGCTCTCTCGCCGCTCTCTCGTTGGTGGCCAACAACACACACATGCACTTTGTGCGCAAAGGCATGTGCCTCTAATAATGTGTGCATAGTCGATCAATCTATTTTTGATTAATCATAGCACAAAAATAAAGAAGTTGTATTTGAATCCACACAACCCTAATCTAAAACACATAGCCCCTAACATGGCCTAATTAATTGACCCCTTCTCTCTAGCTAATTAGTGGAAATTGCACAAAATCAAAAGGGGTCCCTCACTAATTATACATATATATCTAGATTGTGATAAACTTTTGCCCCATATTTGGTGGATGGGTGCATCTTGGCATGTAAAACAATTAATGTTTGCAAATGGCGTTGTCAAAATTTATGTACAAATGATTTCTTTCCATCCAAAGTGCATAAACTGGGAGTTTTAATGAAGAAAGTACAAATAAAACAGCTCAACATGTCTCCACACCCCGATTTTCACACGAAGTAGAGCATATTTAAAGGATAATTCCAGAGTTTTACTATTTTTCAAGCAACTTCGCTAATTTCCACCCACTCACATGACTTTATGTTGATTTAACGAAAATAGGGTGAATTTAAACTACATGGGCGGGGTAGTTTGAATTGTGCGCGCGGCAAAGGGAACCGCCTATTCCTCAACCTTGTGCACGGCAAATTACACACGCAACTCCATTAAACACCACCTACCGGGTGGCCCGGCCGCATGACCCCCCACCCACCCCTACACAACTTATTCCTGTCCGTGCGAAGAGCTTCCCCTCCCCGTCCCGTCCGTGCGAAGAAGAAGCTTCCCCTCCCCGTCGTTCTTCTCGAGACGCACCGGCGGTCAAGTTGATCCACGGTAGGGCTGCTATCTCTAGCTCAATCATGCATCGGGCAAGACGACCTAACGATTTATATTTTCTTGATGCTGCTAAAAAAATCGTCAGTATGCTTGAACTAATTGACACTTTATAGTTTTCCGCTCGATTTGTCCTCGATCAATTTGTTCATTTGCGTGGGCATATAGAGTTAGTTCTGCACTCGATCCGTTAATTTGCTGAAATGCCATGGCAGAGTTTTGTACACGATCTGTTTGCTAAAATGTCGATGGGCATTTTTTGTTTTGTATTCGACATGATTGCTGAAATGCATAATCATGTAGTATAGTTTTGTACTCGATGGATATACATTTCCTACTTCGCCTTAAAAATTAATCACCAACCATTGTATCTCATAATTAAACAGATGGACAGAACTTGGATACTGCATGGACACTTATGTTCCCCTTCATATATAAATGGTGTTCAACCCTTTATGGGGTTTATTAGAGCTCATGAAGGTCACAACCTGGACGTGTATTGCTCGCGCTGCACATGTATGAATGGTGAGAAGAGGCCTCACCATGTAGTGGAAGATCATTTACACATTTTTGGGATGGACCGCACATATGTTAGGTGGGTTTATCATGGTGAACCATATAATGATCCTTCAGCGGGAGAAGCAGATCTTGCTCACACTGTATGTGTGCTGGCATATGTAGTTAATTATTTATATTGATGCTGTCGCTGTTTCGATCAATAGTTTGCATTGCTGTGCAAGGTTCTGTACTCAAATTTAACTTGTTGCAGATGGATGGACGGGAAGGAGAGAAAAAGCGCTTGCTTCAGGAAACGGGTTTCAGCTCTGGGACATGTGTTGTGCCAGATGAGAAGGTAAATATGTAAAACGGCATTTGTTCAGGTTGCATCCCTTAGATGTTTGTCTAATCTGTTGATGTACTAATTGCAGAAGCATAGAGTTGAAGAGGTCTCTCAGTTTGATGGGAGATTTGAAGATGAATCTCAGTTTGATGCACCTGTGGATGGTACTGATGACGAGCCTTTCATAGACGAAGGTCCTGCACCTGAGATTATCCAGCCTACAGAAGGAGGCCGTGGACCGAGTACACAGCTTTGCGTTGAAGTGGATGCACGCCCAGAGATCATCGAGGCGTCCGGGTAGTCTCAAGACCACCCAGCCCTGATGCACCTGTGGATGGTACTGATGACGAGCCTTTCATAGACGAAGGTCCTGCACCTGAGATTATCCAGCCTACAGAAGGAGGCCGTGGACCGAGTACACAGTTTTTCCTTGAAGTGGATGCACGCCCGGAGATCATCAGGGGCGTCCCGGTAGTCTCAGGACCACCCAGCCCTGATGCAAAATGTTGAGCTACTTTATGATTCGTACTCTTATGTTCTGGTGCTGTAGTATGTACTATCTTTGTTATGATTTGTACGCCTTTGGCGCTAGAACTATAATTAAGCATTCAGTGGATGATCGCGTTGCAAAATTTGACACCCACACAATCAGTTCATCGTATGAGTAGTAGCACAATTACTTCTACAGCCAGTCCTGCCAGCGCATTAATTGGTAGCATGAAACACTTTCAGGCACTCCCCTCTGATTCATATTAATTGACTCAATTTTGTCTAGATATGGATGTATCTAGATGCATTTGTTAACTAGACTAACAAACTTGAGTCAGTTAATATGAATCGGTGTAAACCGCCCAAGTCCTCGAGCAGCTAGTTTATTGACTCTGGACTCCAAGCCTCTCGCGGCAAGCCATCGACGAAGCTTTGACCAGATCTTGGCCCGCTTTTTTTTGCGAATAGCAAAGCTTTGACCAGTTCCTCTTGGGATACAGCACGTCGGTGAGCTTGCACGGTTGCCATGAGCACTTTCCGGCGGAACTTCCTCTGCAGCGCCCTCAAGCCGCCGCTGCGAGACAGCACGCAGTGCCTCGAGGTGGACGGAACGGACGAACTCGGGATCTCAGGGCGGGGGGTCCGCCTCGTCCCGGAACGATCTCCAGCGGGTTAACGAGGACATGCATGGCGGCCAGGGGATTTGGGGTTTTTTGTTGTTGTTTGAGCTTGGGATTTGGGGTTTTTTCGGATAGGGGAGGAGGAACCGAGGAAGAGGAAGGAACAGCCCGCATGCTTGGCGCGTGGCAGTGTGCTTGAATTTTGAATTTTTGTGAAATGTTTCATTTCCCCGCTACAATTCGGGGGTTTTCTTGACGCGCCAATGCGTCCCGCCGGGCAGGTTCAAGTGAATTTGGGGTGCCACACTATGGGCCCCAGTTTCAGTGAGACATGTAATGACTAGTCACATCAGTAAGTTCACTGTGTAATAAAATATGTTACCCATCCCCTTTATGTAGCCCCCCTTGTCTCTCCCGATCGAGTGCCGACAGCCGACGGATGCAAGCCGCTAGCTCGATCCCCTCCTTTCGCCTCCACCGTCCAGGCATCCAGCTTGGAGGGGCAAGCTGCATCTAGACCAAGCGGATTAGGTAGTACTCTACTAGTAATGTTCTATCCTTTCTCGAGATCGGTTCCTTTTTCCTCACCTCGATATCTTGCGCATATATTTCCTATTCTGGGCGAAGGGGTGTCTTTCTGGTCACCCTTGCGCTGGGAGTGATTGATGGGTTGGGGGTGGGGGCGGGGGCTACCTTTGCTTGGATTGGGGTGTTCTTCCTTTATTTGTCGACATTTGCAACCCTTGTAGTCTCTGCTGATCCTCAATGTATCTTTTGTCAGCTTGTACAGGAAAGGGAAGACCTCGGTGGTGGTGGGGGGGGGGCAATGGAGCGTAAGGCCACCACTCATGTGGGCAGTTGGCTGAGCCTGAGCTGCATCCCCAGCCCCGCAAAGCAGGTACTCCGTTTTCTTATCCACTCTGTCTGTCTGCATCCTCAATCTGTTCCTGTTCTGGAAAATGCTTAAAGTAGAACATGTCTTCAGCTGTTTGTGCGTAAAGCCTCTGTGACACCATGCTCTATATTCTCTGTATCAGGTTGGTACCTCCAGGTTCCGTGCTGAGGCTATGGGGAATGATAGCGCCCCACCTGCTGCAGGAGCATGGCCAGATCTGCAGCACAAGAAGCGAAATGCCACTGCCGAGCTGGGCAGGGACCGCCCAGGGGTAATTTTTTTTAACCAACTTACCATGATGTAGTCTGAATCTGATACTCCCTCAGATCCAAATTAATTGACTCAACTATCTGTAGATACGGATGTATCTAGATGTGTTTTAGCTCTAGATACTACTACCTCCATCCCAAAGCTTAGGGCTTATATTATTTTTAGAAAGTCAAACTATACCATGTTTGACTAAGCTTTTACCAAAAATCATTAACATGCAAAATACAAAATTAATATCATTAAATAGGTTGTGAAATATATTTTCATACGGTATCTACACAATATTATATTTGTTGATAGAATTTTCTAAAATTTTGGTCAAACTTTACTTGTTTTGATTTCTCAAAAATAAATAAGCCTTAAGCTTTGGGATGGAGGTATCTAGACAAAGCCGAGTCAACTAGTTTTTTTTGTCTGTCCATAGCTAGTGTTCATGGTGCAAAAGGCTAAGAGCATCCACTATATGCATCAGTCTATCTCATACAGTAATTCAATATTACTGCTGAGGTCTGCCTTTTGTTTTGCTATTCATATGCGGTAGAAACTTTAGGGCCTTTACTCAAAAGGAAGATCAAAACTGCGGCTGATCAGGCTGCCAGTATGTTGATGCCGCCCCCATCTTCTAAATGCCTCTACAAGCACAAGGCCATGCGCCAGCTGGGTGGTGATCTTTTAATGAATATGGTATATTTTCTTAATCCACAAAACATGCCTTGATTTTTGTCTGTTTATTGTCGGTTTTTTCTAATGCTTGCCAAAAGTTTACAACAATAACAACAACCAAGCCTTTCAGTCCCAAACAAGTTGGGGTAGGCTATAGTTGAAGCCCATAAGATCTCGAAGCCAAAAGTTTAGAAACACCAAATTCGTTTGCTTACAATCATCATACAGTAATGTTCATCTACTCTCCAGTTCCCCTAACCCAACAAAAAACGATGTTAATTACGATTTTTAGATTAAAAGAGCACCATTAGGTGCTGTTAATTACGACTTTGAGATTAAAATGTCATTTACAATTGCTAATTACAATTTTGAGACAAATGATTAGTTTAACCTCGATCTGTTCTGCTCTCCATTTTCCCAACCGAACAAAAATGTAACCATTCCATTCCTTTGAAATGGAACCATTCCATTCCATTCCACGTTGTTTCAGAACCGAACACACCCTTGCATTGTTGTGAACGGTTGTCCATACACAGCCATACCCTTCCACTTACATCCAGCACTATATGCATCAGTCTGTCTCAGAGTCATTCAATATCACTGCTGAGATCTGTTCCCATTCTTATGCAGGCTGAAACTGATGCGCCTTTACTCAAGTGGATGCAAAATGAGGCTGATGAGGCAGCTGTGAGGACGATGGTGCCGGCACCGTCATCCGAAAACCTCTACAAGCACGAGGCCATGGGCCAGCTGGGTGGTGACCTTTTAATGAATCTGGTATATTTTCTTAATCCACATACATGATTTTATTATTATCTGTTTAATTACTGTTGGCTTTGCCTAATGCTTACCAGAAGTTCAGAAACACTGCGTTTGCTTACAATCATCATGCACTAATTTTTCACTTTTCAGTCTGTCTCATCCAGTATATAAACTGTTGAGTTCCGTTGGCTTCTTTTGTAATCATTTGCATTGTTGTCAACTGTTGTCTATGCACAACCCTATTCTTCCACTTACATCCCGCACTATTTGCATCAGTCTATCTCATAGATTTATTAAATATCAATGATGAGTTCTGTTGCTATTCATATGCAGGATGAAGCTTCTGTGCCTCTACTCAAATGGAAAAAATGATCCTGATGAGGCTGCTGTGAAGACGATGGTGCCGCCACCATCTTCTGAAAACCTCCTCAAGCACAAGGCCACGGGCCACTGGTGGTATCCATTTCAGTAAGCAGGTATATTTTCTTAATCCTCATACATGATTTGATTTGTCTGTTTATTGCCGGCTTTGTCTAATGCTTACCAATAGTTCAGAAACACACACAACCCTATTCTTCCACTTACATCCAGCACTATATGCATCAGTGTCTCATAGATTCATTTTATATATCACTGCTGATGTCTGTTGCTCTTCAATTTTCATATGCAGACTGAAACTGCTAAGCCTTCATTGGTCAAAAGGATTGCAACTGCTGCTAATGAGGCATCTGCAGAGGCTGCCACCAAGTTACTGTCAGCCCCACCTTCTGGATGCTTATATAAGCTCAAGTCCAAGGACCAGCCGGGCCGTAACCATCCAAGGGTTCGGGTATATTTTATTAAGCCACATATACATGCCATGATTTATGTCTGATATTATCACCGGCTCTGTCTAATGCTTTTTGGAATTCGGAAACGCCAAATTAGCATGCTTATATTCATCATACACTAAATTTTGACTGTTCAGTTTGTAACATAGTGTTATGCACTCGCTTGTCAACATTTGGATTGCTCTGAACTATGCACTTTACACAACCTTATTCTTCCACTTACATTCAGCGCTACGCACCAGTAGTACCTCCCATGTTTCCTTCACCATCCCGATGCCGAGCTTGCGGGAATATGGCGGGACCATGTACATACCCCGCATATAACACCTCCTATGGCTCTATCTACCTTTCTAATAACTCCTTCACAGAGTTACAGGTATGAATTCTCAGTGGTTTAGCATGAATTGGCATATAGTAAAGTCTTGTTTTTAGTCTTCCTGCTTCTTACATTAGTATCAATTTTCACCTGCAGACTGTACCTTGTGAACTTCGTCCAATGATTAACCAGATGTGTCCGCATGAAGGGTCTTTCACTATGCATGGCAATGGCAAATTGATGAACACCTACACGGTCTATGAGGTGTATGTCTACAAGACGCAGGCCATCACATATTTGTATGGACATGATTGGAGAAAGTTTGCTTTTGACTACGGTCTGAAGAAGGGCGACGAGCTGAGGATCAGAAACTCAAACGGGCAGATATACGTAACTGCTTACAGAGTTGGAGACACTTCGAAATATATATTATGTAACTTTTTTGTACTCATATCCTTTGATTACTGCATTTTGAGCAGTTGTTCTAAATCATTCCCTTTGTTCTAGCTTGCTGGGTTTAACATGATCAAAGTTACAGATCCCCTGATGGAACAGGAGCGGATGTCACAAAGGGCACCCACACCAGCACCGGCACCGGCTTCCCACTCTCCTGCATCAGCACCGGTTCCTGTACCAGCTCCGTTTACTGCATCTACCCAGCAGGCTCCTGCATCAGCACTGGTTCCTCTAGCTGCACCGTTTACTGCACCTGCCCAACAGTCTCCTGCATCAGCACCGGTTCCTCTAGAGGCACCGTTTATTGCACCTGCCCAGCAGTCTCCTGCATCAGCACCAGCTCGTGTACCATCCTAGGCTCCTGCACCTGCCCCAGCCACATCACCGAGGTCTCAGCTCATTGATGTGGCCACCCGTGTGGTGACCAGGACGCATCTGAAGGCTATGTTCGTGAGTATATGACAGCATAACTGCTCTTATCTTGATGTCTTCTCTACTCAAAGTCTCACATGGTTCAGTCTTCAGTGCATTGGTGCCATTGACTAATTTTTGGTGGTATCTCTTGCTTTGAATCAGAAATTGCCTAAAAGTATCTCCAAGGATCTCAATGCTGGCCGAAGGGGCAAGATTTCCCTCGTCATGGAGAGTGAAGGTCTCACCGTGGAGGGACGGTACTCCGTCAGTCCCACAGATGGCCGCTTGGCTGTTACTTCCAGGTGGAAAAAGTTCATTGACGGTGCCAAACTTCGCATTGGATCAAAGTTGAAGGTCAAGATCTTTCGATGCCGCTGTGACATGCTGGTCATAAAGTTTGCGGTTGTCTAGTTCTGTTGTCCCATGAGCCCTTAGCAAATGCATTTGTAGTTATACTTATATAAGGTTATCTTATTTGAACTGCTAATTAATTGTATGGGTGGTAAAACTCTGGCAAGCTTTTGCTCTTAGCAAGTATGTATGTATGATCAGCTATTATGATAACTAATGTTTGTGTTCATCTTAATTTGCATTTCCATTTTAGAAAAAAACTTAATTTCTTTTTTGGCTGACCTGTTAGAGAACTATCAGATTGAATCCACAACATGATTCAAATAGATTCATTACACCGAGCCACATGTCTTGACCTTGCTATACACTAGTTCCATTAATCAGTGCAAGAAGGCTTACCTGAGCTGCCTGAACCACGGCAGATTCGAATCCACCTTAGCTATCTAGCTAGAAATACAACCTTTGCAGAAAGAGGATTTGCAGTATGGGGAGGCTGACATTGGGGACCCATGAGGCAGCAGCGTTGTCAACGTTTTAAAGGCGGCAGGAGATCGAAACAAAAAAATAAGCCAAAAATCAGTTGGTAAACAAAATCCAAGAAATGAAACATTTACCTTTCTGAGAGGATGACATGCGGGACCCATGAGGCAGCAGCATCCTCAACTATTCCAAGGCGGCAGGGGATCAAAATAAAAAAAGGAAATAGCCAGAAATTAATTAGGGTCAAAAATAAATCTATCAAAGGAAACCTTTATTGTTCATAGAGGATGACATGTGGGACCGACCTGCTAGCTGCGTCGTCATCGTTTCAAAGGGGGCAAGGGATCAAAAGAAAAAGGCAAATAGCCAGAAATTAGGGGTAAAAAATAAATCCAACAAAGGAAACTTTTATTGTTCACATAGGATGACATGCGGGACCCATGAGCCAGCAGCTTCCTCAACGTTTCAAAGTCGGCATGAGATTGAAAGAAAAAGGAAAGTGACCAAATATCAGGAGCCAAAAATAATCCAAGAAAAGAAATTTTATTGTACATAGAGGATGACATGCGGGTCCCATTTTGCAGCAACGATCTCAACGTTTTCAAGGTGGCACAGGACCAAAAGAAAAATGAAGTAGCCAGAAATCAGGGGGTGAAAAAAATCCAAGAAAAGAAAGATTTCAATTGGGCTGCATCTGGACATCTGGGCCTTCGAACTATCCTGCTGGGCCTTTTGGCTCGTACAATTTCAGCCCACTCCAAAACAGGAAAGTTCGGATTTTTCTAAAAAAACAGGAAAGTCCTATGCTTCGCAAAAACACAAAACAAGGAGATTCAACTTATAAGTTTGTTTATGTAAAAATAAAGATTTAATTTATCCGTTTGCAATAGCTCAGAGTGAAATACACTGTTTATTGTCTGCAAAATAATCAAGATATCACATGTTTCTTGTACGAGGAGGCTGACATCGGGGACCCATGAGCCAGCAGCGTCGTCAACGTTTTAAAGGCGGCAGGGGATGGAAAGAAAAAATAAACCAAAAATCTGTTGGTAAAAAATCCAAGAAATGAAACATTTTCGTTTTGAGAGGATGACATGCGGGACCCATGAGGCAGCAGCATCCTCAGCGTTTATTGTTCATAGAGGTTGACATGTGGGACCCGTGAGGCAGCAGCGTCCTCAACGTTTTAAAGGCTGCAGGTGATCGAAAGAAAAAATAAGCCAAAAATCGTTTGGTCAACAAAATCCAAGAAAAGAAACATTTACCGTTCTGAGAGGATGACATGCGGGACCCATGAGGCAGCAGCATCCTCAACGATTCCAAGGCGGCAGGGGATCAGAAGAAGAAAAAGGAAATAGCCAGAAATTAATTAGGGGTTCAAAATAAATCCACCAAAGGAAACTTTTATTGTTCATAGAGGATGACATGTGGGACCGACCTGCCAACAGCGTCCTCATCGTTTCAGAGGGGGCAGGAGATCAAAAGAAAAAGGCAAATAGCCAGAAATTAGGGGTCAAAAATAACTCCAAAAAAGAAAACTTTTATTGTTCGTAGAGGATGACATGCGGGACCCATGAGCCAGCAGCTTACTCAACGTTTCAAATGCGGCATGAGATCGAAAGAAAAAGGCAAGTGACAAAATATCAGGAGCCAAAGATAATCCAAGAAAAGAAACTTTATTGTACATAGAGGATGACATGCGGGTCCCATTTAGCAGCAGCGGTCTCAACGTTTCAAATGCGGCTTGAGATCAAAAGAAAAAGAAAGTTGATTGTACATAGAGGATGACATGCAGGTCCCATGAGTCAGCAGCTTACCCAACGTTTCCAAGGCGGCAGGGGATCAAAAGAAAAAGGAAATAGCCAAAAATCAGAGGGTGAAATAAATAAAGAAAATAAACTTTTATAGCACATAGAGGATGACATGCGGGTCCCATGAGCCAACAGGTTCCTCAACGTTTCAAACGTGGCATGAGATCGAAAGAAAAAGGCAAGTGACCAAATATCAGGATCCAAAAATAATTCAAGAAAAGAAAGTTGATTGTACATAGAGGATGACATGCGGGTCCCATGAGTCAGCAGCTTACTCAACATTTCCAAGACGGCAGGGGATCAAAAGAAAAAGGAAATAGCCAAAAATCAGAGGGTGAAAAAAAATCCAAGAAAATATACCTTTATAGCACATAGAGGATGACATGCGGGTCCCATGAGCCAGCAGGTTCCTCAACGTTTCAAACATGGCATGAGATCGAAAGAAAAAGGCAAGTGACCAAATATGAGGAGCCAAAAATAATTCAAGAAAAGAAAGTTTTATAGTACATAGAGGATGACATGCGGGTCCCATTTAGCAGCAGCGGTATCACCGTTTGAGAGGCGGCAGGGGATCGAAAGAAAAAGGCAAGTGACCAAATATCAGGAGCCAAAAATAATTCAAGAAAAGAAAGTTTTATAGTACATAGAGGATTGCGGGTCCCATTTAGCAGCAGCGGTATCACCGTTTGAGAGGCTGCACGGGATCGAAAGAAAAGGCAAGTGACCAAATATGAGGAGCCAAAAATAATTCAAGAAAAGAAAGTTTTATAGTACATAGAGGATGACATGCGGGTCCCATTTAGCAGGAGCGGTATCACCGTTTGAGAGGCGGCAGGGGATCGAAAGAAAAAGGCAAGTGACCAAATATGAGGAGCCAAAAATAATTCAAGAAAAGAAAGTTTTATAGTACATAGAGGATGACATGCGGGTCCCATTTAGCAGTAGCGGTATCACTGTTTGAGAGGCGGCAGGGGATCGAAAGAAAAAGGCAAGTGACCAAATTTGAGGTGCCAAAAAAAACTCCAAGAAAAGAAAGTTGATTGCACATAGAGGATGACATGTGGGTCCCATTTAGCAGCAGCGGTCTCAACGTTTCCAAGGCGGCAACGGATCAAAAGAAAAAGGAAGTAGCCAGAAATCAGGGGGCAAAAAAAATCCAAGAATAGAAAGAATTTTGGTTCATAGAGGATGACATGCGGGACCCATGATCCTGCATCGTAAACGGCTCGATCGGAGAGCGTTGAATGAGATGGCGCGATCGAGAAAAAAAACAATGCCAGAGAGGCTGCCATCTGGGCCCTACATCCCTCGGCGGTGCAGATTTGCGTTGACTCGGCCGGCGAACCCGAGATTTCGAGATGCACCACGTCCCGGGCCACCATACGCGACGTTTTGGCCGTTTTCGTCGGGCTAGGTGGCCTCAAAAACGAGAAAAAAACGTTTTGACATGCACAACGGAGAGACCAAAAATCGTCGGCCATGGTACACCAGCAACCACGGCGCGACTTCAACTTCGTCGGCCATGGCAACTTTTCTTGTAGTGATAGCATGTCACTTCAGAAATTATCCTTGTTATCGTTTACCTACTCGAGGGCGAGTAGGAACTAAGCTTGGGGATGCTTGATACGTCTCAAACGTATCTATAATTTCTTATGTTCCATGCTACTTTTATGATGATACTCACATGTTTTATACACACTTTATGTCATTATTATGCATTTTCCGGCACTAACCTATTGACGAGATGCCGAAGAGCCAGTTGTTGTTTTCTGCTGTTTTTGGTTTCAGAAATCCTACAAAGGAAATATTCTCGGAATTGGACGAAATCAACGCCCAGGGTCTTATTTTTCCACGAAGCTTCCAGAAGACCGAAAGGGTTACGAAGTGGGGCGATGAGGCGCCGCCACCATAGGGCCGCGCGGCCAGAGGGGGGCCCGCGCCGCCCTATGGTGTGGGCCCCTCGCGCCGCCTCCAACCCTACCCTTCCGCCTACTTAAAGCCTTCGTCGCGAAACCCCCTGTACCGAGAGCCACGATACGGAAAACCTTCTAGAGACGCAGCCGCCACCAATCCCATCTCGGGGGATTCAGGAGATCACCTCCGGCACCCTGCCGGAGAGGGGAATCATCTCCCGGAGGACTCTTCATCACCATGATCGCCTCCGGACTGATGCGTGAGTAGTTCACCCCTGGACTATGGGTCCATAGCAGTAGCTAGATGGTTGTCTTCTCCTCATTGTGCTATCATGTTAGATCTTGTGAGCTACCTATCATGATTAAGATCATCTATTTGTAATGCTACATGTTGTGTTTGTTGGGATCCGATGAATATGGAATACTATGTCAAGTTGATTATCAATCTATCATATATGTTGTTTATGTTCTTGCATGCTCTCCGTTGCTAGTAGAGGCTCTGGCCAAGTTGATACTTGTAACTCCAAGAGGGAGTATTTATGCTCGATAGTGGGTTCATGCCTCCATTGAATCTGGGACAGTGACAGAAAGTTCTAAGGTTGTGGATGTGCTGTTGCCACTAGGGATAAAACATCAATGCTTTGTCTAAGGATATTTGTGTTGATTACATTACGCACCATACTTAATGCAATTGTCTGTTGTTTGCAACTTAATACTGGAAGGGGTGCGGATGCTAACCCGAAGGTGGACTTTTTAGGCATAGATGCATGCTGGATAGCGGTCTATGTACTTTGTCGTAATGCCCTGATTAAATCTCATAGTAGTCATCGTGTCATGTATGTGCATTGTTATGCCCTCTCTATTTGTCAATTGCCCAACTGTAATTTGTTCACCCAACATGCTATTTATCTTATGGGAGAGACACCACTAGTGAACTGTGGACCCCGGTCCATTCTTTACATCTGAAATACAATCTACTGCAATACTTGTTCTTTACTGTTCTTCGCAAACAAACATCATCTTCCACACCATACGGTTAATCCTTTGTTTACAGCAAGCCGGTGAGATTGACAACCTCACTGTTACGTTGGGGCAAAGTACTTTGATTGTGTTGTGCAGGTTCCACGTTGGCGCCGGAATCCCTGGTGTTGCACCGCACTACACTCCGTCACCAACAACCTTCACGTGTTCCTTGACTCCTACTGGTTCGATAACCTTGGTTTCTTACTGAGGGAAAACTTGCTACTGTACGCATCACACCTTCCTCTTGGGGTTCCCAACGGACGTGTGTCAACTGCACGCATCACCCCGCAACTCCAACTACCGGAAACATTAGCTCGAACATTCGAGTTAGAGATGAAAAGGACCGCCCTTCAGCTAGAACCCTCCCTTAAAGAAATGCAATTGAGTCAGTGACCCTATGAGAGAGGAAGAGTTCCATTGTGTCCAGTCATCGTCTATTCAACTCAAAGAACTTCTAGTTTGATTAGCATAAAGAAAGTGCTAGCTAGGCTAGCCATTAGTACCTTAGCTTTCCCAAGAAGGATAGGAGATGGATCAGACTCTTCAGCGCGAAAGAATGCGATCAAAGGACCCTATGAATACTACTAGCTGTAGATGTGGTTGTGGCCAAGAAGCAGGCAGGGAAGGAGATATCCTTCTTTAAAGGAATTTCGTCATGGATCTATTCCTCGAATCAATAAAGCAAAATAAAAGTCTGGCAGTGCGAGAGGCCAATATGACTATCTATATTAGTTCATTTCACACACATCAGTTTTTAGTTTACTTCAGTTTATGAGTCTTTTATCCAATTTTGTTTAGTTTATCAACTATTTGAGGTTGCATTCTCATTTTTTTTCATTTCTGTTCTTCAATTTAGCATTTTTCTTAAGTTCATTTCATTATACCTCACTTTTCAGTGCTTCTCGTAAGTTTACTTCCCAGTCATTCACTTTTCTCATTCTTGCTCTTCAGTTTCTCAATCTTTAGTGTGTCAGCTTCTTATTGTCTTAGTTTATCTCTTTAGTTTATCAATTCTTCAGACACTTAATTATTGCGTTTTTTTGTTTAGTGTCTCTTGATTCAGTCACTCAATCATTCTTTATTAAATTTTGTTTGCCATTTCTCAATTCGGTGTTCTCTACCATTCTTCGTTTTGAGTTATTTCATAATTATACTTTGCATTATTTAGCTTGAATAAAATACTAGAGAAGTAATTTATTACAAAATCTAGAGTTTTTTAGTATATCATTTATTGATCTTCCTTTTATTTCTTCTTTCTTTCTTAGCTCAGTATCTTATTGCCTCCGTTATTATTTACTTATGTATCTGAATTGTTCAGTCTCGCAATCTTAGTCATAAGTTCATCTACTCTCTCTCTCTCTCTCTTCCTCATCTTGAGCAAATCATTCATTTCATTCTCTTGGTTTAAATTTCTCTTACATCATCTTACCTCAGTTATATTCTCCAATCCCTTATTCTGTTTTTCATCTTAACTCAGTATTATTGGGTCATTATTTTACTTCATTTTAATTTTCTTATTTAATTAATTGTTTCATTTCCCTCATTTCTTGACATTTCTGTTTGGTCGGTTCTCAGTTTATCAGATTCTTCATTATCCACTCAGTATTCATCATATGGTTAATTATTTATTCATTATCTCAGTTTCCTCAATATTCGACCTTTATTTCTTCAGTCAAGTGTTGCTTTATTTGGCATTTTCCTCCTTTTTTATTCAATCTCTCTTTGAACATAGTGTCAATCTCTCTGTCGTTAGCCCTCTAGCTTCAGCCTTTCTCTTTTCAGTCAAATGTTGCTTTCTTCGTTTATCCAATCTCTCTTTCGTCGGTACGAGTTAGGTGTTTAGTTTATTAGTTAGCCTTTTCTTCAGTTAGCTCATTAGCCACTTCATGTTCCTCCTCATCAACCTTGTTAGTGTACATGATGACTTAGTCCTTGTGCATGTTAGAGTTCTTTAGCTACACAAACGCCACGTCCACCCTCATGTGATGCACGATGGCTAGCATCCAAGAATTAGATGTTCAGATTGGCTTCAGTTTTGTTAGGTGTTGATAGACTTCAGGTCCGTGTAGTGTCAATTAGATTAGTTATGTTGGATTTTTTACCCCCTAAAATTCTATTGCAAACTTCCAAACAATTGATGTGACAGACCATATTTGATTCAATAGGATTTTTTTTGCAAGGGGTAGTGTTCCTGTAGCTGTTGTTTTCATTCTTTTGGTTCTCCAAGTGATCATTTATTATAAGCTAGCTTTTCGGTTTGTGTGTGTGCATGCAACTAAGGAAGATGAAGCTAGCTTTTGGTTCTCCAAGTGATCATTTGTTGTAAGCTAGCTTTTCAGTTCAACTCCTGTACCTCTCATGGTATACATTTAACAATTTTTCTTTAAGTTCTGAATCATTTCTCACTTTTCTCTGTTTTTTCTTTGGATCTTTTGATCCCCCACTCTCAACGAGCGACAGATGGAGGTCCGAGACCTGGAGTTAGTGGAGGCCAGGGAGGTGCTTCTTGCTGCAGAACACCTGATTCGGCGTCAGTTTGCGTGGGTGGAGTTGGCTCAAGTCGTGTTTTTTTCATCGGTTATGTATGGGACTTTTTTGCCTATAGGCAGAGGAGTTGAACTGAAGAAAAGGGACTCAAGTATGAGCCGTTACAACTCAGCGGTGGTCTGAAAAATGTGTCTGTTTGCTCAACTAAAAACAGATAGTTTTCTCTTTCATTTTCATTTACTTTAAAGTTTGACAGCTGTCATCTTATTACTGGTTCCAACAATCTGTCTGTTTATACCCAACACCAAATCAAGTGTACTAAAAGGGCCTCGCATGCGTTGCCGAGCTGTTTTTCTATTTACGTATTGTTCCATATTATACGTATTCCATATTATACGTATGATGGGCACTAAATGAAATGGAGAAAGTAAATCCATATTATTTTCTCGAGAACAACAATGGATATCAAAAGACAGAGGATTGCACATGGAAATAGTTTGCTTTTCAGCTTCAACACAAAATTCATAGACCGAGCAAATGGCCTATAGTTCTGGGGCATAGTTGAGAAAATAATAATGCATGCCAAGATGAAAGGAGAAAGAAACCAAATTTATTAGTAAAAGAAGGTTTGCCCTTTGGTAAAGGAGTGTCGCGAACGAGAGAGAATGCCATCGCCTTCGAATTGTCGCGCTGCTCCTCCCCTCCCTTGGAATGGAGCCAGGACGTTTGGCGTCCTATGACATCGTCCTCATTTTCCTCCGGCAGTCTTCTTCTTATGCTCTGCCATGTTGGGTACTACTTTGCGGGCAGCTTCGTGGACCTTGGTATTCCTGTGATCCATGTCATCTCCATTGCGTCGCGAGTCTCGTGGTTTTCGCCATCCTCGTGCTCACGAATGGAAATTTTGACATATCGGACCACCGACCCCAATAAGATACTAAAGAAGACCACCTATGAGTGCAAATGACAACCGTGGCGGCTGATAACGCGTGAAGCACACGTCCGTTGCGAACCCCAAGAGGAAGGTGTGATGCGTACAGCAGCAAGTTTTCCCTCAGTAAGAAACCAAGGTTATCGAACCAGTAGGAGTCAAGGGCCACGTGAAGGTTGTTGGCGGAGGAGTGTAGTGCGGCGCAACACCAGGGATTCCGGCGCCAACGTGGAACCTGCACAACACAATCACAATACTTTGCCCCAACTTAACAGTGAGGTTGTCAATCTCACCGGCTTGCTGTAAACAAAGGATTAAACGTATGATGTGGAGAATGATGTTTGCTTGTAGAAAACAACAGAGAACAGAGATTGCAGTAGATTGTATTCAGATGTAAAAGAATGGACCGGGGTCCACAGTTCACTAGTGGTGTCTCTCCGATAAGAAATAGCATGTTGGGTGAACAAATTACAGTTGGGCAATTGACAAATAGAGATGCATACATATCATGATAATTACTATGAGATTTAATCAGGGCATTACGACAAAGTACATAGACCGCTATCCAGCATGCATCTATGCCTAAAAAGTCCACCTTCGGGTTAGAATCCGCACCCCTTCCAGTATTAAATTGCAAACAACTAACAATTGCATTAAGTATGGTGCGTAATGTAATCAACACAAATATCTTTAGACAAAGCATTGATGTTTTATCCCTAGTGGCAACAGCACATCCACAACCTTAGAACTTTCTGCCACTGTCCCAGATTCAATGGAGGCATGAACCCACTATCGAGCATAAATACTCCCTCTTGGAGTCACAAGTATCAACTTGGCCAGAGCCTCTACTAGCAACGGAGAGCATGCAAGATCATAAACAACACATATATGATAGATCAATAATCAACTTGACATAGTATTCCATATTCATCGGATCCCAACAAACACAACATGTAGCATTACAAATAGATGATCTTGTTCATGATAGACAGCTCACAAGATCTAACATGATAGCACAATGAGGAGAAGACAACCATCTAGCTACTGCTATGGACCCATAGTCCAAGGATGAACTACTCACGCATCAGTCCGGAGGCGGGCATGGTGATGTAGAGCCCTCCGGTGATGATTCCCCTCTCCGGCAGGGTGCCGGAGGCGATCTCCTGAATCCCCCGAGATGGGATTGGCGGCGGCGGCGTCTCTGGAACTTTTCCGTATCGTGGCTCTCGGTCATAGAGTTTTCGCGACGGAGGGTTTAAGTAGGCGGAAGGGCAGCGCAGGGGGGCACCCAAGGGGCCCACCCCATAGGGTGGCGCGGGCCCCTCCTTGGCCGCGCCGCCCTATGGTGGCGGCTCCTCGTGGCCCCACTTCGTATGCTCTTCGATCTTCTGGAAGCTCCGTGGAAAAATAAGACGCTGGGCGTTGATTTCGTCCAATTCCGAGAATATTTCCTTTGTAGGTTTTCTGAAACCAAAAACAGTAGAAAACAACAACTGGCTCTTCGGCATCTCGTTAATAGGTTAGTGCCGGAAAATGCATATAAATGATGTAAAGTGTGTATAAAACATGTGGGTATTGTTATAAAAGTAGCATGGAACATAAGAAATTATGGATACGTTTGAGACGTATCAAGCATCCCCAATCTTAGTTCCTACTCGCCCTCAAGTAGGTAAACGATAACAAGGATAATTTCTGAAGTGACATGCTATCATAATCTTGATCAATACTATTGTAAAGCATATGAAGTGAATGAAGTGATTCGAAGCAATGGTAAAGACAATGATTAAATAACTGAATCATATAGCAAAGACTTTTCATGAATAGTACTTTCAAGACAAGCATCGGTGAGACTTGCATAGGAGTTAACTCATCAAGCAATAAATTCTTAGTAGAAAGTTTTGAAGCAACACAAAGGAAGATATAAGTTTCAGCAATTGCTTTCAACTTCAATATGTATATCTCATGGATAATTGTCAACACAAAGTAATATGATGAATGCAAATAAGCATGTATGTAGGAATCAATGCACACAGTTGACACAAGTGTTTGCTTCTAAGATAGAAAGAAGGTAAACTGACTCAACATAAAGTAGAAGAAAGGCCCTTCGCAGAGGGAAGCATGGATTACTATTTTTTTGCTAGAGCTTTTATTTTGAAAACATAGAAACAATTTTGTCAACGGTAGTAATAATTCATATGTGTTATGCATAATACATCTTATAAGTTGCAAGTCTCATGCATAGAATACCAATAGTGCCCGCACCTTGTCCTAATTAGCTTGGATTAACATGGATTATCATTGCATAACATATGTTTCAACCAAGTGTCACAAAGGGGTACCTCTATGCCGCCTGTACGAGGGTCTAAGGAGAAAGTTCGCATTGGATTTCTCGCTTTTGATTATTCTCAACTTAGACATCCATACTGGGACAACATAGACAACAGATAATGGACTCCTCTTTTAATGCTTAAGCATTCAACAATAGATAATATTCTCATAAGAGATTGAGGATTTGTGTCCAAACTGAAACTTCCACCATGATTCATGGCTTTAGTTAGCGGCCCAATGTTCTTCTCTAACAATATGCATACTCAAACCATTTGATCATGATAAATCGCCCTTACTTCAGACAAGACGAACATGCATAGCAACTCACATGATATTCAACAAAGGTGTAATAGTTGATGGCGTCCCCAGAAACATGGTTACCGCTCAACAAGAAACTTATAAGAAATAAGATACATGGCAACATATTCAATACCACAATAGTTTTTAAGGCTATTTTCCCATGAGCTATGTATTGCAAAGACAAGGAATGATATTTTAAAGGTAGCACTCAAGTAATTTACTTTGGAATGGCAGAGAAATACCACATAGTAGGTAGGTATGGTGGACACAAATGGCATAGGTTTTGGCTCAAGGATTTGGATGCACGAGAAGTATTTCCTCTCTGTACAAGGCTTTGGCTAGCAAGGTTGTTTGAAGCAAACACAAGTATGAACCGGTACAGCAAAACTTACATAAGAACATATTGCAAGCATTATAAGACTCTACACTGTCTTCCTTGTTGTTCAAACACTTCACCAGAAAATATCTAGACCTTAGAGAGACCAATCATGCAAACCAAATTTCAACAAGCTCTATGGTAGTTCTTCATTAATAGGTGCAAAGTACATGATGCAAGAGCTTAAACATGATCTATTTGAGCACAACAATTGCCAAGTATCAAATTATTCAAGACAATATACCAATAACCACATGAAGCATTTTATGTTTCCAACCATATAACAATGAACGAAGCAGTTTCAACCTTCGCCATGAACATTAAAAGTAAAGCTAAGAACACCAGTGTTCATATGAACGAGCGGAGCGTGTCTTTCTCCCACACAAAGAATGCTAGGATCCGAGTTTATTCAAACAAAAACAAAAATAAAAGCAAACAGACGCTCCAAGTAAAGTACATAAGATGTGACTGAATAAAAATATAGTTTCACTAGAGGTGACCTGATAAGTTGTCGATGAAGAAGGGGATGCCTTGGGCATCCCCAAGCTTAGATGCTTGAGTCTTCTTGAAATATGCAGGGATGAACCACGGGGGCATCCCCAAGCTTAGACTTTTCACTCTTCTTGATCATATTGTATCATCCTCCTCTCTTGATCCTTGAAAACTTCTTCCACACCAAACTCAAAACAAACTCATTAGATGGTTAGTGCATAATCAAAAATTCACATATTCAGAGGTGACATAATCATTCTTAACACTTCTGGACATTGCACAAAGCTACTGAAAGTTAATGGAACAAAGAAATCCATTCAACATAGCAAAAGAGGCAATGTGAAATAAAAGGCAGAATCTGTCAAAACAGAACAGTCCGTAAAGACGAATTTTTTAGAGGCACTTAACAGGCTCAGATGAAAAAGCTCAAAACTAATGAAAGTTGCGTACATATCTGAGGATCACGCACGTAAATTGGCAGATTTTTTTGATTTTTCTCAGAGAGATCTACGCAAATTCGTGACAGGTAGAAATCTGTTTCTGCGCAGCAATCCAATTCTAGTATCAACTTAACTATTAGAGACTTTACTTGGCACAACAATGCAATAAAGTAAAGATAAGGAGAGGTTGCTACAGTAGTAACAACTTCCAAGACTCAACAAAACAGTAGTAAAAACATACATGGGTTATCTCCCAAGAAGTGCTTTTCTTTAACGCCTTTCAGCTAGGCGCAGAAAGTGTGAATTATTATCGAGAGATGAAGCATCAACATCATAATTTGTTCTAATAATAGAATCAAAAGGTAACTTCATTCTCTTTCTAGGGAAGTGTTCCATACCTTTCTTGAGAGGAAATTGATACTTAATATTCCCTTCCTTCATATCAATAATAGCACCAACAGTTCGAAGAAAAGGTCTTCCCAAAATAATGGGACAAGATGCATTGCATTCAATATCCAAGACAACAAAATCAACGGGGACAAGGTTATTGTTAACCGTAATGCGAACATTATCAATCCTCCCCAAAGGTTTCTTTATAGAATGATCAGCAAGATTAACATCCAAATAGCAATTTTTCAATGGTGGCAAGTCAAGCATATCATAAATTTTCTTAGGCATAACAGAGATACTTGCACCAAGATCACATAAAGCATTACAATCAAAATCATTGACTTTCATCTTAATGATGGGCTCCCAACCATCTTCCAACTTCCTAGGGATAGAAGCTTCAAGTTTTAATTTATCTTCTCTAGCTTTAATGAGAGCATTTGTAATATGTTTTGTAAAGGCTAAATTTATAGCACGAGCATTAGGACTTCTAGCAAGTTTTTGTAAGAACTTTATAACTTCAGAGATATGACAATCATCAAAATCTAAACCATTATGATCTACAGCAATGGGATCATTGTCCCCAATATTTTGAAAAATTTCAGCAGTTTTATCACAAACAGTTTCAGCAGTTTTAGGAGTTTCAGGCAGTTTTGCACGCTTTGCACTAGGAGTAGAAACATTGCCAACACCAATTTTTTTACCATTGATGGTAGGAGGTGTAGCAACATGTGAGGCATCAACATTACTAGTGGTGGTAATAGTCCAAACTTTAGCTACATTATTCTCTTTAGCAAGTTTTTCTTCTTTTTTCTTCTCTTTCCCACCTAGCATGCAATTCAGCCATCAATCTAATATTTTCATTAATTCGAACTTGGATAGCGTTTGCTGTAGCAAATGTCTTAATATCTTTAGTTTCATTAGGCATAACTTTCAATTTTAAAAGATCAACATCGGCAGCAAGACTATCAACCTTAGAAGCAAGAATATCAATTTTACCAAGCTTTTCTTCAACAGATTTGTTAAAAGTAGTTTGTGTACTAATAAATTCTTTAAGCATGGCTTCAAGACCAGAGGGTACACTTCTATTATTTTTGTAAGAATTACCATAACCATTACCATTATTAGAAGGATATGGCCTATAGTTGTTACCATAATTATTCCTATAAGCATTGTTTTTGAAATTATTATTTTTAATGAAGTTCACATCAACATGCTCTTCTTGAGCAACCAATGAAGCTAAAGGAACATTATTAGGATCAACATTAGATCTACCATTCACAAGCATAGACATAATCACATCAATCTTATCACTCAAGGAGGAGGTTTCTTCAACAGAATTTACCTTCTTACCTTGTGGAATCCTTTCTGTGTGCCATTCAGAGTAATTTATCACCATATCATCAAGAAGCTTTGTTGCGGCGCCTAAGGTGATGGACATAAAAGTACCACCAGCAGCTGAATCCAATAAGTTCCGCGAAGAAAAATTCAGTCCTGCATAAAAGGTTTGGATGATCATCCAAGTAGTTAGTCCATGGGGTAGGGCAATTCTTTACCAAAGATTTCATTCTGTCCCATGCTTGAGCAACATGTTCATTATCCAATTGCTTAAAATTCATTATGCTACTTCTCAAAGATATAATTTTAGCAGGAGGATAATATCTATCAATGAAAGCATCTTTACATTTAGTCCATGAATCAATACTATTCTTAGGCAAAGATAGAAACCAATCTTTAGCTCTTCCTCTTAAGGAGAAAGGAAACAATTTCAGTTTTATAATGTCTCCATCTACATCCTTATACTTTTGCATTTCACAAAGTTCAACAAAATTACTAAGATGGGCAGCAGCATCATCAGAAATAACACCAAAAAATTGCTCTCTCATAACAAGATTCAGTAAAGCAGGTTTAATTTCATAGAATTCTGCTGTAGTAGTAGGTGGAGCAATAGGAGTGCATATAAAATCATTATTATTGGTGCTAGTGAAGTCACACAACTTAGTGTTTTCAGGAGTATTCATTTTAACAGTAATAAAAATAAACTAAGCAGAACAAAATTAAATAAAGTAAAGCTAGTAACTAATTTTTTTTTGTGTTTTTGATATAGGAAGCAAACAAGACAGTAGATAAAGTAATGCAAGTAACTAATTTTTTGTGTGTTTTTGATATAAAGAAAGGAACAAAACATAAAATAAAATAAAGTAAAGCAAGACAATAAACAAAGTAAAGAGATTAGATGTGAGAGACTCCCCTTGCAGCGTGTCTTGATCTCCCCGGCAACGGCGCCAGAAAAAGAGCTGCTGGCGTGTAGTTGACGTGGGAGATAGAAATCTTTGTGGTGTAACTTTTCTTCAGATCCCCGGCAACGGCGCCAGAAAAAGAGCTTGATAACACGTGAAGCACACGTCCGTTGGGAACCCCAAGAGGAAGGTGTGATGCGTACATCAGCAAGTTTTCCCTCAGTAAGAAACCAAGGTTATCGAACCAGTAGGAGTCAAGGGCCACGTGAAGGTTGTTGGCGGAGGAGTGTAGTGCGGCGCAACACCAGGGATTCCGGCGCCAACGTGAAACCTGCACAACACAATCACAATACTTTGCCCCAACTTAACAGTGAGGTTGTCAATCTCACCGGCTTGCTGTAAACAAAGGATTAAACTTATGATGTGGAGAATGATGTTTGCTTGTAGAAAACAACAGAGAATAGAGATTGCAGTAGATTGTATTCAGATGTAAAAGAATGGACCGGGGTCCACAGTTCACTAGTGGTGTCTCTCCGATAAGAAATAGCATGTTGGGTGAACAAATTACAGTTGGGCAATTGACAAATAGAGATGCATACATATCATGATAATTACTATGAGTTAATCAGGGCACTACGACAAAGTACATAGACCGCTATCCAATATGCATCTATGCCTAAAAAGTCCACGTTCGGGTTAGCATCCGCACCCCTTCCAGTATTAAGTTGCAAACAACAGACAATTGCATTAAGTATGGTGCGTAATGTAATCAACACAAATATCCTTAGACAAAGCATTGATGTTTTATCCCTAGTGGCAACAGCACATCCACAACCTTAGAACTTTCTGTCACACGTCCTGCATTCAATGGAGGCATGAACCCACTATCGAGCATAAATACTCCCTCTTGGAGTCACAAGTATCAACTTGGCCAGAGCCTCTACTAGCAACGGAGAACATGCAAGATCATAAACAACTGATGGCGTGCAATTACACACGTCCGTTGGGAACCCTAAGAGGAAGGTGTGATGCGTATAGAAGCAAGTTTTCCCTCAGTATGAAACCAAGGTTATCGAACCAGTAGGAGTCAAGGAACACGTGAAGGTTGTTGGTGAAGGAGTGTAGTGCGGCGCAACACCAGGGATTCCGGCGCCAACGTGGAACCTGCACAACACAATCAAAGTACTTTGCCCCGACGTAACAGTGAGGTTGTCAATCTCACCGGCTTGCTGAAAACAAAGGATTAAACGTATGGTGTGGAAAATGATGTTTGTATGCGAAGAAAAGTAGAGAACAAGTATTGCAGTAGATTGTATTCAGATGTAAAAGAATGGACCGGGGTCCACAGTTCACTAGTGGTGTCTCTCCGATAAGATAACTAGCATGTTGGGTGAACAAATTACAGTTGGGCAATTGACAAATAGAGATGCACATACATATATCATGATAATTACTATGAGATTTAATCAGGGCATTACGACAAAGTACATAGACCGCTATCCAGCATGCATCTATGCCTAAAAAGTCCACCTTCGGGTTAGCATCCGCACCCCCTCCAGTATTAAGTTGCAAACAACAGACAATTGCATTAAGTATGGTGCATAATGTAATCAACACAAATATCCTTAGACAAAGCATTGATGTTTTATCCCTAGTGGCAACAACACATCCACAACCTTAGAACTTTCTGTCACTGTCCCAGATTCAATGGAGGCATGAACCCACTATCGAGCATAAATACTCCCTCCTGGAGTTACAAGTATCAACTTGGCCAGAGCCTCTACTAGCAACGGAGAGCATGCAAGAACATAAACAACACATATATGATAGATTGATAATCAATTTGACATAGTATTCAATATTCATTGGATCCCAACAAACACAACATGTAGCATTACAAATAGACGATCTTGATCATGATAGGCAGATCACAAGATCTAACATGATAGCACAATGAGGAGAAGACAACCATCTAGCTACTGCTATGGACCCATAGTCCAAGGATGAACTACTCACGCATCAATCCGGAGGCGGGCATGATGATGTAGAGCCCTCCGGTGATGATTCCCCTCTCCGGCAGGGTGCCGGAGGCGATCTCCTGAATCCCCCGAGATGGGATTGGCGGCGGCGGCGTCTCTGGAACTTTTTCCGTATCGTGGCTCTCGATCATAGGGTTTTCGCGACGGAGGGTTTAAGTAGGCGGAAGGGCAGCGCAGGGGGGCACCCGAGGGGCCCACCCCATAGGGTGGCACGGGCCCCTCCTTGGCCGCGCCGCCCTATGGTGGCGGCTCCTCGTGGCCCCACTTCGTATGCTCTTCGATCTTCTGGAAGCTCCGTGGAAAAATAAGACCCTGGGCGTTGATTTCGTCCAATTCCGAGAATATTTCCTTTGTAGGATTTCTGAAACCAAAAACAGCAGAAAACAGCAACTGGCTCTTCGGCATCTCGTTAATAGGTTAGTGCCGGAAAATGCATATAAATGATGTAAAGTGTTTATAAAAAATGTGGGTATTGTTATAAAAGTAGCATGGAACATAAGAAATTATGGATACGTTTGAGACGTATCAGCGGCACGCAGGCCAGGTGACACGTCACACATGCCGCCACTTATTGTGGTGGCAGGTCCTGTCGCTAGCGCGTCTAACTCACTAGCGTCCCAATAAAATCATTCCAAAGTACTTCTCCATTTCGGAACAAGCTCTTGTTGAAAAAGACTGGCGTGTAGTCCAAAAAGCGCCTATGGAAGATCCACTATTTTCCTTCGCACCAAGTCAATCTCCATGCATATATTCTGCCAGTTCTCATTCAATCTCTTTTCATCCGGGAAGCTTCCCCGCAACTCCAACTACCGGAAACATTAGCTCGAACATTCGAGTTAGAGATGAAAAGGACCGCCCTTCAGCTAGAACCCTCCCTTAAAGAAATGCAATTGAGTCAGTGACCCTATGAGAGAGGAAGAGTTCCGTTGTGTCCAGTCATTGTCTATTCAACTCAAAGAACTTCTAATTTGATTAGCATAAAGAAAGTGCCAGCTAGGCCAGCCATCAGTAACATAGCTTTCCCAAGAAGGATAGGAGATGGATCAGACTCGTCAGCGGGAAAGAATGCGATCAAAGGACCCTATGAATACTACTAGCTGTAGCTGTGGTTGTGGCCAAGAAGCAGGCAGGGAAGGAGATGTCCTTCTTTAAAGGAATTTCTTCATGGATCTATTCCTTGAATCAATAAAGAAAAATAAAAGTCTGGGAGTGCGAGAGGCCAATATGACTATCTATATCAGTTCATTTCACACACATCAGTTTATAGTTTACTTAAGTTTATGAGTCTTTTATCCAATTTTGTTTAGTTTATCAACTATTTCAGGTTGCATTCTCACTTTTTCATTTCTGTTCTTCAATTTAGCATTTTTCTTAAGTTCATTTCATTATACCTCACTTTTCAGTGCTTCCATAAGTTTACTTCCCAGTCATTAACTTTTCTCATTCTTGCTCTTCAGTTTCTCAATCTTTAGTGTGTCATCTTCTTATTGTCTTAGTTTATCTCTTTAGTTTATCAATTCTTCAGACACTTAATTATTGCCTTTTTTAGTGTATCTTGATTCAGTCACTCAATCATTCTTTATTAAATTTTGTTTGCCGTTTCTCAATTCGGTGTTCTCTACCATTCTTCGTTTTGAGTTCTTTCATAATTATAATTTGCATTATTTAGCTTGAATAAAATACTAGAGAAGTAATTTATTACAAAATCTAGAGTTTTTTAGTATATCATTTATTGATCTTCCTTTTATTTATGTTATCACCAGATTTTAACCGGATCAAGAGATGGGCCGTAATTGAGATGGGCTTGGAGGATATACACGTGGAGTGTCTCTGAATCGGCCTCGTGCGAGAATTTGGGCTAGATTGCCCGTGTATCTGTATATTATAGTAGATTGCATCTTAGTTTAGAATTAAGAGATAGAGTTTAGCTCGTACACGGTTAGGTGTATTCCAAAGATAGAAAGTCCACGGACTATAAATATGTACCTAGGGTTATTGAGAAAGGAGGACGATCACGTTCACAACAAACACAATCTAGGCGCATCGCCACCCCTTGTTTCGAGGGTTTCTTCCGGGTAAGCATCATGCTGCCTAGATCGCATCTTGCGATCTAGGCAGTATAGGTTTATTCGTTATTTGGTGTTGCTCGTACTGAAGCCTTGTTGATGGCGAGCAACACTACTTATCGTAGATGTTTTGGGGCTTGCATCGATGCTTTTCTTATATATTTGCTTAGCTATGCCGTCCCTCGATATCTAGCTGCCCTTACACCTATCTTAGGTGTAAGGGCAGCGCCTTGCTTTGTCTTTATTTAGTAGATCTGATCTGTTATAGTTGTTCCTTGTTCTTCAAGGATTAGTTTAATATCCGTATGGTTAGGCCTTGCAAACGGGTTGAACGATCCGGTAGTGCATTAGGTATGGTTTGCCGATCCTAGAAGGGATGTTCCGGGAATCGACTCCGTGTTGGTTTTTAGGCCTCTTTTAGGGTTAGTTTTCCATCATCTTTCGTATCTGCTAGGCTCAACTACGTGTAGGATGTTCCGATTATGCGGTGAAAACCCTAAACTGTCGTAGATTGGTTTAACTTTGTATTGATCAAGCAGGATCCCCATGTCATCGTAAATCCAATGTGAACCATGGGGCGATCGGCTCTTTGAGCCGATTCACAGGGCAGCCTGAGAGCCGATCGGGCTCGTATTTAATGTTTACGTGTCTACCATGCAGGAAGCTAATCGAAGCGATCCAACACCTTCCTGACCAGGTATAGGTCAGGTGGCACACCCTTGCGACCGTCAGGACGTGTGCCAGAGCATTGCGGGCCGTTGACCGAGGGACCAGGGCCCACCAGCAGTTCTGGGAGCCTCCAGGCTCTTCGTGTTGCTCGTCGCTGCTCGCCAGTGGGTTTTGGCAGGCAACACATTCTGGCACGCCCGGTGGGACCGTCAGGACGTGTGCCAGAGCATTGCGGGCCGTTGACCGAGGGACCAGGGCCCACCAGCAGTTCTGGGAGCCTCCCGGCTCTTCGTGTTGCTCGTCGCTGCTCGCTGATGTCTACTTCCCCCTCCTTTTCCTGTAGACAGTGTTGGGCCTCCAAGAGCAGAGGTTTGTAGAACAGTAGCAAGTTTTCCCTTAAGTGGATCACCCAAGGTTTATCGAACTCAGGGAGGAAGAGGTCAAAGATATCCCTCTCATGCAACCCTGCAACCACAAAGCAAGAAGTCTCTTGTGTCCCCAACACACCTAATAGGTGCACTAGTTCGGCGAAGAGATAGTGAAATACATGTGGTATGAATATATATGAGCAGTAGCAACGGTGCCAGAAAATAGCTTGCTGGCGTGTAGTTGATGGTGGTAGTATTGCAGCAGTAGTAACACAGTAAAACAGTAAACAAGCAGCGATAGCAGTATTTAGGAACAAGGCCTAGGGATTACACTTTCACTAGTGGACACTCTCAACATTGATCACATAACAGAATAGATAAATGCATACTCTACACTCTTGTTGGATGATGAACACATTGCGTAGGATTACACGAACCCTCAATGCCGGAGTTAACAAGCTCCACAATTCCATGTTCATATTTAAGTAACCTTATAGTGTAAGATAGATCAAAAGACTAAACCAAGTACTAACATAGCATGCACACTGTCACCTTCATGTATATGTAGGAGGAATAGATCACATCAATACTATCATAGCAATAGTTAACTTCATAATCTACAAGAGATCATGATCATAGCATAAACCAAGTACTAACACGGATGCACACACTGTCACCATTACATCGTGCAGGACGAATAGACTACTGTAATAACATTGCTAGAGTAGCACATAGATAAATTGTGATACAAATACATTGCAATCATAAAGAGATATAAATAAGCACCTCACTATGCCATTCATCAGTGAATAAGTATTCTGTGAAATATAGCCTAAGAGACCCACACGGTGCACACACTGTCACCTTTACACACGTGGGACAAGGAGTCTCCGGAGATCACATAAGTAAAACTCACTTGACTAGCATAATGACATCTAGATTACAAGCATCATCATATGAATCTCAATCATGTAAGGCAGCTCATGAGATTATTGTATTGAAGTACATAGGAGAGAGATGAACCACATAGCTACCGGTATAGCCCCGAGCCTCGATGGAGAACTACTCCCTCCTCATGGGAGCAGCAGCGGTGATGAAGATGGCGGTGGAGATGGCAGCGGTGTCGATGGAGAAGCCTTCCGGGGGCACTTCCCCGTCCCGGCGGCATGCCGGAACAGAGACTCCTGTCCCCCAGATCTTGGCCTCGCGATGGCGGCGGCTCTGGAAGGTTTCTGTGGGTTTCGTCGAACGTATCAGGGTTTTCGATCCAGGGGCTTTATATAGGCGAAGAGGCGGCGCAGGAGGGTCGAAGGGGCGACGACACCATAGGGCGGCGCGGCCAGGGCCTGGGCCGCGCCGGCCTAGGGTCTGGGGGCCCAGTGCCCCCCCTCTGGTCCTTCTCGGGTGTTCTGGATGCTTCCGGTGAAAATAGGAACTTGGGCGTTGATTTCGTCCGATTCCGAGAATATTTCGTTACTAGGATTTCTGAAACCAAAAACAGCAGAAAACAGGAACTGGCACTTCGGCATCTTGTTAATAGGTTAGTTCCAGAAAATGCACGAATATGACATAAAGTGTGCATAAAACATGTAGATAACATCAATAATGTGGCATGGAACATAAGAAATTATTGATACGTCGGAGACGTATCAGCATCCCCAAGCTTAGTTCTGCTCGTCCCGAGCAGGTAAAACGATAACAAAGATAATTTCTGGAGTGACATGCCATCATAACCTTGATCAAACTATTTTGTAAAGCATATGTAGTGAATGCAGCGATCAAAACAATGTATATGACATGAGTAAACAAGTGAATCATAAAGCAAAGACTTTTCATGAATAGCACTTCAAGACAAGCATCAATAAGTCTTGCATAAGAGTTAACTCATAAAGCAATAATTCATAGTAAAAGCATTGAAGCAACACAAAGGAAGATTAAGTTTCAGCGGTTGCTTTCAACTTGTAACATGTATATCTCATGGATAATTGTCAACATAGAGTAATATAATAAGTGCAATATGCAAGTATGTAGGAATCAATGCACAGTTCACACAAGTGTTTGCTTCTTGAGATGGAGAGAAATAGGTGAACTGACTCAACAATAAAAGTAAAAGAATGGTCCTTCAAAGAGGAAAGCATTGATTGCTATATTTGTGCTAGAGCTTTGATTTTGAAAACATAAAGAGAGCATGAAAATAAAGTTTCGAGAGGTGTATGTTGTTGTCAACGAATGGTAGCGGGTACTCTAACCCCCTTGCCAGACAAACCTTCAAAGAGCGGCTCCCATTTTATTTTATTTTGGGTGGCACTCCTTCCAACCTTTCTTTCACAAACCATGGCTAACCGAATCCTCGGGTGCCTGCCAACAATCTCATACCATGAAGGAGTGCCTTTTTATTTTAGTTTTATTATGATGACACTCCTCCCAACCTTTGCTTACACAAGCCATGGCTAACCGAATCCTTCGGGTGCCGTCCAACAATCACATACCATGGAGGAGTGTCTATTTTTGTTAATTAATTTGGGACTGGGAATCCCATTGCCAGCTCTTTTTGCAAAATTATTGGATAAGCGGATGAAGCCACTAGTCCATTGGTGAAAGTTGCCCAACAAGATTGAAAGATAAACACCACATACTTCCTCATGAGCTATAAAACATTGACACAAATCAGAGGTGATAAATTTTGAATTGTTTAAAGGTAGCACTCAAGCAATTTACTTTGGAATGGCAGGAAATACCATGTAGTAGGTAGGTATGGTGGACACAAATGGCATAGTGTTGTTTGGCTCAAGGATTTTGGATGCATGAGAAGTATTCCCTCTCGATACAAGGTTTAGGCTAGCAAGGCTTATTTGAAACAAACACAAGGATGAACCGGTGCAGCAAAACTCACATAAAAGACATATTGAAAACATTATAAGACTCTACACCATCTTCCGTGTTGTTCAAACTCAATACTAGAAATTATCTAGACCTTAGAGAGACCAATTATGCAAACCAAATTTTAGCAAGCTCTATGTATTTCTTCATTAATGGGTGCAAAGTATATGATGCAAGAGCTTAAACATGAGCAAAACAATTGCCAAGTATCACATTACCCAAGACATTATAGCAATTTACTACATGTATCATTTTCCAATTCCAACCATATAACATTTTAACGAAGAAGAAACTTCGCCATGAATACTATGAGTAGAAACTAAGGACATACTTGTCCATATGCTACAGCGGAGCGTGTCTCTCTCCCACACAAGCATGATGTAATCCAATTTATTCAAACACAAACAAAAATAAAAGCATACAGACGCTCCAAGTAAAGCACATAAGATGTGACCGAATAAAAATATAGTTTCAAGAGAAGGAACCTGATAATTTGTCGATGAAGAAGGGGATGCCTTGGGCATCCCCAAGCTTAGACGCTTGAGTCTTCTTGATATATGCAGGGGTGAACCACCGGGGCATCCCCAAGCTTAGAGCTTTCACTCTTCTTGATCATAGTATATCATCCTCCTCTCTTGACCCTTGAAAACTTCCTTCACACCAAACTTCTCATAAATTTCATTAGAGGGGTTAGTACATAATAAAAAACTCACATGTTCAGAGGTGACACAATTATTCTTAACACTTCTGGACATTGCTCAAAGCTACTGGAAGGTAATGGAACAAAGGAATCCACCCAACACAGCGAAAGAAGCAATGCGAAATAAAAGGCAGAATCTGTCAAAACAGAACAGTCCGTAAAGACGAATTTCTAATAAATACTTCCGTTGCTCAGATCAGAAAACTCAAAACTAATGAAAGTTGCGTACATATCTGAGGAACACGCACGTAAATTGGCATATTTTTCTGATTTTTCTACAGAGAGAAAATCCCAGATTCGTGACAGATAGAAATCTGTTTCTGCGCAGAAATCCAAATCTAGTATCAACCTTTGATTAGAGGCTTCACTTGGCACAACAAAACACAAAACTAAGATAAGGAGAGGTTGCTACAGTAGTAAACAACTTCCAAGACACAAAATAAAAACAAAGTACTGTAGCAAAATAACACATGGGTTATCTCCCAAGAAGTTCTTTTCTTTATAGCCATTAAGATGGGCTCAGCAGTTTTAATGATGCACTCGCAAGAAATAGTATTTGAAGCAAAAGAGAGCATCAAGAGGCAAATTCAAAACACATTTAATCCTAACATGCTTCCTATGAAAGGGAATCTTGTAAAGAAACAAGTTCATGAAGAGCAAAGTAACAAGCATAAGAAGATAAAACAAGTGTAGCTTCAAAAATTTCAGCACATAGAGAGGCATTTTAGTAACATGAAAATTTCTACAACCATATTTTCCTCTCTCATAATAACTTTCAGTAGCATCATGAGCAAACTCAACAATATAACTATCAAATGAAACATTCTTATCATGAGTCTCATACATAAAATTATTACTCTCCACATAGGCATAATCAATTTTATTAGTAATAGTGGGAGCAAATTCAATGAAGTAGCTATCATTATTATTCTCATCAAGTGTAGGAGGCATAGTATAATCACAACAAAATTTACTCTCCATAGTAGGTGGTACCAAAAGACCAGTATCATTATAATCATCATAAATAGGAGGCAAAGTATCATCAAAGAAAATTTTCTCCTCAATGCTTGGGGGACTAAAAAGATCATGAAAACCAGCTTCCCCAAGCTTAGAACTTTCTATATCATTATCAACAATGGTGTTCAAAGCGTTCATACTAATATTACTACCAGCATGCAAATAAGATTCCATAGGTTTTTTAATTTTCGCATCAAACAATCCATGTTTTAAATCAGGAAATAGAATAAGAAGATCATTCTTGTCCATTATGCCAAACTAGTGTAAACAAGAAACAAAAAGTTGCAATTGCAGGATCTAAAGGAAATAGCTTTGAGTACTTACAAGGCGGAAAATAGCTTAGTAGCCGGGATCCGGAGTGTGAGTACCTTTTACCTTTCCTCCCCGGCAACGGCGCCAGAAAATAGCTTGATGTCTACTTCCCCCTCCTTTTCCTGTAGACAGTGTTGGGCCTCCAAGAGCAGAGGTTTGTAGAACAGTAGCAAGTTTTCCCTTAAGTGGATCACCCAAGGTTTATCGAACTCAGGGAGGAAGAGGTCAAAGATATCCCTCTCATGCAACCCTGCAACCACAAAGCAAGAAGTCTCTTGTGTCCCCAACACACCTAATAGGTGCACTAGTTCGGCGAAGAGATAGTGAAATACAGGTGGTATGAATATATATGAGCAGTAGCAACGGTGCCAGAAAATAGCTTGCTGGCGTGTAGTTGATGGTGGTAGTATTGCAGCAGTAGTAACACAGTAAAACAGTAAACAAGCAGCGATAGCAGTATTTAGGAACAAGGCCTAGGGATTACACTTTCACTAGTGGACACTCTCAACATTGATCACATAACAGAATAGATAAATGCATACTCTACACTCTTGTTGGATGATGAACACATTGCGTAGGATTACACGAACCCTCAATGCCGGAGTTAACAAGCTCCACAATTCCATGTTCATATTTAAGTAACCTTATAGTGTAAGATAGATCAAAAGACTAAACCAAGTACTAACATAGCATGCACACTGTCACCTTCATGTATATGTAGGAGGAATAGATCACATCAATACTATCATAGCAATAGTTAACTTCATAATCTACAAGAGATCATGATCATAGCATAAACCAAGTACTAACACGGATGCACACACTGTCACCATTACATCGTGCAGGAGGAATAGACTACTTTAATAACATTGCTAGAGTAGCACATAGATAAATTGTGATACAAATACATTGCAATCATAAAGAGATATAAATAAGCACCTCACTATGCCATTCATCAGTGAATAAGTATTCTGTGAAATATAGCCTAAGAGACCCACACGGTGCACACACTGTCACCTTTACACACGTGGGACAAGGAGTCTCCGGAGATCACATAAGTAAAACTCACTTGACTAGCATAATGACATCTAGATTACAAGCATCATCATATGAATCTCAATCATGTAAGGCAGCTCATGAGATTATTGTATTGAAGTACATAGGAGAGAGATGAACCACATAGCTACCGGTACAGCCCCGAGCCTCGATGGAGAACTACTCCCTCCTCATGGGAGCAGCAGCGGTGATGAAGATGGCGGTGGAGATGGCAGCGGTGTCGATGGAGAAGCCTTCCGGGGGCACTTCCCCGTCCCGGCGGCGTGCCGGAACAGAGACTCCTGTCCCCCAGATCTTGGCCTCGCGATGGCGGCGGCTCTGGAAGGTTTCTGTGGGTTTCGTCGAACGTATCAGGGTTTTCGATCCAGGGGCTTTATATAGGCGAAGAGGCGGCGCGGGAGGGTCGAAGGGGCGACGACACCATAGGGCGGCGCGGCCAGGGCCTGGGCTGCGCCGGCCTAGGGTCTGGGGGCCCAGTGCCCCCCCTCTGGTCCTTCCCGGGTGTTCTGGATGCTTCCGGTGAAAATAGGAACTTGGGCGTTGATTTCGTCCGATTCCGAGAATATTTCGTTACTAGGATTTCTGAAACCAAAAACAGCAGAAAACAGGAACTGGCACTTCGGCATCTTGTTAATAGGTTAGTTCCAGAAAATGCTCGAATATGACATAAAGTGTGCATAAAACATGTAGATAACATCAATAATGTGGCATGGAACATAAGAAATTATCGATACGTCGGAGACGTATCACTCGCCGGTGGGTTTTGGCAGGCAACACATTCTGGCACGCCCGGTGGGACAATCTGCAGCAACCACGTCAACATCTGCAGCTGAGATGTCGGACGAACCAGTCAAGTACGAAGATCTGCCTGAAGAGCACAAGAAGAAGTATGATGAGCTTAAGGCTCTCTTCGAAGCCGATCTCATCGGCTCTTTCGAAAAAACCCGTTCACATGGCATTAGGTTCAAAGGATTCACACCCGAAGGCGTGCTCGATGGAGTAGATCTGTCTCTTCCTTCGGAGGAGCGCACCAGAGCCCTGCGCCAGGAAACCAATTATATGGTGGCTCATTCTCTACATCGTCATTCTGAGAGCCTGGTGAACGCTTTCGAGCGTGTTGCGCTTCGCGTGGTTCAGGAAATCATGAAGCATCAGTATTCACCGTCAGGACCTGCCCTAGGAACTCACCAAGGGGAAATACCGTTCCACACCAGGCCGCAACTGCCATTCACGCTTGCAGCTCCACAGCCACAAGGTTCACCGGTGATACGTCTCCGACGTATCGATAATTTCTTGTGTTCCATGCCACATTATTGATGATATCTACATGTTTTATGCACACTTTATGTCATATTCGTGCATTTTCTGGAACTAACCTATTAACAAGATGCCGAAGTGCCAGTTGCTGTTTTCTGCTGTTTTTGGTTTCAGAAATCCTAGTAAAGAAATATTCTCGGAATTGGACGAAATCAACACCCAGGGTCCTATTTTGCCACGAAGCTTCCAGAAGACCGAAGAGGAGACGAAGTGGGGCCACGAGGTGGCCAAACCATAGGGCGGCGCGGCCCAGGCCTTGGCCGCGCCGACCTATAGTGTGGGCCCCTCGTGTGGCCCCCTGACCTGCCCTTCCGCCTACAAATAGCCTCCATCGCGAAACCCCCAGTACCGAGAGCCACGATACAGAAAACCTTACTGAGACGCCGCCGCCGCCAATCCCATCTCGGGGGATTCTGGAGATCTCCTCCGGCACCCTGCCGGAGAGGGGATTCATCTCCCGGAGGACTCTTCACCGCCATGGTCGCCTCCGGAGTGATGAGTGAGTAGTTCACCCCTGGACTATGGGTCCATAGCAGTAGCTAGATGGTTGTCTTCTCCTCATTATGCTTCATTGTTGGATCTTGTGAGCTGCCTAACATGATCAAGATCATCTATCTGTAATACTATATGTTGTGTTTGTCGGGATCCGATGGATAGAGAATACTATGTTATGTTAATTATCAAGTTATTACCTATGTGTTGTTTATGATCTTGCATGCTCTCCGTTATTAGTAGAGGCTCTGGCCAAGTTTTTGCTCTTAAGTATTTATGCTCGATAGTGGGTTCATGCCTCCATTGAATCTGGGACAGTGACAGAAAGTTCTAAGGTTGTGGATGTGTTGTTGCTACTAGGGATAAAACATTGATGCTATGTCTAAGGATGTAGTTATTGATTACATTACGCACCATACTTAATGCAATTGTCTGTTGTTTTGCAACTTAATACTGGAAGGGGTTCGGATGATAACCTGAAGGTGGACTTTTTAGGCATAGATGCATGCTGGATAGCGGTCTATGTACTTTGTCGTAATGCCCAATTAAATCTCACTATATTTATCATGACATGTATGTGCATTGTTATGCCCTCTCCATTTGTCAATTGCCCGACTGTAATTTGTTCACCCAACATGCTTTTATCTTATGAGAGAGACACCTCTAGTGAACTGTGGACCCCGGTCCTATTCTTTACATCGCATACAATCTACTGCAATACTTGTTTTACTGTTTTCTGCAAACAATCATCTTCCACACAATACGATTAATCCTTTGTTACAGCAAGCCGGTGAGATTGACAACCTCACTATTTCGTTGGGGCAAAGTACTTTGGTTGTGTTGTGCATGTTCCACGTTGGCGCCGGAATCTCTGGTGTTGCGCCGCACTACATCCCGCCGCCATCAACCTTCAACGTGCTTCTTGACTCCTACTGGTTCGATTAAACCTTGGTTTCTTACTGAGGGAAACTTGCCGCTGTGCGCATCACACCTTCCTCTTGGGGTTCCCAACGGACGTGTCAACTACACGCATCAAGCAAATTTCTGGCGCCGTTGCCGGGGAGATCAAGACACGCTGCAAGGGGAGTCTCCACTTCCCAATCTCTTTACTTTGTTTTTGTCTTGCTTTATTTTATTTACTACTTTGTTTGCTGCATTATATCAAAACACAAAAAAAAATTAGTTGCTAGTTTTACTTTATTGCACTCTATATCAAAAACACAAAAAAATTTAGTTACTTGCATTTACTTTACTTGATTCATCATGTTTCCTTTTAATTTTACCACGAAAGACATACCGGTAGGACGTGGGTCTATAGTTGGGAGAAATAATATAGAAGAATTTTTCAATCATGTTAGTACCGTTGAAGATTTTGAAGATAGACACTTGGTAGAACTTGCTCCTACTTATGAAATTGCTGCTGCTGCTTTAGTTCGCATGTTGGAAACTAAATTTGTTAATCTCAATCCTATAATCCAACACATGTTTCTTACACTCGGTGATATGGAAGAAGGGGAAAAGAAAGATTTTGTTTTAGAAACCCTTCTTAGAGAATTTGGTGGTATAGCAAGAGAAGCTAGAAAGGTCTTTAGTAAATATAAGATGCTTGGTTCTTATACCAATTTTGCTAGTATCCTTGAAAAGATGGACATGGAGAGAGTGAGGTACACTAATAATATTAATGATGGTGGGGAGATCAAAGCGCCGATACCATGTAAGCTCCTAGCGATAAATGAAGCGCTAGAAAATAACTATGCTTGGCTTGTTCCTGAAAATTTGTTTGATGAGAGTAGCAAGCCCAAGACTAATGAAAAGGGAGCCGCTGAAACTTATGTATCCAATATACTATGCATGGTTGAGAAAACTCCAAACCCCGCTGAAGATTCACCGTCTCTCGATAATACTTGATTTACACTTTCTGCGCCTAGCTGAAAGGCGTTAAAGAAAAGCGCTTATGGGAGACAACCCATGTTTTTACTACAGTATTTTTGTTTTATATTTGAGTCTTGGAAGTTGTTTACTACTGTAGCAACCTCTCCTTATCTTAGTTTTGTGTTTTGTTGTGCCAAGTAAAGTCTTTGATAGTAAAGTTCATACTAGATTTGGATTACTGCACAGTTTCAGATTTCTTTGCTGTCACGAATTTCGACCTGCCTCCCTGTAGGTAGCTCAGAAAATTAAGCCAATTTACGTGCGTGATCCTCAGATATGTACGCAACTTTCATTCAATTTGGGAATTTTCATTTGAGCAAGTCTGGTGCCTCAATAAAATCCATCTTTACGGACTGTTCTGTTTTGACAGATTCTGCCTTTTATTTCGCATTGCCTCTTTTGCTATGTTGGATGAATTTCTTTGATCCATTAATGTCCAGTAGCTTTATGCAATGTCCAGAAGTGTTAAGAATGATTGTGTCACCTCTGAACATGTTAATTTTTATTGTCCACTAACCCTCTAATGAGTTGTTTCGAGTTTGGTGTGGAGGAAGTTTTCAAGGATCAAGAGAGGAGTATGATGCAATATGATCAAGGAGAGTGAAAGCTCTAAGCTTGGGGATGCCCCGGTGGTTCACCCCTGCATATTCTAAGAAGACTCAAGCGTCTAAGCTTGGGGATGCCCAAGGCATCCCCTTCTTCATCGACAACATTATCAGGTTCCTCCCCTGAAACTATATTTTTATTCCGTCACATCTTATGTGCTTTGCTTGGAGCGTCGGTTTGTTTTTGTTTTTGTTTTTGCTTGAATAAATGGATCCTAGCATTCACTGTATGGGAGAGAGACACGCTCCGCTGTTGCATATGGACAAGTATGTCCTTAGGCTTTACTCATAGTATTCATGGCGAAGTTTCTTCTTCGTTAAATTGTTATATGGTTGGAATTGGAAAATGCTACATGTAGTAATTCTAAAATGTCTTGAATAATTTGGTACTTGGCAATTGTTGTGCTCATGTTTAAGCTCTTGCATCATATACTTTGCACCCATTAATGAAGAAACACCTAGAGCTTGCTAATTTGGTTTGCATATTTGGTTTCTCTAAAGTCTAGATAATTTCTAGTACTGAGTTTTGAACAACAAGGAAGACGGTGTAGATTCTTATAATGTTTACAATATGTCTTTTATGTGAGTTTTGCTGCACCGCTTCATCCTTGTGTTTGTTTCAAATAGCCTTGCTAGCCTAAACCTTGTATCGAGAGGGAATACTTCTCATGCATCCAAAATACTTGGGCCAACCACTATGCCATTTGTGTCCACCATACCTACCTACTACATGGTATTTCTCCGCCATTCCAAAGTAAATTGCTTGAGTGCTACCTTTAAAATTCCATCATTCACCTTTGCAATATATAGCTCATGGGACAAATAGCTTAAAAACTATTGTGGTATTGAATATGTACTTATGCACTTTATCTCTTATTAAGTTGCTTGTTGTGCGATAACCATGTTTCTGGGGACGCCATCAACTATTCTTTGTTGAATATCATGTGAGTTGCTATGCATGTCCGTCTTGTCTGAAGTAAGAGAGATCTACCACCTTAATGGTTGGAGCATACATATTGTTAGAGAAGAACATTGGGCCGCTAACTAAAGCCCATGGTGGAAGTTTCAGTTTTGGACATATATCCTCAATCTCATATGAGAATAATAATTGTTGCCACATGCTTATGCATTAAAGAGGAGTCCATTATCTGTTGTCCATGTTGTCCCGGTATGGATGTCTAAGTTGAGAATAATCAAAAGCGAGAAATCCAAAATGCGAGCTTTCTCCTTAGACCTTTGTACAGGCGGCATGGAGGTACCCCATTGTGACACTTGGTTAAAACATGTGTATTGCGATGATCCGGTAGTCCAAGCTAATTAGGACAAGGTGCGGGCACTATTAGTATATTATGCATGAGGCTTGCAACTTGTAAGATATAATTTACATAACTCATATGCTTTATTACTACTGTTGACAAAATTGTTTCATGTTTTCAAAATAAAAGCTCTAGCACAAATATAGCAATCGATGCTTTCCTCTTTGAAGGACCATTCTATTTACTTTTATGTTGAGTCAGTTCACCTATCTCTCTCCACCTCAAGAAGCAAACACTTGTGTGAACTGTGCATTGATTCCTACATACTTGCATATTACACTTATTATATTACTCTATGTTGACGATTATCCATGAGATATACATGTTACAAGTTGAAAGCAACCGCTGAAACTTAATCTTCCTTTGTGTTGCTTCAACGCCTTTACTTTGAATTATTGCTTTATGAGTTAACTCTTATGCAAGACTTATTGATGCTTGTCTTGAAGTACTATTCATGAAAAGTCTTTGCTTTATGATTCACTTGTTTACTCATGTCATTACCATTGTTTTGATCGCTGCATTCATTACATATGTTTACAAATAGTATGATCAAGGTTATGATGGCATCTCACTCCAGAAATTATCTTTGTTATCGTTTTACCTGCTCGGGACGAGCAGAACTAAGCTTGGGGATGCTGATACGTCTCCGACGTATCGATAATTTCTTGTGTTCCATGCCACATTATTGATGATATCTACATGTTTTATGCACACTTTATGTCATATTCGTGCATTTTCTGGAACTAACCTATTAACAAGATGCCGAAGTGCCAGTTGCTGTTTTCTGCTATTTTTGGTTTCAGAAATCCTAGTAAAGAAATATTCTCGGAATTGGACGAAATCAACGCCCAGGGTCCTATTTTGCCACGAAGCTTCCAGAAGACCGAAGAGGAGACGAAGTGGGGCCACGAGGTGGCCAAACCATAGGGCGGCGCGGCCCAGGCCTTGGCCGCGCCGACCTATAGTGTGGGCCCCTCGTGTGGCCCCCTGACCTGCCCTTCTGCCTACAAATAGCCTCCGTCGCGAAACCCCCAGTACCGAGAGCCACGATACGGAAAACCTTACTGAGACGCCGCCGCCGCCAATCCCATCTCGGGGGATTCTGGAGATCTCCTCCGGCACCCTGCCGGAGAGGGGATTCATCTCCCGGAGGACTCTTCACCGCCATGGTCGCCTCCGGAGTGATGAGTGAGTAGTTCACCCCTGGACTATGGGTCCATAGCAGTAGCTAGATGGTTGTCTTCTCCTCATTATGCTTCATTGTTGGATCTTGTGAGCTGCCTAACATGATCAAGATAATCTATCTGTAATACTATATGTTGTGATTGTCGGGATCCGATGGATAGAGAATACTATGTTATGTAAATTATCAAGTTATTACCTATGTGTTGTTTATGATCTTGCATGCTCTCCGTTATTAGTAGAGGCTCTGGCCAAGTTTTTGCTCTTAACTCCAAGAGGGAGTATTTATGCTCGATAGTGGGTTCATGCCTCCATTGAATCTGGGACAGTGACAGAAAGTTCTAAGGTTGTGGATGTGCTGTTGCTACTAGGGATAAAACATTGATGCTATGTCTAAGGATGTAGTTATTGATTACATTACGCACCATACTTAATGCAATTGTCTGTTGTTTTGCAACTTAATACTGGAAGGGGTTCGGATGATAACCTGAAGGTGGACTTTTTAGGCATAGATGCATGCTGGATAGCGGTCTATGTACTTTGTCGTAATGCCCAATTAAATCTCACTATATTTATCATGACATGTATGTGCATTGTTATGCCCTCTCTATTTGTCAATTGCCCGACTGTAATTTGTTCACCCAACATGCTTTTATCTTAGGGATTTCTATTTTCGTGCCCTCGGTTCCTTAGTTGTGCTCAGTTTTCCCCAGCCCCTTAGTTTTTCCTCACTTTTCCCCAAGTCCTTGTTTGAAACCCGCAGAAGGCAGCTCAGACGGCAGGATTCCCGTTAAGTTGACCGCTCCGTTCTGACGTGTGGGGCCGCGTTGTGTGGGCCCGCGTCGCGTGGGGCTGGTAGAAAGGGACCGCGTGGGACAGGACGAGATAGCGTTTGGTTGCACGTGAGCAGGAGCTGGGTTTTGTCTCTCTCGGCCATTGGCATTTCCCTTTTAAGAGTACCTTTTCTGCCTCCTTCTCTCTGCCTTTTTTCACATAATTAGTATCAAATCTAGAGAAGCTTGCATTTCTGTCTTTCTTCAATTATTATTTGTGCCTTTTGGCCCTGGTTGTTTTCCCAATATGGCAGCAAATCTAGTAGGGAGCCCAATCTAGTACTCCATCTGGTCCATATGTATGTAGTTAAATCTAGAAGCAAATCTACAGGGAATGTACGATAAATTCACAAGGTCATATAGTAGAATAGGGATAGATAATATAGATAATAAGCTGCATTCAGCAGCCAAACATAGTAGGGTTCGAGGTTCTTCACAGCAGTACAGCACCATCATACTAACAACATAACAACGAGGGATCCCTAGCTAACAACAAAGGGATCCCAACAACAAAATGGAGGAGGCAGCAGCAGCACACGTCCAGGACTCCGCCTACCCCATCTGCCTCTGCCTCCACTTGTTGCTCCCCTTGGGAGCCTTGGGCTTGAGCGGAGGCATGCGCCCGCCGGTCATTTAGAGAAGGTAGAAAAAAATCCCTTTTGAGAAGGTCGAAAAAACCTAACTTGTTACAAAAGCTGGTTTCAGTGAGACCTAACCAAATTTGGCATACATTATGCCATATCTATAACAACAAGGAATATCTAAAAGGGAAAGTTTCACAAAATTTGAAATTTATGGCGAAAATGATGCCATACATGATGTTGTTTTTCGAGGTTTTGACCTGAAAATCAATTGGATATTATAAAGGGAAATAAAAAGTTCAAAAAATATAAAAACGAAACAATCTATCTATCTATGTATAGAAGATCAGCTGTATGAAATTTGAGGTCATTTAGAGGAGGTAGAATAAATCACCTTGTTAGAAAAGCTGGTTTCAGTGAGACGAAACGGCATGCGTTTAAGCAAAGTGATTTTTTCGAACATCTCCAAATGATCCCAAATTTGCCATACATGATGCCATACGTGTAACAACAAGGAACCCTATCTAAAAAGTGTCAAAAAAGTTTGCCCAACCGTATAGCTCTATCAAAAAGAACCTCACCATGGCGCTAGTATAATTTTGGGCTTAGTTACAAACTTTCGTTACCTAACCTTCAACACGAAACTTGTTTCAAATCACTTTTGGCGTACAAGAAACAAATCCCTCCTTGATTCGAGCACCACAGCCTCCAAACTTTGCCGATGCCGATATCGGCATGGTCAGAACGGCTATGCTCGACGCCACTGCTAGGTCACCGTCAGGATGCACCCTCAATCCCGTCCCCTCATTCGATCACTGACACACCAGAGATACCACCGAGGCCAATGCCGAACGTACATGCTGATGCCAATGCCGAACATGCATCCACACCGATGTGGGCATGGCCACGCCGCCCCGCTATGTTGGATGCCACAGACCACCGCGAGGTCTTTCCCTTCGCCACCACACTCTTCTAGCACCCATCTATACACGCCAGAAAGGAGAGACACTAGTTTTCTCTACATTGCTCGCGTTCGTGTCGGACACGGTCAGTCAAAGTTTTGAGGTAGTCGTCGATGTCGTTGACCATTTCTTCTCTTCTTTGCATGGTTAAACGCGTCTAGTTCATATCTATCTAATGCGTCTGGTCTCGCCTCATGCAGTTCTTTGTGGACGTCGATCTCATCTCGGCACTCTGCAGGCCACCTCCTCCGTGCCATCGCTGTAGAGCTCCGTTTAAAAATCTATTCCTACCCGTGTATTGCCCCTTGTATCAGCGCCATGGCCCACTTGTCATTCGATATACCGAAGCCCCACTCGTGCGTGTTTTGGTCAGGGATACAGCGATGCTTACGGTCAAACAAAGATGGATGGTCTGACGTGTCTTTGCGGGCTCTACGTGGCCCCACTAGTCCGAAGATAACGGTCAACCGTCGGGCAACCGGCCGTTACAGCATCTGTGATGGTTTCAGACAAGGTCTTGGGGAAAACTGAGGAAAAACTAAGGAGCTGGGGAAAACTGAGCACAACTAAGGAACCGAGGGCACGAAAATTGAAATCCCTTTATCTTATGGGAGAGACACCTCTAGTGAACTGTGGACCCCGGTCCTATTCTTTACATCGCATACAATCTACTGCAATACTTGTTTTACTGTTTTCTGCAAACAATTATCTTCCACACAATACGGTTAATCCTTTGTTACAGCAAGCCGGTGAGATTGACAACCTCACTGTTTCGTTGGGGCAAAGTACTTTGGTTGTGTTGTGCAGGTTCCACGTTGGCGCCGGAATCTCTGGTGTTGCGCCGCACTACATCCCGCCGCCATCAACCTTCAACGTGCTTCTTGACTCCTACTGGTTCGATTAAACCTTGGTTTCTTACTGAGGGAAACTTGCCGCTGTGCGCATCACACCTTCCTCTTGGGGTTCCCAACGGACGTGTCAACTACACGCATCAACCGGCATACGTCGTCTACAAGGTTGGAGGTGATCCTGGCGATTAACAATTCCTGTATGAGCCGCCCAAAGAGATCCCACATGGATACGTGTGCACATACGTGCCGGACTGCAACAACTGGGCGCACGCGAACCAGATTACAGCAGGAGGGATTGCTGGAGCAGGAGGGAGTTCTGGAGCAGACGCTGAGAAACAGGCGTGGCTAGCTAAATATGCCACCGGAACGAGTCATGAAAGCTCAACCCCTGCAGCTCATACCATGGATCAAATCAGTGCAATCCTGAGAGATCAGTTCGGTATCCTGCCAAAGAGGAGAACAATCGGCTATTCCAAGCCGTATCCCAACGAATTTGACCTGATCCCGCTGCCGCCCAAGTATCGGCTCCCTGACTTCACAAAGTTCAGTGGATCAGAAGGGTCTAGCTCAATTGAGCATGTGAGCCGATATTTGGCACAGTTGGGCATGGTTTCAGCATCAGACCCGCTACGTGTAAGGTTCTTTGCGCAATCTCTCACGGGTCCAGCTTTTGGGTGGTACACCTCGTTGCCACCAGTTTCAGTTCGGACATGGAAGCAACTGGAAGAGCAGTTTCATGTACAATATCACTCAGAAGCTACCGAAGCTGGCATTGCCGATCTGACGCAGGTGCGGCAAAGGCGGGGAGAGACGGTGTCTGAGTACATTCAGCATTTCAGAACTGTCAAGAACCGATGTTATTCGGTTCGTTTAACTGAGAAAGAAGCAGTCGAGCTGGCAGTGGCAGGCCTCGCAGCGCCACTCAAGGATCTGACTTTCCAAGTGGACTACAATTCACTGGCGCATATGGTCCAGAAACTGACATCGTATGAGCAGCGCCATCCAGAATTGTACCAAGACAAGTTCAAGCGCCCGATAGGCCTGGTCGAGGCAGAAGAAGTTGAGGACTCTGCAGAAGATCAGGAAGTCGCCGTGGCTGAATGGGCTCGGGGGGCAGTACCCGTGTCCTGCAAATGGGTGAAACAACCAGGGCCTGCAAAAGGGTTTGACTTTGATTTAAGCAAAACTGAGCAGATTTTCGATTTGCTGCTGAAGGAAAAACAGCTGAAGTTACCCGAAGGCCATAAAATCCCTACGGTGCAAGAGTTGAACGGGAGACCGTACTGCAAATGGCATCACACGTTCACCCACGTCACCAACGACTGCAAAGAGTTGCGTCGACAGATTCAAATGGCGATAGAACAAGGCCGATTGATCTTCGGTCAGTTTGCCATGAAAGTGGACATGCAACCGTTTCCTGGCGTCAACATGGTGGAGCTCAACCATTCCACAAAGCGTCAGCCAGGTCTCTCTTTCGATATCAACATGGCAGGGCCTGTAGACCGCCATGGTAAAGATAAAGAGGAGAGCAGTCACTCCCGTGGCAAGGATAAGAAGGAGGCCCATCCACGCGACCGGCCCCGATATGATGACAAACGGTACCTCACCGAGGAAGAAGTGAGAAGCGTGCGGTATCAACGACCACTCTCCGCGCATCTCCTTAACAAGTCTGAGCATCAGTACGACCGACGCCAGCGGTACGACGTAGATGACAACAGATATCGTCGGTCTGATGCAGACAACAGGAAATCTCATCGACATGATAGAGACGACGAAGGATATGAACACCACGCTAAAGGGAGGTCAAGAGAGCAGGAAGACATGGACAGGCACTGGGACTGTCCTTTCTTTAAGCACTGCTGGGACTCAGGAATGAGCCGATTGCCTACAATCGACAACTGCCCAGAATGTAGACAGCAGAGGAAGGACACAAACAAGGTTTCAGTGTTCAAGCGTCTAGGGCCTCTCCCACCTCAGAACAGACGAGCTGAGTCATCTCGAGATGAAGACTTCGAGGAGTCAGAAGATGAAGAAGAAGATAGGTATCACCGGCCAAGGTGGTGCCCTGATGGACTCAGTCATTCCCAAAAGCGTAGGGTTCAGAGGCTACGTAACTTGGAGGAAGCCGAAGCGCAATACCTGTACACGTTGAGGAAAGCACGGCCCGATCTGGCCGTGAAAATTCAGCAAACTTTGGAGACGGAGGCGCGGCCACAGAAGAAAGAATGGCGCCCCAAGCAGACAAAAGTTGATGCAAAGGCATCGGCTGACACAAATATGGTGTTCATACTGCCGTCGGAGTTTCATGCTCCAAGACTGAAGAAGTGCCAGTAGCACAGTTTGACTGCGGCCCACGGCCGGTTATCTTTGAAAAACCACGAGAGAGGAGCTACAGGCACTTGAAGGCCCTGTACCTAAGAGGTTATATCAATGGGCAGCCTGTCAACAAGATGTTTGTTGACACGGGAGCGGCAGTCAATATAATGCCATACTCCATGCTACGGCGTTTGGGACGCTCTAACGAAGATCTGATCAAGACCAATGTCACACTAAGCGATTTCAACGGCCAAGCATCAGAAGCGCAAGGCGTTTTGAACGTGGATCTAACCATAGGCCGGAAAACCATCCCTACGTCGTTCTTCATCGTCGACAGCAAAAGCACCTACGCTGTCCTGCTAGGGAGGGATTGGATTCACGCCAACTGCTGCATTCCATCCACGATGCACCAGTGCCTGATACAGTGGGATGGAGATGAAGTGGAGGTCGTGCATGCAGATGACTCGATCGAGATCTCATTAGCTGGCATGAATATTTGGGACGCAGACGACCAAGAGCCGATCTCTGGAATTAGTTTGGACGGCTGTGAGCGCATCGAAGCTTCAAAAAACGGGGTGAGGCTGGTCTTATCCACCGGCCTGACAGAGTAGCAAGACCAGAGTCAGTAGACGTACGTGGCAAGGCCGATCCCTGCGATCGGCCCCAAAAAATAAAAAGCAATGATCTCACCTCAAGCATGTCACGTAGTCGTCGTAAAGCACAAATAAGTTGTAAACCCTCATTGAGTAATGCAATGGAAAAGGAGGCCGATTCAGGCAATCGTCCCATATTATCCTCACCATATGTTTTGCCTGTGTTCAGCATCGATCTAGCAGGCGACGGAAAGCTAGGATATGGGTTTACATCAGCTGATGAGCTAGAAGAGATTGACATTGGTCCTGGGGATAAGCCACGACCAACATTTATCAGCAAAAAGTTAGATCCGTGTCTGAGGGGCCTGATGATAGCTTTGTTGAAAGAGTACCCAGATTGCTTTGCCTGGGATTACACAGAGATGCCAGGGTTAGACAGGAGCATCATTGAGCATCGGCTTCCTCTGAAGAAAGGATTTCAGCCGTTCCAGCAGCGAGCACGACAGATGAAGGCCGAAATTCTGGTAGAAGTCAAGAAAGAAATCGAGAAAATGCTGAACGCCGGATTCATCAGGCCATGCAGATATGCAGAGTGGATTTCTAAAGTCGTACCTGTAGAGAAAAAGGACGGCCGATGGCGCGTTGCCATAGATTTTCGGGATCTCAATAGAGCCACTCCAAAGGATGAGTACCCAATGCCGGTAGCAGAGACATCGATCAATGCGGCTGCTGGTCATAAGGTTCTAAGTTTCATGGATGGCAATGCCGGCTACAACCAAATTTTCATGGCTCCAGAAGATATACACAAGACTGCATTCAGAGTACCAAGCTCGGTGGGCTTGTTTGAGTATGTAGTCATGACATTTGGGCTGAAAAATGCCGGCGCAACATACCAAAGAGCCATGAATTACATCTTTCATGTTCTGATCGGCAAATTGGTGGAGATTTACATTGATGACGTGGTGGTCAAGTCTGTTGCAGTGGAAGGACACTTGGAGGATTTGCGACACGTCCTGGACCGAACTAGAAAGTTCGGACTAAGAATGAATCCAAAGAAGTGTGCTTTTGGTGTAACGACCGGTCAATTCTTGGGTTTCTTGGTTCATGAACGCGGAATTGAGATCGGCCTGAAAAGCCAAGAGGCAGTGCGAACGATGAAGCCACCTACCACGAAGAAAGAACTCCAGTGTCTCATCGGCAAAATCAACTTCGTCAGACGATTCATCTCCAATCTGTCAGGGCGAATCGAGCCATTCATGGGCTTGGTGAAAATTAAATCTGATGAGGAGTTTCGCTGGGGGGCAGAGCAACAGCAAACATTTGACGAGATTAAGGAGTATCTAACGAAGCCACCTGTGTTGGTTCCGCCACAGCAAGACAGGCCATTCTACATTTACTTGTCAGTAGCTGACACCTCCATCGCCTCAGTGGTGGTGCAAGTTTATGATGGTCTGGAGAGAGTGGTTTTCTACCTCAGCAGAAGGATGTTGGATGCAGAAACGAGGTACCCTGAGATCGAGAAGTTGTGCCTCTGTTTGTTTTTCACCTGCACCAAGATTCAGCATATCTTGCTGTCAGCAGAAATTATCGTCATATGCAAATCAGATGTCATCAAGCATATGTTGTCGGCTCCTGTGTTGACAGGCCGACTCGGTAAATGGATGTTTGCATTATCGAAATTTGATATCCGGTATCAGCCTGCGAAAGCAGTCAAGGGACAGGCGTTGGCCGATCTTATTGCTGAACGAATCAACACTGATATAGCAGCATTGTCTGTGCGTGCATGGGCCATGTTTTTCGACGGATCGGTTTCTGATGATGGTTGCGGCATCGGCATTCTACTCGTGTCGCCTCGGGGGGCAACATATTCCTTCTCCATCAGGTTACCTACCCCTTGCACCAACAATGTCGCTGAGTATGAAGCAATATGCAAGGGAATGGAGTTGCTATTTGAAGCCGGGGCAGAAGCAGTGGAAATTTTTGGAGACTCCAAATTGGTGATTTCCCAACTCACGGAGGAATACAAGTGTGAGAGCGAGTCGCTCTTCCCATTATGGATGCAATGCCGTGAGCTGATGGCACAGTTCAGGTATATAAATTTCAATTGGATCCCAAGGTCGCAGAATACCGAGGCGAACGATCTCGCACAGATGGCATCAGGATACAAGGACGTAGCAGATGGAACCGATGTCCAGGTGCAGTTCATGGAACCAGATGACTGGAGAGCCGATATTTTCAATTACTTGAAAGATTCGGCTCGGGGGGCACCTAAACGGATAAGATACAAGGCCATGAAGTACGTCCTGATTGGGGATGACATGTTCTACAGGACTTTGGAAGGGTTACTTCTCAAATGTTTGGGGCTAGCCGAGTCCAATCGGCTCCTACACGAGGTACACGAAGGCGCCTGTGGAACTCACCAATCGGCTCATAAGATGAAATGGCTAATCAGGCGATCGGGATTTTATTGGCCCACCATGCTTGAAGATTGTTTTAAGTACTATAAAGGGTGTCAAGCATGTCAGAAGTTTGGGAGCATTCAGATGGTACCCGCATCAGCAATGAATCCCATCATCAAGCCTTGGCCATTTCGAGGTTGGGTGATACGTCCAATTTGCATCACTATTTTATATCATAATTTGCTGTTATTCATTGATATATTTCATATTGGGACACAATACTTATGTTATTTCATCTATTTTGCATGTTTCATCATTATTGGAGGATCAAGCACCGGAGCCAGGATTCTGCTGGAAAAAGCACCGTCAGAACGCAATATTTCGGAAGATCAACTGTGGAAGGAAATTATACCAAAAATCCTATTTTTCAAGATGACGAAGGAAGCCAGAAGGAGGGGCCAGGAGGACCCAGGGTGGGCCCACACCCTAGGGCGGCGCGGCCCATGCCCTGGCCGCGCCGCCATGTGGTTTGGGGGGCCCACGACCCCTTTCGCCTCCTTTTCTTCGCGAAATCCTTCGTCCCGAAAACCTAAGCCACAGAGGGTACCTCGCGAAGAGTTATAGCCGCCTCTGCGGGGCGGAGAACACCAGAGAGAAAAGAGCTCTCCGGCGGGCAGGAATCCGCCGGGGAAATTCCCTCCGGGAGGGGGAAATCGACGCCATCGTCACCGTCATCGAGCTGGACATCATCTCCATCACCATCATCATCATCTCCACCATCATCACCGCCGCCATCACCGCTGGACACCGTCATCACCGTAGCAATTTGGGTTTGATCTTGATTGTTTGATAGGGGAAACTCTCCCGGTATCGATCTCTACTTGTTGTTGATGCTATTGAGTGAAACCATTGAACCAAGTTTATGTTCAGATTGTTATTCATCATCATATCACCTCTGATCATGTTCCATATGATGTCTCGTGAGTAGTTCGTTTAGTTCTTGAGGACATGGGTGAAGTCTAACTGTTAGTAGTGAACTATGGTTGAGTAATATTCAATGGTATGATATTTAAGTTGTGGTGTTATTCTTCTAGTGGTGTCATGTGAACGTCGACTACATGACACTTCACCATTTATGGGCCTAGGGGAATGCATCTTGTATTCGTTTGCTAATTGCGGGGTTGCCGGAGTGACAGAAACCTAAACCCCCGTTGGTATATCGATGCAGGAGGGATCGCAGGATCTCAGAGTTTAAGGCTGTGGTTAGATTTATTCTTAATTACTTTCTTGTAGTTGCGGATGCTTGCAAGGGGTATAATCACAAGTATGTATTAGTCCTAGGAAGGGCGGTACATTAGCATAGGTTCACCCACACAACACTTATCATAACAATGAAGATTATTTAGCCGTATGTAGCGAAAGCACTAGACTAAAATCCCGTGTGTCCTCGAGAACGTTTGGTAATTATAAGTAAACAAACCGGCTTGTCCTTTGTGCTAAAAAGGATTGGGCCACTCGCTGCAATTATTACTCTCGCACTTTACTTACTCGTACTTTATTCAACTGTTACATCAAAACCCCCTGAATACTTGTCTGTGAGCATTTACAGTGAATCCTTCATCGAAACTGCTTGTCAACACCTTCTGCTCCTCGTTGGGATTGACATTCTTACTTATCGAAGATACTACGATACACCCCCTATACTTGTGGGTCATCAAGACTATTTTCTGGCGCCGTTGCCGGGGAGTGAAGCGCTATTGGTAAGTGGAATTGGTAAGGAAAACCTTTACTGTTGTGCTGATTTTATTTCTGCCTGCTGCTATAAGTCATTATGGAGAGATCTTCTCTTCAATTTTTATTTTGGAAATCTACTACTACTGCAACGGTAGTGGATGAGGCGCCAGGTGAGGAAGTGATACCATATAAAATACCTATGAAAATTATTGAACGTGTTATGGATAACCGCTATGAAGGGGATGGAACTGTCCATCCCGGTGATCATTTACTGTTTTTGCATGAATTATGCGGGTTATTCAAATGTGCAGGTATTGCTATGGATGAAGTGAGGAAGAAACTATTCTCTTTATCGCTGTCTGGTAAAGCGGCGCATTGGTATAAATTACTGGATAATGGGGATTCTCTTGAATGGAATGATATTGTGCCCCGGTTTTATTCTAAGTTCTATCCTCCAAGTGAAATTCACAAGGATCGGAATCGCATATATAATTTTTGGCCTCATGATGGAGAGAGTATTGCCCAAGCTTGGGGGAGATTGAAGTCTTTAATGCTCAAATGCCCCATTCATGAGCTTCCTGGTAATGTTATTATTGATAATTTCTATGCAAGACTTTCTTTTGAAGACAAGACCTTGCTGGATACTTCTTGTTCTGGATCATTCACGCGTAATAAGGAAGAGTTTAAAAGGGACCTTCTTAATCGGATCCAGGAAAATACTGAAGGATGGGAGATCGACAAAGATCGAGAATCAGGTATAAATTATGATTATAAATGCATTGAAGCTTTTATGGATACTGATAAATTTCGTAATATGAGTGCTACTTATGGTCTTGATTCTCAAGTTGCTGCAAATCTTTATAAAGCTTTTGCCTCTCATTATGAATTGCCAAAGAAGAATTTTGATAAGTATCATGAACCTTATAAAGATAAAATTGATTCATCTATTAATAAATGCGTTGTAGTTGAAACTGCTGATCATGTTATTCCTGAAGCTTATATTGAAAAAACTCCTTTCCCTGCTAAAATGAAGGAGTACTCTGTTATAAATAGTGCGGTTCATAAAAGTGAAAAAGAAACCTGTAGAACACGAAGAACAAATAAAAGTTGAACCTCTTTGTTGCAATAGTTAAAGATCTTGTGACTGAAAATGTGGAGGATGGTCATATTATTTTCTGTTAAGATGCTTCTAATATTGTTTCACATCCTAATAAACCCAAACAAGCTAGTGTTCCTATGCTATCTGTTAGAATTGGTGATCATTGCTATTATGGATTATGTGATATTGGTGCAAGTGTTAGTGCTATTCCTTATGAGCTTTACACGGAGATTATGCATGAAATTGATTCTTGTGAACTTGAAGAAATTGATGTGGTTATTCAGCTGGCTAATAGAGAAACTATTTCTCCAATTGGTATTGTTCGAGATGTGGAAGTTTTATGCGGTAAGATTAAATTTCCTGCTGACTTTTTGGTACTTGGTTCTGCTGCTAGTAATTATTGTCCTATTGGTTTTGGTAGACCTTTTCTAAATACTTGTGGAGCTATTATAGATTGCAACAAAGAGAAAATTTTGACTAAATTTGCTGGTGAATCTTATGAGTTTAACTTCTCTAAATTTACTAAAACTCCTTATAAAGCTGATTTGCCTAGTAATGATTTTAAAATGGAGCAGTGTGCATCTATTGTTCTTGTTCCTAACAATCCTTTGCAGCAACATTTGGAGGATAGCGAGAGTGAAGTTTTTAGGAAAGAAAGAGATGAGCTCGAGGAAATTTTTCTTCGCCAACCTATTCTCAAGCATGATTTACCGGTGGAAGACTTGGGTACAACACCGCCACCAAAGGAAGATCCTGTTTTTGATTTAAAGCCTTTGCCTGATAATCTTAAATATGCTCATATTGATGATAAGAAAATATATCCTGTTATTATTAGTTCTAAGCTTTCAGAGATTGAGGAAGAAAGGTTATTGGAAATATTGAAGAAGCACCGAGGAGCTATTGGCTACACTCTTGATGATTTGAAAGGGATTTCTCCTTCTATTTGCCAACATGCTATTAATATGGAAGATGATGCAAAGCCTGTTGTTGAACATCAGCGTCGTCTAATTCCGAAGATGAAGGAAGTGGTAAGGAATGAGGTATTACGACTTCTTGAAGCTGGTATTATATATCCTATTGCTGATAGTAGATGGGTTAGTCCTGTGCATTGCGTTCCCAAGAAGGGAGGAATGACTGTTGTGCCTAATGATAATGATGAGCTCATCCCTCAAAGAGTAGTTGTAGGGTATAGAATGTGCATTGATTTTCGAAAAGTTAATAAAGTTACTAAGAAAGATCATTACCCTTTACCATTTATTGATCAAATGCTAGAAAGATTGTCTAAAAATACTCATTTTTGCTTTCTTGATGGTTATTCTGGGTTTTCACAAATTGCTGTTAAAGCTAAAGATCAAGAGAAAACCACTTTTACTTGTCCCTATGGAACTTATGCTTATAGACGCATGCCTTTTTGTTTATGTAATGCTCCTGCTACTTTTCAAAGATGCATGTCTGCTATTTTTCATGGTTTTTGTGAAAGTATTGTAGAGGTATTCATGGATGATTTTTCCGTCTATGGGAATTCTTTTGATAGTTGTTTGCGAAACCTTGATAAAGTTTTGCAGAGATGTGAAGAAACTAACCTTGTTCTTAATTGGGAGAAATGCCACTTTATGGTTAATGAAGGAATTGTATTGGGACATAAAATTTCTGAGAGAGGTATTGAAGTTGATAGAGCTAAAGTTGAAGCAATTGAGAAGATGCCCTATCCGAGGGACGTTAAAGGTATTCGTAGTGTTCTTGGTCATGCTGGGTTTTATAGGAGATTTATTAAAGATTTCTCCAAGATTTCAAAGCCTCTTACTAATCTTCTTCAAAAAGATGTACCATTTGTTTTTGATGATGATTGTAAGGAAGCTTTTGAAACTCTTAAGAAAGCCTTAACAACTGCTCCTATAGTTGAACCTCCTGATTGGAACTTACCCTTTGAGATTATGTGTGATGCTAGTGATTTTGCTGTAGGCGCTGTTCTTGGACAGCGAGTAGATAAAAAACTGAATGTTATTCATTATGCTAGTAAAACTCTTGATGCTGCTCAAAGAAATTACGCTACAACTGAAAAAGAATTATTAGCTGTAGTCTTTGCTTGTGATAAATTTAGATCTTATATTGTTGATTCAAAAGTTACTATTCATACTGATCATGCTGCAATTAGATACCTTATGACAAAGAAAGATGCTAAGCCGAGGCTTATTAGATGGGTACTTCTTTTGCAAGAATTTGATTTACATATTGTAGATAGGAAAGGTGCTGATAATCCTGCTTTGATAATTTGTCTAGATTGGAAAATATTGCTTATGATCCTGTTCCTGTTAATGATAGTTTTCCAAATGAACAATTGGCTGTAATAAAGGTGAGCTCGCGAGACAGTCCTTGGTATGCTGATTAGGCTAACTTTATTGTTTCCAAGTACTTGCCTCCAACCTTTTTAGCTCAGCAAAGGAGGAAATTCTTTTATGATTTGAGGCATTATTTCTGGGATGACCCACACTTATATAAAGAAGGAGTGGATGGTATTATGCGAAGATGTGTTCCCGAATATGAACAACAAGAGATATTGAGTAAATGTCATGGTAGTGCTTATGGAGGACATCACGCCGGAGAAAGAACCGCGCAAAAGGTTCTACAATCAGGTTTTTATTGGCCAACTCTCTTCAAGGATGCGAGAAAGTTTATTTTATCTTGTGATGAATGCCAAAGGGTTGGTAATATCTCCAGACGTAATGAAATGCCTATGAATTATACTCTTGTTATTGAACCGTTTGATTGTTGGGGATTTGACTTCATGGGACCTTTTCCGTCTTCGGAAGGTAACACTCACATACTTGTTGCTGTTGATTATGTTACTAAATGGGTGGAAGCTATACCTACAAAAAGTGCTGATGGTGAGACCTCTTTAAGAATGCTTTTAGATATTATTTTTCCTAGATTTGGAGTACCTAGATATATTATGACTGATGGAGGTTCTCATTTTATTCATGGAGGTTTTAGAAAAACTCTTGCTAAGTATGGTATTAATCATAGAATTGCTTCCGCTTATCATCCTCAAACTAGTGGTCAAGTAGAATTATCAAATAGAGAGATTAAGTCTATTTTGGGAAAGACCGTTAATAAAACTAGAAAGAATTGGGCTAGTAAATTGAAGGATGCACTATGGGCTTATAGAACTGCTTATAAAAATCCCATGGGAATGTCACCTTATAAAATGGTTTATGGGAAAGCTTGTCATTTACCTTTAGAACTAGAGCACAAAGCTTATTGGGCTGTTAGAGAATTAAATAAAGATCCTGAACTTGCCGGTGATAAGAGGTTGTTGCAATTGAGTTCTCTAGATGAATGGAGAAGTGAAGCTTATGAAAATGCTAAACTCTTTAAAGAGAAAGTTAAAAAATGGCATGATAGAAGGATTATCAAAAGAGAATTTAATATTGGGGATAAAGTCCTATTGTATCGGTCTCGTCTCAGATTCTTTGCAGGGAAATTACTCTCGAAATGGGAAGGACCGTATGTTGTCGAGGAGGTGTATCGTTCAGGAGCAATCAAGATTAGCTCTCTCCAAGGCAATGCCACGCAAGTGGTGAATGGACAAAGACTCAAGCATTATATCTCGGGTGATTCTTATAATGTTGATGTTGATATTATTCAAGTGGAAACACCGGAGGCTTTCATTAAAGGACAAATTGACAGTCCGCCAGAACTCGACTTTGAATAGGTAACAGTACTGGTAATGAAAAGTACGCAATTTACTTTCCGAACAATATTTTCGCTATTTTTGGAAAATATGAAAAATTACGAGTTCGAAACGGAGTGGAAAGGACGCACGAGGGCGTGGCACCATAGGCCGGCGTGGCCAAGCCTGGGCCCGCGCCGACCTGTGGTTTGGCCGCCTCGTTGCCCCTTTCCGACTCTAGTTCGATCTGGTACTTTCCGTTTGTCGTGAAAATTTTTGCTATATAATCCCCCGGACCCCTGGAGGTCCGTATATCGTGTTCTCGACGTGTTTTGTTTCGAGCTGTTTCTGCCAGGATCTGTTTTCGGTCTAGAAGCACCATGGCCTCCAACAACAAGGGCAAGGGGCTTTCGGAGGAAGAAGTGAAGGAGGTGCCATCAAGACAAGAGCAGCAAGCCGGAGGGAGCAAGCAAATCTTGGTGGGATCTATTGACACTCGACGTTCTTTTTCTCATAACCTGCAGGGACCTTTACCACCCGCTCTTAGCCTCGACTCCTTCCCCATGATGGAAGAAGTTCTACGGATTACCGATGAGTTTTGTGATCAATATCGGGCTCTAAGAAGAGAAGTGGAGATACTCCAAGAGGAGAATTGCCGTCTCCGAAGAATGCTGGAATACCACTCGATTCGCATCACAAGGTCGTCATCGCCAACTTCAGATAACAATGAATCTCTTCGAATCTTAGTGCAGAATTGTCAAGCTGAGAAACTGAAGTTGAAGGAGTTTATTAAGAAGCGCGGGAGGAGTTCATCACCACCATCTCCGCAGGAGTAATTCGTCATCGGTATTGGCATCCCCTTGGTTTGTTCCAAGCTTGGGGGAGTGCCGCGGTATCACATTATCACTACCTTTTACTTTTATTGTCAAGTAGTGTCATATCATGAGTAGGGAAGTTATCATATAAGGTGGGTTGTAGTTTGGAAGTGTCTCTCCTTTAGTTGGTTATCTATGTATCCCTTGGTGTGAGTTATCGTTATGGAATATTAATGAGAAGTCTTATCATTTACATATTGCACATCTTATTCTAGTTTGCAATCTCTATTATATGATTTACCTTGTTGTTAGTATTGGTATCACTTTGGGAGCATTGAATAAATCTATTTGGTTTTGGCAAACTTAGCATTGGTCAATAGCAACAACACTTTGAGGTTTAAGTAGAAAAGAGAAATACATGTAGATGTTTCATTGTCTTTCTTGTTAGCTCATAGCTTACTATTCTGAAGTTAAAATTGTTTGTGCTTACAAGAAAGATGCATGATTGTTTCTATTTCATGTATATTTGCTTGTTTCCCTCGACTCTTATGCTTGCTGATTAACCTTGCTAGCCAAAGACCTGTACTGAGAGGGAATACTTCTCGTGCATCCAAACCTTAACCCAAACTTATGCCATTTGTGTCCACCATACCTACCTACTACATGGTATTTTCTGCCATTCCAAGTAAATACTTCATGTTCTACCTTTAAACAATTCAAAACTTAGTATCTCTTATTTGTGTCAATGTTCCATAGCTCATGAGGAAGTATGTGGTGTTTTATCTTTCAATCTTGTTGGGCAACTTCCACCAATGGACTAGTGGCTTCATCCGCTTATCCAATAATTTTGCAAAAAGAGCTGGCAATGGGATTCCCAGTCCCAAATTAATCAAACTAAATAGACACTCCTCCATGGTATGTGATTGATGGACGGCACCCGAAGGATTCGGTTAGCCATGGCTTGTGTAAGCAAAGGTTGGGGGGAGTGTCATCATCATAATAAAGCTAAAATAAAAAGGCACTCCTTCATGGTATGAGATTGTTGGCAGGCACCCGAAGGATTCGGTTAGCCATGGTTTGTGAAAGAAAGGTTGGAAGGAGTGCCACATAAAATGAAAATAATATGGGAGCCGCTCTTTGGAGGTTGTCTGGCAAGGGGGTTAGAGTACCCGCTACCAGTCGTTGACAACAACATACACCTCTCAAAATGTTACTTTTATTCTCTTTATATGATTGCAAAAACTGAAAAAGCTCTAGCACATGATTTAATCACTGCTTCCCTCTGCGAAGGGCCTGTCTTTTACTTTATGTTGAGTCAGTAAACCTATTTCCCTCCATCTCAAGCAAGCATTTGAGTAGTTGTGATCAAACCATTATACTGTGATTTGCTTCATCATGTCTTTTATTCTTCCTTGTTTAGTACAAGTTTTATCTGAATGAATATAGCTTTGCAAGTTATCAATGATCATGAGAAGACCATTATGATTGAGTATGCAAGTTGTGCCTTATAAACTTTAACATGAGAGCGCTGCTCAATGAGATAAGTATAATCCGTTAACTGTTCTCCGACCAAGAACGAAGTTTGCCATCACCAATTATGATTTCTTATGCACCTTTACTTGTGATTACCTTATACTTGTTTCAAGTTGAGTTATAAGAGGTTGTTTACTATAATGTCTTGTGTGAATGAATATGATGCTTCTTGTCCGTATTTTATTTATCGACTCTTCACTCCATAAACATGTGGTCCTGTCTATCGAGTTCAGTTTCGCTTGGGGACAAGCGAAGTCTAAGCTTGGGGGGAGTTGATACGTCCAATTTGCATCACTATTTTATATCATAATTTGCTGTTATTCATTGATATATTTCATATTGGGACACAATACTTATGTTATTTCATCTATTTTGCATGTTTCATCATTATTGGAGGATCAAGCACCGGAGCCAGGATTCTGCTGGAAAAAGCACCGTCAGAACGCAATATTTCGGAAGATCAACTGTGGAAGGAAATTATACCAAAAATCCTATTTTTCAAGATGACGAAGGAAGCCAGAAGGAGGGGCCAGGAGGACCCAGGGTGGGCCCACACCCTAGGGCGGCGCGGCCCATGCCCTGGCCGCGCCGCCATGTGGTTTGGGGGGCCCACGACCCCTTTCGCCTCCTTTTCTTCGCGAAATCCTTCGTCCCGAAAACCTAAGCCACAGAGGGTACCTCGCGAAGAGTTACAGCCGCCTCTGCGGGGCGGAGAACACCAGAGAGAAAAGAGCTCTCCGGCGGGCAGGAATCCGCCGGGGAAATTCCCTCCGGGAGGGGGAAATCGACGCCATCGTCACCGTCATCGAGCTGGACATCATCTCCATCACCATCATCATCATCTCCACCATCATCACCGCCGCCATCACCGCTGGGCACCGTCATCGCCGTAGCAATTTGGGTTTGATCTTGATTGTTTGATAGGGGAAACTCTCCCGGTATCGATCTCTACTTGTTGTTGATGCTATTGAGTGAAACCATTGAACCAAGTTTATGTTCAGATTATTATTCATCATCATATCACCTCTGATCATGTTCCATATGATGTCTCGTGAGTAGTTCGTTTAGTTCTTGAGGACATGGGTGAAGTCTAACTGTTAGTAGTGAACTATGGTTGAGTAATATTCAATGGTATGATATTTAAGTTGTGGTGTTATTCTTCTAGTGGTGTCATGTGAACGTCGACTACATGACACTTCACCATTTATGGGCCTAGGGGAATGCATCTTGTATTCGTTTGCTAATTGCGGGGTTGCCGGAGTGACAGAAACCTAAACCCCCGTTGGTATATCGATGCAGGAGGGATCGCAGGATCTCAGAGTTTAAGGCTGTGGTTAGATTTATTCTTAATTACTTTCTTGTAGTTGCGGATGCTTGCAAGGGGTATAATCACAAGTATGTATTAGTCCTAGGAAGGGCGGTACATTAGCATAGGTTCACCCACACAACACTTATCATAACAATGAAGATTATTTAGCCGTATGTAGCGAAAGCACTAGACTAAAATCCCGTGTGTCCTCGAGAACGTTTGGTAATTATAAGTAAACAAACCGGCTTGTCCTTTGTGCTAAAAAGGATTGGGCCACTCGCTGCAATTATTACTCTCGCACTTTACTTACTCGTACTTTATTCAACTGTTACATCAAAACCCCCTGAATACTTGTCTGTGAGCATTTACAGTGAATCCTTCATCGAAACTGCTTGTCAACACCTTCTGCTCCTCGTTGGGATCGACATTCTTACTTATCGAAGATACTACGATACACCCCCTATACTTGTGGGTCATCATTGGGGTATGGATATGATCGGCAAAATCAATCCTCCATCGAGCAAGGGCCATGTGTGGGTGCTGGCCATTACAGATTATTTCACTAAATGGGTGGAGGCCGTCCCTATGAAATCAGTGGCATCGACAGATGTTATCAACTTCGTGAAAGAACATGTCATTCATAGATTCGGGATTCCCCAGACTATCACGACCGATGGAGGTTCGGTCTTCGTTTCTAAGGAGTTTAGAAAGTTCTGCGAGGATATGGGAACCAAGCTGATCCGATCATCTCCATACTATGCTCAAGCAAATGGGCAGGCTGAAGCATCCAACAAGAGTCTTATCAAGCTGATTAAGAGGAAAATCGACGAGTATCCTAGATGTTGGCACGAGGTATTGTCAGAAGCTTTGTGGGCGTATCGCATGTCATGTCATGGAGCGATAAAAACCTCGCCATACCATTTGGTCTATGGACAAGAAGCCGTGTTACCCTGGGAAATCACGGCTGGCTCGAGACGGGTTGCGTTTCAGAATGATTTAACTACTGAAGAATATGCAGCCCTGATGAGTGACAGCATTGAGGATGTAACGGAACTCAGACTATGGTCGCTTGAGAAAATCAAGGAGAATAAAGCCAAGGTGGCTCGCGCATATAATAAGAAGGTGAGACCAAAGGAGTTCCAAGTTGGTGATCTGGTATGGGAAGCTGTATTGCCATTAGGGACTAAGGATGCAGCGTATGGTAAATGGTCTCCAAATTGGCACGGGCCGTACAAAGTCGACCAAGTTTTAAAGGGGAATGCATACATGCTTGAGCAGTTGGATGGGGTGAAGTTCCCAGTGGCCGTCAATGGCCAGCATCTCAAGAAGTATTTCCCAAGTATGTGGGATGATGGGCAGTAAAATATGGAGGCCGATGCACGAAATCGGCCAGTAAAAAAAATTCTCTTCCCAAGTATGGGGATGATGAACAATGGAATATGGGGGCCGATGTATGAAATCGGCCGATAAAAAGAAATATATGTGCAAAGCAACAGGATGCTAGGTACAGCCGATGCACAGACATCGACTTGAGAATAAAACAGCCGATGCGCAGCCATCGACTCTAGAGGAACAGGATATTATGATCAGGTATCAAGTTACAGTCTGAATTTGAGGAATGTTTGCTTGAACCTGTCTAATTAGGTCATTGAGTTTGGCCTTATTGGCGTTTGACGATGAAAGACCGATGCGTTGCTATCGGTCCTTGGAGCGTTGACCTGCTTTGACAATCGGAAGAATTACTTTGACAATCGGAAGAATCGAATCGAACAATTGGAAAGTCAAATCGGAGAAGTATTCTTCATTGATTAAAGGAGGGATTTTAAAAGAAAGAGCCGATTGCTCTCAAAAGGATGAGCTACTACCTAGTGCACTACTACTAGTCCCTAATCTACGGGCCGTCGCTGCCCTCGTCGTCGCCGTCTGCGCCGCTGTCGGTGCTGCTGCCGGTGACCTCCTCGTCACTGCTGCCGTAGCCCTCGGCAGGGGCCTCTTCCTCCTCGTCATTGTCGTCGTCGTCGTCGGCATCCGACCCAGCGCGGAAGCGCTTCGCCGGCGGCTCATCGGAGGAGGTGTCATCCTCCTCTTCCTCCTCCTCGTCGGATGAGGAGAAGCCGTCCCAGGAGAAGAGATCGTCGTCACTCTCCTCCTCCAACCCCCCATTCACGAGGAACCGGAGGTTGTCCTCCCCGTCGGTCGGGGAGGCGTCGTCCTCTGACCCGTCGGTGAAGACCCAATCCCTCTCGTCCCACCATTCTGGGGCGAGGGCTTCGTACGCTGCCATCAGGTCGAAATCCGGCTCTGGCTCGCTGGAGGAGGAGGATTGGAAGGATAGGCCTGAGGAGGCAGAGGATGTAACGCCCCAAATTTCAATGAAAAAGAAAGTTAGAGAATTCCAGAAATACAAAATTTCAAACCAACAAAAACTTTTCTTTTGCATATAGTACCATGCATAGGACTTGTGCATTTGAGTGATATGCCATGATGATTGTTGTTACTTGTATCTTGATGTGCTCTAAAACCCTAGAGTGATCATATGAAGATCACCAACCAAATAAATCAAAGTGGAAGAAAATTCCAATAAATACAAAACCCTAAAAACCCTCACTTATGCTCTATGGCATTTTTATAAATTTTGACCCTAGACCTATTTGGTCTTCACCATTAGTTGAATAATGTTATTAAACACTTATTACAACTTTTGGAACCAAGGTTTCACTTTTCAAATAATTTTCAAACACAATTTCCACTCACATGAGATATTGGCCAAATCTGCCAATTTTAGTCTGATCACCACTTTGAGCCCCTGCAATTCAATTTTCTCAAACCAATTCTTGCTAACTCTTTGCACCATTTCAAAGTCAACATCAAGGTGAACAACTTTGATGAAGACCACCCTGCCAAATTCATCTTTGATCACTAGCTATGCTCATCCAAAGTTGCAACTTTATATTAAGATCAACAATCTCCACTTAGCCATTTTGGCCAAAATTTGAAATCTAATTTTTCCACCACCACCTCCATTCATCTCTGGTCAATTACAACTTATCTCAACACTCACTTTTCAAAAAGGTTCACCATTTGAATTATTTCCATTTTGGATATTTTTGTATTTTCCAAAATTGAACACTATTCCTACACTATAGCAAATAGTGATCTACTCAAACTAACCTACTCTAACCAACCCCAAATGGTCCCCTGGTCCCCTCTCTCACTAACCTCAACATAGAAACCCTAGGGAGGGAGAGAGAACAAGCATGGCATGGCCATGCCGGCCACATGCCGGCCATGCCGCACCACCTCCTCTCTCCTTCATCGCCGACCCTGGCCACCATGTCCCTGCACTCCACCTCACTCTACTGGATCGCCTAGCATCGGCCGTTGTCGAGGAGGAACACAGCACAGGCCAGACAAGCACGCGTCCATGGCGCCCTGGACGCCGCTCGCGTCGCGCGTGTGCACGCCGCGGGCATACACTGGACACGCGCCGCGCCACGACCTCGAGCACGCCCTGGCCCCGCTTGCAACACGTTGAGCATCACCGTGACACCGCAACGCTCCCAGACACGCCCTCGACCACGACCCGCCACCGCCGTCGCCGGAGAAGAGAACCCTGGTCCGCCGCGGACGCGACGGACACGGAAGCAATGCGACCAATTTAGCCACCGCCCGACCCCGCTGTCGCCGCCAATAGCATCGCCAGGAGCCGTAGAACACTGCCACCACCTCGCCTAGCTCGATCGCTTGCCGGAGAAGCCGCGCCATGGTCGACTTCTTCACGGCCAAGCCGCACCCTTGGCCATCTATAAATACCGCGTTCCCTGGACGAAGTTGAGCACACCATCTCGTTCACCACCCTCCACTGCTTCTCCTCCACCAAACCACTCGCTCGATTGTCGCCGGAGCTGCTTCAATTTGAAGATCGGAGCCCGCCAGTACCGCACCTCGCCGCCGTCGATTGGAGCCGATCCAGGAGTCGCCGCCGGTACCAGGAGAACCGCCGTCGTCCACATCGACATCACGCACACTGCCAGCCACCGCGGGAGCCCTGGTTAGCTCTCCCACCCCCTAGGCTCGCCGCCCGAACCTCTGCTTCTCGCCGGAGAAGACGACGACCATGCGCCGTTGGATTGCCTTCTAATCCAACGCGCCACGTCGCTCGTACCGTTTCGGGTTTTAAACGCCGCTGACATGCGGGACCCCCCTGTCAGGCAGCCCACGCGGGCACAGACGCGTGGTGGGCTGGCCTTGGGCCTGTTTAAACCATTTCGGCCCGTTAGCTTTTCCCGCCGGCCTGTTTAATTCAAATTCGTTTTAAACATTTTCCAAACATTTTCAATACTGCCCAAACTTTGAAATTAGATAGTTTCCAATTGGCTAAACCAAATTTAGTGAATTTGATATTGTTGGAAAGCCACTGAAATTCTCTATCCAATGCCACTGGCCTCAGGGTCAAATTCTTTGTAGAATTAATGTGACAAAAATAACAAGCCAGGGACTTTTCCCTATTCAAATAATTCTTAAAAATCAACCAAAATAGATATTAAGTTAATTCCAACTCTAATAGCTCACATTTGACTTACACTAATTGTTTATGCAATAAAATGGTGTGGTCACTTTGCATGATCATGCCATGGTTTAATGAATGGATATTTTGACTAGTTTAACTAGTTGATATTATCCAAAACTATTAAAGTTAAATTGTGTGAAGTCTTACACTTCATTTAAACTTGTCTCACATGAATTCATGGGATGTTTGGACCCCTGGTTCCAAACTCTCTTATATGAATTTCTTGAGAGTTAAATCAAATATAGTGTTATTTAAATGGCATGAGGTGATCCACCTCATTTAAATCATTCTCCCAAATGATGATGATGATGAACATTTGATCTAGGTCAAGATGAGTTCATCCATGATTGTTGGAGAAATTAAATCTTAAGAAGATTTCAATGAGAGGAAATTATTTCTCAAGAACCCTATGGAAACTATCATTTACATATAGAATACAAATCCTATTTAAATCCCACAACCCATGCACCCTAGTTTATTTATGTGTGTGCATAGAGTAGTTTGTGTGTTTATTTGTGATGTGTGGAATAGCCATGGAATTAGTGAGTAATTATACTCGTATTCAAATTTAGACGGTAGCACCGGAGAGTACGCTGAAGAAGAAGGTTGCTACCAGGAGGAGGAAGAGGAACAGTTTGAGAACTACCAAGGCAAGCTAAATTACTATGCAAGCTTTTGTTCTTGCCAAGTGCAAAGCCCCTTGGGGCAAGGCACCATGTCTTACCTTTTCTTATGTGAACCCATCCCAAGTTTTTACTTGTTTTCCAAATGATTTTCCTTTTATAGTTAACTTTGGTCAAAATACAAGTGGTTTTTAGAGTAGGGAGTTAGCCTTTCCAAGCAAAGCAAGGTAGCACCTCTCATGAATTAGAGCTAGTGCTAATGAACTAACCTTAACTACTCTAGATGGGAACTTTGTGATTTTGAAAGGATTTTTAAACCTTGGAATGAAGAGGCATTCCATTGAATGAGTTTTGAAGGTGAATATGACCAAGAGAAGATGGTGATTTTTGATAAAACATGATGTGGGTTTGAATGCGATACCTTTCCAATTCTCAAGTACCCCCACAATACCTGATTATGGGTAGGGCTTAACTGGAAGTTTATGCGTCTTAGTATGGGTTCCCTCTAAACAAGCGTCATCGGGGTTATGCCGAAAGCTGCCTCTACCACAAAAGAAACGATACGATATGATGCGAAAGGAGGTGAATGTCCGGCCCAAGCCCTGTGCAGTTCCCAGGTTGACAGTTGGTCTTCACTGGGAGGCCAAGCTCATGGGGAGAGGTGCTCATACTAGGATTCGTAAGTGAAAGGTTATGGTTGATGATCCGCGTACTGTGTTACGATTATTCGGGGAAATCCCGACGGATGAAATCAAATGTTGTGGCACAAGTGTGCAACCTCTGCAGAGTGTAAACCTATTCGAATAGCCGCGTCCACGGTTACGGACGGTTGGAAAGGCCATACAGTTTCCGATGTCATATCTTTGAAAATGATGTTGAAAGGTGATGGTGAATTGACTGGTGGTGAATTGAATTGAAATCACCACTTGAATGGTGGGAATGACACTAATGTTTCCCCTTGGGTTAGTTAGCACTTGAATAAGTTTTTCTCAAAACTTTGTGAACCAAAACTAGCTTTATGCAAATAAACTAGAGCTTAGCAAACCCTACTAGAATGTCTAGCACTTTTTCTTGAATTAGTTTGCGAGTACTCAACGTACTCACGGCTTTGTCCCTGGCTATTCAAATGGCCAGAGTATGAAGATGAACAAGGAGATGACCAGCAGGACGCCTACGACAACTAAGCGCCTTCCGACGTCAAGCGTTGGCCTGTGGACTAGAGAGTCCTTGTATCTTACGCTTCCGCTATGTTGAACTATGAACTTGTGTTTGTTTGTTGATCAATAGATCAACTATTCGTGTAATATGGATCATGTGATTCCAGTTTGTAAGACTTATGGGTTGTAATGAATGATGACTGTGATACTTAACTATTATGCCTCGCAACAACAATATTCCTGGGATTGCGATGTATGACATAATAGGCATTCGGACTTAAAAATCCGGGTGTTGACAAGTTGGTATCAGAGCCATTGTTTGACCTTAGAAGACCTTAGTTAGAATGGGCGTTCTGAAAAATTTAACTTTGAAATCAAATGAAAGGACTTATTTGTGAAAATTTACTACACTCTTGCCTTCGAGACTTTGCCAAAATTTGATCATGTCTATCTTATTGAAATCAACTTAAAACTTTGCCACACTTTGCACTCTCTAACTTACTCATCCAATTCTCTTTCAGATGGAGCCGAATGAACCCCTCAACACCAAGTTCTATCAGCTTGGAAAAGGAGGAAGCTTGATCTTCGAGCATGACCTCGACTCCCTGTCGGATCACCTTGGCCGCCCACACCCCGAGTTTCACGGGATTCAGGTGGACGACCAGCCGGGAGGGGAACTGCAGTGGATTATCACTGCCGACTTGAGGGGCAAGCTGGAGCCCCCCACCTCGGAGAGGATCCTTTTCTCCTTCAGGGAAAGCAACTGGCTCGACGGGCTTGCACGTGCTCTTCAGGAAGCACTTGCTCGTCTGTGCGGACAGAATACCGAAGCCCTTCGTGAGGAACGCTTTGCGCATCTCGCACGGCGTAACTCTGACGGAAGACCCATGGATGTGCCACTCCACCCCCAGTTGAGGCACCATGTGGATCACTTGGACTTCATGCTCTACCAGACTCAGAGGGACCTCGACGCCTCTCGCGCTTACGCGAACCAGACCCATGCTCACATCATCGAGCAGGGTGAGGCGATCAAGCTACTCAACAACGACCGCAGGAACCTTCGCCAGCAGCGTGCCAAGAAGGACGCTACGATTCGCCGCCTTCGCGACCGGATCGCGTCACTTGAGGCCACTGTCACGGCCCAGGAGGATCAGATTCGTCACATGGAGGAGGACGATGAAGGCATCGATATTCAGGGAGGAGACGCCTTTCTGAGCGATGACGATGACTTTGAGGAGGACGAGAACACCGAGGAGGAGGACTACGAGTTCCTGGAGGCCGGACAGGATGACTACGTCCCGATTGATATCGACGATGAGGAGTAGTTGCACTAGTTTCACTTATAGTAGGTGTGAGTTGTATCCCGTCCTTTGTATCGTAGCATGAGAATGGTTCTTAAAACCATTGGAGTATGTGTGTAGTTTGTACTATGTGTTGCATGAATGAATGAATGTTATGATAGTTCAAATCCCCGGATCAACCACCAAAGCCAGAAAATTTTGTAAAAATGTGCCAATCAAAATCCATGATGTTGATTTCTTTGCGAATCTCATCATACTTGGAACCAAAGGTTTGGAAGTTGTCCTAGGAATGGACTGGATGTCCAAACACAATGGATTGATAGACTGCGCCAAGAAAGCCATAACCATGACTAGCAGCACCGGAATCGTAGTTGAGCACGTCTCTGAAAAACTACCCAGAAAATTTACCTGCAACCAAAGTGTATCCAAGCCTACTCTGGATCAAATCAGGGTCGTTTGTCGCTACCCTGATGTGTTTCCGGATGATCTACCCGGTATGCCCCCGGACCGGGATATCGAGTTTATCATCGAGTTAATCCCCGGAACTGGACCCATCGCCCAGAGAGCCTACAGCATGAACGCAGCCGAGCTTGTGGAGCTGAAGAAGCAAATAGATGACATGTTAGCCAAAGGTTTGATTAGACCAAGTGCATCCCCCTGGAGATCCCCCGTCTTGTTTGTTGACAAGAAGGATGGTGCAAATCGTTTATGCACCGACTATCGTAAGCTTAACGATGTCACCATCAAAAACAAATACCCCTTACCCAAGATCGAAGACTTGTTCGACCAACTCACCGGATCCCGAGTTTTCTCGAAAATTGATCTTAGAACTGGATACCACCAACTGAAGATCCGAGCCACCGACATTCCAAAAACTGCCTTTACCACCAGATATGGGTTGTATGAGTACAACGTCATGTCATTTGGACTGACCAATGCTCCCGCTTATTTCATGAATCTCATGAATAAGATCTTCATGAACTTCTTGGACAAATTTGTCATTGTTTTCATCGACGACATTCTGGTCTACTCCAAGTCCGAAGAGGAACATGAACAGCATCTGGAGATTGTTCTAGAAACCCTTAGACAGCACCAGTTGTATGCCAAGTTTAGCAAGTGTGAGTTTTGGCTGGAAGAAGTGGGATTCCTCGGACACATCTTGTCTGCAGGAGGAATTGCCGTAGATCCCGCCAAGATCAAAACTGTTATGGAATGGAAAGCCCCAACCACACAAACTGAGGTCCGTGCTTTTCTTGGATTAGCCGGATATTACCGCAGATTTGTAGAAGGTTTCTCGAGCATCGCTCGACCAATGACCCAACTGCTGAAAAAGGACAGAAAGTTTGAGTGGACCGACAAGTGTGAAGAGAGCTTTCAACAGCTCAAGAGTAGACTGACAACAGCCCCAATCCTGATCATGCCAGATATCGCAAAGCCCTTTGACGTATATTGCGACGCCTCCAAGACTGGACTTGGATGCGTGCTTATGCAAGAAGGAAAGGTTGTATCCTACCTTTCTAGACAACTCAAGCAACATGAGCAGAACTACCCAACCCACGACCTCGAGCTTGCAGCCGTGGTCTTAGCCTTGAAAGTTTGGCGTCATTACCTCATGGGTAATCGATGCGAGATCTACTCCGACCACAAAAGCCTCAAATATATATTCACCCAGAAGGAGTTGAACATGAGACAACGCCGATGGATCGAATTGATCAAGGTTTACGACATGGAGATTCACTACCACCCCGGCAAGGCCAATGTGGTAGCGGATGCTTTGAGTCGACTGCCGTGCCAGTTGAACTCCATGCTCGCAACCGAACAGCCCAGTTTGCACCAAGAGTTTGAACAGTTCAGACTTGAACTTGTAAGTGAAGGATTCCTAGCCAGCATCGAACTGCAACCCACCTTGATTGGTCAGATCAAGGAAGCCCAGAAGGACAACGCTAGCATTGACGGAATCAAGAAACAGATAGCCGCAGGAAAAGCCCCCGGATTCACCATTGACGAAGCCGGAGTGCTTTGGTACAAAGAACGCCTCTGCGTACCATCGGACTCTGACCTGAAACAAGTCATCCTGCAAGAAGCCCATGACACCCTTTACTCAATCCACCCCGGAGGTACCAAGATGTACCAGGACCTGAAAGAACAATTTTGGTGGCACGGAATGAAGAGAGAGATCGGTAGCTATATCGCTAAGTGTGACATCTGCCAGCGAGTTAAGGCAGAACACCAGAGACCCGCCGGACTGTTGCAACCCCTTCAGATTCCAGAATGGAAATGGGACTCCGTAGGAATGGACTTTATCACCGGACTGCCCAAATCCAGCAAAGGCAATGATTCCATATGGGTAGTGGTCGATAGATTGACCAAAGTCGCCCATTTCATCGCCGTCAAAACCACCTATCAAGGCCCCAAGTTAGCTGAACTCTACATCTCCAGAATAGTCGCTTTGCATGGAACCCCCAAATCGATAGTGTCAGATAGAGGATCACAGTTCACCTCAAGGTTCTGGCAGAAAGTGCATGAAGGACTAGGCACTCGCCTAAATTTCAGCACCGCCTATCACCCTCAGACCGACGGACAGATCGAGAGAGTAAACCAGATATCGGAAGACATGCTTAGAGCATGCGTCTGAATACGGATCCAAATTGGAAGACTGCCTACCTTACGCAGAATTCTCCTACAACAATAGTTATCAAGCCAGCCTACAGATGGCCCCCTTTGAAGCCTTGTACGGAAGGAAGTGCCGTACCCCCCTGAACTGGTCAGAAGTCGGAGAGAGTCAAGTTTTCGGCCCAGACGTTCTTCGTGAAGCCGAAGAGAAGGTTCACAAAATCCGTGAGTACCTCAAGACTGCGCAATCCAGACAGAAGAGCTACGCCGACAAGAGACGTCGGGAGATGACCTTTGAGATCGGAGATTTTGTCTATCTCAAAGTATCCCCCTTGAAAGGGATGCAAAGGTTTCAGCTGAAAGGAAAGCTTGCACCTCGCTACGTGGGACCTTTCCAAGTCCTCAGCCGCCGAGGTGAAGTATCTTATCAACTGGAGTTGCCTGAAGAAATGTCGGCTGTGCACGACGTTTTTCACATCTCACTTCTCCGGAAATGTCTTGAAGTCCCTGAGAAGACCGAAGTGTTCAAGAACATCGATCACCGATCGGTGGATATCAACAAGGATCTGACTTACCGCGAAGTGCCGATTCGCATCCTAGAAGAAGCTTACAGAACCACCCGCACCCGAAGCATCAAGTTTCTAAAGATCCAATGGAGCAATCATACCAAGGATGAAGCCACCTGGGAACGCGAAGACTTCATGAAGAAGGAGTACCCAGATCTCTTTAGTACCTAACTTTCTTTTTGATCTCGGGACGAGATCTTTTGTAAGGGGGAAGGGTTTGTAACGCCCCAAATTTCAATGAAAAAGAAAGTTAGAGAATTCCAGAAATACAAAATTTCAAACCAACAAAAACTTTTCTTTTGCATATAGTACCATGCATAGGACTTGTGCATTTGAGTGATATGCCATGATGATTGTTGTTACTTGTATCTTGATGTGCTCTAAAACCCTAGAGTGATCATATGAAGATCACCAACCAAATAAATCAAAGTGGAAGAAAATTCCAATAAATACAAAACCCTAAAAACCCTCACTTATGCTCTATGGCATTTTTATAAATTTTGACCCTAGACCTATTTGGTCTTCACCATTAGTTGAATAATGTTATTAAACACTTATTACAACTTTTGGAACCAAGGTTTCACTTTTCAAATAATTTTCAAACACAATTTCCACTCACATGAGATATTGGCCAAATCTGCCAATTTTAGTCTGATCACCACTTTGAGCCCCTGCAATTCAATTTTCTCAAACCAATTCTTGCTAACTCTTTGCACCATTTCAAAGTCAACATCAAGGTGAACAACTTTGATGAAGACCACCCTGCCAAATTCATCTTTGATCACTAGCTATGCTCATCCAAAGTTGCAACTTTATATTAAGATCAACAATCTCCACTTAGCCATTTTGGCCAAAATTTGAAATCTAATTTTTCCACCACCACCTCCATTCATCTCTGGTCAATTACAACTTATCTCAACACTCACTTTTCAAAAAGGTTCACCATTTGAATTATTTCCATTTTGGATATTTTTGTATTTTCCAAAATTGAACACTATTCCTACACTATAGCAAATAGTGATCTACTCAAACTAACCTACTCTAACCAACCCCAAATGGTCCCCTGGTCCCCTCTCTCACTAACCTCAACATAGAAACCCTAGGGAGGGAGAGAGAACAAGCATGGCATGGCCATGCCGGCCACATGCCGGCCATGCCGCACCACCTCCTCTCTCCTTCATCGCCGACCACAGCCACCATGTCCCTGCACTCCACCTCACTCTACCGGATCGCCTAGCATCGGCCGTTGTCGAGGAGGAACACAGCACAAGCCAGACAAGCACGCGTCCATGGCGCCCTGGACGCCGCTCGCGTCGCGCGTGTGCACGCCGCGGGCATACACTGGACACGCGCCGCGCCACGACCTCGAGCACGCCCTGGCCCCGCTTGCAACACGTTGAGCATCACCGTGACACCGCAACGCTCCCAGACACGCCCTCGACCACGACCCGCCACCGCCGTCGCCGGAGAAGAGAACCCTGGTCCGCCGCGGACGCGACGGACACGGAAGCAATGCGACCAATTTAGCCACCGCCCGACCCCGCTGTCGCCGCCAATAGCATCGCCAGGAGCCGTAGAACACTGCCACCACCTCGCCTAGCTCGATCGCTTGCCGGAGAAGCCGCGCCATGGTCGACTTCTTCACGGCCAAGCCGCACCCTTGGCCATCTATAAATACCGCGTTCCCTGGACGAAGTTGAGCACACCATCTCGTTCACCACCCTCCACTGCTTCTCCTCCACCAAACCACTCGCTCGATTGTCGCCGGAGCTGCTTCAATTTGAAGATCGGAGCCCGCCAGTACCGCACCTCGCCGCCGTCGATTGGAGCCGATCCAGGAGTCGCCGCCGGTACCAGGAGAACCGCCGTCGTCCACATCGACATCACGCACACTGCCAGCCACCGCGGGAGCCCTGGTTAGCTCTCCCACCCCCTAGGCTCGCCGCCCGAACCTCTGCTTCTCGCCGGAGAAGACGACGACCATGCGCCGTTGGATTGCCTTCTAATCCAACGCGCCACGTCGCTCGTACCGTTTCGGGTTTTAAACGCCGCTGACATGCGGGACCCCCCTGTCAGGCAGCCCACGCGGGCACAGACGCGTGGTGGGCTGGCCTTGGGCCTGTTTAAACCATTTCGGCCCGTTAGCTTTTCCCGCCGGCCTGTTTAATTCAAATTCGTTTTAAACATTTTCCAAACATTTTCAATACTGCCCAAACTTTGAAATTAGATAGTTTCCAATTGGCTAAACCAAATTTAGTGAATTTGATATTGTTGGAAAGCCACTGAAATTCTCTATCCAATGCCACTGGCCTCAGGGTCAAATTCTTTGTAGAATTAATGTGACAAAAATAACAAGCCAGGGACTTTTCCCTATTCAAATAATTCTTAAAAATCAACCAAAATAGATATTAAGTTAATTCCAACTCTAATAGCTCACATTTGACTTACACTAATTGTTTATGCAATAAAATGGTGTGGTCACTTTGCATGATCATGCCATGGTTTAATGAATGGATATTTTGACTAGTTTAACTAGTTGATATTATCCAAAACTATTAAAGTTAAATTGTGTGAAGTCTTACACTTCATTTAAACTTGTCTCACATGAATTCATGGGATGTTTGGACCCCTGGTTCCAAACTCTCTTATATGAATTTCTTGAGAGTTAAATCAAATATAGTGTTATTTAAATGGCATGAGGTGATCCACCTCATTTAAATCATTCTCCCAAATGATGATGATGATGAACATTTGATCTAGGTCAAGATGAGTTCATCCATGATTGTTGGAGAAATTAAATCTTAAGAAGATTTCAATGAGAGGAAATTATTTCTCAAGAACCCTATGGAAACTATCATTTACATATAGAATACAAATCCTATTTAAATCCCACAACCCATGCACCCTAGTTTATTTATGTGTGTGCATAGAGTAGTTTGTGTGTTTATTTGTGATGTGTGGAATAGCCATGGAATTAGTGAGTAATTATACTCGTATTCAAATTTAGACGGTAGCACCGGAGAGTACGCTGAAGAAGAAGGTTGCTACCAGGAGGAGGAAGAGGAACAGTTTGAGAACTACCAAGGCAAGCTAAATTACTATGCAAGCTTTTGTTCTTGCCAAGTGCAAAGCCCCTTGGGGCAAGGCACCATGTCTTACCTTTTCTTATGTGAACCCATCCCAAGTTTTTACTTGTTTTCCAAATGATTTTCCTTTTATAGTTAACTTTGGTCAAAATACAAGTGGTTTTTAGAGTAGGGAGTTAGCCTTTCCAAGCAAAGCAAGGTAGCACCTCTCATGAATTAGAGCTAGTGCTAATGAACTAACCTTAACTACTCTAGATGGGAACTTTGTGATTTTGAAAGGATTTTTAAACCTTGGAATGAAGAGGCATTCCATTGAATGAGTTTTGAAGGTGAATATGACCAAGAGAAGATGGTGATTTTTGATAAAACATGATGTGGGTTTGAATGCGATACCTTTCCAATTCTCAAGTACCCCCACAATACCTGATTATGGGTAGGGCTTAACTGGAAGTTTATGCGTCTTAGTATGGGTTCCCTCTAAACAAGCGTCATCGGGGTTATGCCGAAAGCTGCCTCTACCACAAAAGAAACGATACGATATGATGCGAAAGGAGGTGAATGTCCGGCCCAAGCCCTGTGCAGTTCCCAGGTTGACAGTTGGTCTTCACTGGGAGGCCAAGCTCATGGGGAGAGGTGCTCATACTAGGATTCGTAAGTGAAAGGTTATGGTTGATGATCCGCGTACTGTGTTACGATTATTCGGGGAAATCCCGACGGATGAAATCAAATGTTGTGGCACAAGTGTGCAACCTCTGCAGAGTGTAAACCTATTCGAATAGCCGCGTCCACGGTTACGGACGGTTGGAAAGGCCATACAGTTTCCGATGTCATATCTTTGAAAATGATGTTGAAAGGTGATGGTGAATTGACTGGTGGTGAATTGAATTGAAATCACCACTTGAATGGTGGGAATGACACTAATGTTTCCCCTTGGGTTAGTTAGCACTTGAATAAGTTTTTCTCAAAACTTTGTGAACCAAAACTAGCTTTATGCAAATAAACTAGAGCTTAGCAAACCCTACTAGAATGTCTAGCACTTTTTCTTGAATTAGTTTGCGAGTACTCAACGTACTCACGGCTTTGTCCCTGGCTATTCAAATGGCCAGAGTATGAAGATGAACAAGGAGATGACCAGCAGGACGCCTACGACAACTAAGCGCCTTCCGACGTCAAGCGTTGGCCTGTGGACTAGAGAGTCCTTGTATCTTACGCTTCCGCTATGTTGAACTATGAACTTGTGTTTGTTTGTTGATCAATAGATCAACTATTCGTGTAATATGGATCATGTGATTCCAGTTTGTAAGACTTATGGGTTGTAATGAATGATGACTGTGATACTTAACTATTATGCCTCGCAACAACAATATTCCTGGGATTGCGATGTATGACATAATAGGCATTCGGACTTAAAAATCCGGGTGTTGACAGAGGAGGAGGAGGAATCCATGGTGCAAGGGGTTTTTTTTTGCCGATGGCTAGTGCGGAAAAGGGGGATGAAGAGGCGAACTGCTCAGATGAGTTTAAATAAAGGGATCCAGTGAAAGACGATTCAATGCTGTGGCAGTTTCGAGGACATGGTGCCAAAACTGTCAAATCGTGCAAAGAAGTTGAGAAGGCAAGGCATCATGATGAAAGGATACTGTGACGGTTCTGCTCTGCCACGACGTGACCCTACGAAGAAAAAACAGAGTGGTTTTGAAATTATCATTACCAAAACTAGGGGGGCATGTGTTATCACCAGATTTTAACCGGATCAAGAGATGGGCCGTAATTGAGATGGGCTTGGAGGATATACACGTGGAGTGTCTCTGAATCGGCCTCGTGCGAGAATTTGGGCTAGATTTCCCGTGTATCTGTATATTATAGTAGATTGCATCTTAGTTTAGAATTAAGAGATAGAGTTTAGCTCGTACACGGTTAGGTGTATTCCAAAGATAGAAAGTCTACGGACTATAAATTTGTACCTAGGGTTATTGAGAAAGGAGGACGATCACGTTCACAACAAACACAATCTAGGCGCATCGCCACCCCTTGTTTCGAGGGTTTCTTCCGGGTAAGCATCATGCTGCCTAGATCGCATTGCGATCTAGGCAGTATAGGTTTATTCGTTATTTGGTGTTGCTCGTACTGAAGCCTTGTTGATGGCAATCAACACTACTTATCGTAAATGTTTTGGGGCTTGCATCGATGCTTTTCTTATATATTTGCTTAGCTATGCCGTCCCTCGATATCTAGCTGCCCTTACACCTATCTTAGGTGTAAGGGCAGCGCCTTGCTTTGTCTTTATTTAGTAGATCTGATTTGTTATAGTTGTTCCTTGTTCTTCAAGGATTAGTTTAATATCCGTATGGTTAGGCCTTGCAAACGGGTTGAACGATCCGGTAGTGCGTTAGGTATGGTTTGCCGATCCTAGAAGGGATGTTCCGGGAATCGACTCCGTGTTGGTTTTTAGGCCTCTTTTAGGGTTAGTTTTCCATCATCTTTTGTATCTGCTAGGCTCAACTACGTGTAGGATGTTCCGATTATGCGGTGAAAACCCTAAACTGTCGTAGATTGGTTTAACTTTGTATTGATCAAGCAGGATCCCCATGTCATCGTAAATCCAACGTGAACCATGGGGCAATCGGCTCTTTGAGCCGATTCACAGGGCAGCCTGAGAGCCGATCGGGCTCGTATTTAATGTTTACGTGTCTACCATGGAGGAAGCTAATCGAAGCGATCCAACACCTTCCTGACCAGGTATAGGTCAGCTGGCACGCCCTTGCGACCGTCAGGAGGTGTGCCAGAGCATTGCGGGCCGTTGACCGAGGGACCAGGGCCCACCAGCAGTTCTAGGAGCCTCCCGGCTCTTCGTGTTGCTCGTCGCTGCTCGCCGGTGGGTTTTGGCAGGCAACAATTTCTTCTTTCTTTCTTAGTTCAGTATCTTATTGCCTCAGTTATTATTTACTTATGTATCTGAATTGTTCAGTCTCGCAATCTTAGTCATAAGTTCATCTACTCTCTCTCTCTCTCTTCCTCATCTTGAGCAAATCATTCATTTCATTCTCTTAGTTTAAATTTCTCTTACATCATCTTACCTCAGTTATATTCTCCAATCCCTTATTCTGTTTCTCATCTTACCTCGGTATTATTGGTTAATTATTTTACTTCATTTTAATTTTCTTATTTAATTCATTGTTTCATTTCCCTAATTTCTTGATATTTCTGTTTGGTCGGTTCTCAGTTTATCAGATTCTTCATTATCCACTCAGTATTTATCATATGGTTAATTATTTATTCATTATCTCAGTTTCCTCAATATTCGACCTTTATTTCGTCAGTCAAGTGTTGCTTTCTTTGGTATTTTCCTCCTTTTTTATTTGTTCTCTCTTTGATCATAGTGTCAATCTCTCCGTCGTTAGCCCTCTACCTTCAGTCTTTCTCTTTTCAGTCAAATGTTGCTTTCTTCGTTTATCCAATCTCTCTTTCGTCGGTATGAGTTAGGTGTTTAGTTTGTCAGTTAGCATTTTCTTCGGTTAGCTCATTAGCCACTTCATGTTCCTCCTCATCAACCTTGTTAGTGTACATGATGACTTAGTCCTTGTGCATGTTAGAGTTCTTTAGCTACACAAACGCCACGTCCACCCTCATGTGATGCACGATGGCTAGCATCCAAGAATTAGATGTTCAGATTGGCTTCAGTTTTGTTAGGTGTTGATAGACTTCAGGTCCGTGTAGTGTCAATTAGATTAGTTATGTTGGATTTTTTACCCCCTAAAATTCTATTGCAAACTTCCAAACAATTGATGTGACAGACCATATTTGATTCAATAGGATTTTTTTTTTGCAAGGGGTAGTGTTCCTGTAGCTGTTGTTTTCATTCTTTTGGTTCTCCAAGTGATCATTTATTGTAAGCTAGCTTTTCGGTTTGTGTGTGTGTGCATGCAACTAAGGAAGATGAAGCTAGCTTTTGGTTCTCCAAGTGATCATTTATTGTAAGCTAGCTTTTCAGTTCAACTCCTGTACCTCTCATGGTATACATTTAACAATTTTTCTTTAAGTTCTGAATCATTTCTCACTTTTCTATGTTTTTTCTTTGGATCTTTTGACCCCCCACTCTCAACGAGCGACAGATGGAGGTCGGAGACCTGGAGTTAGTGGAGGCCAGGGAGGTGATTTCTTGCTGTAGAACACCTGATGCGGCGTCAGTTTGCGTGGGTGGAGTTGGCTCAAGTCGTGTTTTTTTCATCGGTTATGTATGGGACTTTTTTGCCTACAAGCAGAGGAGTTGAACTGAAGAAAAGGGTCTCAAGTATGAGCCGTTACAACTCAGCGGTGGTCTGAAAAATGTGTCTGTTTGCTCAACTAAAAACAGATAGTTTTCTTTTTCATTTTCATTTACTTTTAAGTTTGACAGCTGTCATCTTATTACTGGTTCCGACAATCTGTCTGTTTATACCCAACACCAAATCAAGTGTACTAAAAGGGCCTCGCATGCGTTGCCGAGCCGTTTTTCTATTTACGTGTTGTTCCATATTATACATATTCCATATTGTACGTATGATGGGCACTAAATGAAATGGCGAAAGTAAATCCATATTATTTTTTCGAGAACAACAATGGATATCAAAAGACAGAGGATTGCACTTGGAAATAATTTTCTTTTCAGCTTCAACAAAAAATTCATAGACCGAGCAAATGGCCTATAGTTCTGGGGCATAGTTGAGAAAATAATAATGCAAGCCAAGATGAAAGGAGAAAGAAACCAATTTATTAGTAAAAGAAGGTTTTCTCTTTGGTAAAGGAGTGTCGCGAACGAGAGAGAACGCCATCGCCTTCGAATTGTCGCGCTGCTCCTCCCCTCCCTTGGAATGGAGCCAGGACGCTTGGCGTCCTATGACATCGTCCTCATTTTCCTCCGGCGGTCTTCTTCTTATGCTCTGCCATGTTGGGTACTACTTTGCGGGCAGCTTCGTGGACCTTGGTATTTCTGTGATCCATGTCGTCTCCATTGCATCGAGAGTCTCGTGGTTTTCGCCTTCCTCGTGCTCACGAATGGAAATTTTGACATATCGGACCACCGACCCCAATAAGATACTAAAGAAGACCACCTATGAGTGCAAATGATAACCGTGGCGGCACGCAGGCCAGGTGACACGTCACACATGCCGCCACTTATTGTGGTGGCAGGTCCTGTCGCTAGCGCGTCTAACTCACTAGCGTCCCAATAAAATCATTCCAAAGTACTTCTCCATTTCAGAGCAAGCTCTTGGTGAAAAAGACTGGCGTGTAGTCCAAAAAGCGCCTATGGAAGATCCACTATTTTCCTTCGCACCAAGTCAATCTCCATGCATATATTTTGCCAGTTCTCATTCAATCTCTTTTCATCCGGGAAGCTTCCCCGCAACTCCAACTACCGGAAACATTAGCTCGAACATTCGAGTTAGAGATGAAAAGGACCGCCCTTCATCTAGAACCCTCCCTTAAAGAAATGCAGTTGAGTCAGTGACCCTATGAGAGAGGAAGAGTTCCGTTGTGCCCAGTCATCGTCTATTCAACTCAAAGAACTTCTAGTTTGATTAGCATAAAGAAAGTGCCAGCTAGGCCAGCCATTAGTAACTTAGCTTTCCCAAGAAGGATAGGAGATGGATCAGACTCTTCAGCGGGAAAGAGTGCGATCAAAGGACCCTATGAATACTACTAGCTGTAGCTGTGGTTGTGGCCAATAAGCAGGCAGGGAAGGAGATGTCCTTCTTTAAAGGAATTTCGTCAGGGATCTATTCCTTGAATCAATAAAGCAAAATAAAAGTCTGGCAGTGCGAGAGGCCAATATGACTTTCTATATCAGTTCTTCGCCTTTGTCGTGAATATTTATAGGTCGGGGTCTTTACTGAAAAACCACAATATTACACTACAACAATTTGAAGAAATCCGCAAGTGACTATAATTTGAATTCACTAGTCGTGTTGAGTTGAGGCTTATTTCAATATAATAAATCTGCCAATCCCGATATTACCACATTTCATTCTGGTCCAGTGTCCATTCCTGAATGAAAGAAACGAGCTTTTTTTGCCCCTTCACTCACTTCTGAATACCCGGCCATCTCTCCTATATAAATTATTGACCAGAAACTGAGTGAATAGCGAGTTTTCGTATCACTAAAGTACAGGTACAACCGATCACAGGTTCCATAGGGAGTTTTACTTCCTTTCCAATTTCATATTTCTCAACAACAACTTCTCTCATCCCCACGGATCTATTCCAAATTCAGGAATCGTCCCATGTTTCTATTTCGATTGTATGGCGTGGCGTATACACGTTATGCAAACAGAACGTATGGTTACTTTACTCTATTTTCTCATGGCTTGTTAAACCTTTCTTTTTTCTCTTTGGATCATAACCAAATAAAAACTTCTCGAGTTATCAGAATCCATAGTCAAATTCAGTCCTTGGTTATTCAAGTTAGATGAAATAGTAATAGTTTGGCTCATTGGTATACTACGAAATCCAATCTGATTCAAATATGGAATATCTCTCCTTGTCGGGACAATTTGAGCAGAAAGCCCATATCTATTATCTATTTTTTAGAATCGAATTAGTCTGTTTTTTTGCTATTTCGTACTGTATAATTCCTTTGTTTACGTTGGGCTGCCCGATCGCCCGTTAGTGTTGATGTCCGTCTGTGGGCCTGCCGCCGTTGCTGTTATGACCCAAATTTTTCTTGTTTAAATTTCACCACTCGAGTAACAGTTATGAATTTAAAATAAAACAATAAGTGTTTTTGAATTAACTTCACGGCCAAAAGAAAATAAAATAACCAAAATAATATGATAACAGGGACCTCTAGGTAAGGTTTCCAGATATTTTACCACCACCTTGCTCATGAGTTCTTTGGACAAAAATATCTCCCGTTCTTATCTAAAGAAGTGCACTGCCTAAGCCTTCTTTCCTGGTTCTTATCCTTACCTTGTATCCTAAGAGCAACTTCAGTCACTGAAAAACGGACCGAAACCGAAAAATTCCAGCGACAATACGGTTTAGGCCGAAAGAGGCCCAGAACGGAGCCCGAACTCGCGGCTTGGTCCGTAAACGAGTTCGGGGGCCCAAGGAACTCGGCGGCTGCCCCGTATTAAAACGGGCCACGGAGGGGAGTTCGGTTTCCAAACCCTACTCCCCTCCGCCGCTACCACTCGCTCTGCCGCCGCTAGCCTCCTCTCCGACGAGCAATCCAGCTCGCAGCAGCCTACCTTCGCCCCAGCTCCGCGACGCCATGGCCTCGCGTGGTGGCTCTGCAGGGCGCAGTGCGGGATTGGGTGGCGGGGACTCGCCGCCGCGGCCCCCGTGTTCCGCTCAGAGGCGGAACGCCGGAAGTTCAACCGGTCGGAGGGCGTGCGCAAGCGCATCGCTCGCCGGTGGACGAACTGGGGGCTCACGCCCCCAGGGAAGCTCGGGAAGTACGGGAACGATGGTGAGGGCTCATCGTCAGCCGGTTCGAGCCGCCCACCGTTGATGAGTGCAGAGCACACCGTTGGGGAACCCCAAGAGGAAGGTATGATGAACACAGTAGCAAGTTTTCCCTCAGTAAGAAACCAAGGTTTAATCGATCAGTAGGAGAAAGAAATGACTTCTGAAGGTGTTGTTAGCTGTCTTTTGGCAGGACGCACTACCGGCGTTGATGCGTGTAGTTGACACGTCCGTTGGGAACCCTAAGAGGAAGGTGTGATGCGCACAGTAGCAAGTTTCCCTCAGTAAGAAACCAAGGTTTAATCGAACCAGTAGGAGTCAAGAAGCACGTTGAAGGTTGATGGTGGCGGAATGTAGTGCGGCGCAACACCAGCGATTCTGGCGCCAACGTGGAACCTGCACAACACAACCAAAGTACTTTGCCCCAACTTAACAGTGAGGTTGTCAATCTCACCGGCTTGCTGTGAACAAAGGATTAACCATATTGTGTGGAAGATGAATGTTTGCGAAGAACAGTAAAGAACAAGTATTGCAGTAGATTGTATTTCAGATGTAAAGAATAGACCGGGGTCCACAGTTCACTAGCGGTGTCTCTCCCATAAGATAAATAGCATGTTGGGTGAACAAATTACAGTTGGGCAATTGACAAATAAAGAAGGCATAACAATGCACATACATATATCATGATGATTACTATGAGATTTAATCAGGGCATTACGACAAAGTACATAGACCGCCATCCAGCATGCATCTATGCCTAAAAAGTCCACTTTCAGGTTATCATCCGAACCCCTTCCGGTATTAAGTTGCAAGCAACAGACAATTGCATTAAGTATGGTGCGTAATGTAATCAACACAAATATCCTTAGACAAAGCATCGATGTTTTATCCCTAGTGGCAACAGCACATCCACAACCTTAGAACTTTCTGTCACTGTCCCAGATTTAATGGAGGCATGAACCCACTATCGAGCATAAATACTCCCTCTTGGAGTCACAAGTATCAACTTGGCCAGAGCCTCTACTAGCAACGGAGAGCATGCAAGAACATAAACAACATATATGATAGATTGATAATCAACTTGACATAGTATTCAATATCCATCGGATCCCAACAAACACAACATGTAGGATTACAAAGAAACAATCTTGATCATGATAGGCAGCTCACAAGATCGAGCATGATAGCACAATTAGGAGAAGACGACCATCTAGCTACTGCTATGGACCCATGGTCCAGGGGTGAACTACTCACACATCAATCCGGAGGCGATCATGGCGATGAAGAGTCCTCCGGGAGATGATTCCCCTCTCCGGCAGTGTGCCGGAGGCGATCTCCTGAATCCCCCGAGATGGGATTGGCGGCGGCTGCGTCTCTGGAAGGTTTTCCCGTATCGTGGCTCTCGGTACTGGGGGTTTCGCGACGGAGGCTTTAAGTAGGCGGAAGGGTAGGTCAGGGGGCGTCACGAGGGACCCACACAATAGGCCGGCGCGGCCAAGGCCCAGGCCGCGCCGCCTTGTTGGGTCGTCGCCTCGTGGCCCCACTTCGTATCTCCCTCGGTCTTCTGGAAGCTTCGTGGAAAAATAGGACCCTGGGCGTTGATTTCGTCCAATTCCGAGAATATTTCCTTACTAGGATTTCTGAAACCAAAAACAGCAGAAAACAACAACTGGCTCTTCGGCATCTCGTCAATAGGTTAGTGCCGGAAAATGCATAATAATGATATATAATGTGTATAAAACATGTGAGTATCATCATAAAAGTAGCATGGAACATAAGAAATTATAGATACGTTTGGGACGTATCAAGCATCCCCAAGCTTAGTTCCTACTCGCCCTCGAGTAGGTAAACAATAACAAAGATAATTTTTGAAGTGACATGCTATCATAATCTTGATCAATACTATTGTAAAGCACATGAGATGAATGCAGCGATTCGAAGCAATGATGAAGATAATGAGTAAACAAATGAATCATATAGCAAAGACTTTTCATGAATAGTACTTTCAAGACAAGCATCAATAAGTCTTGCATAACAGTTAACTCATAAGCAATAAACTCTTAGTAGAAAGCTTTGAAACAACACAAAGGAAGATATAAGTTTCAGCAGTTGCTTTCAACTTCAACATGTATATCTCATGGATAATTGTCAACACAAAGTAATATAACAAGTGCAATAGGTAAACATGTAAGAATCAATGCACACAGTTGATACAAGTGTTTGCTTCTGGGATAGAAAGAATAGGCAAACTGACTCAACAATAAAGTAAAAGATAGGCCCTTCGCAGAGGGAAGCATTGATTACTATTTTGTGCTAGAGCTTTTCATTTTGAAAACAAGAAACAATTTTGTCAACGGTAGTAATAAAGCATATGAGTTATGTATAAGACATCTTATAAGTTGCAAGCCTCATGCATAGTATACTAATAGTGCTCGCACCTTGTCCTAATTAGCTTGGGTTAACACGGATTATCATTGCATAACATATGTTTCAACCAAGTGTCACAAAGGGGTACCTCTATGCCGCCTGTACAAGTGTCTAAGGAGAAGGTTCGCATTGGATTTCTCGCTTTTGATCATTCTCAACTTAGACACCCATACCGGGACAACATAGACAACAGATAATGGACTCCTCTTTTAATGCTTAAGCATTCAACAACAGTTAATATTCTCATAAGAGATTGAGGTTTTATGTCCAAACTGAAACTTCCACCATGAATCATGGCTTTAGTTAACGGCCCAATGTTCTTCTCTAACAATATGCATACTCAAACCATTTGATTGTGAAAACCGCCCTTACTTCAGACAAGACGAACATGCATAGCAACTCACATGATATTCAACAAAGGTAAAGAGTTGATGGCGTCCCCAGAAAACATGGTTACCGCTCAACAAGCAACTTACTAAGAAATAAGACACATAAGTACATATTCTTCACCACAATAGTTTTTAAGCTATTTTGTCCCATGAGCTATATATTGCAAAGGTAAAGAATGGAAATTTTAAAGGTAGCACTCAAGTAATGTACTTTGGAATGGCGGAGAAATACCATGTGGTAGGTAGGTATGGTGGACACAAATGGCATGGATTTGGCTCAAGGTTTTGGATGCACGAGAAGAATTCCTCTCAATACAAGGCTAGGCTAGCAAGGTCGTTTGAAGCAAACTCAAGTATAAAATGGTGCAGCAAGACTCACATATAAACACATTGTAAGCATTATAAGACTTTACATCGTCTCCTTGTTGTTCAAACACCTCAACCAGAAAATATCTAGACTTAGAGAGAACAATCATGCAAACCAAATTTTAACAAGCTCTATGTAATTATTCATTAATAGGTGCAAAGTACATGATGCAAGAGCTTAAACATGATCTATATGAGCACAAAAATTGCCAAGTATCACATTATTCAAGACATTAACCCATTACCACATGCGGCATTTTCCGTTTCCAACCATATATCAATGAATGAGGTAGTTCAACTTTCGCAATGAACATTAAAGATAAAGCTAAGAACACATGTGTTCATACAAAACAGCGGAGCGTAATATCTCCAATATAAAGGATTGTGGGATCCGATTTTATTCAAACAAAACAAAAACTAAAGCAAACAGACGCTCCAAGCAAAGCACATAAGATGTGACTGAATAAAAATATAGTTTCATTAGAGGAACCTGATAATGTTGTCGATGAAGAAGGGGATGCCTTGGGCATCCCCAAGCTTAGATGCTTGAGTCTTCTTGAAATATGCAGGGATGAACCACGGGGGCATCCCCAAGCTTAGACTTTTCACTCTTCTTGATCATATTGTATCATCCTCCTCTCTTGACCCTTGAAAACTTCCTCCACACCAAACTCGAAACAAACTCATTAGAGGGTTAGTGCATATTTGAAAATTCATACATTCAGAGGTGACATAATCATTCTTAACACTTCTGGACATTGCACAAAGCTACTGAAAGTTAATGGAACAAAGAAATCCATCAAACATAGCAAAACAGGCAATGCGAAATAAAAGGCATAATCTGTCAAAACAGAACAGTCCGTAAAGACGAATTTTAGAGGGGCACTTAACTAGCTCAGATGAAAATGCTCAAATTGAATGAAAGTTGCGTACATATCTGAGGATCACGCACGTAAATTTTCAGATTTTTCTGAGTTATCTACAGAGAATTCTGCCCAGATTCGTGACAGCAAGAAATCTGTTTCTGCGCAGTAATCCAAATCTAGTATTGACTTTACTATCAAAGACTTTACTTGGCACAACAATGCAATAAAATAAAGATAAGGAGAGGTTGCTACAGTAGTAACAACTTCCAAGACTCAAATATGAAACAAAGTACTGTAGTAAAAACATGGGTTGTCTCCCATAAGCGCTTTTCTTTAACGCCTTTCAGCTAGGCGCAGAAAGTGTGAATCAAGTATTATCAAGAGATGTAGCATCAACACTATTACCAGGGGTGTTGGGAGTTGCCTCAACTATACATTTTATCTTATCTATGTGAGTTTCAGAGGCTCCCTTTTCATTATTCTTAGGTTTGCTATCCTCGTCAAACAAATTTTCAGGGACAAGCCAACCATAATTAGTTTCTAGAGCATCGCTCATTCCTAGGAGCTTACAAGGTATTGTTGTCTTAATCTCCCCACCATCATTAATATCATTAGTGTACCTTACTCTCTCCATGTCCATCTTTTCAAGGATACTAACAAAATTGGTATAAGAGCCAAGCATATTGTATTTAATAAAGACCTTTCTAGCCTCTCTTGCTACACCACCAAATTCTTTAAGAAGGGTTTCTATGACAAAATCTTTCTTCTCCCCTTCCTCCATATCACCGAGTGTGAGAAACATGTGTTGGATTATAGGATTGAGATTAACAAATTTAGTTTCCAACATGCGAACTAAAGAAGCAGCAGCAATTTCATAAGTAGGAGCAAGTTCTACCAAGTGTCTATCTTCAAAATCTTCAGCGGTACTAACATGAGTGAAAAAATCTTCTATATTATTTCTTCCAATTATAGACCCTCGGCCTACCGGTATGTCTTTTAGAGTGTACTTAGGAGGAAACATGATGAAATAAACAAGAGGTAAATAAAGTAAATGCAAGTAACTAATTTTTTGTGTGTTTTTGATATGGAGAACAAGACAGTAAATAAAGTAAAACTAGCAACTAATTTTTGTGTGTTTTGTTTAAGTGCAGCAAACAAAGTAGTAAATAAAATAAAGCAAGACAAAAACAAAGTAAAGAGATTGGAAGTGGAGACTCCCCTTGCAGCGTGTCTTGATCTCCCCGGCAACGGCGCCAGAAATTTGCTTGATGCGTGTAGTTGACACGTCCGTTGGGAACCCCAAGAGGAAGGTGTGATGCGCTCAGTAGCAAGTTTCCCTCAGTAAGAAACCAAGGTTTAATCGAACCAGTAGGATTCAAGAAGCACGTTGAAGGTTGATGGTGGCGGAATGTAGTGCGGCGCAACACCAGGGATTCCGGCGCCAACGTGGAACCTGCACAACACAACCAAAGTACTTTGCCCCAACGTAACAGTGAGGTTGTCAATCTCACCGGCTTGCTGTGAACAAAGGATTAACCGTATTGTGTGGAAGATGATTGTTTGCGAAGAACAGTAAAGAACAAGTATTGCAGTAGATTGTATTTCAGATGTAAAGAATAGACCGGGGTCCACAGTTCACTAGCGGTGTCTCTCCCATAAGATAAATAGCATGTTGGGTGAACAAATTACAGTTGGGCAATTGACAAATAAAGAAGGCATAACAATGCACATACATATATCATGATGAGTACTATGAGATTTAATCAGGGCATTACGACAAAGTACATAGACCGCCATCCAGCATGCATCTATGCCTAAAAAGTCCACTTTCAGGTTATCATCCGAACCCCTTCCGGTATTAAGTTGCAAGCAACAGACAATTGCATTAAGTATGGTGTGTAATGTAATCAACACAAATATCCTTAGACAAAGCATCGATGTTTTATCCCGAGTGGCAACAGCACATCCACAACCTTAGAACTTTCTGTCACTGTCCCAGATTTAATGGAGGCATGAACCCACTATCGAGCATAAATACTCCCTCTTGGAGTCACAAGTATCAACTTGGCCAGAGCCTCTACTAGCAACGGAGAGCATGCAAGAACATAAACAACATATATGATAGATTGATAATCAACTTGACATAGTATTCAATATCCATCGGATCCCAACAAACACAACATGTAGGATTACAAAGAAACGATCTTGATCATGATAGGCAGCTCACAAGATCGAGCATGATAGCACAATTAGGAGAAGATGACCATCTAGCTACTGCTATGGACCCATGGTCCAGGGGTGAACTACTCACACATCAATCCGGAGGCGATCATGGCGATGAAGAGTCCTCCGGGAGATGATTCCCCTCTCTGGCAGGGTGCCGGAGGCGATCTCCTGAATCCCCCGAGATGGGATTGGCGGCGGCTGCGTCTCTGGAAGGTTTTCCCGTATCGTGGCTCTCGGTACTGGGGGTTTCGCGACGGAGGCTTTAAGTAGGCGGAAGGGTAGGTCAGGGGGCGTCACGAGGGACCCACACAATAGGCCGGCGCGGCCAAGGCCCAGGCCGCGCCGCCTTGTTGTGTCGTAGCCTCGTGGCCCCACTTCGTATCTCCCTCGGTCTTCTGGAAGCTTCGTGGAAAAATAGGACCCTGGGCGTTGATTTCGTCCAATTCCGAGAATATTTCCTTACTAGGATTTCTGAAACCAAAAATAGCAGAAAACAGCAACTGGCTCTTCGGCATCTCGTGAATAGGTTAGTGCCGGAAAATGCATAATAATGACATATAATGTGTATAAAACATGTGAGTATCATCATAAAAGTAGCATGGAACATAAGAAATTATAGATACGTTTGGGACGTATCAGGCGTCAGCAACAATGTGGAACCTGCACACAACACAACCAAAATACTTTGCCCCAACTTAGAGTGAGGTTGTCAATCTCACCGGTTTTGCTGAAATCAAAGGATTAACCGTATAGTGTGGAAAGAGATATTTGTTTGTAGTGAAATTAAAGAGAACAATGCTTGCAGTAAGTAAACAAAACATGATGATTTTATCAGTGTAAAAGAAAGGAACGGGGTCCACAGTTCACTAGAGGTGTCTCTCCATAAAGATAAATAACATGCTGGGTGAACAGATTATAGCTGGGCAATTGACAGAATAAAGACCATACATAACAAGATGATTACTATGATATTCATTTGGGCATTGCAACATAATACATAGATCGTCCTCCAAGTGCGTCTACGACTAATAATCAACCATCCGGTTAGCGTCCGCACCCCGTCCTTTCAGTATTAAGTTGCAAAGCAACAGATTATCGCATTAAGCAATGTGTGTAAAGTAAACAATAGAATTATCCTTAGACAAAGCATTGTTGTTTTCTCCCTAGTAGCAACAACATATCTACAACCTTATAAGTTATTGTCACTCTTCTAGATTACTAGAGGCATGAACAAACTATCGAGCATAAATACTCCTTCTTGGAGTCACAAGCACATACTTGGCTAGAGCATCTACTAGCAACAAGAGCATGCAAGATCACAAATAACATATGACAAGTATATAATCAATCTCAACCATAGTATTCAATATTCATCGGATCCCAGCAAACACAACATGTAGCATTACATAAAGATGATCTTGATCATGATAGGCAACTCACAAGATCTAAACATGAAGTATAAATTGGAGAAGACAACCATCTAGCTACTGCTATGGACCCGTAGTCCAGAGATGAACTAATCACGCATCACTTCGGAGGCGGGCATGGTGATGTAGAGGCCTCCGGTGATGACCTCCCTCTCCGGCAGGGTGCCAGGAAGAGCTTCAGAACCCTCCTGACCAAGGGTCGGCGATGGCGGCCGTGATGAAACTTTTCGTGGATGGGGGCTCGGGTCTTTAGGTTTTTCCCGAACATGTGAATAAATAGGCGGAAGGGCGAGGTCGGTGGGTGCCCGAGGGGCCCATACCACCCCTAGGCGCGGTCAGGGCCTAGCCGCGCCTAGGCCTGGTGTGGCAGCCTCGTGGCACCTCTTCGTCTCTCCTCCGGACTCCTTCTTCATTACAGTAAAATAGGAACTTCGGCTTTTGTTTCGTCCAATTCGGAGAATATTTCCTGTACAACTTTTCTAAAATACAAAACAACAGAAAATAGGGAACTGGCACTGTGGCATCTTGTCAATAGGTTAGTTCCAGAAAATGTATAAAAGTGCAACAAAGTGTAAACAAAACATATAGAAATTGGTGTAAAACAAGCATGGAGCATCAAAAATATAGATACAATTTGCAATGTATCAGCTTCCCCAAGCTTAACTCCTGCTCGTCCTCGACTAGGTAAGTGATAACAAAAATAATTTTTGAGATGACATGAAGCCAACACAATCGTGATTAAGTTATTGTAAAAGCTTTGTGAGCTGGGATCAAAGTACTCTAAACATAGACATGATAGATATAATTCTAACAATAGAACTTAGCAACTATGTTAAAACATGAGAAGTAACCAAACAAAAGATCATGAATAATTGTGCACTGAAAGCAACTTTTTGTTTTTGAGCATAGAGAAAACATAGAAAAGTGGTACTCAGCTTGTCTTTTATGAAGTAGCAAAACATAAATGTTAGGACACCTTTAAAGTTCAAAGGGTGACTAGATACAAGTAATTTGAAAATGAGCAATAGCATAATCATGAATCAATCAATAATAGATTTTGGGACTATGCACATTATACTCAGAATGACAACTATGCTCTCTTAATTGGTGCATAAAGTAAGAAGGTGAAGACTCAACATAAAAGTAAAAAAAAGGCCCTGCGCAGAGGGAAGCAAGATTACTCATATGCTTGAGCTTTTTATTTTGAATACAATAGAGGTGTTGGTAATATATTTTGAGAGGTATGTATGTCTATATCAATGAATGGAATCAAATGATCTATCATCTTTTCATGTTTAATGGCTTCAAGAGCGGATCCCATAGAGAGAACAATAAAGTTCCTCTTCTCCTTTGTTTAAACAAGCTAAGTTCATAATTTCTCAAGTACATAGTGTTAGGAGATTTAGATTATTGGTTCAATTTATATTTAGTGGGTGGGTACCCGCGCCTGCTCTTTTGCAAAATTAAGGACTATCACATGATGCATGCTAGTCAAAGTGTGAATCCATAATAAACATGAAAGAGACGATAAAGCATTCAACACTTCCTCATGAGCTAAAACAAAACACAAAACAAGTAATAATTTTTGAAGGTTTAAAGGTAGCACCAAGCAATTCACTTTGGAGTGGCGGTGAAATACCACATATAGGTAGGTATGGTGGACACAATTCGCAAACTTTGGTTTTTGGGAGTTGGATGCACGAGTAGAGCTCATACTCAGTACAGGTGAAGGCTAGCAAAAGACTGGGAGCGACCAACTAAGAGAGCAATAATGGCCATAATCATGTATAGCGACAAAACATTATTAATCAAAGCATAAAGTGATATTGCATGTCAAAAACTAAATGATCATAGAGGCTTTAGGTGACTGGTTAGTAGTCATAACATGAAGTAAACATGTGCCAAGTTAACCCAATAAAGCATCGAAGGACAATACCACAATATTATGCTTTGTATGATGGAAACAACACATGATTCTTTCAATGCACATTAAGCACTCTCAGCTATTTGAGACAAGTCATGCTACAACAATAACTATTAAGCATATGATTAAAATAACATCCAACATGACATGCCAAAGTCTATGCCACAGTCTAAACAAGCTTCCTTTTGCATCACTATAAACATGAAACATTTTACTCGTCTCCAACACAAATCAACTTATTTGAAATAACTCTCATAGATAATAATCAATAAAGACCAGAGAACTAATCATAACTGAATAAAGAAACATAACAAGCTCTGAACAAAATACGAGTGGAAAACCAGAGCTAAACACAGTACTAGCAAAAGGGAACACTCGCAGAACAATAAGAGTGAAAACTATAGTGTTCTATGCAATTAATGTTGGAGATATGCCCAAGAGGCAATAATAAAGTGGTTATTATAATATCTTTGTGTTTATGATAAAAGTTTGCATACCATGCTATAATTGTATTAACCGAAACATTGATACATGTGTGTTATGTAAACAACAAGGAGTCCCTAGTAAGCCTCTTGTATAACTAGCTTGTTGATTAATGGATGATCATGGTTTCGTGATCATGAACATTGGATGTTATTAATAACAAGGTTATGTCATTAGTTGAATGATATAATGGACACACACCCAAATGAGCATAGCATAAGATCAAGTCATTAAGTTCAATTTGCTATAAGCTTTCGATACATAGTTGTCTTAGTCCTTCGACCATGAGATCATGTAAATCACTTACACTGGAAGGGTACTTTGATTACATCAAACGCCATTGCGTAAATGGGTGGTTATAAAGATGGGATTAAGTATTTGGAAAGTGTGAGTTGAGGCATATGGATCAATAGTGGGATTTGTCCATCCTGATGACGGATAGATATACTCTGGGCCCTCTCGGTGGAATGTCGTCTGATTAGCTTGCAAGCATATGATTTGATCATAAGAGATGACATACCGCGGTACGAGTAAAGAGTACTTGTCAGTAATGAGGTTGAACAAGGTATGGGGATACCGATGATCAAACCTCGGATAAGTAAAGTATCGTGTGACAAAGGGAATTGACATCGTATGTAAATGGTTCAATCGATCACTAAGTCATCGTTGAATATGTGGGAGCCATTATGGATCTCCAGATCCCGCTATTGGTTATTGCTCGGAGAGGAGTCTCGACCATGTCTACATAGTTCGCGAACCGTAGGGTGACGCGCTGTTGATCGCCAAAACCCACCGGCGGGCAGCGGCCTGTCAACACGGTAGAGCCGGGAAGAGCCTAGAGCTGCGGCTGGCTGAGACCCCTCCGAGCGACGGCCCGCAATGCTCTTCTGGTCACACGCGGCGATGCGAAGTGCAAGGGCGTGCCACCTGACCTATACCTGGTCAGGAAGGTGATGGGGATGCCTCGCTTAGTTCCTGCATGGCATACACGTAAACATTAAATACGAGCCTCGATCGGCTCTCAGGTTATCCTGTGAATCGGCTCAAAGAGCCGATCCACCCATGATCCGTACGGGGTGCACGAATACTTGGTGATCCTGCTTGATCAAGATGAAGCTAATTAGATCTACGACGATTTAGGGTTTTCACCGCATAATCGGATCATCCTACTCCAGGTTGGGCCTCACGGCCACGCACGGTGCTCATAAGCCGATCCTAAACAAGGCCAAAGAACCAACAATGAAGTTGATCCGCAGAACATCCTGTTTAGGACTTGCGAACGCCACCCTACGTGCCACTGGATCCTCCCCCCCTTTGTAAGGCCTAACTATTGCAGATATTAAACTAATCCTTGCATAACAAGGAGCAATCGTAACGGATCAGATCTACTAGATGATGAACAAGCAGGGTGCCGCCCCCACGCCTGAGATAGGCGTGAGGGCGGCTAGACATGCAAGGGTTGCACTACGTAAGCATGTTATACGAAGAACTATGCTAACCCTAACACATCTATGATAACTACGTTGCCCGCCATCAAAGACGCTTCAGTACGGGCAACGCATGAACAACGTGGAGCTTGTGCTGCCTAGATCGCAAGATGCGATCTAGGCAGCATGTCGCTTACCTGATTGAAACCCTCGAGACGAAGGAGTTGGCGATGCGCCGAGATTGGTTTGTTTTGGGGTGAACGTTGTGTTGTTGTTTATTCCATAAACCCTAGATACATATTTATAGTCCAGCGGACTTTCTAACGTGGGAATATCCCACCGTGTGCGATACAAACTCTAAATCTTGATCTAAGATATAACCTACTACAATTAAAGATACACGGGCAAACTAGCCCAAATTCTCCGTGCAAGGCCGCTTCAGAGATCTTCCACGTGTAGTCCTCTAAGCCCATCTCTCTTACGGCCCACCTCTGGATTTGTCCAAAATCTGGTGATAACACATGCCCCCCTGGTTTTGGAAATAATTTTTCCAAAATCATTAAGCGTTCCTCCGTCGGGTCATGTCGTGGCAGAGCGGAAGCTGTTGCGGTATCCGTTATCATTATGCCCTGTCTTCTCAAATTTTCTCTCGCAAAATTCGATAGCTCGCGCGTCATCTCCTTGGAAACTGTAATGATGAAATTTCCACCAGGCTCCTCATTATTTAACTGTGCCGATCGATTAGCTTTCTTCATCCCCTTCCTCTGTTCCAGCCATCGGCACCCAAAAAACCCTCTTCTCCCTCAGCAATGTCTTCCTCTTCCTCCTCCTTCTCAAACCTCTTCCCCCCATTCTCGCCGAAGAAGAACGAGGACAAACCTTCTTCCGAAGTGGACCCCCTCCCCTCCGATGATGAGAAGAAAGAAGGAGAAGTAGCGAAGGCCAAGACCTTCCCCTCCGCCAAGCTCCCGCTGAAGAAGCGCTCCCGCATGTGGGCGGACAGCGAGGATGAAGATGACGACGAAGAAGAAGAAGAGGAGGAGGAAGATGAATCTTCCTCTTCCGCCGGGTACCCGCCAACCAAGCGCTTCCGCTCCTGGGCGGACAGCGAGGACGATGATGATGACGAGGAGGAAGAGGCTCCGGCCATGGGCTGGGGTAGCAGCGACGAGGAGCTCCCCGGGAGCAGCGCCGACGACATCGACGGCGGTGACGACGAGGACAGCGACGACTAGTAGAATAGGACTAGTAGTAGCAGTGCGCTAGGCACTAGATCCCTCTTTTGAGAGCCATCGGCTCTTTCTTGTAAAGCCGCTCCTCTGAATTAATGAAATTGTTCTTTTGATTCATCCTTCAATTGCCCCAATTTCATTCCTTCCGCCTGTCATATCAAGACCGATAGCAATGTATCGATTTTTTCTTCTTTTGGACGCCCATGAAGCTGGATTCTCATGTCGATTAGCTCGTAGGCCGAGAACTTCTCAATTTCAAAGCTGCGATTTGGTATCTGACCATATTTTCTTCGCAATCCCTTAGCCGATGACCACTCATCGGCTATTTTGAGAATCCAATCCCTTTGCAGCGACAGGACAATCCAAAATCTGTAAAAGCCGACGGCCTCCCTTCCTGATTCCTCTCCATAGCTTCAGCAATCTTCTTTCGCGACCAGCACTGCTTCCAGAGAGGATCACGACGCAGGATCAACCGATGCAACTCCAATTGGTTTCTAAAGAACCAAATCTTCATGTAGTCTGTTGCCCCCCGAGTCTTCATCAAGGCGAGGACAATCGTGAGCCAACCACATGTGTCACCATCAGCCTCCGAATCGTAACGCAGAAATGTACCGATTCCATCAAAATCGGCTCTCTGAAGAACTTCCAGGGCGAGCTGCCCCCCGAGCTTTCATCAAGGCAAGAATACCGGCGAGGATGCATAAGTCGTTGATCAGCTTTCTTTCTACTGAACATCGACGTTGATGTAAACCCTTGAGCACATAGCCAGTAGGTCTTGGTCCTGTGCAACTGTACTAAAGTCGATGGCTGCGCATCGGCTTTGCTTCTGAAATTTTTTTTTTATTTGGCCGATTTTTCCTTAACCGGCCCCCAATGTTCCACTGCACGCATGTCTGCACATGTTTATCTGCATATGTTCATCTGACTATATGCCCCCCGAGCCGAATCTATTTGAATGATCGCAGATATCGGCTTTCTTGGTTAGTCGTGCACCGTACTTGCACGTCGGCTTCGCAAAGACTTATGCTGACTTTCATCTGCCGACGTGGCCACCGCCCGCAGAGATCGTTGTCGACCACAAACAGAATATGTGCAGAAGATAATTTTGGCCGGTTCTTTGGAATCGGCCTCCACCTTGCTCGTTCGATGAAGGTTTTGTAATGTCCCTCCATAAACTTTTGGGGCCGATCACAAGGATCAGCCTCGCACGGTTTGCTCATTGGTTTAATCTTGCTACTCGGTTAGGCTGGATAAAACCAACCCAACCTCTGACTTGACGCGCCTGCTGTCGTCCACCTTAAGTGCATCGTATAATCGTGGAACACTAAGCTCCGTCGGCAAGAGAAGCACCATGTTTGTGCCAGCCGATGTTTCATCATCGGCTTTCTTTTGCTTGGGACGCCACTCCATTCTTCGTGGACGACCCTCTTCATCCAGGGCTCGCTGAACCTTTGCGGCCAGATCAGGCCGTGCCTTCCTTAGCGTATGCAGGTATAACCTTTCGGCTTCCTCCAGGCCGCGCAAACGTTAAACCCTGTGCTTTTGTGAACGGCTGAGTCCGTCAGGGCACCACCTCGGACGGTGGCACCTGTCTTCTTCTTCTTCAAGTCCTTCGTCTTCGGAATCCTCAAAATTTGCCCAACGAAGTGACTCAGCACGTTTGCTTGGTGGTGGGAGAGGCCCTAAGCGCTCAAACACAGACACGTTGGCTGCCTCCTTCTTCTTCTTGTTGCATTCTCAGGCAATTGCCGATTGTGGGCAATCGGCTCATTCCTGAATCCCAGCGAGTGTCTGAAGAAAGGGCAGTCCCGATCCGGCGTTGTCATCTTGCTCCCTTGATGTGTCCGTGGCACGGCGCTCGTGCTCCTCCTCATAGCGATCCTGCCGACGATGTCTTTCGGCTTCTCTAGCCGGACGATCTCCTTCATCATCATAGTTGGACCGTCGGCGTTGGTCATACTGTCTCACATATTTGTTGAGGAGGTGATCAGAGAGAGGTCGTTGATATCTTATGTTCTTCACTTCTCCCTCTGTAACGTAGCGCTTGCCATCATGATGGAGCCGATCGCGTGGAGCGGCCTCCTCTGTATCCTTGCTATGAGAGCAGCTGCCCTCATCTCCATCTTTGCCGTAGTGGTTCCTAGGTCCTACCATGTTGATGCCGAACGTGGGACCTGGCTGGCAACTCTCGGGGTAGATGACTTCTACCATGTTAACGGCGGGGAAGGGCTGGGTGTCTACCTTCATGGCGTCTTGGTTGAAAATTAAACGCCCCTTCTCTATCGCCGCTTGGATGTGCTGACGCCACACCCTGCAGTCGTTGGTGGCATGGGAAAGCGAGTTGTGGAACTTGCAGTATGGCTTTCCGTTTAGCTCTTGCGCCGTAGGGAACTTGAGACCTTCAGGAATCGTCAACTGTTTCTCCTTGAGCAGGAGGTCGAAGATTTGTTCAGTCTTGGTCACGTCAAAATCAAATCCCCTGGGCGGCCCTGGTGGCTTTACCCATTTGCAAGACACGGGGGTTCCTCCCGAGTCCATTCAGCCACTGCTACTTCTTGGTCTCCCGCAGGCACTTCACCTTCCTCTGTATCGACCATGACTACTGCACGCTTGAACTTGTCTTGGTACAGGTCTGGGTGGCGCTGTTCATATGCTGATAGTTTCTGAACCATGTGCGCCAGCGAGGGATAATCTGCTTGGGAGGCCATGTCCTTGAGCTGTGTTGCAAGGCCAGCTACTGCCAACTCGACTGCTTCCTTTTCAGTTATACGAACCGAATAACATCGGTTCCTAAGATTCCTGAAGCGCTGGATGTACTCTGTCACCGTTTCTCCGCGCTTCTGACGTAGTTGTGCTAGATCGGCAATGCTAGACTCGGAAGCTTCTGAATGATATTGCATATGGAACTGTTCTTCCAATTGCTTCCAAGACTGGATGGAGTTTGCTGGCAAAGAGGTATACCATCCAAAAGCCGATCCCGTGAGGGACTGTGAAAAGAGCCTCACACGTAGCTGATCCGACACTGAAGCCGGTCCTAGTTGCGCCAAATATCGGCCGATGTGCTCGATGGAGCTGGAGCCATCTGATCCACTGAATTTGGAGAAGTCAGGGAGCCGATATTTAGGTGGCAGCGGGATCATCTCGTACTCGTCGGGGTACGGCTTGGAATAGCCGATTGCCCTCCTTTTCGGCATAATGCCGAACTGGTCTCTCAGTATGGTACTGATCTGATCCGCCGTGCTGGCTGCAGGAGATGCACTCTGAAGATTCGCCGGGGTGGCGTACTTAGCCAGCCATGTTTGCTTTTCCAGCTCTGAGCCAACTGCAGGAGCTGGGCTCTGGAGTTTCGTCGGGGTGGCGTACTTAGTTAGCCACGTCTGCTTCTCAAGCTCTGTCGCTGACGTCCCTCCTGTCTGCGCCGGAGTCCCTGACGTTGTGGCCTGGTTTGAGAGTGCCCAGTTGCCACAATCTGGCACATACGTGCACGCGTATCCTTGAGGGATCTCCTTAGGCGCCTCAGCCAAGAACTGGTAGTCACTAGGGTCACCACCGATCTTGTAGACGACGAATGCCGGTGTAGCCGGCACTTCAGGTGATGCTGCCAACGCATATGGCAGCGGTGGACGGGACTGGAGTGGCAACTCTCCTTGGTGCGTCCCGAGAGCTGGTCCTGACGGCGAGTACTGGTGGCCCATGATCTCCTGGATCACGCGCAGAGCGAGACGCTCCAACACGTTGACCAAGTTTTCAGAGTGGCGGTGTAGCGAGTGAGCCACCAAGTAGTTGATCTCCTGCCGTAGGCCCCTGGTGCGTTCCTCCGACGGGGCAGAGAGATCTATCCCATCGAGTGCACCTTGTGGTGAGAACCCCTTCCATCTGATGCCATGGGTACGGGTTCTCTGAAAAGAGCCGATGAGGTCGGCTTCGAGGGTGGCCTTGATCTCGTCATGTTTCTTCTTGAGCTCAGCAGGCAGCTCCTCGTAGGTGACTGGCGTGCCGTCCGTCGCCATCTCAGATGTAGATGGCGATGTGGTTGATGTAGACGATTGTCCCACCGGGCGTGCCAGAATGTGTTGATCGCCAAAACCCACCGGCGGGCAGCGGCCTGTCAACACGGTAGAGCCGGGAAGAGCCTAGAGCTGCGGCTGGCTGAGACCCCTCCGAGCGACGGCCCGCAATGCTCTTCTGGTCACACGCGGCGATGCGAAGTGCAAGGGCGTGCCACCTGACCTATACCTGGTCAGGAAGGTGATGGGGATGCCTCGCTTAGTTCCTGCATGGCATACACGTAAACATTAAATACGAGCCTCGATCGGCTCTCAGGTTATCCTGTGAATCGGCTCAAAGAGCCGATCCACCCATGATCCGTACGGGGTGCACGAATACTTGGTGATCCTGCTTGATCAAGATGAAGCTAATTAGATCTACGACGATTTAGGGTTTTCACCGCATAATCGGATCATCCTACTCCAGGTTGGGCCTCACGGCCACGCACGGTGCTCATAAGCCGATCCTAAACAAGGCCAAAGAACCAACAATGAAGTTGATCCGCGGAACATCCTGTTTAGGACTTGCGAACGCCACCCTACGTGCCACTGGATCCTCCCCCCCTTTGTAAGGCCTAACTATTGCAGATATTAAACTAATCCTTGCATAACAAGGAGCAATCGTAACGGATCAGATCTACTAGATGATGAACAAGCAGGGTGCCGCCCCCACGCCTGAGATAGGCGTGAGGGCGGCTAGACATGCAAGGGTTGCACTACATAAGCATGTTATACGAAGAACTATGCTAACCCTAACACATCTATGATAACTACGTTGCCCGCCATCAAAGACGCTTCAGTACGGGCAACGCATGAACAACGTGGAGCTTGTGCTGCCTAGATCGCAAGATGCGATCTAGGCAGCATGTCGCTTACCTGATTGAAACCCTCGAGACGAAGGAGTTGGCGATGCGCCGAGATTGGTTTGTTTTGGGGTGAACGTTGTGTTGTTGTTTATTCCATAAACCCTAGATACATATTTATAGTCCAGCGGACTTTCTAACGTGGGAATATCCCACCGTGTGCGATACAAACTCTAAATCTTGATCTAAGATATAACCTACTACAATTAAAGATACACGGGCAAACTAGCCCAAATTCTCCGTGCAAGGCCGCTTCAGAGATCTTCCACGTGTAGTCCTCTAAGCCCATCTCTCTTACGGCCCACCTCTGGATTTGTCCAAAATCTGGTGATAACACGCGCTTAAGGTTTGATGTCGCATAAGTAGATTTGAATATGGTATGGAGACGAAGTTTGTTCGGAGTCTCGGATGTGATCCAGGATGTTACGAGGAGGTCCGGAATAGTCCGGAGAATAAGATTCATATAAGGGAAGTTGATTTCTGGGTTTCGGAAATGTTCGGGATTTTTCCGGTGGTTGACTGGAAGGTTCTAGAAGGTTCCGGAGGGGTCCTCCATGGGGCCCACGACCTAGGAGGCCTAGCATGGGCCGAGGGGATGCTCCCTGGCCTAATGGGCCAGGGGCACATGGCCCCAAGGCCCAGGCCGGCCAACCCCCTAGGGTTTCCTAGGGGGGGATCAACTTGAAGGAGGGGAAAGCCCTCTCCCCCCTCTTGGCCGCCGCCCCCCCCCCCCAACCCTAGATGGGAAGGGGGGCCACCTTGGCCGGCTGGCCCCCTATATAAAGAGGGGATGGGGTGGCCGGCCACACCCCCCATCCATTGCCTCATCCTCTGGCCGCCTCTCCCTCCACCATACGCTGCTCCGGCTTAGGCGAAGCCCTGCAGCTTTTCTTCCTCCACTACCACCACCACACCGTCGTGCTGCTGGAATTTGGAGGATATCTACCACACCTCCGCTGCCCGCTGGAACGGGAGAGGAAGGAGCTTCATCGACACCGTACGCGCGACCGAGTACGGAAGTGCTGCCGGATTGCAGCACCGGGGACGATCGTCTACACCAACAACGAGATTAATCTCGTAGGCTTTGGAATCTTCGAGGGTTAGTCTCATCTCCATCTCGTTGCTTAGATCTTGTAGATTAGATCTTGGGTGTTCCATAGATTAGATCTTGGATTTATTCGTTTTGCGGTAGGAAAATTTTTGTTTTCTATGCTACGAACCCCATTAGTGGTATCAGAGCCATGTCTATGCTTAGATCTGTTGCACGAGTAGAACACAATGGTTTTGTGGGCGGTGATGCTCTTGTTGCTTTAGTTTGTGTACTTTGCTTCTTGCGGGATGGTGGGATGAAGCGGCCCGGGCTAACTTTACATGACCGCGTCTCATGAGACTTGCTCCACGCTTGACATGCAACTTGTATTGCATAAGTGGCTTTGCGGGTGTCTGTCTCTCCCACCATAGTAAAGATTGTAATTTACACTTCTATTGTCAACACTAGTATCACCGTTGTGGCTCATGTTCGTAGGTAGATTGGATCTTACTCGAAAACCCTAAACCACGTAAAATATGCAAACCAAATTAGAGGCGTCTAACTTGTTTTTGCAGGGTTTGGTGATGTGATATGGCCATGATGTGATGATGATTATATTTGATGTATGAGATGTTCATTATTGTATTATGGCAACCGGCAGGAGCCTAATGGTTGTCTTTAATTTTGTTAAAGACCTGCGTGTCTATTCATCATGTAATAGCTTTATTTCAAGTAGTTGTTATAGTAGCTATAAGTGATGGACAACCATGAAGCGGCGCCACTGACCTTGACGCCATGCTGGTGATGATGGAGATCATGTCCGTGCTTTGGAGATGGAGATCAAAAGCACAAAGAAGAAAGGCCATATCATATCACACATTATGAATTGCATGTGATGTTAATCCTTTTATGCATCTTATTTTGCTTAGATCACGACGGTAGCATTATAAGATGATCCCTCTCACTAAATATCAAGATAATAAAGTGTTCATCCTTAGTATGCACCGTTGCTAAGACTTGTCGTTTCGAAGCATCTCGTGATGATCGGGTGTGATAGACTCTACATGTGCATACAATGGGTGCAAGCCAGATTTGCACACGCGGATACCAAGGTTGCCTTGATGAGCCTAGCATGTACAGACATGGTCTCGGAACACGGGATACCGAAAGGTAGAGCATGAATCATATGAATGATATGATGAACACTTTGAGTGTTCGCCTTTGAAGCTACATCTTTTCTCGTGAAGATCGGACTTGGTGTAGTGGATTTGGTTCGTGTAATCACTAAGACAATGCGAGGGATGTTGTTTTAAGTGGGAGTTCACCTAGTTAATTTCAGAATTAAAATTGAACTCAATTTATCATAAACTTAGTCTAAACTCTTTGCAAATATGTTGTAGATCATGGCGCCCCCTCCATCAATTTTAACCAGTTCCTAGAGAAAGAAAAGCTTAAGGGCAATGGCACCAACTTCACTGACTGGTTCCATCATGTGAGGATTTTCCTCACTGGTGGAAACCTGCAATTTGTGCTCGAAGCACCGCTAGGTCCCCCACCACCTCCTGCAGTGTCCGAGGACATAAAGAATGTTTATGAGACTCGGGCAACTCGGTACTCCGAAGTTCAGTGTGCCATCTTGTGCAGCTTAGAGGCAGAGCTCCAAAAGCATTTTGAGCACCACGACCCCAGTGAGATGATGCGTGAGCTCAAACTTATCTTTGAGACTCATGCGGCCGTGGAGAGCTATGAGGCCTCGAAGCAGTTCTTTACCTGCATGATGGAAGAAGGCAGCTCCGTTAGTGAGCACATGCTCGTCATGTCCGGGCATGCGAAGAAGCTCAATGACTTGGGGATGATGATCCCTAACCAGCTGGGTATTCATCGTGTCCTTCAATCACTGCCACCAAGTTACAAGAACTTCGTGATGAACTACAACATGCAGAACATGAATAAAGATTTACCTGAAATCTTTTCCATGCTGAAATCTGCTGAAGTAGAGATTAAGAAGGAGAACCAAATGTTGATGGTCAACAAGACCACCAGTTTCAAAAAGCAAGGCAAGCCTAACAAGGGTAACTTCAAGAAGGGCGGCAAGAAAGTTGCACCGCATCCTGAGAAGCCTAAGGCTGGTCCTAAACCTGAGACTGTGTGCTATTATCGCCGGGGAAGGGGCAGAAGCGAAATTGCCCCAAATACTTGGCCGATCTGAAGAGCGGCCACGTCAAAAGAAAGGTATATTTGATATACATGTTATTGATGTCTATCTTCTTGGTTCTCGTAGTAGTGCCTGGGTATTTGATACTGGTTCGGTTGCTCACATTTGTAACTCGAAACGATGGCTGAGAATAGACGAAGCCTGGCAAGAGACGAGGTGACGATGCGCGTTGGAAATGGATCCAAAGTCGATGTGATCGCTGTCGGCACGCTCCCTCTACATCTACCTTCGGGATTAGTTTTAAACCTTAATAATTGTTATTTGGTACCTGCGTTGAGCATGAACATTATATCTGGATCTTGTTTAATGCAAGACGGTTATTCGTTTAAGTCTGAGAATAATGGTTGTTCGATTTATATGAGTAATGTCTTTTATGGCCATGCACCTGAGATGAATGGTTTATTCTTGTTAAATCTCGATAGTAGTGATACACATGTTCATAACATTAATGCTAAGCGAATGAAAATGAATGATAATTCTACTTATATGTGGCATTGTCGTCTTGGTCATATTGGAGTGAAGCGCATGAAGAAACTCCATTCCGATGGACTTCTTGAGTCACTTGACTTTGAGTCACTTGACAGATGCGAAGCATGTCTAATGGGAAAAATGACTAAGACTCCATTTTCTGGTACAATGGAGTGAGCTACAGACTTATTGGAAATCATACATACCGATGTGTGCGGACCAATGAGTGTAGCATCGCGCGGTGGTTATCGTTATGTTCTAACCTTCACGGATGATCTGAGTAGATATGGATATATTTACTTTATGAAACATAAGTCCGAGACTTTTGAGAAGTTCAAGGAATTCCAAAGTGAAGTAGAAAATCAACGTAACAAGAAGATTAAGTTTCTGCGTTCTGATCGCGGAGGCGAATATCTGAGTTATGAGTTTGGCATGCATTTAAAGAAATGCGGAATACTTTCACAGTTGACACCGCCGGGAACACCACAGCGTAATGGTGTGTCCGAACGTCGTAATCGAACTCTGTTAGATATGGTTCGGTCTATGATGTCTCTTACCGATTTGCCGTTATCGTTTTGGGGTTATGCATTAGAGACAGCCGCATTCACTTTAAATAGGGCACCATCTAAATCCGTTGAAACGACACCGTATGAACTATGGTTTGGAAAGAAACCCAAGCTGTCATTCCTTAAGGTTTGGGGTTGCGAAGCTTATGTAAAGAAGTTACAGCCTGACAAGCTAGAACCCAAAGCGGAGAAATGCGTCTTCATAGGATACCCTAAAGAAACAATTGGGTACACTTTCTATCACAGATCCGAAGGCAAAATCTTTGTTGCCAAGAACGGATCCTTTCTTGAGAAGGAGTTTCTCACTAAAGAAGTGACTGGAAGGAAAGTAGAACTCGACGAGGTTAATGAACCTTCTCTCATAGATCAGAGTAGCGGAGTGCCGGAAGAAATTCCTGCACAGCCTGCACCGATAGAAGAGGAAGCGAATGATGATGATCATGAAACTTCGAACGAGGAAGCTACTGAACCTCGCAGATCGACGAGGGAACGTACCACTCCTGATTGGTATGATCCCTGTCTGAATGTCATGATTGTGGACAACAATGATGAGGACCCTGCGACGTATGAAGAAGCAATGATGAGCCCAGATTCCAACAAATGGCAAGAAGCCATGAAATCCGAAATGGGATCCATGTATGATAACAAAGTATGGACTTTGGTAGACTTACCTGATAGCCGCAAGGCTGTCGAGAATAAATGGATCTTTAAGAGAAAAACAGATGCTGATGGTAATATTACTGTCTATAAAGCTCGACTTGTCGCAAAGGGTTTCCGACAAATTCAAGGAGTTGACTACGATGAGACTTTCTCACCTGTAGCCAAGCTAAAGTCTGTGAGGATTTTGTTAGCAATAGCTGCATTTTTCGATTATGAAATCTGGCAGATGGATGTCAAAACGGCGTTCCTTAATGGTGATATTGAGGAAGAGTTGTATATGGTACAACCCAAAGGTTTTGTCGATCCTGAAAATGCTGACAAGGTATGCAAACTTCAGCGTTCCATTTATGGACTGAAGCAAGCATCCAGGAGTTGGAATTTACGCTTTGATAGAGTGATCAAAGACTTCGGTTTTATACGGACTCATGGTGAGGCCTGTATTTACAAGAAAGTGAGTGGGAGCTCTGTAGCGTTCCTGATATTATATGTAGATGACATATTATTGATTGGGAATGATATAGAACTATTAAGCAGTGTTAAAGGTTATTTGAATAAATGTTTTTCAATGAAAGACCTTGGTGAAGCAGCATACATTTTAGGCATCAAGATTTATAGAGATAGATCAAGACGCCTAATAGGTCTTTCACAGAGTACATACTTGGACAAGATTCTAAAGAAGTTTAGAATGGATGAAAGCAAGAAAGGGTTCTTGCCTATGTTGCCAGGTAAGGTCTTGAGTAAGACTCAAGGTCCAGCTACAGCAGAAGAAAGAGAAAGGATGAGCAAGATCCCCTATGCTTCGGCAGTAGGCTCTCTCATGTATGCCATGCTGTGTACTAGACCGGATATCGCACATGCTGTTAGTTTGACCAGCAGATATCAAAGTGATCCAGGAATGGAACACTAGACAGCGGTCAAGAATATCCTGAAGTACTTGAAAAGGACTAAGGATATGTTTCTTTGTTATGGTGGTGACCAAGAGCTCGTTGTAACTAGTTACACCGATGCAAGTTGGAACACCGATCCTGATGACTCTAAGTCTCAGTCTGGGTACGTGTTTATATTGAATGGTGCGGCAGTAATTAAGCTGGAGCAGTTCCAAGCAGTGCACGGTGGCGAAATCTTCAACAGAATCTGAATATATAGCGGCTTCAGAGGCTTCATCGGAAGCGGTATGGATGAAGAGGTTCATTGTTGAGCTTGGTGTGGTTCCTAGTGCATTGGACCCGTTAGTCATTTATTGTGACAACACGGGTGCCATCGCCAATGCAAAGGAACCAAGGTCACACAAGAAGCTAAAGCATATCAAGCTGCGTTTTCATTCGATTCGCGAGTACATCGAAGATGGTGAAGTAGAGATTTGCAAAGTACACACAGATCTGAATGTTGCAGATCCGTTGACTAAAGCTCTCCCTAGGGCAAACCATGACCAACACCAGAATGCTATGGGTGTTAGGTACCTTACAATGTAATCTAGATTATTGACTCTAGTGCAAGTGGGAGACTATTGGAGATATGCCCAAGAGGCAATAATAAAGTGGTTATTATAATATCTTTGTGTTTATGATAAAAGTTTGCATACCATGCTATAATTGTATTAACCGAAACATTGATACATGTGTGTTATGTAAACAACAAGGAGTCCCTAGTAAGCCTCTTGTATAACTAGCTTGTTGATTAATGGATGATCATGGTTTCGTGATCATGAACATTGGATGTTATTAATAACAAGGTTATGTCATTAGTTGAATGATATAATGGACACACACCCAAATGAGCATAGCATAAGATCAAGTCATTAAGTTCAATTTGCTATAAGCTTTCGATACATAGTTGTCTTAGTCCTTCGACCATGAGATCATGTAAATCACTTACACTGGAAGGGTACTTTGATTACATCAAACGCCATTGCGTAAATGGGTGGTTATAAAGATGGGATTAAGTATTTGGAAAGTGTGAGTTGAGGCATATGGATCAATAGTGGGATTTGTCCATCCTGATGACGGATAGATATACTCTGGGCCCTCTCGGTGGAATGTCGTCTGATTAGCTTGCAAGCATATGATTTGATCATAAGAGATGACATACCGCGGTACGAGTAAAGAGTACTTGTCAGTAACGAGGTTGAACAAGGTATGGGGATACCGATGATCAAACCTCGGATAAGTAAAGTATCGTGTGACAAAGGGAATTGACATCGTATGTAAATGGTTCAATCGATCACTAAGTCATCGTTGAATATGTGGGAGCCATTATGGATCTCCAGATCCCGCTATTGGTTATTGCTCGGAGAGGAGTCTCGACCATGTCTACATAGTTCGCGAACCGTAGGGTGACGCGCTTAAGGTTTGATGTCGCATAAGTAGATTTGAATATGGTATGGAGACGAAGTTTGTTCGGAGTCTCGGATGTGATCCAAGATGTCACGAGGAGGTCCGGAATAGTCCGGAGAATAAGATTCATATAAGGGAAGTTGATTTCTGGGTTTCGGAAATGTTCGGGATTTTTCCGGTGGTTGACTGGAAGGTTCTAGAAGGTTCAGGAGGGGTCCTCCATGGGGCCCACGACCTAGGAGGCCTAGCATGGGCCGAGGGGATGCTCCCTGGCCTAATGGGCCAGGGGCACATGGCCCCAAGGCCCAGGCCGGCCAACCCCCTAGGGTTTCCTAGGGGGGGATCAACTTGAAGGAGGGGAAAGCCCTCTCCCCCCTCTTGGCCGCCGCCCCCCCCCCCCCAACCCTAGATGGGAAGGGGGGCCACCTTGGCCGGCTGGCCCCCTATATAAATAGGGGAGGGGGTGGCCGGCCACACCCCCCATCCATTGCCTCCTCCTCTGGCTGCCTCTCCCTCCACCATACGCTGCTCTGGCTTAGGCGAAGCCCTGCAGCTTTTCTTCCTCCACTACCACCACCACGCCGTCGTGCTGCTGGAATTTGGAGGAGATCTACCACACCTCCGCTGCCCGCTGGAACGGGAGAGGAAGGAGCTTCATCGACACCGTACGCGCGACCGAGTACGGAAGTGCTGCCGGATTGCAGCACCGGGGACGATCGTCTACACCAACAATGAGATTAATCTCGTAGGCTTTGGAATCTTCGAGGGTTAGTCTCATCTCCATCTCGTTGCTTAGATCTTGTAGATTAGATCTTGGGTGTTCCATAGATTAGATCTTGGATTTATTCGTTTTGCGGTAGGAAATTTTTTGTTTTCTATGCTACGAACCCCATCAATTAAAACAGAGGGTGTTATTCTACAAAACAAATATTCTAGGATACAACCATATGCTACAGAAAACAAACCAAAATAAAACTAAAAACAAAAATAAATACGCTCCAAGAACAACACATAACATATGAGGCAATAAAAGTATAGCGTCTAGAAAGATGACCTGATACTTTGTTGATGAAGAGGGGATGCCTTGGGCATCCCCAAGCTTTGACGCTTGTTGTTGGGGGGATGACCCCCGGTATGCCAAAGGCATACCAAACCGGATGGTTTGAACCATCCAGATACCGGTTTAAAGTTTATTCCGGACTAAGAACTTGAGCTTTTGGCTAAGTAAATCTTACCGGTACCCCCCAAGAGGGGTATACTTGAATGAGCTAAGAAGACACCGGATTGCCAGTAAGAAGTGCACTGTAGCACGTCGGCAAGACTGGTCAAAGATTCTTTCAAGAGCTAGAGGACAAAGATGAGCTAAGCAAAGTAGCTTTAAACGAAGCCCTGACGCCAAAGAGGAAGGTGACGCTGAAAGCATCCGGAGGACGTCAGCCTCCCTGATTAAAGAAGATACCGGCGTCACCAGTGATTAAAGTAACTTTGTAAAGTAGTTTGTCTGTTCAAAGATGCCATTAGGGTTTCTTCCCCTGTAAGCCACCCTCTCCCCTATATAAGGAGAGGGGGCACACCCCATCGCGGGTACGATGAGCCATTAGGTACAACCTTGTATCTAGAAACCTGTAACCTATTGAGATCAATGAATAGAGAGATCTAGAGCAGAGTTCTTCCTTGTGTCTTTCTTCTTCTACCTCTGGCTTAGGCCAAGTTCTTAAGGAAAGCATTCGGAAGTTCATCCAATCTAATCAGAAACCCTCCCTCGAATCCTCTAGCGCCCATTCGGCCCCAACTTAAGCCATCCTATGGCATCTGTCTGTTCACCACGACGACAGTTGGCGCCCACCGTGGGGCATGAAGAGGCGCTTGCTGGAGTTCACATTCGGGCGGGCCTCCTCGACGTCTCCGGCGAGCGAACGGTGTCTGCGCTCGTGCAGCGCATCTACTCCATGGACTTCATCAACGACAACGCGGGCTACTTCGCCAACGGCGGTAAGTTCCCCAAGAACGGTCGCATCATCGAGTTCGGCAGCCACCGCATCTACTTCGGCACCGTCCCTGTGCGCCAGTGCCTCTCGCCGGTGCTGGTGGCGTCGGATCCGCCAAGGTGGCTATGTGCTGGCCGCGCCGCCGGCAGCGTGGAGGTGATGATGGCTGGCGCGGCTGGTGCTGGCAAGGAAGCTGTGGAAGAAGGAGCTGGGCGCACGGCGTCGACGCGCCCGGCTAAACCACCGCTGGAGCGTGACGAGGGCGCTGCGGGAACATCTTCTGCACCACCGGAGACTCCACTCCAAGCGGCGATGAACGTGCTGGCGACGCCCATCGTGCAGAACATCGACCCCGCAGCGGCTCAAGCGGAGCTGGAGGCAACGCGCAAGACGCTGCTTTTCGGAGGCGCGGACATCATCCGGGCGCAGCGCGAGCTGAACCTAACCCTACGTGAGTATAACGCTGCCCATGGCTTTGCTTCAGTTAGCGCTCAGGCTGCTAGGGTGCCGGAAAACCGGCTTAAGGCTCTCAATCTAGATCAGGATTTGCGTAAGGAAGTTCTTGCTGGCAAGAGTGCCTCTGTATCTTTGAGCATCATAGAGAAACCTAAGTACAGTAGCCCGGATAAAACTATAAAAGCTGCTAGGGCTGCTATGGAACTGTGTGAATCGCTTAGCGGAGATGCTTTAGCAAAACAGCAAGATCGTGTTAGAGAACTACTTGATGTGATTCAGGAGCAAAATGCTGAGCTTGCTAGAGAAAACAAAGCAGCTGCGGCATCAAAATCTGTGCGTTCGGCAAAAAATGCCGGAAGCAAGTCCCAGGGGCAGGCATCTTCCCCTCATCCGGACAGAAGAAAAGAAAAAGAAATGAACGCGCGGCAGATGACCGTGTATGATCCGGTTCTTGCCGGAAAACAACAAGCCGGAGGAAAAAGCTATGAAGCAGGTCGTGGCAATGCCGGAAATGGTCATGCCGGAAATGAATATGCCGGTAGATATGAAACCGGGCAAAATTATCGAGCTGCAAGGGCAGCATATGTTGATGAGATGCCACCACCAAGGTACCGGCAGGCAAGAGCCGCGGAACCAATAAGATACGATGAAGCAGATTCCGGAGTGGAACAAACCGGAGCTTACCGGAACCCTCTAGGGGAACGTGTGGGAGAAAGATGTCTGCCAGGCCAGGATGCGAGGCACAGGCTGGACAGAGTGTATCTTTCTGAGATGATCGAAGCTGAAGGTCCCCCTGGCCCAAAGTGCTTTGGCCCACGGATCATGGGAGAAGAACCACCGGTACGCAATTTCCAGTTGCCCCGGGATACAAAAACATACGATGGCACAACTAAGCTGGAAGATTGGTTGGCAGATTATGTCACAGCTGTGTATGTCGCTGGTGGTGGAGGAAACCGGCGTTGGGCCGTGAGAATCATACCGTCCTTCCTAGTGGGACCGCAAGAATTTGGCTTAACAATTTGCCAAGGGGAAGCATCAACGGATGGCTGGACTTTGAGGAGGCTTTTGTGAGCAACTTCAGCAGCACTTACAAAAGGCCAAACAGGCCGCAGCAGCTCGCTCTATGCTTGCAGCGTCCTAATGAAACAGACCGGGATTACCTGACCCGGTGGAACTCAACAAGGAATACATGTGAAGGAGTGATAGAAGCACAAGTGATTGCTTGGTTTTGTCACGGATGCCGGAGAGGATCGCCGCTGTGGCAAAGGCTACAAAGGAACATGCCAACCACATTGGCTGAAATGATGCGGGTGGCAGACAATTATGCGTTGGGAGACCCAATGCAACCGGCAGTACAAGCCGAACCGGCACAAACAAGCCAACCACGCCAAGATCAATACCGGGATAACCAACATAACAAAAGAAGAGAAGATTTTCCGGATAGAAGATATGGTCCGCAGCAAGTAGCCGCAGTGCAGGAACATTCCGGTCCCAGTGGGAGCCAAAGGCAAAAAACCGGATCGCAGCCATGGGCGGGTCCTAAGAAACAATGGGTTGAAAAGAAAAAGTGGGGAGAGAAAAAAGATTGGCAAGAACATATGAGATACACCATGGAAGCAGCAATGGAGCAACCATGCCGGTTTCACACTCCGAATCCGGCGAAGCCGGCAAATCACTTGACAAAGGACTGTTCCTGGGTCAAGCACTTGATGTTGAGAGGTGCGGCAAAAGATGCGCAAGCACAAGGCTGTTCCACGATACTGCCACCCTCGCAAGACATGTTGCGGCAGCACCCATTACCACCGCCACCACCGCTTACCGGAGCCAACGCCTTGCCGGTACAGCAGCATCAGCAAGTTCATCAGGTGGAAGATGGCAATGATCAGCCGCCACCACCGGCACCTTTGGGCCGGAATGTTTACAAGGACCCGCACTTATGCTGTGTTGTGTTCGTTACTGAGCCAACAGACAGGCAGAGCGTACATCGTCGTTCCATGGAAGTGAATGCAGTGATGTCGGCAATTCCCAGATACATGCTGTGGTCAGATCAGGAAATCACCTGGTCGTTCAAGGATCACCCCAAGATCATGCCGAATCCGGGTGGTTACGCTCTTGTTGTGGACCCAATCATGCAAGGGCCAGAGACTCGAGTCAAGTTCAGCAAAGTGCTGATAGACAATGGAAGCAGCATAAATATCATGTACAAGCATACGATGCATACGCTGGGGATAACCGAAAACATGCTACAGCCAACTCACACAACATTCCACGGAATCGTTCCGGGCCTGTCCTGCGCACCGGTAGGAAAAGTCCGGGTGGATGTGTCATTCGGAGGACGTGACAACTGCCGGGTTGAAAACATTCTATTTGAGGTGGTGGACCTAGACAGTCCTTACCATGCACTACTAGGGAGGCCGGCATTGGCGGCATTCATGGCCTCAACTCATACGGCTTATCTCAAGATGAAGATGCCGGCACCTCGTGGACCCCTAACTGTGGTGGGAAACTACAAGATCTCACTGGAAACTGCTTTCGCCGGATCGAACCTGGCAGAATCACTGGTGATTGCAGAGGAAAAAAGGAGGATGCAAACTGCGGTTGCGCTGGCTCAGTCCTCACAGTTGAGCTTAGCGGCAATGAGTGGAAGTTTGGGCACACCGGCATTCAAGCCGACAAAAGAAACAAAGGACGTTGTGCTGGATCCGGCTTACCCAGAGCGCACCGTTCGTATCGGGGCCGGCCTGAGTCATGCATAGGAAAGCGCGCTTGATACGCCTCCGACGTATCGATAATTTCTTATGTTCCATGCCACATTATTGATGTTATCTACATGTTTTATGCACACTTTATGTCATATTCGTGCATTTTCTGGAACTAACCTATTAACAAGATGCCGAAGTGCCGATTCTTTCTGCTGTTTTTGGTTTCAGAAATCCTAGTAAGGAAATATTCTCGGAATTGGACGAAATCAACGCCCAGGGGCCTATTTTGCCACGAAGCTTCCAGAAGTCCGAAGACGAAACGAAGTGGGGCCACGGGGTGCCCAAACCATAGGGCGGCGCGGCCCCCCCTGGCCGCGCCGGCCTATGGTGTGGGGCCCCCGTGCCCCCTCCTGACTTGCCCTTCCGCCTACTTAAAGCCTACGTGACGAAACCCCCAGTACCGAGAGCCACGATACGGAAAACCTTCCAGAGACGCCGCCAACGCCGATCCCATCTCGGGGGATCCAGGAGATCGCCTCCGGCACCCTGCCGGAGAGGGGAATCATCTCCCGGAGGACTCTACGCCGCCATGGTCGCCTCCGGTGTGATGTGTGAGTAGTCTACCCCTGGACTATGGGTCCATAGCAGTAGCTAGATGGTTGTCTTCTCCCCATTGTGCTATCATTGTCGGATCTTGTGAGCTGCCTAACATGATCAAGATCATCTATCTGTAACTCTATATGTTGCGTTTGTTGGGATCCGATGAATAGAGAATACTTGTTATGTTGATTATCAAAGTTATATCTATGTGTTGTTTATGATCTTGCATGCTCTCCGTTACTAGTAGATGCTCTGGCCAAGTAGATGCTTGTAACTCCAAGAGGGAGTATTTATGCTCGATAGTGGGTTCATGCCTCGCATTGACACAGGACGGTGACAGAAAGTTCTAAGGTTGTGTTGTGCTGTTGCCACTAGGGATAAAACATTGATGCTATGTCTAAGGATGTAGTTGTTGATTACATTACGCACCATACTTAATGCAATTGTCTGTTGCTTTGCAACTTAATACTGGAGGGGGTTCGGATGATAACCTGAAGGTGGACTTTTTAGGCATAGATGCATGCTGGATGGCGGTCTATGTACTTTGTCGTAATGCCCAATTAAATCTCACTATACTCATCATGATATGTATGTGCATGGTCATGCCCTCTTTATTTGTCAATTGCCCAACTGTAATTTGTTCACCCAACATGCTGCTTGTCTTATGGGAGAGACACCTCTAGTGAACTGTGGACCCCGGTCCAATTCTCTATACTGAAATACAATCTACTGCAATACTTGTTCTACTGTTTTCTGCAAACAATCATCTTCCACACAATACGGTTAATCCTTTGTTACAGCAAGCCGGTGAGATTGACAACCTCACTGTTTCGTTGGGGCAAAGTACTTTGGTTGTGTTGTGCAGGTTCCACATTGGCGCCGGAATCCCTGGTGTTGCGCCGCACTACATCCCGCCGCCATCAACCTTCAACGTGCTTCTTGGCTCCTCCTGGTTCGATAAACCTTGGTTTCTTTCTGAGGGAAAACTTGCTGCTGTGCGCATCATACCTTCCTCTTGGGGTTCCCAACGAACGTGTGAGTTACACGCCATCAAGCTCTTTTTCTGGCGCCGTTGCCGGGGAGATCAAGACACGCTGCAAGGGGAGTCTCCACTTCTCAATCTCTTTACTTTGTTTTTGTCTTGCTTAGTTTTATTTACTACTTTGTTTGCTGCACTAAATCAAAATACAAAAAAATTAGTTGCTAGTTTTACTTTATTTGCTATCTTGTTTGCTATATCAAAAACACAAAAAAATTAGTTACTTGCATTTACTTTATCTAGTTTGCTTTATTTATTGTCTTGCACTCTATATTAAAAATACAAAAAAAATTAGTTACTTTTGTTACCATGTCTAGCTCTGAACCTGTTACTTCTTCGCCTGAAGAATTAGTCTTCACTTTTAAACAAGGGGATGAGGAGAGTTTTAAGGATGCTTGGTCTAGAATTTTTACTTCTTATCATAAAACTGAACCTCAAATGACTCTAAGTTTGCTCCTTAGTAATTTTTATTTTGGTCTTATGGTTCGCTATAGATATGCTTTGGATACTTTAGTGGGAGGAGATTTCCTTCATTGCAATGGGGATCAAGCTTTTAATGCCATAAAGAAGTTGGTTGCATCACATGATTCAGCTAATAACTTTGATTCAGCCCTCACTAGCATATATAGTAGATTAAACAATCTCGAGATAAGTACATCTCGCTTGGATGATAACTATTGCCACGTTCGTAATCGTCTTGAACAAGTTTTAGTGAACTCTAAACTTTCATTGTGGGATCCTACTGTTAAAATTGTTATCGGTGATCGAACTCTTCATGCCTACTGTGATATTATGTATGAATTTTGCCTTATGCCTGAAAGCATTTATAAATCTTTGAAACTTTGGGGAGTCGATGAAGGAGGAGAAGAAATAACTCTCATTGATAACTCTATTATAATTCCTAAGGGAATAGCCGTAGGTGTGCATACAACCATTCTTGGAAGAACAATATCCATTGATTATCTTGTTGTTGAAACAGGAAAAATCACACTCGGAAGATCCCTGTTGAAACTTTTGGGAGCAGTCATTGATGTGGGAGAAGGCACTCTGAAATTCACCTCTATACCGGGGGGAAATCATATATTTCCTAAACCAAAGGGAAAGGAAAACAATAAGAAAGGTAAGGGTAAAGCCCAAGGTAAGGTTGACACACCGTCTCTTGATAATACTTGATACACACTTTCTGCGCCTAGCTGAAAGGCGTTAAAGAAAAGCGCTTATGGGAGACAACCCATGTTTTTACCTACAGTACTTTGTTTTTATTTTGTGTCTTGGAAGTTGTTTACTACTGTAGCAACCTCTCCTTATCTTAGTTTTGTGTTTTGTTGTGCCAAGTAAAGCCGTTGATAGAAAAGTAAGTACTAGATTTGGATTACTGCGCAGAAACAGATTTCTTTGCTGTCACGAATCTGGCTGTTTTCCCCTGTAGGTAACTCAGAAAATTATGCCAATTTACGTGAGTGATCCTCAGATATGTACGCAACTTTCATTAAATTTGAGCATTTTCATTTGAGCAAGTATGGTGCCATTTTAAAATTCGTCAATACGAACTGTTCTGTTTTGACAGATTCTGCCTTTTATTTCGCATTGCCTCTTTTGCTATGTTGGATGAATTTCTTTGATCCATTAATGTCCAGTAGCATTATGCAATGTCCAGAAGTGTTAAGAATGATTGTGTCACCTCTGAATATGTTAATTTTTATTGTGCACTAACCCTCTAATGAGTTGTTCTAAGTTTGGTGTGGAGGAAGTTTTCAAGGATCAAGAGAGGAGTATGATGCAACATGATCAAGGAGAGTGAAAGCTCTAAGCTTGGGGATGCCCCGGTGGTTCACCCCTGCATATTCTAAGAAGACTCAAGCGTCTAAGCTTGGGGATGCCCAAGGCATCCCCTTCTTCATCGACAACATTATCAGGTTCCTCCCCTGAAACTATATTTTTATTCCATCACATCTTATGTGCTTTGCTTGGAGCGTCGGTTTGTTTTTGTTTTTTGTTTTGTTTGAATAAAATGGATCCTAGCATTCACTTTATGGGAGAGAGACACGCTCCGCTGTAGCATATGGACAAGTATGTCCTTGGTTTCTACTCATAGTATTCACGGCGAAGTTTCTTCTTCGTTAAATTGTTATATGGTTGGAATTAAAAAATGATAATGTAGTAATTGCTATTAATGTCTTGGGTAATGTGATACTTGGCAATTGTTGTGCTCATGATTAAGCTCTTGCATCATATGCTTTGCACCCATTAATGAAGAAATACATAGAGCATGCTAAAATTTGGTTTGCATATTTGGTTTCTCTAAGGTCTAGATAATTTCTAGTATTGAGTTTGAACAACAAGGAAGACGGTGTAGAGTCTTATAATGTTTTCAATATGTCTTTTATGTGAGTTTTGCTGCACCGGTTCATCCTTGTGTTTGTTTCAAATAAGCCTTTCTAGCCTAAACCTTGTATCGAGAGGGAATACTTCTCATGCATCCAAAATACTTGAGCCAACCACTATGCCATTTGTGTCCACTATACCTACCTACTACATGGTATTTTCCGCCATTCCAAAGTATATTGCTTGAGTGCTACCTTTAAAATTCCATCATTCACCTTTGCAATATATAGCTCATGGGACAAATAGCTTAAAAACTATTGTGGTATTGAATATGTAATTATGCACTTTATCTCTTATTAAGTTGCTTGTTGTGCGATAACCATGTTTACTGGGGACACCATCAACTATTCATTGTTGAATTTCATGTGAGTTGCTATGCATGTTCGTCTTGTCTGAAGTAAGAGCGATCTACCACCTTATGATTAAGCATGCATATTGTTAGAGAAGAGCATTGGGCCGCTAACTAAAGCCATGATCCATGGTGGAAGTTTCAGTTTTGGACATATATCCTCAATCTCAAATGAGAAAATTATTAATTGTTGCTACATGCTTATGCATAAAAGAGGAGTCCATTATCTGTTGTCTATGTTGTCCCGGTATGGATGTCTAAGTTGAAGAATAATCAATAGCGAGAAATCCAATGCGAGCTTTCTCCTTAGACCTTTGTACAGGCGGCATAGAGGTACCCCTTTGTGACACTTGGTCAAAACATGTGCATTGTGATGATCCGGTAGTCCAAGCTAATTAGGACAAGGTGCGGGCACTATTAGTACACTATGCATGAGGCTGGCAACTTGTAAGATATAATTTACATGATACATATGCTTTATTACTACCGTTGACAAAATTGTTTCATGTTTTCAAAATCAAAAAGCTCTAGCACAAATATAGCAATCGATGCTTGATACGTCCAAAACGTATCTACTTTCCCGAACACTTTTGCTATTGTTTTGCCTCTAATTTGTGTATTTTGGATGCAACTAACATGGACTAACGCTGTTTTCAGCAGAACTGCTCTGGTGTCTCGTTTTTGTGCAGAAATCCAACTTTCGGGAAAATCCTCGGAATTTATGCAGAAGGCCCTATTTTCCCAGGAAACTTACGGAGCCAGAAGGACAAACCAGGTGGAGGCCCGAGGGCCCCACACCATAGGGCGGCGCGGCCCAGGGGGGCCCGCGCGGCCCTGTGGTGTGGCCCCCTCGGCCGGCCTCCGACGCCCTCCGGCCTCGACCTAAAAACGCACGAGGAGAAGTCGAAGTCGCCAGAAACCCTCCAGAACGCCGCCACATCGCGAAACTCCGTCGCGGGAGCCAGAATTCTCCGTTCTGGCACTCCGCCGGGACGGGGAATTGGAGGAGATCATCGCCGCCATCACCGCCATCACCTCTACATCAACCAGCCATGTTTCCCCCATCCATGTGTGAGTAATTCCCCCGCTGTAGGCCGAAGGGGATGGTAGGGATTGGATGAGATTGGTCATGTAATAGCATAAGATTGTTAGGGCATAGTGCCTAGTGTCCGTAATTGGTACTTTGATGATATTGTTGCAACTTGTTATGCTTAATGCTTGTCACTAGGGCCCGAGTGCCATGATCTCAGATCTGAACATGTTATTGTTTCATGAAGATAATCATTGTTTATGGTCTTACCTATAAGTTGTATACACATGTCGCTGTCCGGAACCGATGGCCCCGAAGTGACAGAAATCGGGACAACCGGAGGGAATGGTAGTGATGTGAGGATCACATGTGTTCACGGAATGTTAATGCTTTGCTCCGGTACTTTATTAAAAGGAGTACCTTAATATCCAGTAGTTTCCCTTGAGGCCCGGCTGCCACCGGCTGGTAGGACAAAAGATGTTGTGCAAGTTTCTCATTGCGAGCACGCACGACTATATATGGAACACATGCCTATTGATTGCTTTGTACTTGGACACCGTTTTATTATTATCTGCAAATGCCCTGCTATGATTGTTACATGAGTTTCTCTCATCCATGCAACGCCCGTCATCCGTCCCCGTGCCTACAGTATTTTAATCCTGCTGTTTACTAAAATCACTACTGCTGTCTTTGTTACTCTGCTGCTGTTATTTCACTACTGCTACTGCAATAAACCTGTTACTACTGATAAACCCTTGCGAGCAAGTCTGTTTCCAGGTGCAGCTGAATTGACAACTCCGCTGTTAAGGCTTCCAAGTGTTCTTTGTCTCCCCTTGTGTCGAATCAATAAATTGGGTTTTACTTCCCTCGAAGACTGTTGCGATCCCCTATACTTGTGGGTCATCAAGACTATTTTCTGGCGCCGTTGCCGGGGAGCATAGCTTTATTTGGAAGTTCACTTGGATTAATATTGTTCGCTGCAAATTCTCCATCATGGGTAAACCTCGCGATACTAAGATCGCCATATTACCATCCACTACAAGAAAAGGTACAATTCTAAATACCTCTGCTGCACTTGATTCACCATCTGTGATTGATAAACTTGTTTCACCGCCACATGCTTCGCATGCGGGTACATCTGCTGAATCTGAACACTCTCATAATATTGATAATATTTCTGCTGTGCTTGATGATAGTGGTTCATTGGGATCTTTTCTAGATGCTACAATTGCTAGGTCTAGACAAATTGAAAATACTGAAACTCCTAATGCTACTACACCTGTTAGTTCACCTGAACTTGATTATTTTAGTGATGATCCTGATGAAGATTATGTGGAGCTTAATGATGATTTTATTGAAAAATGCAATGCTACTACAGATGCAAGAAAAATTAAAAAGTTGCTTGCAGAACATGCTGTTAGATATAAACTGTCTCCTGATCCTAAGTTTGCCACATCTCCTATAAACATTAGGGATAAAGATTATGATTTTTCTCTTGATCTATCTAATATAGCTATTGTTGAGAAAACACCCTTTTGTGGTACTGAAAAAGAAAGTGCTGTTGAACACATGACTGAGTTATCTACTCTTAGTAGCTTGTTTTCTGATGATGTCAAGATGCGTACTTACTTTGTTGCTAAAATCTTTCCATTCTCATTAAAGGATGACGCTAAAACTTGGTATAATAATTTGCCACCTAATTCTATTAAAAGTCCAAAAGAATTGCTTGATGTCTTCTTCCGCAAATACTTTCCTGCTAGTGCTCAACATATTGCTTTGCAGAGAATTTATAATTTTGACCAGGGAGATGAAGAGAAATTGCCTGAGGCTTGGGCGAGATTTTGCTCTCTTATTAGAGCTCGGCCTGAGCATGATCTGGAAAAGCATGATTTACTTGATATATTTTATAGTGGACTAACCATTGAGTCTAGGGCATACCTGGATAGTTGTGCTGGTTGTGTTTTCAGGAAAAGAACTCCAGACGACGTCAAGAATTATTGGCTAAAATAAGCCGGAATCATGATGATTGGACTATGCCTGAACCAACTCCAACGCCAATATTGAAGAAGAGGGGTTTAATTAAATTGAATGATGAAGATATGAGGGAAGCCAAGAAGTCTCTCAAGGAGAAAGGTATTAAATCTGAAGATGTGAAGAATCTACCTCCTATAGAAGATATATGTGAGATAATTCCCCCTTCATCCATGATTGAGGTAAACTCCCTTCAACGCTTTACTAGGGAAGATATTCCGTATTCGAAACCTCCTGCACAATGCTTAGATGAGTTCGATAATTATATTGTTAAGCAAGAAAATTTTAATATGAGAGTAGAGAATCATTTAATGGAAAATTCTCGAGCTATTAGTGAATTGCATGATATTGTGGAGAGAACCTCCAATGATGTTAAGATGCTTGTTAAACATTTTCATATGATTCAAACTCAAATTGATCAACTCACTAAAGTGCAAAATGACTTGTTAGGGAATAATTCTAAAGAGAAACATGCTTATGAAGTAACAACTAGAGGTGGTGTCTCTACCCAGGATCCTCTATATCCTGAAGGGCATCCCAAAAGAATTGAACAAGATTCTCAACGCATTGAACCTAGTACTCATTCTAGGAAGAAAAAGAAGAAGAAACATAAAAATGTTGTAGAATCCTCTGAACCTGTTAATGATCCTAATAGTATTTCTATTTCTGATGCTGAAACTGAAAGTGGTAATGAACATGATAATGATAAAGATAATGATAAGAATGATACTCCTGATAAAGAAGAGGTTGAAGAAGAACCTGAAAAGCATGCTAAAAATAAAAAGTATACTAAAGAAAATTTTATTGCTGAGAAACATGGTAATGAAAGAGAACCTTGGGTGCAAAAGCAAATGCCTTTTCCTGCTAAGAAACTAAAATCAAAGGAAGAAGAACACTATAATAAATTTTGCGATTGGATGAAACCTTTATTCTTGCAAATTCCTTTGACTGATGCTATTAAATTGCCTCCTTATTCAAAGTATATGAAAGATATTGTTACTAACAAAATGAAAATCCCCAATGAGAAAATTTCCACTATGCTTGCTAATTACTCTTTCAATGGCAAAATACCAAAGAAGTTGGGCGACCCAGGTATACCTACTATTCCTTGTTCTATTAAGAATAATTATGTTAAAACTGCTCTATGTGACTTGGGAGCCGGTGTTAGTGTTATGCCTTTTTCTCTTTATAAGAGACTTTACTTAGATAAGTTGATACCTACTGATATATCTTTGCAAATGGCTGATAAATCCACTGCTATTCCTGTTGGTATTGTGAGAATGTTCCTGTTCAAGTTACTACTAACTGCTTGATATTAACTGATTTTGTTGTGTTGGAAATGCCTGAAGATGATAATATGTCTATTATTCTTGGGAGACCTTTTCTTAACACCGCAGGGGCTGTTATTGATAGCAATAAAGGAAAAGTTACTTTCAATGTTGATGATAGGGAGCATACCGTTTATTTTCCCAAGAGGATTGAGAAAGCGTGTGGAGTTAATACTATTTCTAATGTGAGAACTATCAAAGTGGGAACTATTGATTGTCCTATATATGAGCCTAAAGAAGAATATCAAACTCTCGTGATTGGATCCATATCAATACAATTCAAGGTAACATGATTGATTTGAGGTTTATTTCTTCTTATGCTATGAAAAAGTTATTTGGTGACAAGACTTGATCAACCTTGTTAACGGATACTTTTTATATGCATAGAGGAGGTAAACAACATATCTTTCTTCCTCCACTTGCTCTAGTTGCTGTAGCATTTTTAATTTGCAAAGTTCCTTAGTTATTTGAAGATTTCAAAATTTTTCCTGGCCAGTAATAATAAACTAAATACCCAGAAATGTGCATTTTTCAAAGTTTTCAAAAATTCACAAAAATTATACCGTTGGTCCTATTTTTCGACGAGGCACCTGGGAGCACCAGAGGATGACCTGTGGGGCACCAGAGGGTGCCAAACCACAGGCCGGCGCGGCCAAGGAGGTGGCCGCGCCACCATGTGGTGTGGGCCCCCCTTTGCCCCACTTTGTCATCTCTTTCTCCCAGCACCTTCTCTCTCCCGAAAAAACTCGTACCAAGTTCCTCTCACTCGCGTTTTTGCTCCAGAGCTCCAGATTTCTCGATCTCTTTGCTCAGCCCAGATTTCTGTCTGAAATTTGGCACATTTGCTCTTCGGTATGTGACTCCTCCACCCATCCAAGTAGAATTTTGTTTGGTTGAGTATATCTTGAATATTTTGCTGCTGTAGGTAACATGTTTAGTGAGCTTGCATGCTTGTTCTAAGTGGTAGAAACTAGTTTTGATGCATGATTAGTACTCTAGCAAGTTCCTATGGTAGTTTCCCTCAATTATATGTCACCAAATCAAATTTTTATATTGGTTGTTGAAATTTCAGAAAATGGAGTGGAATAGATATCACTTGAACCAGCAAGAATTGGAAGTCCAACAAGTTATGATAGTCAATCGTGAAGAGGGAGTATACCCCTCTTACTACCCGTGCGCGGATTTCATGAGAAGCGCAGGGATTTTTGAAGATGTTCAAACTCTAATTTCTCGTGCAGGGCTGAGTGACTTTGTTGAAGGAGAGCCAAGACAATATGTAAAATTAACTATGTCTTTTGTGTAGGACTTCAAGTTCAATTGGTCGCGATCTAACCCCACGGTCCAGTATAAAATTTATAATAAAGCTGTCAACTTGCCATTTAGTGCTTTTTGTGCAGCAATTAGAATACCGCAATGGGGGTCGTGCGAGAAGATAAGGGGATCGCCGCAAGAACTCTCGGATCTCTACAAGATGATTTGCGATGGAAGGAGTTTCTCAGGTGATAGTGGTAAAATCACTAGTATTCAGCTCCCGGCTATCCGCTACTTTGCCTATTTTATTACCAAATGCGTTCTTGCTAAAAGGATTGGTGGTAAACTTTCTATCCCGGATTTGGCTTTTCTAGCTGCGGCACTGCAAAATAGTAGGGCTTATAATTTGGGGGCATTGATAGCCTATAGACTTGCTACTAACCGTGAGAAAGGTGGAATTTGTGGAGGTCTCATCGCCTCTCGTTTACTATCTTTTCATAATGTAGAACCTCATCATTTTGATATTCCATTCCCCATAGAAAAACTTGACCTAGCCTCTATGATTAAACATGAATTTGTTTCTGATTCCTCCAACTTGGGTAACCTGTATTACAAGATGATATTTTATAAGAAAGTCTGGAGAATAACTAAGAAAACTGAGAAATTAGTAAGATTGCCTGCGCCTGTTCTGTCTAACCTTGATTCCAGGGGAGATTGGTCGGTCACAGAAGGTGCACTGGATGCACACATAGAGAGAGGAGGCCATCATGCAAGAGACGACATAGAGGCCGAGGAGCACCTCGACTCATCATCCGATGCAGCAAGTTCCTCGCATCAACATGGTGGATATGCGGAGCCTCCACGCTTTTCTTCTGCACAGGAACTTTACTATGACTACTCCATGGACTACCCACCGGCGAGGAACAACGACCCTCGTTGGGGTTGAACTCCACTTAGGCCAAAAGCCTAAGCTTGGGGGGAGGTATACCGGCATCGCTCATTCTTTGCATATTATGGTTGCTGGATACTTGCACATACTTGTTTTGTTCGTTTGAGTGGTTTTCTAATGAGAGGAAGATGATATTTGGGGAAGTACTGCCTGAAAACAGATTCTGGAACGTTACCGTAAAAATTCTCAAAAATAGCCAGAGCGCCATTTTGAGCTGCCAATTTTTGTGCAGGTTCCCCAGGTTGTTATCTAACTTTCATTAGTTGAACACTTTTCGATCTGAGCAACGTAAGATTTTTGTAAAAATCGATTTCTGTACTGCTGTCAGGTTTTGACAGATTTCTGCCATCTCGCTTTTCTGTGTTTCTTTTAGTTTGCTATTTCTTGTTTTTGTTTTGTTTCCTTACCAAAACACAAAAAGACCAAAAATATTTCTGTTGTTTCTCTTCACCATTTGTTTGCTTTGGTTTCTTGCATTTGTTTCACTTTATTTGCTATTGCTAGTTTGCTATAAGAAAACCCAAAAAGATTTTGCTTTGTTTGTTTGTTTCCTTTTGTTCTTGTTTCTAATTCGAAAACACCAAAAAGATTTGCTGTTCTTCTTTGTTTTGTAAAGTTCTTTATGAGTTCAATGGTTTTCGGTGGCTGGAGCGTGGTTTTCATTTCATATTATCCAAGCTACACAAGTGAAAAGGCAATAATGACGATATACGGCAATCTGATTGTGGTGAGAGGCTGGTATGAACTCTATTTGTTTTCATTCTTGTACATATACTCATCCATGTGAGCATGCTTAGTTGGTTCATGTGAGGTATATGTTATTTGAGAAAGTCTAGTAGTTCATGATCTCTCATGTTTAGCTCCAATTTATTAATATGAGTAGCATGTCATGGATGTTTGCTTGCATTGTTTTATTCATAAGTAAGTATGGCATTGTGGTATCCTCCTCTGAATAATTCATTTATATCGACTTGGCACATGCTCACGCATGCATATGACTGAACAAAAATTCAATTAAGCCTCGATGATCTATATTGCTTCAGAGTTCTTGTATCACTTTTATGCCTCCGTTAATTTATTTTGCCGCAAGCATGATTATGACGATTCTTTGCTCTCTTGATTTGTCGCTCCCTAGTCTATTGCTAGCCTTCACTTGTACTGAGCGGGAACGCTGCTCGTGCTTCCAAACACCTGAAAACCAAGTTATTCCAGAGTGTCCACCATAAATACCTATGCATGGCATTTCAAACCATTCCAAGTAAATTCTCGTGCGCTACCTTTAAAACCTTCAAAATGCTTCTCAATTTGTGTTTATGTTTCATAGCTCATGAGGAAGTATGTGGTGTTTAGCTTTCAACCTTGTCATTTACTTTTGACGGACTCTCATATGGACTAGTGGCACATCCGCTTATCCAATAATTTTGCAAAAAGAGCTGGCAATGGGATTCCCAGTCCCGAATTAATTAACTTAAATAGACACTCCTCCATGGTTTGTGATTGATGGACGGCACCCGAAGGATTCGGTTAGCCATGGCTTGTGTAAGCAAAGGTTGGGGGGAGTGTCATCATCATAATAAAACTAAAATAGAAAGGCACTCCTTCATGGTATGAGATTGTTGGCAGGCACCCGAGGATTCGGTTAGCCATGGTTTGTGCAAGAAAGGTTGGAAGGAGTGCCAAATAAATATGCAATAATTCATGGGAGCCGCTCTTGAAAGTCCGGTTGGCGAGGTAGTTAGTGTACCCATTACCATTCGTTGACAACAACAAACACCTCTCAAAATAATTTTACTCCTGTCTTTATAAAAATGAAAAGCTCTAGCGCATGTTAATCCCTGCTTCCCTCTGCGAAGGGTCAATCTTTTACTTTTATGTTGTGTCTCCATTATTTCTTTGAGCACTATCTTGAGAGCACAACTGTCATTCTTAGTATAATATGCTTGTCTCAAAATATGATTGATTGTGGTATAACTTTGATGCATTTATCTTTGACAATCACTACTTCTAGTCTTTCTATGAACTCCAAAGGTGCCCGGGCATTTATGTTTTGCCAACCAAATACAGGCAAGCGAGATACCACTTTATCATACTCTCTTATGAACATTGCAATCTTGCTTATATACATGATTCATGATGCTTCTTATTAATTGTTGGTACCTCTTCATGATTGACATAGCTGTTAGATGATCTTATTTGCATGTATCTCATTATGAATTGCTTAAGTATTAGCCATAGCATGAGAATATATACATCATATGAGCAAATGTGTTTGTGAAAGTTCTTTTATCGCTCAGTTGTTAACTGAATTGCTTGAGGACAAGCAATAAGCTAAGCTTGGGGGGAGTTGATACGTCCAAAACGTATCTACTTTCCCGAACACTTTTGCTATTGTTTTGCCTCTAATTTGTGTATTTTGGATGCAACTAACACGGACTAACGCTGTTTTCAGCAGAACTGCTCTGGTGTCTCGTTTTTGTGCAGAAATCCAACTTTCGGGAAAATCCTTAGAATTTATGCAGAAGGCCCTATTTTCCCAGGAAACTTACGGAGCCAGAAGGACAAACCAGGTGGAGGCCCGAGGGCCCCACACCATAGGGCGGCGCGGCCCAGGGGGGCCCGCGCGGCCCTGTGGTGTGGCCCCCTCGGCCGGCCTCCGACGCCCTCCTTCGGACTACTTATCGGCCTCGACCTAAAAACGCACGAGGAGAAGTCGAAGTCGCCAGAAACCCTCCAGAACGCCGCCACATCGCGAAACTCCGTCGCGGGAGCCGGAAGTCTCCGTTCTGGCACTCCGCCGGGACGGGGAATTGGAGGAGATCATCGCCGCCATCACCTCTACATCAACCAGCCATGTTTCCCCCATCCATGTGTGAGTAATTCCCCCGCTGTAGGCCGAAGGGGATGGTAGGGATTGGATGAGATTGGTCATGTAATAGCATAAGATTGTTAGGGCATAGTGCCTAGTGTCCGTAATTGGTACTTTGATGATATTGTTGCAACTTGTTATGCTTAATGCTTGTCACTAGGGCTCGATTGCCATGATCTCAGATCTGAACATGTTATTGTTTCATGAAGATAATCATTGTTTATGGTCTTACCTATAAGTTGTATACACATGTCGCTGTCCGGAACCGATGGCCCCGAAGTGACAGAAATCGGGACAACCGGAGGGAATGGTAGTGATGTGAGGATCACATGTGTTCACGGAATGTTAATGCTTTGCTCCGGTACTTTATTAAAAGGAGTACCTTAATATCCAGTAGTTTCCCTTGAGGCCCGGCTGCCACCGGCTGGTAGGACAAAAGATGTTGTGCAAGTTTCTCATTGCGAGCACGCACGACTATATATGGAACACATGCCTATTGATTGCTTTGTACTTGGACACCGTTTTATTATTATCTGCAAATGCCCTGCTATGATTGTTACATGAGTTTCTCTCATCCATGCAACGCCCGTCATCCGTCCCCGTGCCTACAGTATTTTAATCCTGTTGTTTACTAAAATCACTACTGCTGTCTTTGTTACTCTGCTGCTGTTATTTCACTACTGCTACTGCTATAAACCTGTTACTACTGATAAACCCTTGCGAGCAAGTCTGTTTCCAGGTGCAGCTGAATTGACAACTCCGCTGTTAAGGCTTCCAAGTGTTCTTTGTCTCCCCTTGTGTCGAATCAATAAATTGGGTTTTACTTCCCTCGAAGACTGTTGCGATCCCCTATACTTGTGGGTCATCAATGCTTTTCCTCTATGGAGGACAATTCTTTTACTTTCAATGTTGAGTCAGTTCACCTATTTCTCTCCACCTCAAGAAGCAAACACTTGTGTGAACTGTGCATTGATTCCTACATACTTTCTTATTGCACTTATTATATTACTCTATGCTGACAATATCCATGAGATATACATGTTACAAGTTGAAAGCAACCGCTGAAACTTAATCTTCCTTCGTGTTGCTTCAATGCCTTTACTTTGAATTATTGCTTTATGAGTTAACTCTTATGCAAGACTTATTGATGCTTGTCTTGAAGTGCTATTCATGAAAAGTCTTTGCTATATGATTCACTTGTTTACTCATGTCATATACATTGTTTTGATCGCTGCATTCACTACATATGCTTTACAAATAGTATGATCAAGATTATGATGGCATGTCACTCCAGAAATTATCTGTGTTATCGTTTTACCTGCTCGGGACGAGCAGAACTAAGCTTGGGGATGCTGATACGCCTCCGACGTATCGATAATTTCTTATGTTCCATGCCACATTATTGATGTTATCTACATGTTTTATGCACACTTTATGTCATATTCGTGCATTTTCTGGAACTAACCTATTAACAAGATGCCGAAGTGCCGATTCTTTGTTTTCTGCTGTTTTTGGTTTCAGAAATCCTAGTAAGGAAATGTTCTCGGAATTGGACGAAATCAACGCCCAGGGGCCTATTTTGCCACGAAGCTTCCAGAAGTCCGAAGACGAAACGAAGTGGGGCCACGGGGTGCCCAAACCCTAGGGCGGCGCGGCCCCCCCTGGCCGCGCCGGCCTGTGGTGTGGGGCCCCCGTGCCCCCTCCTGACTTGCCCTTCCGCCTACTTAAAGCCTCCGTGACGAAACCCCCGGTGCGAGAGCCACGATACGGAAAACCTTCCGAGACGCCGCCAACGCCGATCCCATCTCGGGGGATCCAGGAGATCACCTCCGGCACCCTGCCGGAGAGGGGAATCATCTCCCGGAGGACTCTACGCCGCCATGGTCGCCTCCGGTGTGATGTGTGAGTAGTCTACCCCTGGACTATGGGTCCATAGCAGTAGCTAGATGGTTGTCTTCTCCCCATTGTGCTATCATTGTCGGATCTTGTGAGCTGCCTAACATGATCAAGATCATCTATCTGTAATTCTATATGTTGCGTTTGTTGGGATCCGATGAATAGAGAATACTTGTTATGTTGATTATCAAAGTTATATCTATGTGTTGTTTATGATCTTGCATGCTCTCCGTTACTAGTAGATGCTCTGGCCAAGTAGATGCTTGTAACTCCAAGAGGGAGTATTTATGCTCGATAGTGGGTTCATGCCTGCATTGACACCTGGGACAGTGACAGAAAGTTCTAAGGTTGTGTTGTGCTGTTGCCACTAGGGATAAAACATTGATGCTATGTCTAAGGATGTAGTTGTTGATTACATTACGCACCATACTTAATGCAATTGTCTGTTGCTTTGCAACTTAATACTGGAGGGGGTTCGGATGATAGCCTGAAGGTGGACTTTTTAGGCATAGATGCATGCTGGATGGCGGTCTATGTACTTTGTCGTAATGCCCAATTAAATCTCACTATACTCATCATGATATGTATGTGCATGGTCATGCCCTCTTTATTTGTCAATTGCCCAACTGTAATTTGTTCACCCAACATGCTGTTTGTCTTATGGGAGAGACACCTCTAGTGAACTGTGGACCCCGGTCCAATTCTCTATACTGAAATACAATCTACTGCAATACTTGTTCTACTGTTTTCTGCAAACAATCATCTTCCACACAATACGGTTAATCCTTTGTTACAGCAAGCCGGTGAGATTGAAAACCTCACTGTTTCGTTGGGGCGAAGTACTTTGGTTGTGTTGTGCAGGTTCCACGTTGGCGCCGGAATCCCTGGTGTTGCGCCGCACTACATCCCGCCGCCATCAACCTTCAACGTGCTTCTTGGCTCCTCCTGGTTCGATAAACCTTGGTTTCTTTCTGAGGGAAAACTTGCTGCTGTGCGCATCATACCTTCCTCTTGGGGTTCCCAACGAACGTGTGAGTTACACGCCATCAGCGCTCGTCAGCTTCCTCCGTGAGAATCGGAATATCTTTGCCTGGTCTACTGATGACTTGGTGGGTGTTCCGAGGGAGCTGGCTGAGCACTCTCTAAATGTCCGGAAGGACGCTAAGCCGGTGCGACAACCTTTACGCCGGTTCACTGAAGATAGAAGAAAGATCATTGGAGAAGAAGTGACAAAGTTGTTGGTTGCCGGTTTCATCGTGGAAGTAACGCATACTGAATGGCTAGCCAATCCGGTGATGGTCGAAAAGAAAAAAGAAGAGAACCTTAAAGCAAAAGCTCCAAAGGTGTGGCGCATGTGCATCGACTACACCAACCTAAACAAAGCTTGCCCAAAGGATCCTTTCCCTCTGCCCCAGATCGATCAAGTGATTGATTCTACTGCTGGGTGTGAGTTGTTGTCTTTTCTGGATGCTTATTCCGGTTTCCACCAGATTCCCCTGAAAAAGGAAGATCAAATAAAAACTGCGTTCATTACCCCGCACGGGGCTTATTGCTATGTCACTATGCCTTTTGGTTTGCACAACGCTGGTGCAACGTACCAGCGTTGTATGCAAAAATGATTATTTGATCAAATTGGAAAGAATGGGCAAGTCTATGTGGACGACGTCATGATAAAAACTAAGGTAAAAGAAACCTTAATCGACGATATCCGGCAAACATTTGATAACTTAAGAAGGTTCTGGATGAAACTCAATCCGGCAAAATGTACCTTCGGTGTCCCTGCCGGCAAACTGCTTGGCTTTCATGTATCAAGCCGAGGCATTGAAGTGAATCCGGTAAAAATCCGGGCAATAGAAAGAATGACTATACCGCGGGAACTAAAAGATGTGCAAAAGTTTACCAGAAGCTTGGCATCGCTAAGCCGGTTCATAAGTAGGTTGGGAGAAAAGGCTCTACCCCTCTATGCATTAATGAAAAAATCCGATACTTTCGTCTGGACCCCACAGGCAGACGCAGCATTCAAAGAGCTGAAAAAACAATGCTAGCCACCGCACCGGTATTGGCCTCACCTTTGGAAAGGGAGCCCATGTTGTTGTATATAGCAGCAACCAACCGTGTTGTGAGTGTTGTGGTTGTAGTAGAAAGAGAGGAGGAAGAAAAAATCGTGCAGAGGCCGGTATACTACTTGAGCGAGGTGCTCTCCCTCTCAAAATAAAACTACCCCCACTTCCACAAGATGACCTACGACGTGTTCATGGCCGCCACCAAGCTTAAGCACTATTTCGAGGAGCATCCCATGAGGGTAGTAAGTGAAGCACCCATTTCAGATATCATGGGCAACAAAGATGCCAGCGGCAGGATTGCAAAATGGGCAATTCAATTGTCACCATACGTGCCGGTAAAATCACAAGCCTTGGCTGATTTCCTGGTCGATTGGGCGGAAATGCAATACAAGCCGCCGGAACAGAAAGTAGAATACTGGAAGATGCACTTTGACGGATCCAAGCTCAAAGAGGGTCTAGGTGCTGGTGTGGTACTCACGTCACCAAAGGGAGATCATCCCCGATATGTTTTGCAAGTGCATTTCAGGGCATCAAACAATGTCGCTGAGTATGAGGCTCTGATCCATGGGCTTAAGGTCGCAAAAGAAATCGGTGCACACCGGATCATTTGCTACAGCGATTCAGATCTTGTGGTGCAACAATGTTCCAGAGATTGGGATGCAAAAGATGCCAACATGGCCTCATACCGGTTTCATGTGCAAAAAATTGCCGGTTTCTTCGAAGGGTGTGAGTTTCACCATGTGCCGCGGGCTGAAAATGAAGCCGCGGATGCTTTATCCAAGCTAGGCAGGAAATTCCTCCCGGAATAGCCTTGGATCACTTAAGGGTACCGTCAATTAAACCAAGTCCAGAATCAGAATCAATTTTCGTACCGGAATCGCATATGGTGCCAATGGATATTGATGAAGGAAACCCAGGGACTGTTCCGGCATACTCGGGGACTGCTCCGGCAAACCCGGGGACTTCTCCGGTAAACTCGGGGACTGCGGTGTCTATACTGGAAGAAGCAATGTTTGTGGATAGCATGGAGATAGACGTGCCGGTATTTCTGGTTCGAGAAGCACCATCATGGGTTAAACCTATTAAGGAATTCCTGATCAACGGCACCTTGCCAGTTGACGAAAACGAATCAAGAAGGATCCAGCGGAGATCCAAAGCATACACCTTCATCAACGGTGAAGTGTACAAGAGAAGTGTTACCGGTGTCCTTCAAAGATGTGTGGAACCGGAAGAGGGAAAAGAGATGCTTATGGAAATTCACCACGGAGAATGTGGGCATCACGCTTCATCAAGGGCGCTGGTTGCAAAAGTATTCCGGCACGGCTTCTACTGGCCAACTGCTTTGGAAAGTGCTGAGGATTTGGTACGGAAATGTAACGGATGCCAGAGGTACGCCAAGCAAAATCATACCCCAGCATCCGGCTTAAAAACTATATACCGTTAACTTGGCCATTCGCTGTGTGGTGCCTTGACATGGTTGGCCCATTCAAAACTGCAAGGGGAAACATGACCCACATCCTGGTAATGGTGGACAAATTCACCAAATGGTTGGAGGTAAAACCTATCGCAAAGTGTGATGGGCATACGGCGGTGAAATTCCTGAAAGATGTTATTCTGAGGTATGGATACCCACACAACATCATTACTGACAATGGTTCGAACTTTGCCCAAGGAGAATTCAAGCGGTTCTGCGAGGATAAAAACATCCGGCTGGATTTGTGCTCAGTGGCACATCCGCAAGGTAATGGCCAAGTTGAAAGGATCAATGCGCTGGTGCTTTCCAGCATAAAACCAAGGCTCATTGAACCACTCGAAAAGTCACCGGGATGTTGGCTCGATGAGCTGCCATCAGTGCTGTGGAGCATAAGAACGACTCCAAACCGGTCTACCGGATACAATCACATTCTTTATGGTTTACGGAGCAGAAGCGGTCATACCAACCGACATTCTCCATGACTCACCAAGGGTGCAGCTCTATACCGAACAAGAGGTAAAAGAGGCCCGAGAAAACGATGTGGACTTGCTAGAAGAAGCAAGAGAGCTGGCTTTGGCAAGAACAGCCATCTACCAGCAGAACCTCAGATGCTATCATAGCCGGAAGGTTAACCCGAGAGTTTTCCGGGAAGGAGATCTGGTGCTACGCCTAGTGCAGCGCACTGAAGGCCGCCATAAACTTTCGCCTCCATGGGAAGGGCCATTCATTGTGAGCAAGGCTCTACACAATGATGCCTACTACTTGATCGATTCACAGGAATGGAAGGAAGGAAAGGCGGATGATGCGTGTAGTTGACACGTCCGTTGGGAACCCCAAGAGGAAGGTGTGATGCGCACATCGGCAAGTTTCCCTCAGTAAGAAACCAAGGTTTAATCGAACCAGAAAGCACGTTGAAGGTTGATGGCGGCGGGATGTAGTGCGGCGCAACACCAGAGATTCCGGCGCCAACGTGGAACCTGCACAACACAACCAAAGTACTTTGCCCCAACGAAATAGTGAGGTTGTCAATCTCACCGGCTTGCTGTAACAAAGGATTAACCGTATTGTGTGGAAGATGATTGTTTGCAGAAAACAGTAAAACAAGTATTGCAGTAGATTGTATGCGATGTAAAGAATAGGACCGGGGTCCACAGTTCACTAGAGGTGTCTCTCCCATAAGATAAAAGCATGTTGGGTGAACAAATTACAGTCGGGCAATTGACAAATAGAGAGGGCATAACAATGCACATACATGTCATGATAAATATAGTGAGATTTAATTGGGCATTACGACAAAGTACATAGACCGCTATCCAGCATGCATATATGCCTAAAAAGTCCACCTTCAGGTTATCATCCGAACCCCTTCCAGTATTAAGTTGCAAAACAACAGACAATTGCATTAAGTATGGTGCGTAATGTAATCAATAACTGCATCCTTAGACATAGCATCAATGTTTTATCCCTAGTAGCAACAACACATCCACAACCTTAGAACTTTCTGTCACTGTCCCAGATTCAATGGAGGCATGAACCCACTATCGAGCATAAATACTCTCTCTTGGAGTTAAGAGCAAAAACTTGGCCAGAGCCTCTACTAATAACGGAGAGCATGCAAGATCATAAACAACACATAGGTAATAACTTGATAATTAACATAATATAGTATTCTCTATCCATCGGATCCTGACAAACACAACATATATTATTACAGATAGATGATCTTGATCATATTAGGCAGCTCACAAGATCCAACAATGAAGAACAATGAGGAGAAGACAACCATCTAGCTACTGCTATGGACCCATAGTCCAGGGGTGAACTACTCACTCATCACTCCGGAGGCGACCATGGCGGTGAAGAGTCCTCCGGGAGATGAATCCCCTCTCCGGCAGGGTGCCGGAGGAGATCTCCAGAATCCCCCGAGATGGGATTGGCGGCGGCGGCGTCTCAGTAAGGTTTTCTGTATCGTGGCTCTCGGTACTGGGGGTTTCGCGACGGAGGCTATTTGTAGGCGGAAGGGCAGGTCAGGGGGCCACACGAGGGGCCCACACTATAGGTCGGCGCGGCCAAGGCCTGGGCCGCGCCGCCCTATGGTTTGGCCACCTCGTGGCCCCACTTCGTCTCCTCTTCGGTCTTCTGGAAGCTTCGTGGCAAAATAGGACCCTGGGCGTTGATTTCGTCCAATTCCGAGAATATTTCTTTACTAGGATTTCTGAAACCAAAAACAGCAGAAAACAAGAATCGGCACTTCGGCATCTTGTTAATAGGTTAGTTCCAGAAAATGCACGAATATGACATAAAGTGTGCATAAAACATGTAGATATCATCAATAATGTGGCATGGAACACAAGAAATTATCGATACGTCGGAGACGTATCAGCATCCCCAAGCTTAGTTCTGCTCGTCCCGAGCAGGTAAAACGATAACAAAGATAATTTCTGGAGTGACATGCCATCATAACCTTGATCATACTATTTGTAAACATATGTAATGAATGCAGCGATCAAAACAATGGTAATGACATGAGTAAACAAGTGAATCATAAAGCAAAGACTTTTCATGAATAGTACTTCAAGACAAGCATCAATAAGTCTTGCATAAGAGTTAACTCATAAAGCAATAATTCAAAGTAAAGGCGTTGAAGCAACACAAAGGAAGATTAAGTTTCAGCGGTTGCTTTCAACTTGTAACATGTATATCTCATGGATAATTGTCAACATAGAGTAATATAATAAGTGCAATATGCAAGTATGTAGGAATCAATGCACAGTTCACACAAGTGTTTGCTTCTTGAGGTGGAGAGAGATAGGTGAACCGACTCAACATAAAAGTAAAAAGAATGGTCCTTCAAAGAGGAAAGCATCGATTGCTATATTTGTGCTAGAGCTTTTATTTTGAAAACATGAAACAATTTTGTCAACGGTAGTAATAAAGCATATGAGTTATGTAAATTATATCTTACAAGTTGCAAGCCTCATGCATAGTATACTAATAGTGCCCGCACCTTGTCCTAATTAGCTTGGACTACCGGATCATCGCAATACACATGTTTTAACCAAGTGTCACAATGGGGTACCTCCATGCCGCCTGTACAAAGGTCTAAGGAGAAAGCTCGCATTTTGGATTTCTCACTTTTGATTATTCTCAACTTAGACATCCATACCGGGACAACATGGACAACAGATAATGGACTCCTCTTTAATGCATAAGCATGTGGCAACAATTATTATTCTCATATGAGATTGAGGATATATGTCCAAAACTGAAACTTCCACCATGAATCATGGCTTTAGTTAGCGGCCCAATGTTCTTCTCTAACAATATGTATGCTCCAACCATTAAGGTGGTAGATCTCTCTTACTTCAGACAAGACGGACATGCATAGCAACTCACATGATATTCAACAAAGAATAGTTGATGGCGTCCCCAGAAACATGGTTATCGCACAACAAGCAACTTAATAAGAGATAAAGTGCATAAGTACATATTCAATACCACAATAGTTTTTAAGCTATTTGTCCCATGAGCTATATATTGCAAAGGTGAATGATGGAATTTTAAAGGTAGCACTCAAGCAATTTACTTTGGAATGGCGGAGAAATACCATGTAGTAGGTAGGTATGGTGGACACAAATGGCATAGTGGTTGGCTCAAGTATTTTGGATGCATGAGAAGTATTCCCTCCCGATACAAGGTTTAGGCTAGCAAGGCTATTTGAAACAAACACAAGGATGAAGCGGTGCAGCAAAACTCACATAAAAGACATATTGTAAACATTATAAGAATCTACACCGTCTTCCTTGTTGTTCAAAACTCAATACTAGAAATTATCTAGACTTTAGAAAAACCAAATATGCAAACCAAATTAGCAAGCTCTAGGTGTTTCTTCATTAATGGGTGCAAAGCATATGATGCAAGAGCTTAAACATGAGCACAACAATTGCCAAGTATCACATTACCCAAGACATTTTAGAATTACTACATGTATCATTTTCCAATTCCAACCATATAACAATTTAACGAAGAAGAAACTTCGCCATAAATACTATGAGTAGAAACTAAGGACATACTTGTCCATATGCAACAGCGGAGCGTGTCTCTCTCCCATACAGTGAATGCTAGGATCCATTTTATTCAAACAAAAACAAAAACCGACGCTCCAAGCAAAGCACATAAGATGTGACGGAATAAAAATATAGTTTCAGGGGAGGAACCTGATAATGTTGTCGATGAAGAAGGGGATGCCTTGGGCATCCCCAAGCTTAGACGCTTGAGTCTTCTTAGAATATGCAGGGGTGAACCACCGGGGCATCCCCAAGCTTAGAGCTTTCACTCTCCTTGATCATATTGCATCATACTCCTCTCTTGATCCTTGAAAACTTCCTCCACACCAAACTCGAAACAACTCATTAGAGGGTTAGTGGACAATAAAAATTAACATGTTCAGAGGTGACACAATCATTCTTAACACTTCTGGACATTGCATAAAGCTACTGGACATTAATGGATCAAAGAAATTCATCCAACATAGCAAAAGAGGCAATGCGAAATAAAAGGCAGAATCTGTCAAAACAGAACAGTCCGTAAAGATGGATTTTATTGAGGCACCAGACTTGCTCAAATGAAAATGCCCAAATTGAATGAAAGTTGCGTACATATCTGAGGATCACGCACGTAAATTGGCTTAATTTTCTGAGCTACCTACAGAGAGGCAGGTCGAAATTCGTGACAGCAAAGAAATCTGAAACTGCGCAGTAATCCAAATCTAGTATGAACTTTACTATCAAAGACTTTACTTGGCACAACAAAACACAAAACTAAGATAAGGAGATGTTGCTACAGTAGTAAACAACTTCCAAGACTCAAATATAAAACAAAAATACTGTAGTAAAAACATGGGTTGTCTCCCATAAGCGCTTTTCTTTAACGCCTTTCAGCTAGGCGCAGAAAGTGTAAATCAAGTAACATCAAGAGACGAAGCATCAACATCATAATTTGTTCTAATAATAGAATCATAAGGTAACTTCATTCTCTTTCTAGGGAAGTGTTCCATACCTTTCTTGAGAGGAAATTGATATTTAATATTACGTTCCTTCATATCAATAGTAGCACCAACGGTTCGAAGAAAAGGTCTTCCCAATATAATGGGGCAATATGCATTGCATTCAATATCCAAGACAACAAAATCAACGGGGACAAGGTTATTGTTAACCATAATATGAACATTATCAACTCTCCCCAAAGGTTTTTTTTAGCATTATCAGCGAGATTAACATCCAAATAACAATTTTTCAATGGTGGCAAGTCAAGCATATCATAGACTTTCTTAGGCATAACAGAAATACTTGCACCAAGATCACATAAAGCATGACAATCAAAATCATTGACCCTCATTTTAATGATGGGTTCCCAACCATCCTCTAGCTTTCTAGGAATAGAAGTTTCAAGTTTTAGTTTCTCTTCTCTAGCTTTTATGAGAGCATTTGTAATATGTTTTGTGAAAGCCAAGTTTACAGCGCTAGCATTGGGACTCTTAGCAAGTTTTTGTAAGAACTTTATAACTTCAGAGATGTGGCAATCAGCAAAATCTAAATCATTATGAGCTACAGCAATGGGATCATCATCCCCAAGGTTGGAAAAAATTTCAGCAGTTTTATCACAAGCAATTTCAGCAGTTTTAGCAATTTCAGGCAGTTTTGTACGCTTTGCACTAGGAGTGGAAACATTGCCAACACCAATTATTTTATCATTAATAGTAGGAGGTGCAGCAACATGTGAAGAATCAACATTACTTGTGGTGGTAATAGTCCAAACTTTAGCTACATTTTTCTCTTTAGCTAGTTTTTCATTTTCTTCTCTATCCCACCTAGCACGCAATTCAGCCATTAATCTTGTATTCTCATTAATTCTAACTTGGATGGCATTTGCTGTAGTAACAATTTTATTTTCAATATCCTCAGGTTTAGCAGCCATTTTATTAATTAAAGACGATTGTGACACAGACATGTATGAGAGTCGGTTTTCAGCATTTGCAAGTTTAGTTTGCAACCCAGAAATCTCCATATTCAGATTTTCAAGTTGATTTCCTATATTCTTCAACAAGGTAGATTGTTCATTCATAGTTTTAGTAAACAATTTATTTTGCTCATATTGTGATTGCATAAAGCTCTTGGTGGATCTTTCAATTTCTAACATCTTTTCCTCATTAGGTGAAACATATCTACCATAAGAGTTACCATTAGCAGGATATGGCCTAGAATTTTGAGCAACCAATGAGGCTAACGGAACATTATTAGGATCAACATTAGTCCTATCATTCACAAGCATAGACATAATAGCATCAATCTTATCACTCAAGGAAGAGGTTTCTTCGATAGAATTTACCTTCTTACCTTGTGGAGCTCTTTCCGTGTGCCATTCAGAGTAATTGATCATCATATTGTCAAGAAGCTTTGTTGCTTCACCAAGAGTGATGGACATAAAGGTACCTCCAGCAACTGAATCCAATAGGTTCCGCGAAGAAAAATTCAGTCCTGCATAAAAGGTTTGGATGATCATCCAAGTAGTCAGTCCATGGGTTGGGCAATTTTTAACCAGAGATTTCATTCTTTCCCAAGCTTGAGCAACATGTTCATTATCCAATTGTTTAAAATTCATTATGCTAATTCTCAAAGATATAATTTTAGCAGGGGGATAATATCTAACAATAAAAGCATCCTTGCATTTAGTCCAGGAATCAATACTATTCTTAGGCAGAGATAGCAACCAATCTTTAGCTCTTCCTCTTAATGAGAAAGGAAACAATTTTAATTTAATAATATCACCATCTACATCCTTATACTTTTGCATTTCACATAGTTCAACAAAATTATTAAGATGGGCAGCAGCATCATCAGAACTAACCTTAGATCTTAGACATAGCATCAATGTTTTATCCCTAGTAGCAACAGCACATCCACAACCTTAGAACTTTCTGTCACTGTCCCAGATTCAATGGAGGCATGAACCCACTATCGAGCATAAATACTCCCTCTTGGAGTTAAGAGCAAAAACTTGGCCAGAGCCTCTACTAATAACGGAGAGCATGCAAGATCATAAACAACACATAGGTAATAACTTGATAATTAACATAACATAGTATTCTCTATCCATCGGATCCCGACAAACACAACATATAGTATTACAGATAGATGATCTTGATCATGTTAGGCAGCTCACAAGATCCAACAATGAAGCACAATGAGGAGAAGACAACCATCTAGCTACTGCTATGGACCCATAGTCCAGGGGTGAACTACTCACTCATCACTCCGGAGGCGACCATGGCGGTGAAGAGTCCTCCGGGAGATGAATCCCCTCTCCGGCAGGGTGCCGGAGGAGATCTCCAGAATCCCCCGAGATGGGATTGGCGGCGGCGGCGTCTCAGTAAGGTTTTCCGTATCGTGGCTCTCGGTACTGGGGGTTTCGCGACGGAGGCTATTTGTAGGCGGAAGGGCAGGTCAGGGGGCCACACGAGGGGCCCACACTATAGGTCGGCGCGGCCAAGGCCTGGGCCGCGCTGCCCTATGGTTTGGCCACCTCGTGGCCCCACTTCGTCTCCTCTTCGGTCTTCTGGAAGCTTCGTGGCAAAATAGGACCCTGGGCGTTGATTTCGTCCAATTCCGAGAATATTTTTTTACTAGGATTTCTGAAACCAAAAACAGCAGAAAACGGCAACTGGCACTTCGGCATCTTGTTAATAGGTTAGTTCCAGAAAATGCACGAATATGACATAAAGTGTGCATAAAACATGTAGATATCATCAATAATGTGGCATGGAACACAAGAAATTATCGATACGTCGGAGACGTATCAGCGGACAGATCCGGAGATGAGACCAAGCGTGCATGGAACGTAGCATTGTTGCGTCCATTCTACTCCTGAAGTTGTGCTGTAAGAAGTTCCTTTTTGTACCTTATTTGCTATGAATAAAAGATTCCGGCACCTCGAATGTTTCTCGGGGACTGCCCCTATCATAATTGCATGCAATATGTTTATTTTTTCAGTTTACCGGTTGCTTGTTGAACATTTTTTCTTTCCGGTTTAGTAACGTGCTAAACCTATCGGAGTCTTCGACTCTGCTGCTGTCCGCAACCCGGCTTCATGGCAAGCAAGATAAACCGGTAGGAATTAAGCACGTGAACTACGAAAAGAGAGAGTGGGAACGGACAGTCTGGAAAAGTTTAACTAACCCCGGTTATACCGGTTTTTTGTGAAAATTTCGAGTTATTTCTAAGTTCAAGAAAGTGCTTGCTTGGCAAAAGAACTTTGTTACTCATACGCCAAAACACCCAAAGAGGTAGGCAGAGGCAAAGTGAAAGAACCAAGTGTGCATCAAATTGGATGCGGAAACAATTCCGGAATCTTCGCAGTGCAAGATAAAAGCAAAACAATGAGTAAAATGCTAAGATAACATGCAAACATAACTTGATAAGTTACCGGTATAACATACCGGCATGAACTGTTGTAGCACAACCAAAAGAACATCAAAGTATTATCTTACATCATAAACCCCGGCATACCGGGGTAGAATTTAACAAGCATTGTCTTAAGTCAGCAGGATACAACAAACGCAGAGTAAGCACATTTAAGCAGCAGGAGCTTCAGGGGGAGCATCACCGGCTTCTAGAGCTTCCGGAGGCGCGTCACCAGCTTCCGAAGGAGCATCACCTTCTCCGGCATCCTCGTCTTCCTCATCCTCTCCTTCTTCTTCGTCGCTGAGGTAGTCATTGACTTCGGGAGGAGGAGGAATGAAGGTGCGGATCGGGGCGTGCTCCGCTATCCGGTAGGCGCGGTCTTTCCGCTTCGCGGTGAGGACCGGATCCTTGTCAGTGGGAGCATCGCGGCGGAGGCTGTGGAAGGAGTCCAGGTCCAGGTCTTCGTACCAGGAACAGGCGATGCGTAGCGCCGCATCTGCTCCGGTACGGGCAGGTGAGCACTGCCACTCACGGATCCTCCGGCCGGCATCTTTCAGGCGTTCGGAGGTGAGCGTCAGGTTGGCTGGCACCGCTTCCTCAGGCCACTGCACTTTGAAGATCTTTATCGCCACGTCGGCAGATCAACAGGATGCCGGTCCATGGCGCGCATGTGCTGGATCCGGGCAGAGAGTGCAACCAAGTAGTCATAGGCATCCCAGGGTGCTTCCGGATTGCTCATGGACTGCTCAATTCTGCGCTCCATCACCTTCTTGTGCGCGTGCCGCTGGGAGTCCGGGAAGAGCTCTGTGAGAGGAGAAAGAAGAAAAGGTAAGAAAATGTTGCCGGAGGGAGAAAGCTTATAAGCAGAAGATAGAAAAGAAAAAGACTTACGGAGGGCGAGCGCGTCAGTCTGTAAAACCACCCGGTCGTACTCCTTTTGCTCCGCAGTTAGGAGGGCGACCCGGCCTTCGGCCGCTTTCCGCGCCTTGCTCTCCTCCTCCAGTTCCGCCCGCAGCACCGCGTTGGAGTTGGTAGACTCCTCCAGAAACTCATCCAGCTTGGCCTCGGCTGCAGCTTTGGCATCCTTCATCTCTTTATCCTGCCGGAGCCCAGCTTGGATGAGCTGGTCCTTCAGCCCCTGGAAACGATCTCCTGGGCGTCCAGAGCCTTGCGGTGCTCCCGGATAAGCTACTCCTTTTCACCTAGAGTCCGGAAAAGAAATGTTAACAAAAATATAACCGGTAAAACGCAGAAAGCCAAATCAACCGGAAAAGGAGTGGTACCTTGAAGGGTGCTGAGCTGGGTCTTGAGGGCCTCGATGGAGGCTTCCGGAACGGCTGTTATGCAAAAAGTTCATAAGTAAAGAGAGGGAAAATCAATACGTAAAAAGAAGCCGAGTGCACAAGAACAAACCTTGGCAATGGCTGTGGGCCTCAGCAAGATCCCGGTGCTCCCACAGAAGCTCCTCGAAGAGGCGCTTCCGGGCGTCCGCCGTGCTCTGTTTAAGTAAAAACGATAGTATAAAGATGCCGGTTTTTGGTGTTTCTAAGGAAGTTTCGCGCTCAGAGCTACGCTCTCAACCCGAAACTCGGGGACTGGGAAGATATACATAATATTGAAAGAGTAAAAATCGACATGATTTAAAAAGAACTTGGAAGTTTGGTAAAACTTACCACCACGTTGTTGGTAGCGTCGTGCCACAAGTTGTCAAATTCTTTGACTGCGCGCCGCAACCGGCTGAAGTGCTGCCCGGTGTTCCGGAGGCCCGAGGGGTCGATGGCCGGCATCTTGTCCTTCCCCAGGCCAAGCGTCGCCACGGACAGATCCGCTCGATTCCACTTTTCAGCGTAATCAAGAAGATGCCCCAGGTTGGCTCCTCCGCGGGTGAGCTCGGTGATCATGCCCAGTTGAACTGGAGCCGTTTCCCCGGCCACAATAGTGGCTTGACCGGCGTGCAGCACGAGAGACTGCGCACCGGAGGCGAAGGAGCCGGTTAAGGGGTCCGCCGCGGCTGGTTTTGGCTTGGCCGATGCGGGTTCTTGGCTTGGCGGCAGAGTTGGTGGCTTGGCCGTAGCGGGCTCTCCGGCTGACTTTGTCGGAGGAGGCATTGGCGTGGTCTTGGGTGGCGCAGAAGCGTCAGGTGCGTCCTGCGCCGAAGTGGAGCTTGCTGGCGCGGAAGACTCCGGCACGGTCTTTGAAGGGGAGGGAGCGGCTGCTTTCTTCTTCTTCTTGGGGACGGTGGTAACCAGAGGTTCCACCCTCCCGGCATCTTCTGTGCTGGCACCGGTGTGGCTGGCGCCGGTATCTTGGACTTCTGGAGGGGAGACGATGTCCTCCTCCACGCGGTGTTCAGAAGGTTCAGGGGCCACGCGCCCCGCACTGGTGGTGCCCCCCAGAGGGGAGGCAGAAGAGTTGCCGGCACCAGATGGTACCGGGCTTGGTTGAGGAGGAGCTGAGGTCCTCGCGGCTTCCTCAGAGCTTTCCGGGGGCATGCCGGAAGCGCTCTTGGAGATCTTGAGCGCAGGACTGAAAAAGATAGAAAAAAGAGAGTTGGAAAAACCAATCGAAAAAAAAGAAGTTTGCGTAACAAAAGGAAAGGAGGAACGGAAACTTACCCGTCAGCAACCGGCATCTCACGCTTCTTGTAGTGCCTTAAAGAGGGCTTCTTGGGGCGTTTGGCAGGAGGAGTATGGCTCGAACCGGCCTCCGGCTCCGGTGCCTTGTGCTTCTGGCCGCGCGAAGTAAGTTTGTCAAGAAACTTTTGGCCAACCTCGGCCTGCAACGGAGTCACTGATACGTCCAAAACGTATCTACTTTCCCGAACACTTTTGCTATTGTTTTGCCTCTAATTTGTGTATTTTGGATACAACTAACACGGACTAACGCTGTTTTCAGCAGAATTGCTCTGGTGTCTCGTTTTTGTGCAGAAATTCAACTTTCAGGAAAATCCTCGGAATTTATGTCGAAGGGCTTATTTTTCCAGAAGAATCACGGAGCCAGAAGGGCAGGTCTGGGGGAGGCCCAGGCCCCCTAGACACTAGGCCGGCGCGGCCTGTAGGGGGGGCGCGCGGCCCTAGCGTGTGGCCCCCTCGGTTGGCCTCTGACGCCCTCCTCTGGACTACTTAAGGGTTTCAATCTAAAAACGCGAGAGGGGAAGTCGAAGTCGCCAGAAACCATCCAGTACGCCGCCACCATCGCGAAACTCCGTCTCGGGACCAGAAACTCCGTTCTGGCACCTCGTCGGGACGGGGAATTGGAGGAGATCATCGCCGCCACCGACACCTCTCCATCGACCAGCCATGTTTCCCCCATCCATGTGTGAGTAATTCCCCTGCTGTAGGCTGAAGGGGATGGTAGGGATTGGATGAGATTGGTCATGTAATAGTCATAAGATTATTAGGGCATAGTGCCTAGTATCCGTTGTTGGTGCTTTTATGATATTGTTGCAACTTGTTATGCTTAATGCTTGTCACTAGGGCCCGAGTGCCATGATCTCAGATCTGAACATGTTATTGATTCATGAAGATATTCGTTGTTTATGATCTTACATGCAAGTTGTATACACATGTCGCTGTCCGGAACCCGAGGTCCCAAAGTGACAGAAATTGGGACAACCGGAGGGGAAGGCGGTGATGTGAGGATCACATGTGTTCACGGAGTGTTAATGCTTTGCTCCGGTACTCTATTAAAAGGAGTACCTTAATATCCAGTAGATTCCCTAGAGGCCCGGCTGCCACCGGCTGGTAGGACAAAAGATGTTGTACAAGTTTCTCATTGCGAGCACGTACGACTAAATATGGAACACATGCCTATTGATTGATTAGTACTTGGATACCGTTTTATTATTATCTGCAAATGCCCTGCTTTGATTGTTACAGGAGTTTCTCTCATCCATGCAACGCCCGTTCATCCATCCCTGTGCCTACATTATTTTAATCCTGCTGTTTACTATAATCACTACTGCTGTCTTTGTTACTCTACTGCTGTTTCACTACTGCTACTGCTATAAAACTGTTACTACTGATAAACTCTTGCGAGCAAGTCTGTTTCCAGGTGCAGCTGAATTGACAACTCCGCTGTTAAGGCTTTCAAGTATTCTTTGTCTCCCCTTGTGTCGAATCAATAAATTGGGTTTTACTTCCCGCGAAGACTGTTGCGATCCCCTATACTTGTGCGTCATCAAGACTATTTTCTGGCGCCGTTGCCGGGGAGCATAGCTTTATTTGGAAGTTCACTTGGATTGATATTGTTCGCTGCAAATTCTCCATCATGGGTAAACCTCGCGATACTAAAGTCGCCATATTACCATCCACTACAAGAAAAGGTACAACTCTGAGTACCTCTGCTGCTCTTGATTCACCATCTGTGATAAGTAAACTTGTTTCACCACCACAAGCTTCAAATGCTGGTACTTCTGCTGAATCTGAAAATTCCTCTTATAATTTTGATGATGCTTCTGCTGTGCTTGATGATAGTGGTTCGTTAGGATCTTTTCTAGATGCTACAATTGCTAGGTCTAGACAAATTGAAAATACTGAAAATCCTAATGAAAATGCTGCTACACCTGTTAATTCACCTGAGTATGTTGAATACTCTAGTGATGATCTTGATGAAGATTATGTGGAACTTGATGATGATTTTATTGATAAATGCAATGCTACTACTGATGCAAGAAAAATTAAAAAGTTGCTTGCACAACATTCTGTTAGATATAAACTGTCTCCTGATCCTAAATTTTCCACATCTCCTATAAACATTAAGGATAAGGATTATGATTTTTCTCTTGATCTATCTCATATAGCTATTGTTGAGAAAACACCCTTTTGTGGTACTGAAAAAGAAAGTGCTGTTGAACACATGATTGAGCTATCTACTCTGAGTAGCTTGTTTTCTGATGATGTTAAGAAGTGTACTTATTTTGTTGCTAATTTTTTTCCATTCTCATTAAAGGATGATGCTAAAATTTGGTATAATAGTTTGCCACCTGATTCTATTAATAGTCCAAAAGAATTGCTTGATGTTTTCTTCCGGAAATACTTTCCTGCTAGTGCTCAACATATTGCTTTGCAGAGAATTTATAGCTTTGACCAGGAAGATGGAGAGAAGTTGCCTGAAGCTTGGGCAAGATTTTGCTCTCTTATCGGAGCTCGACCTGGACATGATTTGGAAAAGCATGATTTACTTGATATATTTTATAGTGGACTAACCATTGAGTCTAGAGCATATTTGGATAGTTGTGCTGGTTGTGTTTTCAGGAAAAGAACTCCAGACGAAGCTGAAGAATTATTGGCTAAAATAGGCCGGAATCATGATGATTGGTCTACACCAGAACCAACTCCGACACCAATACTGAAGAAGAGGGGTATGATTAAATTAAATGATGAAGATATGAGGGAAGCTAAGAAGTCTCTTAAAGAGAAGGGTATTAAACCTGAAGATGTGAAGAATTTACCTCCTATAGAAGATTTATGTAAGATAACTCCCCCTTCATCCATGATTGAGGTACACTCTCTTCAACGCTTTACTACGGAAGATATTCCGTATTCAAAACCTCCTGCTCAATGCTTAGATGAGTTTGATAATTATATTGTTAAGCAAAATAATTTTAATATGAGAGTAGAGAATCATTTAATGGAAAATTCTCGAGCTATTAGTGAATTGCATGGTATTGTGGAGAGAACCTCCAATGATGTTAAGATGCTTGTTAAACATTTTCATATGGTTCAAACTCAAATTGATCAACTCACTAAAGTTCAAAATGACTTGTTGGAAAATAGTTCTAAAGAAAAACATGCTTATGAAGTAACAACTAGAGGTGGTGTTTCTACCCAGGATCCTCTATATCCTGAAGGGCATCCCAAAAGAGTTGAACAAGATTCTCAACGAACTGAAACTAGTGCTCCTTCTAAGAAAAAGAAAAAGAAACATAAGAATGTTGTAGAATCCTCTGAACCTGTTAATGATCCTAATAGTATTTCTATTTCCGATGCTGAAACTGAAAGTGGTAATGAACATGATAAAGATAATGATAAGAATGATGCTTCTGATAAAAATGAGGTTGAAAATGAACCTGAAAAGCATGCTAAAAATAAAAAGTATACTAAAGAAGATTTTATTGCTGAGAAACATGGTAATGAAAGAGAACCTTGGGTTCAAAAGCAAATGCCTTTTCCTGCTAAGAAACTAAAATCAAAGGAAGAAGAACATTATAATAAATTTTGTGATTGGATGAAACCTTTATTCCTACAAATCCCTTTGACTGATGCTATTAAATTACCTCATTATTCAAAGTATATGAAAGATATTGTCACTAACAAAAGGAAAATTCCTAATGAGGAGATTTCCACTATGCTTGCTAATTACTCTTTCAATGGAAAGGTTCCAAAGAAGCTTCGCGACCCAGGTATACCAACTATTCCTTGTTCCATCAAGAATAATTATGTTAGAACTGCTCTATGTGATTTGGGAGCGGGAGTTAGTGTGATGCCTTTTTCTCTTTATAAGAGACTTTATTTAGATAAGTTGATACCGACTGATATATCTTTGCAAATGGCTGATAAATCTACTGCTATTCCTATTGGTGTATGTGAGGATGTTCCTGTTCAAGTTACTCAAAACTGCTTGATATTAACTGATTTTGTTGTGTTGGAAATGCCTGAAGATGATAATATGTCCATTATTCTTGGGAGACCCTTTCTTAATACTGCAGGGGCTGTTATTGATTGCAATAAAGGAAAAGTCACTTTTAATGTTGATGACAAGGAACATACTGTCTATTTTCCCAAGAAGACTGATAAAATATGTGGAGTTAATACAATTTCCAGTTCAAGAACCGTCAAAGTGGGATTTATTGATTGTCCTATATATGATCTCAAAGAAGGATATCAAACTATTATGATTGGATCCGTATCAATACAATATAAGGTAACATGATTGATTTGAGGTTTATTTCTTCTTATGACATGTAAAATTATTTGGTGGCAAGACTTGATCAACCTTGTTAACGAGTATATTTTATATGCATAGAAGAGCTAAACAACATTTCTTTCTTCCTCCACTTGTTTTGCTTGCTGTAGTACCACTTGTTTTGCAATATGCTTAAGTTGTTTAGAGGTTTGAAAATCTTTTTCTGCCCAGTAATAATAATTTTGACACCCAGAAATGTGCATTTTTCAAAGTTTTAAAAAATTCACAAAATTATACCGTTGGTCTTATTTTTCGAAGACGCACCTGGGAGCACCTGGGGATGACTAGTGGGGCACCCCAGGGTGGCACCCCACAGGCCGGCGCGGCCAGCAAGGGGGGCGCGCCACCCTGTTGTGTGGGGCCCTCCTTGCCCCACCACTTCATCTCTTCCTCCCACTCTCTTCTCTCTCCCGAAAAAATCCGCACCAGTTTTCTCTCACTCGCGTTTCTGCTCAAGAGCCCAAGATTTCTCGATCTGTTTGCTCAGCCCAGATTTCTGTCTGAAATTTGGCACATTTGCTTTTCGGTATGTGACTCCTCCGATTATCCAAGTAGAATTTTGTTTGGTTGAGTATATCTTGAATATTTTGCTGCTGTAGGTAACATGTTTAGTGAGCTTGCATGCTTGTTCTAAGTTGTAAGAATTAGTTTTGATGCATGTTTAGTACTCTAGCAAGTTTCTATGGTAGTTTCCCTCAATTATATGTCACCAAATCAAATTTTATATTGTTTGTTGAAAAATTTCAAAAAATGGAGTGGAATAATCATCAACTAAACCAACAAGAATTGGAGGTGCAACAAGCTATGAGAGTTAACCGCGAAGAGGGAGTATACCCCTCTTACTATCCGTGCACAGATTTTATGAGAAGCGCAGGAATCTTGCGAGATGTTCAGGATCTAATCTCCCGTGCAGGATTGGATGATTTTGTTGTTGGTGAACCATGCCAATATGCAAAATTGACTATGTCTGTAGTGCAGGATTTTGAATTCAATTGGTCTCAATCTAACCCCATGGTTCGGTACAAAATTTATAATAAAACTGTCAACTTGCCTTTCAATGATTTTTGTGCAGCCATTAGAGTGCCGCAATGGGGATCGTGCGAGAAGATGAGGGGATCGCCGCAAGAGCTCTTGAATCTCTACAAGATGATTTGTCATGGAAGAAGCTTCTCAGAGGATAGCGGTAAAATCAGTAGTATTCAACTCCCAGCCATTCGTTATTTTGCTTATTTCATCACCAAGTGCGTTCTTGCTAGAAAGAATGCAAGTAAGTTATCTATCCAAGATTTAGCTTTTCTAGCTGCTGCATTACAAGGTGATAAGACTTATAACTTGGGAGCTTTGATAGCCTTTAGACTTGCTACTAACCGTGAGAGGGGAGGTATTTGCGGAGGTCTCATCGCCTCTCGTTTATTAGCTATGCATGGTGTAGAACCTCACCATCTTGATATTCAGCTGTCCGTAGAAAAACTTGATATAGTCTCCATGATTAAACATGAATTTGTTTCTGATTCGTCCAACTTGAGTAACCTGTCTTACAAGATAACATTTTATAAGAAAACTTGGAGAACAACTAAGAAAACTGAAAAACTAGTAGGATTGCCTGCACCTGTTCTGTTTAACTTTGATTCCAGAAAGAATTGGTCAGTCACAGAAGGTGAACTGAATGCATACTTGGAGGGAGATGGCCATCAGACAAGAGGCGGCACGGAGGAGGCCAAGGAATGCCTCGACTCGTCATCCGATGCAGCGAGCTCCTCGCATCAACATTATGGTCATGCGGAGCCTCCACGCTATTCTTCTGCACAAGGACTTTATTATGATCACGCCATGTACGACTCGCCGGCGTGGAACCCAGACCCTCGCTGGGATTGATCTCCACTTAGGCAAAAGCCTAAGATTGGGGGGAGGTATACCGGCATCACTCATTCTTTGCATATTATGGTTTCTGGATACTTGTATATACTTGTTTAGCTTCTTGAAGTGGTTTTCTAATAAAAGGGAGATGATATTTGGGGAAGTGCTGCCTGAAAACAGATTCTGGGCTGTTACTAAAAAAATTCGTGCGCACAGCCAGAACGTTATTTTGAGTTGAAAATTTTTGTGCATGTTCCCCAGGTTGTTATCTAACTTTAATTAGTTGAACACTTTTCGAACTGAGCAACGGAAGATTTTTGTAAAAATCGATTTCTGTACTGCTGTCAGGTTTTGGCAGATTTCTGCCATCCTGCTTTTCTGTGTTTCTTCTAGTTTCCATTCTATTGTTTTTGCTTTGTTTCTTTCCTAAAACACAAAAAGACCAAAAATATTTCTGTTGTTTCTCTTTACCATTTGTTTATTTTGGTTTCTTGCTTTCATTTTGCTTTATTTGCTATCGTTGGTTTGCTATAAGAAAATCCAAAAAGATTTTGCTTTGTTTGCTTGTTTCCTTTTGTTTTTGTTTCCAATTCGAAAACACCAAAAATATTTGCTGTTCTTCTTTGGTTTTGTAAAGTTCATTATGGAGTTCAGTGGTCTTCGGTGGTTGGAGCTTGGCTTTCATTCCATATTATTCAAGCTATGCAAGTGAAAAGGCAATAATGACGATCTACGACAATCTACTGTGGTGAGAGGCTGGTATGAACTCTATTTGTTTTCATTTTTGTACATATACTCATCCATGTGAGCATGCTTAGTTGGTTCATGTGAGGTATATGTCATTTAAGAAAGTCTAGTAGTTCATGGTCTCTCATGATTAGCTCCAATTTATTAATATGAGTAGCATGTCATAAATATTTGCTTGCATTGCTTTATTCATAGATAGATATGACATTGTGGTATCCTCCTCTGAATAATTCACTTGAATCAACTTGGCACATGCTCACGCATGCATATGACTGAACAAAAGTCAATTAAGCCTCGATGATTTACTTCACCTCAGAGTTCTTGTATCACTTTTATGCCTCCATTAATATATTTTGCCGCAAGCATGATTATGACAGTTACTGCTCTCTTGATTGTCGCTTCCCAGTCTATTGCTAGCCTTCACTTGTACTGAGCGGGAACGCTGCTCGTGCTTCCAAACCCCTGAAAACCAAGTTATTCCAGAGTGTCCACCATAAATACCTATGCATGGCATTTCAAACCATTCCAAGTAAATTCTCATGTGCTACCTTTAAAACCTTCAAAATGCTTCTCAATTTGTGTTAATGTTTTATAGCTCATGAGGAATTATGTGGTGTTTATCTTTCAATCTTGTCATTTACTCCGGACGGACTTTCACAATGGACTAGTGGCACATCCGCTTATCCAATAATATTGCAAAAAGAGCTGGCAACGGGGTTCCCAGCCCCAATTAATTAACTTTCATAAATTTACAAATAGACACTCCTCCATGGTATGTGATTGTTGGTCGGCACCCGAGGATTCGGTTAGCCATGGCTTGAGAAAGCAAAGGTGGGGAGGAGTGTCATCTAAATAAAACTAAAATAAAAAGGCACTCTTTCATGGTATGAGATTGTTGGCAGGTGATGGCGTGTAACTCACACGTTCGTTGGGAACCCCAAGAGGAAGGTATGATGCGCACAGCAGCAAGTTTTCCCTCAGAAAGAAACCAAGGTTTATCGAACCAGGAGGAGCCAAGAAGCATGTTGAAGGTTGATGGCGGCGGGATGTAGTGCGGCGCAACACCAGAGATTCCGGCGCCAACGTGGAACCTGCACAACACAACCAAAGTACTTTGCCCCAACGAAACAGTGAGGTTGTCAATCTCACCGGCTTGCTGTAACAAAGGATTAACCGTATTGTGTGGAAGATGATTGTTTGCGAGAAAACGATAAAACAAGTATTGCAGTAGATTGTATGCGATGTAAAGAATAGGACCGGGGTCCACAGTTCACTAGAGGTGTCTCTCCCATAAGATAAAAGCATGTTGGGTGAACAAATTACAGTCGGGCAATTGACAAATAGAGAGGGCATAACAATGCACATACATGTCATGATAAATATAGTGAGATTTAATTGGGCATTACGACAAAGTACATAGACCGCTATCCAGCATGCATCTATGGCTAAAAAGTCCACCTTCAGGTTATCATCCGAACCCCTTCCAGTATTAAGTTGCAAAACAACAGACAATTGCATTAAGTATGGTGCGTAATGTAATCAATAACTGCATCCTTAGACATAGCATCAATGTTTTATCCCTAGTAGCAACAGCACATCCACAACCTTAGAACTTTCTATCACTGTCCCAGATTCAATGGAGGCATGAACCCACTATCGAGCATAAATACTCCCTCTTGGAGTTAAGAGCAAAAACTTGGCCAGAGCCTCTACTAATAACGGAGAGCATGCAAGATCATAAACAACACATAGGTAATAACTTGATAATTAACATAACATAGTATTCTCTATCCATCGGATCCCGACAAACACAACATATAGTATTACAGATAGATGATCTTGATCATGTTAGGCAGCTCACAAGATCCAACAATGAAGCACAATGAGGAGAAGACAACCATCTAGCTACTGCTATGGACCCATAGTCCAGGGGTGAACTACTCACTCATCACTCCGGAGGCGACCATGGCGGTGAAGAGTCCTCCGGGAGATGAATCCCCTCTCCGGCAGGGTGCCGGAGGAGATCTCCAGAATCCCCCGAGATGGGATTGGCGGCGGCGGCGTCTCAGTAAGGTTTTCCGTATCGTGGCTCTCGGTACTGGGGGTTTCGCGACGGAGGCTATTTGTAGGCGGAAGGGCAGGTCAGGGGGCCACACGAGGGGCCCACACTATAGATCGGCGCGGCCAAGGCCTGGGCCGCGCCGCCCTATGGTTTGGCCACCTCGTGGCCCCACTTCGTCTCCTCTTCGGTCTTCTGGAAGCTTCGTGGCAAAATAGGACCCTGGGCGTTGATTTCGTCCAATTCCGAGAATATTTCTTTACTAGGATTTCTGAAACCAAAAACAGCAGAAAACAGAATCGGCACTTCGGCATCTTGTTAATAGGTTAGTTCCGTAGAAAATGCACGAATATGACATAAAGTGTGCATAAAACATGTAGATATCATCAATAATGTGGCATGGAACACAAGAAATTATCGATACGTCGGAGACGTATCAGCATCCCCAAGCTTAGTTCTGCTCGTCCCGAGCAGGTAAAACGATAACAAAGATAATTTCTGGGGTGACATGCCATCATAACCTTGATCATACTATTTGTAAACATATGTAATGAATGCAGCGATCAAAACAATGTATATGACATGAGTAAACAAGTGAATCATAAAGCAAATACTTTTCATGAATAGCACTTCAAGACAAGCATCAATAAGTCTTGCATAAGAGTTAACTCATAAAGCAATAAATCAAAGTAAAGGTATTGAAGCAACACAAAGGAAGATTAAGTTTCAGCGGTTGCTTTCAACTTATAACATGTATATCTCATGGATAATTGTCAACATAGAGTAATATAATAAGTGCAATATGCAAGTATGTAGGAATCAATGCACAGTTCACACAAGTGTTTGCTTCTTGGGGTGGAGAGAAATAGGTGAACTGACTCAACATAAAAGTAAAAAGAATGGTCCTTCAAAGAGGAAAGCATCGATTGCTATATTTGTGCTAGAGCTTTTATTTTGAAAACATGAAACAATTTTGTCAACGGTAGTAATAAAGCATATGAGTTATGTAAATTATATCTTACAAGTTGCAAGCCTCATGCATAGTACACTAATAGTGCCCGCACCTTGTCCTAATTAGCTTGGACTACCGGATCATCGCAATACACATGTTTTAACCAAGTGTCACAATGGGGTACCTCCATGCCGCCTGTACAAAGGTCTAAGGAGAAAGCTCGCATTTTGGATTTCTCGCTTTTGATTATTCTCAACTTAGACATCCATACCGGGACAACATGGACAACAGATAATGGACTCCTCTTTAATGCATAAGCATGTGGCAACAATTATTATTCTCATATGAGATTGAGGATATATGTCCAAAACTGAAACTTCCACCATGAATCATGGCTTTAGTTAGCGGCCCAATGTTCTTCTCTAACAATATGTATGCTCCAACCATTAAGGTGGTAGATCTCTCTTACTTCAGACAAGACGGACATGCATAGCAACTCACATGATATTCAACAAAAAATAGTTGATGGCGTCCCCAGAAACATGGTTATCGCACAACAAGCAACTTAATAAGAGATAAAGTGCATAAGTACATATTCAATACCACAATAGTTTTTAAGCTATTTGTCCCATGAGCTATATATTGCAAAGGTGAATGATGGAATTTTAAAGGTAGCACTCAAGCAATTTACTTTGGAATGGCGGAGAAATACCATGTAGTAGGTAGGTATGGTGGACACAAATGGCATAGTGGTTGGCTCAAGGATTTTGGATGCATGAGAAGTATTCCCTCTCGATACAAGGTATAGGCTAGCAAGGCTATTTGGAACAAACACAAGGATGAACGGCGCAGCAAAACTCACATAAAAGACATATTGTAAACATTATAAGAATCTACACCGTCTTCCTTGTTGTTCAAAACTCAATACTAGAAATTATCTAGACTTTAGAGAGACCAAATATGCAAACCAAATTAGCAAGCTCTAGGTGTTTCTTCATTAATGGGTGCAAAGTATATGATGCAAGAGCTTAAACATGAGCACAACAATTGCCAAGTATCAAATTATTCAAGACATTTTAGAATTACTACATGTAGCATTTTCCAATTCCAACCATATAACAATTTAACGAAGAAGAAACTTCGCCATGAATACTATGAGTAAAGCCTAAGGACATACTTGTCCATATGCAACAGCGGAGCGTGTCCCTCTCCCATATAATGAATGCTAGGATCCATTTTATTCAAGAAAAAACAAAAATGAAAACGAAAACAAACCGACGCTCCAAGCAAAGCACATAAGATGTGATGGAATGAAAATATAGTTTCAGGGGAGGAACCTGATAATGTTGTCGATGAAGAAGGGGATGCCTTGGGCATCCCCAAGCTTAGATGCTTGAGTCTTCTTAGAATATGCAGGGGTGAACCACCGGGGCATCCCCAAGCTTAGAGCTTTCACTCTCCTTGATCATATTGCATCATACTCCTCTCTTGATCCTTGAAAACTTCCTCCACACCAAACTCGAAACAACTCATAAGAGGGTTAGTGCACAATAAAAATTAACATGTTCAGAGGTAACACAATCATTCTTAACACTTCTGGACATTGCCCAAAGCTACTGGAAGTTAATGGAACAAAGAAATCCATCCCACATAGCAAAAGAGGCAATGCGAAATAAAAGGCAGAATCTGTCAAAACAGAACAGTTCGTAAAGACAAATTTTAAAATGGCACCAGACTTGCTCAAATGAAAATGCCCAAATTGAATGAAAGTTGCGTACATATCTGAGGATCACGCACGTAAATTGGCTTAATTTTCTGAGCTACCTACAGGGAGGCAGGTCGAAATTCGTGACAGCAAAGAAATCTGAAACTGCGCAGTAATCCAAATCTAGTATGAACTTTACTATCAAAGACTTTACTTGGCACAACAAAACACTAAACTAAGATAAGGAGAGGTTGATACAGTAGTAAAAAACTTCCAAGACTCAAATATAAAACAAAAATACTGTAGTAAAAACATGGGTTGTCTCCCATAAGCGCTTTTCTTTAACGCCTTTCAGCTAGGCGCAGAAAGTGTAAATCAGGTAACATCAAGAGACGAAGCATCAACATCATAATTTGTTCTAATAATAGAATCATAAGGTAACTTCATTCTCTTTCTAGGGAAGTGTTCCATACCTTTCTTGAGAGGAAATTGATATTTAATATTACCTTCCTTCATATCAATAGTAGCATCAACGGTTCGAAGAAAAGGTCTTCCCAATATAATGGGGCAAGATGCATTGCATTCAATATCCAAGACAACAAAATCAACGGGGACAAGGTTATTGTTAACCATAATATGAACATTATCAACTCTCCCCAAAGGTTTCTTTTTAGCATTATCAGCGAGATTAACATCCAAATAACAATTTTTCAATGGTGGCAAGTCAAGCATATCATAGACTTTCTTAGGCATAACAGAAATACTTGCACCAAGATCACATAAAGCATTACAATCAAAATCATTGACCCTCATTTTAATGATGGGTTCCCAACCATCTTCTAGCTTTCTAGGAATAGAAGTTTCAAGTTTTAGTTTCTCTTCTCTAGCTTTTATGAGAGCATTTGTAATATGTTTTGTGAAAGTCAAGTTTACAGTGCTAGCATTGGGACTCTTAGCAAGTTTTTGTAGGAACTTTATAACTTCAGAGATGTGGCAATCATCAAAATCTAAATCATTATGAGCTACAGCAATGGGATCATCATCCCCAAGGTTGGAAAAAATTTCAGCAGTTTTATCACAAGCAATTTCAGCAGTTTTAGTAATTTCAGGCAGTTTCTCGCGCTTTGCATTAGAAGTGGAAACATTGCCAACATTAATTATTTTACCATTGATAGTAGGAGGTGCAGCAACATGTGAGGAATCAACATTACTTGTGGTGGTAATAGTCCAAACTTTAGCTACATTTTTCTCTTTAGCTAGTTTTTCATTTTCTTCTCTATCCCACCTAGCACGCAATTCAGCCATTAATCTTATATTCTCATTAATTCTAACTTGGATGGCATTTGCTGTAGTAACAATTTTATTTTCAATATCCTCAGGTTTAGCAGCCATTTTATTAATTAAAGAAGATTGTGACGCAGACATGTATGAGATTCGGTTTTCAGCATTTGCAAGTTTAGTTTGCAACCCAGAAATCTCCATATTCAGATTTTCAAGTTGATTTCCTATATTCTTCAACAAGGTAGATTGTTCATTCATAGTTTTCGGAAACAATTTATTTTGCTCATATTGTGATTGCATAAAGTCCTTGGTGGATCTTTCAATTTCTAACATCTTTTCCTCATTAGGTGAAACATATCTACCATAAAAGTTACCATTAGCAGGATATGGCCTAGAATTTTGAGCAACCAATGAGGCTAACGGAACATTATTAGGATCAACATTAGTCCTATCATTCACAAGCATAGACATAATAGCATCAATCTTATCACTCAAGGAAGAGGTTTCTTCGACAGAATTTACCTTCTTACCTTGTGGAGCTCTTTCCGTGTGCCATTCAGAGTAATTGATCATCATATCATCAAGAAGCTTTGTAGCCGCCCCCAAAGTGATGGACATAAAGGTACCTCCAGCAGCTGAATCCAATAAATTCCGCGAAGAAAAATTTAGTCCTGCATAGAAGGTTTGGATGATCATCCAAGTAGTCAGTCCATGTGTTGGGCAATTTTTAACCAAAGATTTCATTCTTTCCCAAGCTTGAGCGACATGTTCACTATCCAATTGTTTAAAATTCATTATGCTACTTCTCAAAGATATAATTTTAGCAGGGGGATAATATCTACATATAAAAGCATCCTTGCATTTAGTCCAGGAATCAATACTATTCTTAGGCAGAGATAGCAACCAATCTTTAGCTCTTCCTCTTAATGAGAAAGGGAACAATTTTAATTTTATAATGTCACCATCTACATCTTTATATTTTTGCATTTCACATAGTTCAACAAAACTATTGAGATGGGCAGCATCATCATCTGAACTAACACCAGAAAATTGCTCTCGCATAACAAGATTCAGTAAAGCAGGTTTAATTTCAAAGAATTCTGCTGTAGTAGCAGGTGGAGCAATAGGTGTGCATAAGAAATCATTATTATTTGTGGTTGTGAAGTCACACAACTTAGTATTTTCAGGAGTATTCATTTTAGCAACAGTAAATAAAGCAAACTAGATAAAGTAAATGCAAGTAACTAATTTTTTTGTGTTTTTGATATAGAGAGCAAGACAGTAAATAAAGTAAAGCTAGCAACTAATTTTTTTGTGTTTTGATATAATGCAGCAAACAAAGTAGTAAATAAAACTAAGCAAGACAAAAACAAAGTAAAGAGATTGGGAAGTGGAGACTCCCCTTGCAGCGTGTCTTGATCTCTGATACGTCTCCGACGTATCGATAATTTCTTATGTTCCATGCCACATTATTGATGTTATCTACATGTTTTATGCACACTTTATGTCATATTCGTGCATTTTCTGGAACTAACCTATTAACAAGATGCCGAAGTGCCGATTCTGTTTTCTGCTGTTTTTGGTTTCAGAAATCCTAGTAAGGAAATATTCTCGGAATTGGACGAAATCAAAGCCCAGGGGCCTATTTTTCCATGAAGCTTCCAGAAGTCCGAAGGAGAGACGAAGAGGGGCCACGAGGGGGCCACACCCTAGGGTGGCGCGGCCCCCCCTTGGCCGCGCGGCCCTATGGTGTGGGGCCCCCGTGCCGCCTCTTGACCTGCCCTTCCGCCTATAAATAGCCTCCGTGACGAAACCCCCAGTACCGAGAGCCACGATACGGAAAACCTTCCAGAGACGCCGCCGCCGCCGATCCCATCTCGGGGGATCCAGGAGATCGCCTCCGGCACCCTGCCGGAGAGGGGAATCATCTCCCGGAGGACTCTACGCCGCCATGGTCGCCTCCGGTGTGATGTGTGAGTAGTCTACCCCTGGACTATGGGTCCATAGCAGTAGCTAGATGGTTGTCTTCTCCCCATTGTGCTATCATTGTCGGATCTTGTGAGCTGCCTAACATGATCAAGATCATCTATCTGTAATTCTATATGTTGCGTTTGTTGGGATCCGATGAATAGAGAATACTTGTTATGTTGATTATCAAAGTTATATATACGTGTTATTTATGATCTTGCATGCTTTCCGTTACTAGTAGATGCTCTGGCCAAGTAGATGCTTGTAACTCCAAGAGGGAGTACTTATGCTCGATAGTGGGTTCATGCACACATTGACACAGGACAGTGTGAGAAAGTTCTTAGGTTGTGTTTTGCTGTTTCCAATAGGGATAAAAGATTTTTGCTATGTCTAAGGATGTAGTTGTTGATTACATTACGCACCATACTTAATGCAATTGTCTGTTGCTTTGCAACTTAATTCTGGAGGGTGTTCGGATGATAACGTGAAGGTGGACTTTTTAGGCATAGATGCAGTTGGATGGCGGTCTATGTACTTTGTCGTAATGCCCAATTAAATCTCACAATACTCATCATGATATGTATGTGCATAGTCATGCTCTCTTTATTTGTCAATTGCCCAACTGTAATTTGTTCACCCAACATGCTGTTTGTCTTATGGGAGAGACACCTCTAGTGAACTGTGGACCCCGGTCCAATTCTCTTTACTGAAATACAATCTACTGCAATACTTGTTCTACTGTTTTCTGCAAACAATCATCTTCCACACAATACGGTTAATCCTTTGTTACAGCAAGCCGGTGAGATTGACAACCTCACTGTTTCGTTGGGGCAAAGTACTTTGGTTGTGTTGTGCAGGTTCCACGTTGGCGCCGGAATCCCTGGTGTTGCGCCGCACTACATCCCGCCGCCATCAACCTTCAACGTGCTTCTTGGCTCCTCCTGGTTCGATAAACCTTGGTTTCTTTCTGAGGGAAAACTTGCTGCTGTGCGCATCATACCTTCCTCTTGGGGTTCCCAACGAACGTGTGAGTTACACGCCATCAAGCATATTTTCTGGCGCCGTTGCCGGGGAGATCAAGACACGCTGCAAGGGGAGTCTCCACTTCTCAATCTCTTTACTTTGTTTTTGTCTTGCTTAGTTTTATTTACTACTTTGTTTGCTGCACTAAATCAAAATACAAAAAAATTAGTTGCTAGTTTTACTTTATTTGCTATCTTGTTTGCCATATCAAAAACACAAAAAAATTAGTTACTTGTTTTACTTTACTTAATATCATGCATGTTTTTATTTCACTAGTTAAGCATAATGGAAAATAACAAAAATATGAGAGATCTTTATGAACTTTATCTTGAATTAGGACATGATGTGTTTGAAGAGAGAATTAAAAAACCCATGGAACTTTATATGCATGCTAATGGGAATGTTATTACTATGGATGCTTTGAACACCATTGTTGCTAATGCTATGGAAAATTCTAAGCTTGGGGAAGCTGGCTCTAATGAGCATGATCTTTTTAGTCCCCCAAGCATTGAGGAGAAAATTTTCTTTTATGATTACAATATGCCTCCTATATTTGATGATAGCCACTTTGTTGAATTTGCTCCCACTACAACTAATAAAATTGATTATGCTTATGTGGAGAGTAATAATTTTATGCATGAGACTCATGATAAGAATGCTTTATGTGATAGTTATATTGTTGAGTTTGCTCATGATACTACTGAAAGTTATTATGAGAGAGGAAAATATGGTTGTAGAAATTTTCATGTTACTAAAATGCCTCTCTATATGCTGAAATTTTTGAAGCTACACTTGTTTTATCTTCCTATGCTTGTCACTTTGCTCTTCATGAACTTGTTTATTTACAAGATTCCTATGCATAGGAAGCATGTTAGACTTAAATGTGTTTTGAATTTGCCTCTTGATGCTCTCTTTTGCTTCAAATACTATTTCTTGCGAGTGCATCATTAAAATTGCTGAGCCCATCTTAATGGCTATAAAGAAAAGAACTTCTTGGGAGATAACCCATGTGTTTATTTTAGTACAGTACTTTGTTTTTATTTTGTGTCTTGGAAGTTGTTTACTACTGTAGCAACCTCTCCTTATCTTAGTTTTGTGTTTTGTTGTGCCAAGTTAAGCCGTTGATAGAAAAGTAAGTACTAGATTTGGATTACTGCACAGTTCCAGATTTCTTTGCTGTCACGAATCTGGGTCCACCTCCCTGTAGGTAGCTCAGAAAATTAAGCCAATTTACGTGCATGATCCTCAGATATGTACGCAACTTTCATTCAATTTGAGCATTTTCATTTGAGCAAGTCTGGTGCCATTTTAAAATTCGTCAATACGAACTGTTCTGTTTTGACAGATTCTGCCTTTTATTTCGCATTGCCTCTTTTGCTATGTTGGATGAATTTCTTTGATCCACTAATGTCCAGTAGCATTATGCAATGTCCAGAAGTGTTAAGAATGATTGTGTCACCTCTGAATATGTCAATTTATATTGTGCACTAACCCTCTAATGAGTTGTTTCGAGTTTGGTGTGGAGGAAGTTTTCAAGGATCAAGAGAGGAGTATGATGCAACATGATCAAGGAGAGTGAAAGCTCTAAGCTTGGGGATGCCCCGGTGGTTCACCCCTGCATATATCAAGAAGACTCAAGCGTCTAAGCTTGGGGATGCCCAAGGCATCCCCTTCTTCATCGACAACATTATCAGGTTCCTCCCCTGAAACTATATTTTTATTCCATCACATCTTATGTGCTTTTTCTTGGAGCGTCGGTTTGTTTTTGTTTTTTGTTTTGTTTGAATAAAATGGATCCTAGCATTCACTTTATGGGAGAGAGACACGCTCCGCTGTAGCATATGGACAAGTATGTCCTTGGTTTCTACTCATAGTATTCATGGCGAAGTTTCTCCTTCGTTAAATTGTTATATGGTTGGAATTGGAAAATGATACATGTAGTAATTGCTATTAATGTTTTGGGTAATGGGATACTTGGCAATTGTTGTGCTCATGATTAAGCTCTTGCATCATATGCTTTGCACCCATTAATGAAGAAATACATAGAGCATGCTAAAATTTGGTTTGCATATTTGGTTTCTCTAAGGTCTAGATAATTTCTAGTATTGAGTTTGAACAACAAGGAAGACGGTGTAGAATCTTATAATGTTTTCAATATGTCTTTTATGTGAGTTTTGCTGCACCGGTTCATCCTTGTGTTTGTTTCAAATAAGCCCTGCTAGCCTAAACCTTGTATCGAGAGGGAATACTTCTCATGCATCCAAAATACTTGAGCCAACCACTATGCCATTTGTGTCCACCATACCTACCTACTACATGGTATTTTCCGCCATTCCAAAGTAAATTGCTTGAGTGCTACCTTTAAAATTCCATCATTCACCTTTGCAATATATAGCTCATGGGACAAATAGCTTAAAAACTATTGTGGTATTGAATATGTAATTATGCACTTTATCTCTTATTAAGTTGCTTGTTGTGCGATAACCATGTTCACTGGGGACGCCATCAACTATTCATTGTTGAATTTCATGTGAGTTGCTATGCATGTCCGTCTTGTCTGAAGTAAGAGAGATCTACCACCATATGGTTAAGCATGCATATGTTAGAGAAGAACATTGGGCCGCTAACTAAAGCCATGATCCATGGTGGAAGTTTCAGTTTTGGACAACAATCCTCAAATCTCAAATGAGAAAATTATTAATTGTTGTTATATGCTTATGCATAAAAGAGGAGTCCATTATCTGTTGTCTATGTTGTCCCGGTATGGATGTCTAAGTTGAAGAATAATCAATAGCGAGAAATCCAATGCGAGCTTTCTCCTTAGACCTTTGTACAGGCGGCATAGAGGTACCCCTTTGTGACACTTGGTAAAAACAATGCATTGTGATGATCCGGTAGTCCAAGCTAATTAGGACAAGGTGCGGGCACTATTAGTACACTATGCATGAGGCTTGCAACTTATAAGATATAATTTACATGATGCATATGCTTTATTACTACCGTTGACAAAATTGTTTCATGTTTTCAAAATCAAAGCTCTAGCACAAATATAGCAATCGATGCTTTTCCTCTATGGAGGACCATTCTTTTACTTTCAATGTTGAGTCAGTTCACCTATTTCTCTCCACCTCAAGAAGCAAACACTTGTGTGAACTGTGCATTGATTCCTACATACTTGCTTATTGCACTTATTATATTACTCTATGTTGACAATATCCATGAGATATACATGCTACAAGTTGAAAGCAACCGCTGAAACTTAATCTTCTTTTGTGTTGCTTCAATGCCTTTACTTTGAATTATTGCTTTATGAGTTAACTCTTATGCAAGACTTATTGATGCTTGTCTTGAAGTGCTATTCATGAAAAGTCTTTGCTTTATGATTCACTTGTTTACTCATGTCATATACATTGTTTTGATCGCTGCATTCACTACATATGCTTTACAAATAGTATGATCAAGATTATGATGGCATGTCACTCCCGTAAATTATACGTGTTATCATTTTACCCGCTCAGGACGAGCGTAACTAAGCTTGGGGATGCTGATACGTCTCCGACGTATCGATAATTTCTTATGTTCCATGCCACATTATTGATGTTATCTACATGTTTTATGCACACTTTATGTCATATTCGTGCATTTTCTGGAACTAACCTATTAACAAGATGCCGAAGTGCCAGTTGCTGTTTTCTGCTGTTTTTGGTTTCAGAAATCCGAGTAAGGAAATATTCTCGGAATTGGACGAAATCAAAGCCCAGGGGCCTATTTTTCCACGAAGCTTCCAGAAGTCCGAAGGAGAGACGAAGAGGGGCCACGAGGGGGCCACACCCTAGGGCGGCGCCCCCCCCCCCTTGGCCGCGCGGCCCTATGGTGTGGGGCCCCCGTGCCGCCTCTTGACCTGCCCTTCCGCCTATAAATAGCCTCCGTGACGAAACCCCCAGTACCGAGAGCCACGATACGGAAAACCTTCCAGAGACGCCGCCGCCGCCGATCCCATCTCGGGGGATCCAGGAGATCGCCTCCGGCACCCTGCCGGAGAGGGGAATCATCTCCCGGAGGACTCTACGCCGCCATGGTCGCCTCCGGTGTGATGTGTGAGTAGTCTACCCCTGGACTATGGGTCCATAGCAGTAGCTAGATGGTTGTCTTCTCCCCATTGTGCTATCATTGTCGGATCTTGTGAGCTGCCTAACATGATCAAGATCATCTATCTGTAATTCTATATGTTGCGTTTGTTGGGATCCGATGAATAGAGAATACTTGTTATGTTGATTATCAAAGTTATATCTACGTGTTATTTATGATCTTGCATGCTTTCCATTACTAGTAGATGCTCTGGCCAAGTAGATGCTTGTAACTCCAAGAGGGAGTACTTATGCTCGATAGTGGGTTCATGCCTGCATTGACACAGGACGATGTGAGAAAGTTCTAAGGTTGTGTTGTCTTGTTGCCACTAGGGATAAAACATTGATGCTATGTCTAAGGATGTAGTTGTTGATTACATTACGCACCATACTTAATGCAATTGTACGTTGCTTTGCAACTTAATATCGAGGGGTTCGGATGATAACTGAAGGTGGACTTTTTAGGCATAGATGCAGTTGGATGGCGGTCTATGTACTTTGTCGTAATGCCCAATTAAATCTCACAATACTCATCATGATATGTATGTGCATGGTCATGCTCTCTTTATTTGTCAATTGCCCAACTGTAATTTGTTCACCCAACATGCTATTTGTCTTATGGGAGAGACACCTCTAGTGAACTGTGGACCCCGGTCCAATTCTCTTCTTTGAAATACAATCTATCGCAATACTTGTTCTATCGTTTTACGCAAACAATCATCTTCCACACAATACGGTTAATCCTTTGTTACAGCAAGCCGGTGAGATTGACAACCTCACTGTTTCGTTGGGGCAAAGTACTTTGGTTGTGTTGTGCAGGTTCCACGTTGGCGCCGAAATCCCTGGTGTTGCGCCGCACTACATCCCGCCGCCATCAACCTTCAACGTGCTTCTTGGCTCCTCCTAGTTCGATAAACCTTGGTTTCTTTCTGAGGGAAAACTTGCTGCTGTGCGCATCATACCTTCCTCTTGGGGTTCCCAACGAACGTGTGAGTTACACGCCATCAATCTCCCCGGCAACGGCGCCAGAAAAAGAGCTTGATGGCGTGTAACTCACACGTTCGTTGGGAACCCCAAGAGGAAGGTATGATGCGCACAGCAGCAAGTTTTCCCTCAGAAAGAAACCAAGGTTTATCGAACCAGGAGGAGCCAAGAAGCACGTTGAAGTTTGATGGCGGCGGGATGTAGTGCGGCGCAACACCAGGGATTCTCGGCGCCAACGTGGAACCCGCACAACACAACCAAAGTACTTTGCCCCAAATAAACAAACAGGTTGTCAATCTCACCGGCTTGCCGTAACAAAGGATTAACCGTATTGTGTGGAAGATGATTGTTTGCAGAAAACAGTAAAACAAGTATTGCAGTAGATTGTATGCGATGTAAAGAATAGGACCGGGGTCCACAGTTCACTAGAGGTGTCTCTCCCATAAGATAAAAGCATGTTGGGTGAACAAATTACAGTCGGGCAATTGACAAATAGAGAGGGCATAACAATGCACATACATGTCATGATAAATATAGTGAGATTTAATTGGGCATTACGACAAAGTACATAGACCGCTATCCAGCATGCATCTATGCCTAAAAAGTCCACCTTCAAGGTTATCATCCGAACCCTTCCGCATTAAGTTGCAAAACAACAGACAATTGCATTAAGTATGGTGCGTAATGTAATCAATAACTACATCCTTAGACATAGCATCAATGTTTTATCCCTAGTGGCAACAGCACATCCACAACCTTAGAACTTTCGTCACACTGTCCTGCATTCAATGGAGGCATGAACCCACTATCGAGCATAAATACTCCCTCTTGGAGTTAAGAGCAAAAACTTGGCCAGAGCCTCTACTAATAACGGAGAGCATGCAAGATCATAAACAACACATAGGTAATAACTTGATAATTAACATAACATAGTATTCTCTATCCATCGGATCCCGACAAACACAACATATAGTATTACAGATAGATGATCTTGATCATGTTAGGCAGCTCACAAGATCCAACAATGAAGCACAATGAGGAGAAGACAACCATCTAGCTACTCCTATGGACCCATAGTCCAGGGGTGAACTACTCACTCATCACTCCGGAGGCGACCATGGCGGTGAAGAGTCCTCCGGGAGATGAATCCCCTCTCCGGCAGGGTGCCAGAGGAGATCTCCAGAATCCCCCGAGATGGGATTGGCCGCGGCGGCATCTCAGTAAGGTTTTCCGTATCATGGCTCTCGGTACTGGGGGTTTCGCGACGGAGGCTATTTGTAGGCGGAAGGGCAGGTCAGGGGGCCACACGAGGGGCCCACACTATAGGTCGGCGCGGCCAAGGCCTGGGCCGCGCCGCCCTATGGTTTGGCCACCTCGTGGCCCCACTTCGTCTCCTCTTCGGTCTTCTGGAAGCTTCGTGGCAAAATAGGACCCTGGGCGTTGATTTCGTCCAATTTTGAGAATATTTCTTTACTAGGATTTCTGAAACCAAAAACAGCAGAAAACATCAACTGGCACTTCGGCATCTTGTTAATAGGTTAGTTCCATAAAATGCACGAATATGACATAAAGTGTGCATAAAACATGTAGATATCATCACTAATGTGGCATGGAACACAAGAAACTATCGATACGTCGGAGACGTATCAGCAGGCACCCGAGGATTCGGTTAGCCATGGTTTGTGAAAGCAAGGTTGGAAGGAGTGCCACCCAAAAATAAAATTTCATGGGAGCCGCTCTTGAAAGTCTGGTTGATGAAGTAGTTAGAGTACCCATTACCATTCGTTGACAACAACAAACACCTCTCAAAACCATTTTACTTCTGTCTTTAGAAAAATGAAAAGCACATGTTAATCCCTGCTTCCCTCTGCGAAGGATCAATCTTTTACTCTTACATTGAGTCTCCATCCTTTCTTTGAGTACTTTCTTGAGAGCACAACTGTCATTCTTAGTATAATATGCTTGTCCCAAAATGTGATTAATTGTGGTATAACTTTGATACTTTTATCTTTGATAATCTCTACTTCCATTCTTTCCATGAACTTCAAAGGTGCCCGAGCATTTATGTTTTGCTGTACAAATACGGGCAAGCGAGATACCACTTTATCATATCCTTTTATGAACATTGCAATCCTGCTGATAGACATGATTCATGATGCTTATTATTAATTTGTTGGTACCTTTTCCATGATTGATATAGCTATTAGATGATTTTATTTGCATGTATCTTATTATGAATTGATTAAGTACTTGCCATATCATGAGAATATTTACATCATATGAACAAATGTGTTCGTGAAAGTTCTTTTATCGCACTCAGTTGTTAACTGAATTGCTTGAGGACAAGCAATAAGCTAAGCTTGGGGGGAGTTGATACGTCCAAAACGTATCTACTTTCCCGAACACTTTTGCTATTGTTTTGCCTCTAATTTGTGTATTTTGGATACAACTAACATGGACTAACGCTGTTTTTAGCAGAATTGCTCTGGTGTCTCGTTTTTGTGCAGAAATTCAACTTTCAGGAAAATCCTCGGAATTTATGTCGAAGGGCTTATTTTTCCAGAAAAATCACGGAGCCAGAAGGGCAGGTCTGGGGGAGGCCCAGGCCCCCCAGACACTAGGCCGGCGTGGCCTGTAGGGGGGGGGGGCGCGGCCCTAGCGTGTGGCCCCCTCGGCTGGCCTCTGACGCCCTCCTCTAGACTACTTAAGGGTTTCGATCTAAAAACTCTAGAGGGGAAGTCGAAGTCGCCAGAAACCAGCGAAACTCCGTCTCGGGACCAGAAACTCCGTTCTGGCACCTCGCCGGGACGGGGAATTGCAAGAGATCATTGGCATCATCGCCACCGATGCCTCTCCATCGACCAGCCATGTTTCCCCCATCCATGTGTGAGTAATTCCCCCGCTGTAGGCTGAAGGGGATGGTAGGGATTGGATGAGATTGGTCATGTAATAGTCATAAGATTGTTAGGGCATAGTGCCTAGTATCCGTTGTTGGTGCTTTTATGATATTGTTGCAACTTGTTATGCTTAATGCTTGTCACTAGGGCCCGAGTGCCATGATCTCAGATCTGAACATGTTATTGATTCATGAAGATATTAGTTGTTTATGATCTTACCTGCAAGTTGTATACACATGTCGTTGTCCGGAACCCGAGGTCCCAAAGTGACAGAAATTGGGACAACCGGAGGGGAAGGCGGTGATGTGAGGATCACATGTGTTCACGGAGTGTTAATGCTTTGCTCCGGTACTCTATTAAAAGGAGTACCTTAATATCCAGTAGATTCCCTAGAGGCCCGGCTGCCACCGGCTGGTAGGACAAAAGATGTTGTGCAAGTTTCTCATTGCGAGCACGTACGACTAAATATGGAACACATGCCTATTGATTGATTAGTACTTGGATACCGTTTTATTATTATCTGCAAATGCTCTGCTTTGATTGTTACATGAGTTTCTCTCATCCATGCAACGCCCGTTCATCCATCCCTGTGCCTACAATATTTTAATCCTGCTGTTTACTATAATCACTACTGCTGTCTTTGTTATTCTGCTGCTGTTTCACTACTGCTACTGCTATAAAACTGTTACTACTGATAAACTCTTGCAAGCAAGTCTGTTTCCAGGTGCAGCTGAATTGACAACTCCGCTGTTAAGGCTTTCAAGTATTCTTTGTCTCCCCTTGTGTCGAATCAATAAATTGGGTTTTACTTCCCGCGAAGACTGTTGCGATCCCCTATACTTGTGGGTCATCAGTCACGCGCTCCAGGACCTGCGGGTTGGCGCTGGCTGAGGGGGCGTCTACAAAAGATAGAGTATGAGGAAACGAAAAAGCTAAGTACCTCAAGTATAGTGACCTCGTCGTCCGAACCAGAATCATTGCTAGAAAAGTTACCGGGGCGTGGAGTGTGGGTCCGACCCATCTTGAGTTCTTTCCACGGCACGAAAGGATCCGGGTCGACCTCGTCAACGGGGCGCATCCGGCAAGAGCCTGATGCTTCCGCGGTGATGCGAGGGAAGCGTTCAAGGGCCCGAAAAAGAGAAAACAAAACAGTTAGCAACATATCAAAAAGCTACCGGAAAAACAATCCGGATTGCGTGAACCCTTACTTCATCAGTTGGAGGATTGGCGGCGCTCAGAGGAAGGAAGCCCCATTCCCAGTTCATCGGCATATCGGTTTGGCAAATTTGTCTAGCCTTGAGGACTACGTCCTCTTTGCTCAGTCTACAGCCGGTGATCTTGGTGGCGTCACGCGGGCCGCACATCTCACTCATCTTGTGAGACCGGCGCTGAAGGGGGAGCACCCGGCGGGAGATGACTGTCCGGATGATGTCATCCGAGCAGATGTTGGTGTCCTTCATGAGTTGTTCCATGAAGCGTACAATCCGATTGGTTTCTATATGGGTAGCCTTCGGATTGTAGCTCCAGTTGGCCCTCGACGGCGGTCCCGGCTGGTAGGCCGGCAGATTGATGAAATCTGCGGTACCTTTGTTCTTCACATAGAAGAAGGTCTCTTGCCACGCCCGGCAGGACTCGAGACCGGAAAACTTAAAAAAGGGGCTCCCTTGGCGGGAGCCAACGATGCAAGACCCGCATTGAACGGGGGGTTTGGGCTTAGGAATTTCCTTACCTTGGACAGAATTAATCCGGAGAGAGAAGAAGCGAGCGAAAGTCTCGCGGGTGGGGCGGAGACCCATATTGGCCTCCATGAAGGTTGCGTAGCAGGAGAGGTAGAAGATGGCGTTGCCGGGAAGATAGTGAGGTTGCAGTTCGTAAAAATCAAGGAAAGAACGAAAGAAGTCGGAGGCAGGAAGGCCGAAGCCGCGCTCAAAATGAGCGAGAAAAACAACATGTTCACCCGGTTCCGGGTCGGGTTCCACCTCGTCGCGCGGAAGCCGGCAAATCACCCTTGCCGATACCCTTCGGGAGCGGTACAACCAGTCAATCTCCGGCTGCGTCACGTCAGAGCCCTTCCAGGCACCGCGAGTGACCGTGGACAGGTCCACTCCGGAACCTTGGCCCGAGCTGCTAGCTTCCTGGCCTCTTCCGGTATCAGCCTCCGGAACGTTTGAAGAAGAATCCAGCCGGGCTAGGTCAGCTTCTAATCCGTCTGAGTACTGGTTGGTTGAAATCTGTTCCCCGAAGGATACCGAGGGAGTCTCGCTGCCGGCTGGTTCAGACAAATATTCGTCGGTAGACATACAAGTCTAGACCTACCCGCAAATACTTTTCCCTAGATCTAGCCGCGTGCGAAGATCTACGAGTGAGAGAAAAATCAAAGGAAAAGAGAAAGTAAATCTCCTACCGGCCCAAGAACAAGGAGGCAAAGAGAGGAGAAATCTGAGAACTTGGAGGCTAACCTGGTGCGGCGGAGGATGTTGAAGACGGCGGTCGCCGGAGAGAAGGCAAGGTCGCAGGCGATGAGGATGAACAACGACGAGAGGAAGCAGAGGTCGCCAAAGCGCACCCGACGCAGCGGCAGTGGAGGCGATGAAGAAGCTCACTGCGCGGTGGAGTTCGACGGACTCGCTTCGGAACTTCGCCGGAGGGAGGTGCTCTGGCGACGAACGGCGGCGGCGAAGGGCGAAAAGGGGGCAAAAGCTCTCTGTGCGCTCGAGGAGTTGCGAATGCGAAGAAGAAGTGGGGGAAGAACCGCTCTGCCCTTAAATAGGAAGAAGGAGTAGTGGGCCGGCAACCGCTGAGCCGCGGCGGTTCACCTCGTGGGCCGCCACGTGGCGCAAGGATACACGCGCGAAAAATAAAATGCCACAGGGAGGCCACACGGATCCGGAACGGCAGCGAGGATCCGATGCGGCGCCTTAAATGCTAGCGCAGAAGCCGAAGGGAAGTGACCCCTGACACTGGCGCGTCAGAAACAGTGCGCATGTCTCTGACAGGTACTGTACCCGAGAAATTCTCGACTTCACCGAGGAGGAGTTTAATGTCATAGATACCGGAAGGATCCGGAACGGAAGAAAAAGAAAGTCTGGCAGAGGTGCCGGTATCTTCGAACATGGTGCTGGAAGGATTAAACCGGTACCTTGTGACAAGGAAACCTGGCATGGTCCGTCGGGTAAGATCCACCGGACTATACCAGCTTCGGGGACTAATGTTGGGGGGATGACCCCCGGTATGCCAAAGGCATACCAAACCGGATGGTTTGAACCATCAAGATACCGGTTTAAAGTTTATTCCGGACTAAGAACTTGAGCTTTTGGCTAAGTAAATCTTACCGGTATCCCCAAGAGGGGTATACCGGAATGAGCTAAGAAGACACCGGATTGCCGGTAAGAAGTGCACTGTAGCACGTCGGCAAGACTGGTCAAAGATTCTCTCAAGAGCTAGAGGACAAAGATGAGCTAAGTAAAGTAGCTTTAAACGAAGCCCTGACGCCAAAGAGGAAGGTGACGCCAGTGATTAAAGTAACTTTGTAAAGTAGTTTGTCTGTTCAAAGATGCCATTAGGGTTTCTTCCCCTGTAAGCCACCCTCTCCCCTATATAAGGAGAGGGGGCACACCCCATCGCGGGTACGATGAGCCATTAGGTACAACCTTGTATCTAGAAACCTATAACCTATTGAGATCAATGAATAGAGAGATCTAGAGCAGAGTTCTTCCTTGTGTCTTTCTTCTTCTACCTCTGGCTTAGGCCAAGTTCTTAAGGAAAGCATCCGGAAGTTCATCCAATCTAATCAGAAACCCTCCCCCGAATCCTCTAGCGCCAATTCGGCCCCAACTTAAGCCATCATATGGCATCTGTCTGTTCACCACGACGACACTTGTACCTCTTGGATATTTCTTGGGGTGACATGGGAATCCCCAAGCTTGATCTTTTGTCCATACTTCATCTCATTCCATCATTCTTCTCTCCCTACACTTGAAAACTTCCTTCATATAAAATTTCACACAATTCTCATTAGTAGAATTAGTGCAATCAAAATAACAAATTCACTTGGGTTCGGTTCTAACATATGTCAAACATCCATTAAAACATCAGCTATTATAGCAACTTCTTAAAAAAGGTCTTTCTCTCAAAAGAACTCGAAAAGAAGGAGATTAAGAGGCAAATGCAAATAATAGCAGAAATCTGTCAAAACAGAACATCATGTAAAGATCGTTTTTTTCGAAAATCCTCTGTTGCTCAAATCGAAAAGTGCAAAACTAATGAAAGTTAGATAATAACCTGGGGCATATGCTCAAATATTGGAAGCTCAAAATTATGTTCTGGCTGGGAATACGAATTTTTTTGGTGACAACACAGAATTTATTTCAGGACAACAAATTCCCCAAATATTACTTTCTTCCTATTAGAGACTATTCTTGGCACAAAAACGAAATAAAAATGATAAGGAGAGATTATTACAGAGGTAATAACTTCCAAGACTCAACAAAAGAAAAAATTGCAGAAATAAAACATGGGTTATCTCCCAAGAGTGTTTTTCTTTAAAGCCTTTTAGCTAGGCGCAGAAAAAAAGCTTGCATCAAGTATTCTCAAGTGAAGAAGCATCAACATCATAAATGACAGAAGCCTTACGTCTACCTCTCTTACCTCTACTCCTTTTCTTAGGGAAAGAATGAGAAGTGCCTGGTGGGGAGGTGAAAGTCATGATGCCTTTCCCAACATCTATTTTTACTCCCAGGAGTTTTAGCAGAGATCGTCCAAGTGTGATTTGTCCCTTTCCTACATATTCAATGACAAGATAATCAGTAGATATCATTCTTTCTACAATTCTTGTATACACTCCTTCAGCTACTATAATGGGTAATATAATGGCATTATTAGTAAAAGATAATCTTTCTCCACCCTGAGAGAGTTCCCAAAGACTTAAAGACTCATAAATATCTTTAGGCACGAGACAAAACTCAGACATAATATCGTAACGAGCATAAAAAATTTCACCATTTATATCAACTTTTACTGTAGGGAGCCAACTTGAGGGTTCAAAATTTATTGAAACATAATCATAATTTTCACGAAGCAGATTATAACATTCTTTTAAGCAAGTTGTACTTATCTCAAGAGTATTTAATCTAGCATAAATGCTCACAAGGGATGAATCAAACTTACTAGGTGAGTTATATGTTGCAATCAACTTTTTAATGGCATTAAAACCTTGATCTCTGTCACAATGAAGGAAATTAACTCCTACTACAGTATCCAAAGCATATCTATAACAAAAAATAAGACCAAAATAAAAGCTACTAAGAAGCAGGCCTAGAGTCATTTTAGGTTCAGTTTTATCAGAAGAATTATTAATCGTAGACCAAGCTTCTTTAAAACTCTCCTCGCTCCCTTGTTTGAAAGTGAAGATCATTTCCTCAGGTGCATAGTAACAGGACTAGACATAGAAGCAACATAAAATAAGAACTAATTTTTTTGTGTTTTTGGATATAATGAAGCAAACAAGACAAAGTAAAATAAACTAAGAAAAACAATAACAAAGTAAAGAGATTGGAGATGAGAGACTCCCTTTGTAGAAATCCTCTTTCTCCCAGGCAACAGCGCCAGAAAAGTAGCTTAATAAGTGTTGAGCACACCGTTGGGAAACCCCAAGAGGAAGGTATGATGAGCACAGTAGCAAGTTTTCCCTCAGTAAGATTCAAGGTTTAATCGACCAGTAGGAGAAAGAAATGACTTCTGAAGGTGTTTCTAGCTGTCTTTTGGCAGGGCGCACTACCAGCGTCAGCAACAACGTGAAATCTGCACACAACACAACCAAAATACTTTGCCCCAACTTACAGTGAGATTGTCAATCTCACCAGTTTTGCTAAAAACAAAGGATTAACCGTATAGTCTGGAAAGAGATATTTATTTGCAGTGGAATTAAAGAGAATATTGCTTGCAGTAATTAAACAAAACATGATGATTTTATCAGTGTAAAAAAAAGGACCGGGGTCCACAGTTCACTAGAGGTGTCTCTCCATAAAGATAAATAACATGCTGGGTGAACAAATTATAGCTGGGCAATTGACAGAATAAAACCATACATGACAAGATGATTACTATGAGATTCATTTGGGCATTACAACATAATACATAGACCGTCCTCCAAGTGCGTCTATGACTAATAATCCACCTTTCGGTTAGTGTCCGCACCCCCACTACAACAGGAACCCCCCTTCGGCAACGCAACGATGCGTTGCCAAATGTTCATATAAGCGTTGCAAGGGCAAGTACCAACGGAAGCTCTTCACCGGCATCCCGCGTCGACGCCGTCCTCCACCTCGACGCTCCGCCACCACCGGCACCGTCGCGCGTAGAGGCCAATCGGGCCTACTTTTGCTCCAAATTAGTCTGCGCGGTTAGGTCTAATATGTAATTTAGGTTTGCAGTACCGCTTATGTAACTTCTGATGCTCAATCGGAGCATCAAATACCATCTATATATATGATCATCGGTGAATTTCCCCGCGACATTTGAATTGCATTTTTTCAGTTCGTGTTTACGGGTTCTGTTCTGCGCCAGCTGCAAAATCTTCCTCCCCAAATTTTCGGAAGACTGAATTCACGTTTTTCGGTTCTGACGTTTTCGATTACTGTTAGAGATGCTCTAAATACCGAAGTCGCTATCCAGTGATCCATCCAACAGCCACAGGCAATCAAAGTTCTCCCTCTGTTGGTAATCAGATTCTCGTTCTATTCCTTGAGCTGGCGGCAAGGTTAGTTTGTAGAGAATAAAGGGAGGCGCTGCGTGGGAAGATTTCAGAGGTAAAACATGCAGCTAAACTCCTGTAGTTATTCTAGTTGATTCTTTTCTTCGAGCTAGATGTGGTACTAGTAAATGTTTTTCCTACATGCTTAAAGATCCATCGATCCATGCATGTTTCTATCCAAGAGCACGGTTCCCTTTGCTTCCTACTAGTTCTGACCAACGTCTGCGCATATTTTCACTGGTAGAAAAAGAGGCTTCCGGCAAGCCCCATTAATCGCGAAAGTATAGGAACCGCGACTAATGGGGTCTTTAGTCGCGGTTCGGGAGGCGAACCGCGACCAAAGGCCTGGGCCCAGGGTGCCCGGTGGCCAGCTGGTGGACGGGAGGAGCTTTAGTCGCGGTTGGCCTTGGCCAGGGCAACCGCGACTAAAGCCCACCCCTATATATACCGTTCAGCCCACAGCACTTAGCCATTTGGTGCCACTTCTCTTCACAAACTTCACAAGGGGGTGTAGGTTTGCTTTTGGCTCCTCTTATGCACACAAAGTGTTTGATGAAATGCCCCAAGAGAATGAAACAAACATGATATGAAGTGTCGGGGCCACACTTGAGCTTCCTCATTTATTTTTTCCTCCTCGATCGCGGTTAGCAACTTGAACCTTTCACATATATATGTGTCATTGATAAAATATGCATGTGTGTAGTTCATTGTTTAATTTCTATTGTTTGTAGCTAGTTAGTTTAACAAATGAATGATGGTTAATTATATATTTTATATTATAATAATGCAGATGAATCGGCAATGGATGTACGGTAACCGACTCTCCGGCGAGTTCACTACGGGTTTGAAAGATTTCCTCGTAGTGGCTAATGCGAACAAGCAGAAGGGTTTTGTTATCTGTCCATGTGTTGACTGTAAGAATCAAAAGGGTTACTCTTCCTCAAGAGAAGTTCACCTGCACCTGCTTCGGCACGGTTTCATGCCAAGCTATAATTGTTGGACCAAGCATGGAGAAAGAGGGGTTATAATGGAAGAAGATGAAGAAGGGGATGATTTCATCGATGAAAACTATCTTGATCATTTCGGTGATACTTTCATGGAGGATGCTGAAGGTGAAGGGGAAGGTGAAGAAGAGGCACGTGATGAGCCCGCTGATGATCTTGGTCGGACCATTGCTGATGCACGGAGAAGCTGCGAAACTGAAAAGGAGAGGGAGAATTTGGATCGCATGTTAGAGGATCACAAAAAGTCGTTGTACCCAGGATGCGATAATGGTCTGAAAAAGCTGGGCTGCACACTGGATTTGCTGAAATGGAAGGCACAGGCAGGTGTAGCTGACTCGGCATTTGAAGACTTGCTGAAAATGTTGAAGAATATGTTTCGAAAGAATAACGAGTTGCCCGCCAGTATGTACGAAGCAAAGAAGGTTGTCTGCCCTCTAGGTTTACAGGTTCTGAAGATACATGCATGCATGCATCAACGACTGCATCCTCTACCGCGGTGAATACGAGAATTTGAATGAATGTCCGGTATGCACTGCATTGCGTTATAAGATCAGAGGCGATGACCCTGGTGACGATGTTGAGGGCGAGAAACCCAGGAAGTGGGTTCCCGCCAAGGTGATGTGGTATGCTCCTATAATACCACGGTTGAAACGTCTGTTCAGGAACAAAGAGCATGCCAAGTTGTTGCGATGGCACAAAGAGGACCGTAAGTCGGACGGGGAGTTGAGACACCCCGCAGATGGAACGCAATGGAGAAAGATCGACAGAGAGTTCAAAGATTTTGCAGCTGACGCAAGAAACATAAGATTTGGTCTAAGTACAGATGGCATGAATCCTTTTGGCGAGCAGAGCTCCAGCCATAGCACCTGGCCCGTGACTCTATGCATCTACAACATTCCTCCTTGGTTGTGCATGAAGCGGAAGTTCATTATGATGCCAGTGCTCATCCAAGGTCCGAAGCAACCCGACAACGACATCGATGTGTACCTAAGGCCATTAGTTGATGAACTTTTACAGTTGTGGGGCAGACCTGGTGTCCGTGTGTGGGATGAGCACAAAGAAGAGGAATTTGACCTACGAGCGTTGCTTTTCATAACCATCAACGATTGGCCTGCTCTCAGTAACCTTTCGGGACTGTCAAATAAGGGATAAAATGCATGCACGCACTGCTTACATGAGACTGAAAGTGTACATTTGCCAAATTGTAAGAAGAACGTGTACCTTGGGCATCGTCGATTTCTTCCGAAAATTCATCCAGTAAGAAAGAAAGGCAAGCATTACAACGGCAAGGCAGATCACCGGCCGAAGCCTGCGAAACGCACTGGTGCTGAGGTATTTGATATGGTCAAGGATTTGAAAGTCATCTTTGGAAAGGGTCCTGGCGGACAATCAGTTCCGAAGGGAGCTGACGGGCACACACCCATGTGGAAGAAGAAATCTATATTCTGGGAGCTAGAATATTGGAAAGTCCTAGATGCCCGCTCTGCAATCGACGTGATGCATGTTACGAAGAATATTTGCGTGAACCTCCTAAGCTTCTTGGGCGTGTATGGGAAGACAAATGATACAAAGGAAGCACGGCAGGACCAGCAACGTTTGAAAGACCCTGATGACCGGCATCCGGAATGGTTTCAAGGTCGTGCCAGCTACGCTCTGACCAAAGAAGAGAAGGTCATCTTTTTGAATGCCCGAGCAAAGCATTTAAGGTCCCGTCTGGATTCTCGTCCAATATAAAGGGAATAATAAACATGGCGGAGAAAAAGTTCCAAAACCTGAAGTCTCACGACCGCCACGTGATTATGACACAATTGCTTCCGATTGCTTTGAGGGGCTCTGTAGGAAAAAATGTTCGAGTAGCCATTGTGAAGCTATGTGCATTCCTCAATGCAATCTCTCGTAAGGTAATCAATCCAGAAGTTCTACCACGGTTACGTAATCGATGTGGTCCAATGTCTTGTCAGTTTCGAGTTGGTGTTCCCGCCATCCTTCTTCAATATTATGACGCACCTCCTGGTTCACCTAGTCGAAGAGATTTCCATTCTCGGTCCTGTATTTGTACACAATATGTTCCCCTTCGAGAGGTTCATGGGAGTATTAAAGAAATATGTTCGTAACCGTGCTAGGCCAAAAGGAAGCATCGCCAAGGGCTATGGAAATGAGGAGGTAATTGAGTTTTGTGTTGACTTTGTTCCTGACCTTAAGCCGATTGGTCTTCCTCGATCGCGGCACGAGGGGAGACTAAGTGGAAAAGGCACGATCGGAAGGAAATCAACGATATGTATGGACGGCCATTCTCTGACTGAAGCACACCACACAGTTCTGACCAATTCCAGCTTGGTGGCTCCGTACTTTGAGAAACACAAGAATATTTTACGCTCGGACAACCCGGGGAAGCCTGAATCCTGGATTAGGAAGGCCCACATGGAGACTTTCGGCAGCTGGTTGAGAAAACATTTAATGAATGACAATAATGTTGTAGATCAGCTGTACATGTTGGCCAAGACACCATCTTCGACTATAACGACTTTCCAAGGGTACGAGATAAATGAGAATACATTTTACACGATCGCCCAAGATAAAAAGAGCACCAACCAAAACAGTGGTGTCCGCTTTGATGCAGCAACCGAGAATGGGCAAAAGGTCACATATTATGGTTACATAGAAGAGATATGGGAACTTGACTATGGACCCTCCTTTAAGGTCCCTTTGTTCCGGTGCAAATGGTTCAAGCTAACAGGAGGTGGGGTAAAGGTGGACCAGCAATACGGAATGACAATGGTGGATTTCAACAATCTTGGTTACCTTGACGAACCATTCGTCCTAGCGAAAGATGTCGCTCAGGTTTTCTATGTCAAGGACATGAGTAGCAAACCGAGGAAACGGAAAGATAAGAAAACGATCAGTACATCATGCGATGATCCAAAGCGCCACATTGTTCTTTCAGGGAAAAGAAACATCGTGGGAGTGGAGGACAAGACAGACATGTCAGAAGATTATAATATCTTTGGTGAAATTCCGCCCTTCAAAGTGAACACCGACCCAAGCATTAAGTTAAATGATGAGGATGCTCCATGGATACGGCCCAATCGTAAGCAAGCAGGGACACAAGGGAAGAAATGATGTGTAATAATTTATTGTACCAAACTTTGTTGAATGGATCATGTGAATTATATTGCCCGTGATGTGTTTGGTGTCCATTTTCGAATGATTCGATTGATTCGAGATACCACTGATGATACATGCAATTTGGAGTGATTTAGTCATACTCCTGCCTAGGCGTATAATATGCATACTCGTAGTCTTCATAGCCGCCGCCGTTGTACTGGTAGTCGTCGCCTTCTAAGTTGCCGCCGCCGTCGTCGTCGCTGCTGTCGTCGATGTCGTCGGCCGACGCTCGTGGCTCGAACTGAGGGTAGCGCAGGCGGGGGATATCGCCGGCCGTGATGTAGTCCATGACGCTCTGCAGAGTCCGGCCGTACCACCATAGCCGACGGCCGGCCTCGTGGAAGTTCCCAGGAGGCAGACCGTCCTCCTCATACCTGGCGAGCGCCCTCTCACGCCGATTGATGAAGAAGGCGTCCCAAGTATGCTGGTTATCGGGATGCCAGCGGGGATTCATCCGCTGCTCCGGCGTGAGGTCGAGGTAGTAGTGGTTCGTGATGGCCGCCCGGTGCACAGTACCCTGAGGGACGGGAGGGACCGGCACGCCGCCGGTGCTTAGGCTCCAGCCGGCGGGGACGCGGTAGCCCGGTGGGCAAGGGTAGTTCGAGGCGCAAAGCTCCTCCACCTGCAGGTAGGTTAGAGTGGGTGCGGTGGAAGCCATGAGAGAGTGATGAGAGATTGTAGAGATGTGATAATGCTGGCCAAGCCGGGCTACATATATGTAGTGAGAAATGGCGGGAAAAATGGGAGCGGGAAGACAGGAGGCGGGAAGAAAGTGGCGGGAAGAAAGAGGCGGGAAGAAAGTGGCGGGAAGAAAGTGGCGGGAAGAAAGAGGCGGGAAGAAAAAGGCGGGAAGAGGGGGCCGGCGGAAAGACAGAGGCGGGAAGAGGGGGCCGGCGGAAAGACAGAGGCGGTCGGGATGAGAAGCAGCGTGGCTTCCACGGAGGCCCCGCCGGCTACTGATAATGCAACGGCGATCGATATTACTGCACCGGAGCCTCCTCGCTACCCCGTGGACGATGTAAATGAGATGAAAGAATGTCATCTGCATTATCCAATTGGGAACATGTCCACGAAGGTAGCCATCGGCAGTGCTTTACCATGTGAGCCTGGAGCACTCCACCACAACAACCCCATTCCAGATGGCTATGCTCGTGTCACGGTGGAGGAAATAGTCCCAGGGTTTGAGGAACTAGAGATTGACATTGCTACTCCCGAAGGGGAGAGAAGACTTGGAGGTGTCAAGCGCCAGTTCATTCTATGGAAAAAGAAGTTAATCAAGTTTCCAGGCGAGGCGCCAAGGCAAACAAGTCCACCCCCCTCGGGTGGTGGTGGCGGTGGCGGTGGCGGTGGTGGTGGTGGTTCACCTACACCTCCTTCACGTCAGCCGACGCCGCCCCCCAATTCACCTCCGGCGGGTAATCAGCCGCCGCCCCCTAGTCCTCGTCCGGCGGGTGATCAGACGCCGCCCCCCAATCCACCTCCGGCGAAGAAGCAGAAGCAGTCCTGGATTATTAACCCGGACCCTTATGTACCTAAAACCACAAAGGTACCAGAGCCATCACTGAAGCCTCTCCCCACAAGGCCTTGGGAACGTAGTGCCGAGGAAGTCGACGCGGCCGCGGCTGCTCAGCATGAGAAATGGAAGGAGGACTGCAAGAAGAAAAGAGAGGGCGAGCCCAAGCCAGTATTTTCTGACAAGCAAAAGCAGTGGGCTAAGTCATTTTTGTGGACACCGTCCCAAGCCGCGAAGAATCTGCCTGACGACTATGCACGTGAACTTCGTAGGCAAGCACTCATGTTCAGGAGGAACAAAGAGTTGGCGGAGAAGCAGGAGAAGAAAGCCTTGGAGGAGGCCGAGAAAGAATTAGAAAGTATAAAAGGGGGGAAACAAGTTGCCCAGCTCGGGGAACAAAGTAAACAATCGATCGCCCCGCTCATAGTGAAAGCCGCCGGTCCGGATGCTGAACTAATGGACCCCGCTATCGCCGCAGCTGCGGCAGCACATGGAATTACTGTAACGGGTGCCAGAGAACAAGCGGCCGCGTTCGGTATGACTCTTCGTGAAGTGTTAGGCCTTGAGGAGGCGCCAATGAGTAAACCAGTACTTACATATGTGCGGAATGGGCCTCTCGTCGAGCCTGCGCAGGAAGAGGATCTACCTCCACAAATGAAAAGTCTGCTACATTGGTACAAGGGTTACATAAAAACTAACGCCGGCAAAGAATATATTTATGCGGAAGTTAGACATGAGCAACACTTCAAACATTACTATGTAACAGTTAATCTGAGTGAATTGTTCCAGCTGTTCAATCTGCGCGAGCTCGACAAATCTATCATCAGTTGCTACGTTCTGTAAGTGATTTATTTCTACCCCATCTCGTTCATTGCCTGCACTATATATATATATATATATATATATATATTGTCCTAACTATATTGTTGTGTACGCTATTATGCAGAATGAAGAAGCGGGAAATGCGAATAAGGAACATCCATGATGTTGTGTTCATTGACCCACAAATCGTTAATGCATATGTGTTAGAACAACACCCCGCCGACGTGGAGCAAGACCTGTGGCTTTTTCTTACAAAGAAGCAACTCAAAAGTGATATTCTATTTCCTTTGCATTTTGGGTGAGTGTTTCTGTCTTGAGCACATTATCTTTTGTTTACTCCATGCATGGTATGTGGCTAATCAATGAGTTATGCATGACTGTGCATGTATCGTGTCCGCAGGTTCCACTGGATTCTGCTAGTACTTCAATTTCACACCTCCATAGTTATCGTCCACGACTCTCTGAATATGGATCCAAAGCTTTGGGCCGACATGAGAAGAATGATGCGGAAGTAATTATTTTCATTCATTTGCGCTCTATATCGATCGGCCTATTTCGTTCATTTCCTAATATCAAGTAACTAATAACTCTCTTGTTCATTTAATTTTCTTTGCCTCGTAGGGTTTGGAGACGGTTCACAGATCAAAAGGTCGGTGAATTCCAAAAAGAGCTAGAATTTAAAAGGGCAGTGACTGGGGATATTCAGCCACCGGGGACCAATCTATGTGGATTCTATGTTTGTGAGATGATCCGGAGATACACCACTGAGCGAAAGCCGTCGGAAAACAACCTCAAGAGGAATAACCTCCGGAAGACGTTTAGTCCAGAAGCTCGCTTCCGACCACTTCAAGAGGAACTAGCAAGATGGTTCATGAGGGAAGTCCTCCATCCTAAAGGAGAACACTATTACGAGGACGTAGAAATGTGGATGAAGAAGTAAATTATGTATGGAAACTTGTTCAAAATTATATATGGTCATCAGATATTGAATATATATTGTATATTCGTCTTGAATTTTCTTGGTTCTAATTTCAAATTTGTTTGAAATTGTACATTCATATGCATGTATATAGTACCATAGAATATGTGTACTGAAACTTCTTCAAAATTTAAATATAAAAGAAATAAAACAATTACAAACTAAAAAGAAACCAGATTTAGGGGGGGCTAAACCACTAAACCTGTGGAGGTCTTTAGTCGCGGTTGGCCAGGAGAACCGCGACTAAAGGTCCTCCGCCCCAACGGACTGCTGGCGGCCACGTGGACGTGCCTTTAGTCGCGGTTCGTAAGCAACCGCGACTAAAGGGGGGGCCTTTAGTCGCGCTTAATTGGTCGCGGTTGCGCAACCGCGACTAATGTCAGTTGCCAACCGCGACCAAAGGCCATTTTTTTACCAGTGTTTGGAGTATCGGCTGACACTATTGAACATGTATTTTTGAATTTAAATATAGGGATTTAACATACATGATCTGGTAGATAAATTAGACAAGCTATGCATGTATATACTTGGCACGGGAACAGTGAGAAGGTAGTGAATGACTAGCTCGTACATGGAAATAAACTAGTATATGAATATTAAGGAGCAGTTAAGAGTTAAGTCTGAACGTGTGAGAATAATACCAGTATACTTACTCAAGCTTACATCGACTTCGTAATATGATTAGGTCAGGGGAAAACTGAAGTTTGCCGAGGAGGCTCAAGGCAAGCTGCGTATACCAGAATCTTCATAAGTGATTTGTATTTCCTTGATTGATTTATTTGGTTGTGATACTTATTTGTATCTTGTATGCTGTTAATTCTCTATATCAGTAGGGCTGCTTACCTTGCATTTTAGCACATTTCATATTCTGCATATTGGTCAAGCAAGATAAAATATGGGATCATATATCAACAAATTGGTTGGTCATAATCATGAAAAGTGTGGTGTATCCAGCCTGAGACGGTCGATATCTGAAAGGTGTGGGATGGCAAGGCCCGGATGGGAAGGCCCACACAAGTAGGGGACTCGGCAATGTGATTCTCAGAGATCGATACTATCACGAGGTGGGATTATGACAATTGATTTGCTGATACTCTGCAAAGGCTATAATAAAAATTTATATGTACATGATGCCAATGACTATTATGCGTCTGCTGGTATTTGGTTTATGCCAACGGGCATTTAGTCGGTATGATGGTATATCACACCCCGTTGAGTTGTGTGTACACGATGGATTATAAAATATGTATGTTCTTGCTGAGTATGTTTAACATACTCACAATCTTTTGTTTTTTGTCTGGTATGTGTAGATCAATTTTAGGATCGAGTGGTGATTGCTGAAAATCCATGTGACAACATCTAATATAGAAGTGGAGCGAAATTGAAAATAAAAGGAGATGTCATTAATGTTGTAATAAACAAGTTGTACTTGTAATACTTGATAATGACTAAAGTGGAGACTTTGCTTGGCAGTTGTCAATGATATTTCACTATTTAGCCTGATATGTTTATGGTGCCTTCAAATCATAAGCATACGGCTGCTATCATTCTCCTAGGCCTTGGTTTGGGGCGTGACAGTTGCCTCCAGCGGCACATCTACGTGGCGTGGTGCCACCACCGGCTGTGGCGGCATGCTCTCATGAGTGACTTCGGCCTGCGTGCCCGGCACTGACTCTGACGTAGTGACTGCCTCAGATTCCAGAGTGATGGGTGCGACTGCCTGGCGCGACATGTCTAACTTGCTAGTAGCAAGTCACCCAGCTACAGTTCTCTCACTTTCTCTTAGAGCCGATCAAAACTGAAGAGAACACTGTACACGTAATACTGTACCGGCACGGTATTGTGGCGTCTCCTGTTTCACGTTACTACTACTGTAGCGCTTGTTGTGAACCATCAGATCCAAATCCAATGGTAGAAAATAAGCACAAGTCACCTCTGACTTGTGTATAGCAAGTTAGAGCACCGCGGAAAAACGTGAGATGGATAGAGATAAGACTCGCCACATGCGTGTTGTTTTCGTCTGCTTCATTAGGCCCACTAGATGACCATCAAACAAGGGTGGGCACCCCGTAAGGCCTGTACAGTGTATCTTAGTGTGTTATCCTAATACACTGTATCTTAAGAGTTATATCTATATTTAATGATTTTATGTATATAGTAAAATGCCCATGCGTTGCCACGGATAACAAAACACGTAAAAGACAAAAAAATATTAAAATATAAACATCAATCATCATTGAACACCCCAAAAAGATGACACATAACTTGGTCTCAAGAACAACACAAAAACATATTTAGAGTAATAGTCGCCACACAGGAACATAAACTGCTGCAACGTACGAAGTCTACACCACAATTTTAAATACCATACACAATTTACACTCGTCAAAAAATTATTTCAATAAAACTATATAGGTTATCCTTGCATATGCTCCACGTCGATCTGATCGAATTGGAGGAAGTATATCACAAGGTTCTCTACACAGTATATGGCGTTCAGAGTCTTGAAGGTCCGTTTCTTACAATACAATTTAGAAAATATATTGCATGCCCTCTTCTCCTACTCTGAAAATATTCATAATCATGTGAATGGATGAAAATCACTGCCTTGTTTCTTTGCTTCAAATATGTACATAGTATAACCTAAAAGAACAATATGCAAATAAAAAATCAGTAGACACAGCAAACTGAACTGTTAATTTTTGCAGAAAGTTCTCATTTCATGATATTTCAAGCGATACCAAGTAGTGAAGAGAAAACAGATACCAAGTAGTGAAGAGAAAACATATGTCAGTGTGCAATAAAGACACCAAACTCACCAGCTCTAATTCAGCACATAAGTAATAATCATCCTTCTAGGAACAATTGTTTTTCTGTAGTTTTCTATGCAAATACAATTATATTGTATCTAGACTATTGTAAAGTTTAGAGTAGAGCTAGACGATTAAATAATGAGAAACCAACCATTCATCTATTTTTGGCCAGTCAAAGTTGCTTAGATCAAAGCTTTTAGATAGTTTTTCCGTGTCACGGAGGTAAATAATCTCCATTGAATGATATAGATTGTGATATAAACCCCAGCTCTTACATGCATGGTACAATATTTGCTCTATCAACTATAAATTTGATTGTTGATGACTTCAGCTTGAACACCGAGCGAACTGCACTGCCAATGTTAGTGTTTCTTCTTAAACTTCTGGAAGCACACTGCCACTTGACTTGATTTGGACCAGTTATCCCAACTTCCTATCACCATCTCTTCTCTTCTTATCTACCTGAAGGGAACTTGAGAAGAATTTTGGTCTTTTCAAGGAATTGTTGTAATGAACATTCTGCAAATTGCAAATTAAATACAAGCAACATATTTAAAGGGAAGTATCAGTAATTATTATCACCCAACATCATCAAACATGTAGTAAAATTCCTGAATATCTAACCATCTTTTATCATTTAATAAAGCAGCCCAGTATTATCATGAGAACACCGAAGGACAAAATTTAATTATGAAAATATGAGCTATTTATTTGATCTAATGGCATCTCTTTGAAAATAGAAAGCACAACTGTATCAATAATGGATCTAGACTGTAGCAATGCAAGAAAGAACATTTTAAATTATGCTAGCATTTCCTTGTTCCTTGATTGGCCAACAAAATTAGAGTCCACACTGTAGCAATGCAAGAAAGGACACTGTGTAGGCATCTATTTTTGACACCTGAAAAGGAGAGTAAGTAAAATTTTAGAAGTGGATACTTGTCCTTATAGCAGAAAGATGCACAAACTGACAAATCTTACCGGTCACAAAATGTATAGTGTAAAAGGCAGCTAAATGAAGTTATGCATAAGCATAAGAATTAGCAAAGGATTTCTTGTACCTGAAAGTAAATTTGCAATGCATAAAAACAATGAAAACAGGAAGGATATAGCTGCCAAAAAATTTCTTTGTAGAAGGTAAAATATGAAAAAAGTAGATGCACCATTACCCATGTCATGTAAAATATTGTTTCTCTGCGTTATTCACATAACCATCATAATAACTTTACAGATTTGACCAAATGGGTGAATAAATTTCAAAACCTGATTGGTTGTTTCATAAAACACAAATATGTAGCCTAAAATATGCAATATACAATATTGCTAGATAGCAGCAAAACCTAAACCGGGTCACTGGGAAACGAAAAAAAGAGCTGAATAACAAAAGGTGAATGAATCAAAGTAACATCCCAACATGGAAAGCCCGGGACCAGTGCGCCTCCAACGTCGCTCCTAGACACGGATCGGCCAAATCACGCTGGAGGAAAGGGGGAGAACACATGCACCTCAGGTGTGAGCGTGATATCAAGCAGCCTTGAGCAGGATGGGATGTGCAAGCACTAACTTGAACCAGCATCGCAAGCCAAAGTCGATCTTAGGTCCACCCCCTGATCCAAACATGCGGGAGAATATGTGTCAGGTCACTCTGGATTCCTGGAGCTCAGCGTCCATAGCATCAATCCACCCCCTGATCCAAACTTAATGTAGTTTTGTTTTAGCAAGGATAAGCAAACACATCAAAGCTTTTAACCTTCAGAAAAGTTCCCACTTGTATGTAGCGATCACATTTGTGTAGAGATCTTCATCATGGGTTATTTCTCAATAGTAAGATGAGAAAAACTAAAAAGATCATATATTTATAGGTCACCATATTTCTAAAAATCACGGAGAAAGTTGAACCTAACCTTTTGGTTACTTCAACATCTAGCTTTTTCTGCAATCAATTATCAAGCAATAAACATCTCCTTGCTTTTATTTGGTAAAAGTGTCAATAAAACTGAACCGCATTGCATACAAATTTTTAAGTAAAGATCGTATTTAGCTTGGAAGGCTTCCTGAAAGGCTATTTTCCCAACAATCTAGTCACTACAAAATTCATAGATTAGCGAGAAGAATGGTGAAAGTTTTCATTTAATAGAAACACATTTTGCAAGTCAAGAGATTATGTACAAGAAGTTGACAGAGTTCAGGTTCAACAAGGCTTGTGGTACTTGGCTTGTGATATTTTTGAAACTAAAAGTCCCTATAAGAAAGTGAGACATGAAAGATATCATCAAATTTTGCACAAAATGCACTTGGCTAATGTCAAAATAAATGCATACAATAAATTTAATCTCATGAATTTCAAAAATTCTATTGATACAAGCTTATCAGATATTCTGCAGTTCCCTGAAACCATGTAAAACAACATATTACATGTTTTAGGATAACAACTTGTTGAATTACAACAAATTGGGACTGTAATTTGAGCATAACTAAAAAAATTATGCATGCAGGGTGTTCAAACATGCCATATTCCCGAGGAATCCTAGTAAAGCGCAACTTAATTATATTTACTATATCACCTATTCATGTGCAAAATAATGGTATATTATTAATGTTCCCTGCTATAACTTTGACATTTAACAATGGCAGTTGGCTCTTATCACCGGCAATAAGCACTAACAAGCTTGCCGGTTGGCCAAGATAGGAAAGAGTATCTGGAAGTAGACCTTGAAAATAATTGCTTTGAAACATCCTACATTTCCGTAGTTCCAGTTAGTCATTAATGAGTGCATTTTTAGCATGTTTTTGTATCATTATTTAATTAACTTTCATTGAGTAGTGGTAGGGATTTTGTATTTCACCACGTTACAGCGTCCTTTTATGCTTGTCTACACAGGATCTTAAACTAATAAGTCAATAACGAAATATCGATGAAAACTGTCATTTTCTTGCATTTTGACGTGATAGAAATTATTTTTGCACTTAATAATGCGCCTGGGTGAAAGGACAACGCGAGGACAGCTTCCAGGGGCTTTAACGGGCATCGGTACGGGCAGGGCCCCCCGTACCACCTTCGAGGAGCACCGCCTCATCAAAATACTTACACCTCCCGTAGACGGATCTGAGATCGGAGTTCATATGCGACCAGAAACACCAAAACACCGCCCCAGAAGAGATCTGAAGGGAGATCAAGAAGGGACCTCATCCACGCTGCTACCCGGATCACTGGAGGACAAGGCATCATCACCTTCATCATCATCCACAACGAATCACCATCTCCATTCTCTCCATACCTTTAGATTGTAATCTTCATTACCATTATGGGTTCATACTTGGATTCATACCGTTATCCCTTTTTCATACACAAGTTTTGATCACGCTCATACCCAAGAAGCCTGAGGCCATTGAGACTAAGGACTTCAGACCCATCAGCCTTGTCCATAGCTTTGCGAAGTTGTTCTCTAAGGTTATCGCAAACCGTCTCCGTTCGAGACTCGGAGAGGTTGTGAGTATGAACCAATCGGCTTTCATCAAGCATCGCAGTTTACATGACAACTTCGTGCTTGTGAGACAGGTAGCCAGGAAGATTAACATGAGGAGACAAACGGGTGTGCTATTGAAGTTAGACCTTGCGAGAGCTTTTGACTCCATATCTTGGAGCTTTCTGTTTGAGGTGCTGAGGAGGATGGGTTTTGGTGCGCGATTCCTAAAATGGATCGCCCTGCTGTTATACACGGCAAACACGAGAGTCATGGTGAACGGAGTGCCAGGAGATAGAGTCTTTCACGGACGAGGCCTTAGGCAGGGTGATCCTACCTCTCCCATGCTCTTTGTCGCGGCTATGGAAGCCTTGTCGGCCATGATTACCAAGGCGACTGAGCACGGGATCTTTGGGAATCTTGCGTCTATTTTGCCCCTACAGAGGATATCGATATATGCGGATGATGTGGTGATTTTCCTTAAGCCGGAGTGCACGGAGCTTTGGGCCGTGAGACAGATCCTAGGTCTCTTTGGGGAGGCTTCGGGTTTGAAGGTTAACTTCAGGAAGACTTCTGCTACTCTGATTCGTGGTTCGCAGGAGGATGAGGAGAGAGCTACCAGTATTCTGGGTTGTGAGTTGGCACGGTTCCCAATAAGATACTTGGGGCTGCAGTTAGCGCTTAGACCGCTCACTAAAGCGGAATGGCAACCAATGCTGGACAAAGTGATCAAATGCGTGCCAGCATGGCAAAGAGGACTCATCCGGAAAGAGGGGAGGCTTGTGCTGGTTAATTCGGTGGTGGCAGCTAGGGCTGTTCACCAAATGGTTGTAGCCGAGGCCCCCATATGGCTACTGGAAGAGATTAACAAGTGGATGAGAGCGTTCTTTTGGGCGGGCAAGGAGGAAGTCCGAGGGGGTCAGTGCCTTGTGGCCTGGAAATCCATTTGCAAACCTAAGAAGTTTGGTGGCCTCGGTGTTAAGGACCTGAGGCTGCAAGGTTTGGCGCTGCGTGTGAGATGGTTCTGGCTTAGACGTACTGACAGAACAAGGCCATGGCAGGGTTTGCCAGGGCTGAAGGACCAAGAAGCAGAGGAGGTGTTTCAGAGTCTTGCTCACTTCCACATTGGGGATGGGCTCTCAACTTTTTTCTGGAAAGATAGATGGATTGATGGTTTCACCGCAGCGGAGCTAGCGCCGGGAGTCGTAGCGAGGGTCACAACCAGGAGGAGGAACGAGAGGCTCGTGGGAGAAGCGCTGCCAGAGGACGGATGGATAGACGACATTTCAGGAGAGATGACGGAGGAGCTCTGGAGGGAATGCCTGACTCTCTGGGAGGCGGTGGAATCGGTGCACAGGGAGGCGGGTCGCCCGGACCACATCTCCTGGAAAGGTGCGGATTCCGGAAAGTATTCGGCGAAACATACGTATGGCATGCTTTGCCAGGGGAGTGTGAGATGGAGCATGAGTAGACCAGTGTGGAGCTCATTCTCGCCTATGAAGTGCAAGATGTTTGCATGGCTGGCGCTGAGATATCGCCTTTGGACCTCGGACAGGAGGGCGAGACACGGGCTCCAGGAGCACCCGGACGCATGCTACACATGCCTCCAGGAGGAGGATAATGTGGATCATATTCTTACCCTTTGTCCCTATGCGAGACAGGTGTGGTGCAGGGTGCTACACAGTGCGAGCCTGCAGATTGCAGACCCAGGCTACACTGGGAACCTGCAGAGATGGTGGACGGAGGCCCGCAAGCGAGTGAGGAGGTTTGACAGGAAACGCTTCGACTCCATGGTGATCTGCACGGCTTGGACGCTCTGGAAGCAACGCAACTCGAGAGCGTTCGGGGACACAAGAAGGCAGAAAAGCGTGGAGCAAATGTTGCAGGAGATCAGAGATGAGTTCCAGCTTTGGGAGAGAGCGAGGAGAGGTTTTGATGTCGCGAGAGAGTAGGCTTAGGCGGAGCTAGGGCGTGTGTGGGTTCTCGGGCATGATGTTCGCATTTGGTCGCCGAGTCTTGTAAATGTGTTTGCTCTCTTCTATAAAGATAAGGCACGCTTTGCGCGTGCTCTCGAAAAAAAAAAAAAAAAGGAGCCAGCAAATCATACAGATGCCATAAACATCGTGTAACAAGGCAAACGAATAATCAGGTCTTGCTAAAAAAACAAATAATCCGGTTTTGTTGAAACAGAACAGAGAAAAAAGAGAGAGGATGAGATAAGTGGCAAATCATCTTCAGTTTGTCTCCGAGCTGTCTCTGTCTCGATTTCTCTCTCAGATATCAGATATGTCATACACTCAATCTTCTAATTTCCAAATTTCCTTTGCTTAGAAGTATATTGGTATATGTGACATGGAGAAGCAACAGAGTGAAATGCACACCTGCCCCCTCGCGTCGCCCGCAGCGGGCGACTCGGGGGAACCAAGCTCGCGCCGCCGCCGGGCCCCGGACAACATCCCCTCCCCCGCCGCTGCCGTGTTGTTTACTCTAATTTTAGCAACAAATATCATCCAACTACCTTAACTCAAGTTTGCTTTGAGCAAAGTATAAAAGATCAAAAGTTCATTATTCATACAGGAACCTGATCAGTTGTAACAGTTGACTTACAGAATTCTGATTTATCCCTGATCACAAAATCATTAAGAACCACATATATCTTGTTAGATTGAAATGGCAGATATCATTTCAAGAATCATATGGCCCGCCCAAACACAAAATCGAACACTTCACATCTACTTTCTAGAAGAAAGAAAAGGGAACTTTGTATCTACTTGCTACATAGAAACTGAACCTGAAACCCACACATTGACAGACAACTAGCCAAGAGTGGATCGCATGCTCTCGTCGCCCTCTTGTCGCCAGCGGCCCGACAGAAAATGCGAGGGGAGTGACGCGTTTTCCCTCCACCCCAGCCCGACGGGTTTCGGCGGGCCAAAACCGGTCAAAACCGGCCTACCGAACAGCCCAATAGTGTTTTGGGGTGTTTTCGGGTGTTTTTATCGGGCCCCAAAAAAACACCCCAAAACCGGCCCAACGGCCTCTGAAATCACTGGCACCGAACTAGGCCTGAGTAGCAACTGCTCCTTCCCCAAATCAATTCAGTTCATGGAGAGCGAAACTTGTGTCAAGAGCGACGCAGCGATTCTACAACGTCGTGAGCGTCCCCGTCCTATCCGATGGTGTACAGTGCGTGAAGATTGGTACTGCGCCGTTTTGCATTTTGATCCTGTACAAGTCCATCTTCCTGCTCCTATAGACACTGAAGTGGACGTGTTCATCTTCCTCGCTCTCTCACCTTATCCTCTCCTCTCTCGTTGTTCACCCACACCGCCGCTATCCAGCCTCCCAGATACAGCAGGCTCCAGCAAGCGTTGCGCCGCTGCGTTCCTAGACGAGCCGTACCAGGCGCCGCCCACATCGCCGAGCGTGGCCGCTTCATGCCATGTGTCTGGTCCTGCTTCGTGGCCTCCGTCCTCGACATTAACGCCCAGATTTGGCGCCGCAAAACTGAGGCCCAGAGACCAAATCCGTTCCGTTTGCCCACAGACTGATTCTTAGACCTGCAATGGTGATTCTTGGACCTGAATAATAGGGTTTCTTGTTCATGGTCGAAGTTGTATCGCTCTTTGTTTTCTCTTTGTTTACTCTTTGATCCTGATTTTTCCTCATGTTCTCCATTTAGTTTTAAAAATTTCTAATCCTTTTCACCTAGCTCGGAATATGAAAAAAAAGGAATGAACTTCCCTATCATTAAAAGAAGATTCAGGTATTTTTGGATCCTGATCTGAGTTGCACATATACTTGGAATTTTCTTCACTCTGAATTCACCATAACGCTGCGTGTGAGATGGTACGGGTGCAGAATGGGATAACTAAAATATACTTGGAAATTGGAATGCTGAATGGTTGATGCGGTGTAGAACGGGATAGCGAAGAAGTACTGGTTATGTTATGCAAAATAGAAGGGACTCGTTCAGTAGAAATGGATGTAGCTGAGGGACTTTCCTGCAATTGCCAATGAAGGCTGCACATATCTCAAAGCAATTGTGGACGTCCAGGACTAGCCCGGGACGCCCACATATATGTAGCATTGGTTTTTCGTCGCACCCTTCTCGTTCGTGCGTGAGAGGTTCCAGCCAGGGAGTGTCCGCTCTTGTTTGTAAAGTTGGATGGACGATGTATGGCTGAGATCGTTTGGATCACCACCCTCTCTGCCTTTTTATATAATATATATATATATATATATATATAGACGCGCTATTTGACTCCCTGGGGGCAGAATATTATTCTACACCCGGGTCGGCCTATGCACGAGCGGCTCCATCCAAAGCGCGCCGAGCGCTCCACCAGTTCGCGCTCACCAGGCCGTTTTGGGAGTGAGTATAATTTTACGGCATGCATCACCCGGTTCCACCCGACCTGTTTCCTGTGGCTTCGCACGTCGCGGCACCGTACACCTCCCGTAATAATTTTTTTGCACTGACAGTTTCTTATCTAACCGGGGAGTCCGAGCTACTCAGCCCACTACCCAGCCGCACCTTTTTTTTCTCCTGGGAGCAGTTGGGGATTCGGAATTTGCCCAGCGGCCATCGGGTGCGCGTCCGGCGGCGAGAGGTGGCCGGGGTAAGTGACCAAGCAAGCGGCAGATAGCGTCGTCGTCGACGGGTGAAATAAGCAGCCTCGTGGTCGGTCGTCCGAAGCGGCAGCAGTGGCGGCGTGGTGTGATTGGCTTCAACAAGACCGACTCCCATCGGAGCGGAAGGGGACGGGCGGCTGTTGGATTGCAGCAACTTGTGACTTCGGTGGGCTCAACCTTAGATTCTGTGCGTGCTGTCGCATCCCCTTACAAGGTACATGAAGGTTTGCTTGTTTTCAATCGGCGTGCGTGAATTTCGTTATGGCCTCCGCAAGATCTGATATGTGCGCATTTTCCTATGTCAGCCGAGACTGATTTTTTTCTGCCTAGATGTGGCGATCTGGTCCGCTAGGTGAGATAAGATGTCAGGGATAAATTAAAAAGAACTTATGTCTCCGCAGATTAGACCTACGGCTGCCTCAAATCCTGCTACTATTCTTTATGTGCCTTCCATAAACAGAGCTACTAATCATGTTGTGTGTGTCTACAATTCATTGATTCTGTCAGGTTCAGCTCCATTTTTTCTGTTCTGAACCCAATCAAATGTTCACTATTAGACTAAGCAATACAAGATTCAGATGATAAACATATGCATTATTAGATGTATGTAGGTTTCATGTCATCTCAGGGCAATGACGGCGTGGTGGCGGCGTCAGCTGCCTGGTCGGGCCGCACGGCGGGTGGTGGCTGAGGGTGGCCTCGGCATCAGAAGAGCGTGTGGCAGCTGCGGGATGCATCGTGGTGAGCAGAAGGCCCTCTTAACTGTGTCGTGGGTCGATTCACGGCGAGCGGAGAACGTCGGTGGGCTTTGACGTAAGGTACGGTAGCTGGCCATTCCATACTGTGTAAGTTTTTGCATTTAAATCACATAGTAGGATGCCAATTACATGATACACTTCAATCTTCATAATATGCAAAGAAAATCCTTAATTTTACCCTTGCCCTCTTTCCGGCCAGTTCATCTGGTAGGCAGCTGATTCAGGTTTAAACTACCAGCCATTATTCTGTCATCCCCATCTTCAACAGTTTGCAAATGTCATATTTCAGAGGTTAAACTCTAGGATTGATAGATTATTCCTGTTAGAATGAGTAGTCCCTGTAACCAATATAGATTAAACACCTCTGAAAAAAATACGAGAGCCAAGAGAGGCTGGATGTGTTTTCTTTCTTGCACAGGGATGAGTGAAGTTGGATCTAGAGAGAACAAATAGCAAGTCCAGTGGAACTCGAAAGCACAATCTGTCATCCTAACATTTTCTGCATTCTGCACAGGAGAAAACGGGTTTGTAAAAATGAATCAAAAGTGAGCCCAAAAAAAGTACTTTTACAATTTTCATTTTCTTAGGTTGTCTATCCAAGTAATACACATAAAAATGTCAGGCAATAAAATGCCTTTTCCTATCAGACTCGTATGATCTACTTAGGCAACATGGAACGGAGCTGAGAAATAAATGTCCAATTGAGGACATTGTATCTGTATTAACAATTTACCATGCTGAACAAAACTCCTCTATTGAAACCGAACATGGTAGCCGTGGTAGTGGTACTGTCCCATTTATACAAGACACTCCGAAAATTAATCATATTTCCAGAAATCCGATTCTCTAATGCTTCATACCCCTTTTTTGTCAGACTTAAATGCTTTCTGAAAGTTCTGCCTTAATACTAGCAGTTTCTGAGTTGTGTAAAATATTACAGTGCATCCTTGTTAGTCACAAACTTGTCTTAGACATGCTCCAACTTAACCCGAACAAGATGCAACACCTATTTAACAACTACAGTTGGAGAATCATGTAGCTGTTTTCCTTTTAAATGGTTTCTAATTACCTAGAACTGATGCAATTGCTTCACGGTTAGTTCATGTTCACTGTAAATTTTTCACTAACATAACGTGCCCTACATAGGATGCTTCTGTTTGAGAAATAACACTAGGTGACTCAGGTACATATTTTTAAACAAAAATGGGAACATAATAATACCATTCTCATAATTTTATGTCGTGAGCAAGTGCTCACGTGTTATTTTTCATGTCGTGAGCAAGTGCTCACATGTTCAGACTTTGGCTCCGTCTTTCAGTTCACTTAATGCCTTGTGATGTTATCCTTCTATTCTTGTGAATTTTCATCAATAGTGTTTTTTTATTGCAGACGAAGATGAATCAGCACAGCTCTCCTGCGTCATCTTGAACGATTTGAATGAAACTGGGCCTTTACCTGATTCTTTGGAGCAGTTTAGACCCGTGAAATTCATATCTAAAAAACTTGATTTGAAGCTCCCCTTGTGCATACTCTCCCTAAAACAAATTGCACTTCTGTATATAGCTGAATATCTTTATTCTTGTGTCTTGTCTATGTAATGTGGCTTATGAATCCTTCCTTCTATTGGTGTCATACCAAATCATATCTGGAATTGTTGTAATGCAAGAATGATACATGTCACCTACGTGACATTTTGTAATTCACATTTTTTATGTCCCATTGTATTACCATATTTATTATGGTGTGTTGACTTGTGCGTCAACATAATTTCTTTACAAGAAATAGCTGATGTAATTGGAGGTCCTACTTCCTTGATTTCTTATGTATGCCAATTTGAACAGATCTCTCTGTAGCTAGCAGATTAATTTTTTTATTTTTAGAGCTGAAGGGTCGTAGGTAGATGTAGCTAGCTTAGTGGTCAAGTATATGCAAATGCTTGTATGGTCGACAAATATGCAGGGCTAGCTAATTAGCTGAGCTTGCAAATTCCAAATAGTGCACAATGAATTTAATTAGGCATAATCAAATTTGTGGAAACATATATTGTTCCAAGATCAAGTCCTAGGCAAGCGGACCTAATTTTAACAGCCGGGGTTCACAGAAGGATTTAGTACAAACTGAATTGAATTGGATGTCTATAACGTAGGAATTCCGTAGCAAATACCATAATTTCCACTCATGTACCACGAAATTCCATCTTTGGAAAAGAAGGCCTTTAGAGCCACTAATTACAGTTTGCTTTCCGGCGCTGATTTCTCCCATAGCTTATCTACCTGGGAAAGACCACACCTGACCAACACAATTATGTCACTGTCTTGCACGCTAGCTCATGTCGTAGCTTATCCTTTGACAGTCACTAGAATTTCCTCCGACGAATTGTGATAGCCAGCTAGTCCCGTAGGGAAGCAGTGTCGGAGAGACTTGTCCAGGGAGCTGATATCCGATACGAAGGCGCTACTGCTGGAGTCACCGATAAGAGCTAAGGCGCCACTGCCATTGGGTGCCTGAGGCCTTTGGTGGGGACGGGAGCCTCCAGTATTGACCATTGTACTGCATCTTCCGATCCTCTGCTGCATCCCTCTTCCCACTGTCAGTCTAGGATAATGTCATCGCAGGGTTAGATCGCTTACCCAACCAGTAAGCAAAACACTGACTCAAACTAGAAATATCAATCGGTAAGTAATTACTAGTGACTGGGGAAGCAAGTTGCTCGACGATGACCTTGGACGTGCAGCAATGGACAAAACTGAACCCGCCGTTAAAATTGTTGAAGCCAACAGAGAACATGCCGAGGGGGATGTCCATCACACATACCAATTCCTTTATTGGTAGCTGGACAGATGTACTCCTTTATTTCTAGGTGTCTACATATACCCACTTCCAAATAAATCAACAGAAATACCATTAAGGCAGCATCTGTGCTCTCAATATACCATTTTGTGTTGCGCCAAAGCCATCCGCCGCCCGCTGTCCAACTAGACATAAATATCGAGCAAAGTTTAGAAGTAGTGTCTCGCTTGTAGCTATTGGCCTACTGCCAAAATTGCGAAATGGAAATGTTCAAATAGCATAATGGGTGTGCAATAAATGGAAAAGCATGGAGATAACAATGTAGATGATCTTTATCAATATCAAATGAGAGTAAATAAACAAATGTCTATGGAAGTCATGCAGTGGTAAACATCTAGCTCTGAAAGACAGGAAAAAAAGGTTAAAGATGAGGCATGAATCTTAAGAAAAAGGGGTGATATGGATCTTCCAATATGGAATCAAAGCCTGGGCCGAGCAAACATAAAAAAATGTTTGTTTCAAGAATTAGCCACATATGATAAATCTGTAAGCTCGAGAAGAGATTAGAACATAAAACTGATTTTCTATTGTTCCACCAATAAGTGGCTGATGTATCTACGACAAGGAGACAAAATAATAAATTCATTCCATGAAGGATCAGAAATTATTCCATTACGGCGTGTAGAAGGTGAGCCAATATTTTCTTTTCTTTTTAAATGAAAAGTTGCACACTTAGTAATAACCTTGTTCCTCCAAAAAAAAGTAATAACCTTGTTGGCATCAATGAAAGAATAAAACCCAGCCATGTTAAAATAAGAAGGTTTAGCGATAAATTAGTCAAATGCTTATAGGTGGATCAGAAAAATATTTACCTCCTAAACAGGTTCAATATATTCCTGAAGAAAAAAAAGGCAACATGAAGTTCAATTGCATTAGAAATAAGGAAGTAATTCTAAGACATTTAGAGAGATAGTAACCGTAAGACAAAATCGGCTAGATGGGTTAATCTTGTCGAAAGCAGGAGGATGCAGCAGCATAGACTGAAAAATATATAATGGCGAAGAACGTAAAAACAAGATTAACATTGTGTGGAGGCTTTATTAATACAAAAATGACCATGTAGAGAAAAATTACAAATACTACAACATATGGAATCTGACTATTTTCTTTAAATAACCACACTCTCTCTATCTCATTCTGAGCATTCATTGCAATAATCATATAAACCATGTGTGAGCTTCATTTAATTCACATATCTAACCAGAATGTATTCCATAATGCCATTTATAGAACCAGTATAATTTTCATTCGATTTGGTACTTTCACATAGAACCTAGCTGAGCATGCCCACGAGCACTAGATTTTATATACAATTGAAGCCAACAAATTAAAAAGATGCATAATTACTTATCTAAAGATTCTTTTTTTACAGCAACAATAATTAAGTCTAGTAAAATTTAACAATTACAGACCAGGATAATGCAAAAAAAAAAAGGACTAATTAGTAGAAGGATGCACCGATTGCTGTTTAAAATTACTACAAGCAAGTAAAGTTGTTAAGAAACAGCTAACACCCTGAGATAAACGACATATCTCAAACACAACAGCACTACAGCTTCCCTTTAATACCCAACCTTTCCCATCATACCTCTCAACTCTCCTGAGATTTCCAAGCATCCGTAAACCAAATCTTGTATGGTGTTTCGTTTGATGTACCACCTCATCCTAGAATGGGTCCATCCATTATGCATCGGATTGTACCATGATTCTCTCTAGGACGACCACAACCATCATTTTGTACTAAGCAAAACAGGTTAAATTCAGAGATTTGTTTAGATGCAGTTTTACGGTCAGATGGTTAATTCACCATCGGTGTCCATAAACGAAATACCCCCATAATTTGGTCTACCGGCTCTCTCCACGAGCTAAACATAAAGCAACTCATCTCCTAAAACTACTAAATTCTTGGACCAGAGCAGGATGTGGCTGCTGCTCTGCCCTGCTACATCGAAAGAGCATGTCAATTCAAAGATCCAAGGCAGCATAATAATCAGCAAAAGCAGCTCGCACAGACCGAATCTTGAACAGATCGAAGTTATTGAGGGCGCAGCAAGAAATTAGGATAAGAATAGCAAGCAATTAAGCAAGTAGACAATTGGGGCACAGTAGCGGCAGGAGGACGATGAATTGAATTACTAATGTACGTGAGCTGGTGGCCTCCGGTCTCCCCCAGATCTTAGCTGCGGTCCTTGAGGAGCGGGTTGTTCCTCCGGGTGCAGTGTTGGTAGCGACACGCGCTGGATCCGACGCAGACAGCAGCGAGCTTGAGGTCATTCATCCGATGGCCATGGAGGAGCGGACCTGTACGCACGCGCGGTCACCTACCGCCCACCACGTCGCCGCCCGCCGCGATTCCCGGCTGCAGCCCGCTCGCCACCAGCCGCAATACACGGCTGCAGCCGCTCACCATCCGCCGCCCGCCGCAGTCTCAACTGCAGCCGCAAGCAGCAATCGCCAATGGAAGTCGCTCGCTGCCCGCCACAATTGCCATTGCAGTCGCAGCCAGAAACTGCCGGCTGCACACGATGCCCTCGATTAGAATGTGGGCTAGCTCGTAACATTGGTGAGAGGAAACTGTCGATGTAAAAGGGAAAAAAAATTACATCGATGCAGGGAAACTTTGGCCGCAACGCACCGGGTGTGACGGAGCCGGATGTGGCCTGGCTCGGTCGACCGACCCGGGTGTAGAATTGCTTATTCTACTCCCAGGGGGTTTAATAGAGTTTCTCTATATATATATATATATATATATATATATATATATATATATATATATATATATATATATATATATATATATATATATATATATATATATATATATATATATATATATATATATATTATATATATATATATATATTACTACCTCCATACCGGTTTAATAGTCAAATACGCATTTTGAGAAAGAAGTTTAACTACAAATTTGGTCAACAAAATGTGAGATATATGATACAAAAATTATACCATTGAATTAATATTCAAAAGAAGTTTCCAATAGTATAATTTTTGTGACACATATTTCATATTTTATTGATTAGATTAGTAGTTGAATTTTTTTTTTGAAATGCGTAATAGGTCTATAATCTGGTACGGAGGTAGTAGTGGAGATGGAGATATATAAGTACTCCGAGCGTACGAGCGATCCGTCTATGGCTCAAGCCGGAGCCCACCGATCCTCGTCCGGTCCGGTCCGGTCCGGTCCGGAGATGTAGTTGCGTTGGAGTCGAAGACGGAAGCAGGTCCAACCCTAAATAAGAGGGACACCGCACAACTCCCAGATCGGCAAGAGTAGTAGTTTTTTCTCAAAAAGAAAAGAGAAAGAGCTCATCGGCGATGGCGGCGGCGCTTCGAATTGCCGGGCGAAGGCTCATCGGCGCCCAACGGCTGCAGTCCAAGGTAGTTTACAAGTCGGTAGTCTCGCCGCTGATCGACAAGGAGCGGCGCCAGCTGCTGCCAAGTCTCGTCCCCGGCGGTCGTCAATACGGCATTTTACCTCTCCGATCTATGTCCTCCACCTCCTCTGGTGGCGCTGATGCCTACACACCAAAGTTTAATCAGGTAAAATTCGAACCAAGTTCTTTTACCATCGATTGCTTATTAGCTGGATTAGTGATTGCTAATCTAGCACACCTTGCGTGCTGCCGTACCAAAATAAAATAAGAGGGTAGATTCATCTATTTATACCAAATACAACACCGTTAATGTTCATCCGGTGCTGCACTTTTCAGGATATACTTGTTTTCGGCACCTGATTAATGCATAATTTTGGCTCTAATTTTTACTTGTAATATGCCTAGAATATATTGAATAACATAATTTTGCAAGATGCATACATCTAATCTATATGAAAGAAAGAACTTGATTACTCTGCATTCTGGATTTAGTCAAAATCAAACTTTATAATTACTCCATATATTTGTACACATACTACTCCCTTCGTTTAATCTATATATATGAACACATACTACTCCCTTCGTCTATAATTACTCTGCATTCTGGATTTAGTCAAAGTCAAACTTTATAAAATTTAACAAATGATATAGAAAAATCTATGAACATATATAGTGCCAAATTCATATATCATGAATTTTTCCATTATGATTCTAATAATACTAATTTACAAACATAACGAAGTTTGACTTTGAGTTAACCTAGAACGCATGGTAAATAAAAACATAGGGAGTAGTATAGTCAAAACATGTGATTTTTGTCTTACATTTCTGGAGTAACGGACCTTGATGACTACAAACTCATCTTCTGTCACCAGCAACCCAGTGCAGAACCTGACCCACATGAACCTAACCCAGTGCTTGACCCTGAGGGAGCATGGGCCTATCGTCGGATAATGGAGATCGAAACTAAGAAGCATGAGCTTTTCTACCTGCTGGCTGGCATGATCAAGAGATACCCGGGTAATAAGTACTCGAAAATTAACAATGAGCTGCCCCACAATCTTTTCCCACACATCGTGCCTAATCCCAATGACCCCATCTGGTACAATCATCATCCCAAACAATTACATATGCACATTAAGTTAATTTCTATACATTCATGTGGTAATTATTTATAATCATTTGTCTTTGTAGGCGGTACTGCCGAATGAAAGAAAGAATCAATAATAGCTTGGTTTATGGAATTCCTACAATGATGGCAGCTTGGATGTATCTGGATTGGGATGGTTGGCGAGACTTGTTTATCGATCTTCTTAGTCGTACATAAGCACTAGCCATGTTATCTACTGTTATCACTCGATGATGAGTGGCAGGGGAGTAAGTTTTCTTGCAATACACTTTGTTTTGGCTGAATGTAAGGAACTGCACTTTTTTCTGAAGCTGTCTCTGCTGCAGTTCTTGAACAAAAGTGCAATTTCTCGCATCAGGCCAACATAAAGTGTACGTTGTAAAGAAATATACCTTTATTAGTACTAGCACAATAGCATGAACCGCTCTCATATATTGGTTGTAATAACATATTATATTATGGGATTTCTGTAAGCCTAATGGTTCGTGATATACGTGTAGTTATGTTGATGGATATTGTAAGCTGGGTACCTGTTTATCTCTAATGCTTAAATATTTTTTAAAAAATCTAGCTATAATTCTTCATTTATTTGGGTTCAGCTAGTTTGGTTGGGTTGCACAAGGAGTAATCAGCCAGTTGTCTATTCTTTATTGCTTTTATGGGCCTTTGCAACTAAAGGTTTCTTTAGGCTTTCACTGGCTAGTGTATGCCCATCTGATCATCTAAACTCAACTTCGGAATGAATCTCTTTTGGGAGAGAACTATTGCGTGTTGTGACACAGTATGGATCAGTTATGCTGAACTACTAGCAACAAAACAAATAGAAAACGAAGCGACCATGAGATTCAGGGTGTTTCCTATTCGCCTTTTGCGTCCATTAGCGCGCAAACACCCACGTGAGCTGAATCTTGGGCCAAGCCCGTTAGCGCGGACATCGGCTAGAGACAACTGACAAGAAATCATCGGAGAGTAGGAAGATGCGCGAGAAACGACTTCGCTGCCGACAGGGATGACACAGCTGGCCGCGGCGTCGTCGGCTAGGCGAGGAATGGACCTCGCCGGAGAGGGGGATGGCGCGGCATCGCCGGCAAAGGCGAGGAAGAAAACTTAGGGGGGTGGGGGTGCCGGGTCTGAGGGTTTCGGGGGTGGGGAGCTCACCGGCAACAGGATCTTAGGGTTTCGGGAGGGGTGCGGGGTGCCAACCGGAGATGGAGTAGGGGGTTTAGAGGGAAGCCGGGGCGGCGGCGGACTGGCGGTGGGCTGTGGTGGAGGAGGGCAGGGCGGTGTGGCTCCACGTGAGCGGTGCCGGCCGCGGGTGGCAGCAGCCGGCGGCTTGGCCGACGGTGGTGGCGGGGAAAGTCAATTCGTGTCTCATGGAGGAAGATAGAGACGAAGGAGAAGACTGTGTCCATGGTGGGCTGCGGCCCACGGCACGCTCCCTTCATGCGTCGACCGGCTCGCGGACGCAGGAAGCGCCGAATAGGAAAGCGCTTTAAGCATGTGATTAGACTATATCGTTTAAGCGAACATGATCTGGCCCAGGCCCATTACGTACGCACCACGCACTCGTTTCGTGACTTGATTCAATTTGGCAATGGGCCCCATTCCCCGATCCCGGTGGTTAATTCACCTATTAGGGAATTGTTTTGGTTAGTACTTCATCCCCGTGGGAGTCTTATTGGAGGCAAACTCTTCCCATTAGGCAAAGTGGGGATGGGTCTGTGTTACCACTATCCATACCCGATAACCATGAAATCCACGTTAGGCACATGACATGTGGCACTATATATGGTACAAGATAGGTGTGTATAGATACCAAAAAAAACCCTAATCCTATTGTACTCACATTTCCCCTCCCGTCTCCAACCGCCCTAGTCCCCAAATCCCAACTCCCAAACGCTCGCTTTTCCTTCCTAAACTCCTGATATAGCCGGCCCTATCATACCACCATGTTGTCATTTTATTTTGGGCTCATAGTTACTAGCTAAAGCGGGGATGGTTAACCGATGGTTATTTGTTTACCCGATGGGGATGGAGATGGTAAAAGAACTAGCCCAATGACAGTTAGTGGGGATGGGGATGGAGAAAACTTTCCAGCATGGAGATGGTTATGGTTGAGCAATAACCAGTGGTTAGTGTCACCGTTGCCATATGAAGACTTGATCACTGCGACATTAAGGTCTGTATGTTTTCTAGTGGTTTTTAATTCGAATACATGTTTAAATTTGAAAAGTATTTTAATTCAAAAAATTATTCAAATTTCAAAAAAAATCAAATTCAAAAAAAGTTCAAACTAGAAAAAAATTCAAAACAAAAAATTTCAAATTAAAAAATGTGTATATTTGAAAATAGTTCAAACTAGAAAATTGTTCAAATTTTAATATTTCTTTTGAAATAGCAAATTCAAAAATCATTTCAATTTGATAAAATTCAGTTCTGAAAAACGTTCAAAAAATTGAAAATGTTCAAATTTAGAATAATGTTGGATTAAAAAAATTGTTAATATTTTGAAATCGTCCATATTAGAAAAAAGCAAAAAAGAGAAAACATAAAAAGAAAAGAAAAAACAGTGAAAACCATGGAAAACCGGGAAAAAAAACCACCATAAAAACCGAACAAAACCAGGCCGAAAGCCTCTAGAAGTTTTCCAAAACCGGGCAACTAAAGAACCTATAGACCTTAAACGAAATAGAATGTAGGGGGCGGAGGGGGGGTGTGGGAAAAACCAATTTCCCGCACGTTAGTGCGCGGGAATACGCGCCGCGCGCTAATGGGGCGATCTTGGGTCGCGGCCCATCAACATACACGGAGCCGGGAGCTTCGGGTTCCGGTCGAGTTTTCTCTGCTTTTTTGGGTTTTCTTTGGTTTTTTCGGTGTCCTTTCGTTTTTCCAAATTTTATTTTTCTATTTTTGGTTTTTTCTGTTTTGAACATATTTTAATTTAAATAATTTTTTAATCTGAATATTTTTAAAATTCGAGCAGTTTTCAAATCTGATATTTTTCAACCTTGAGCAAATTTCAAATTTGGGCAATAAATTTGAAATTTCAAGCAAATTCCAAACGTGAAGAAACTTCGAATTTGAGCAAATTTTAAATTTCGAGGAAAATTCAAATTTGAACAAATTTTGAATTTGAACAATTTCTTAAAATGTGAACTTTTTCAACTTTGAACATTTTTTGTAATCTGAATGTTTTCAAATCTATATTCTTTTGAAAACATCAATAGAAAAAATGCAGAGGAATCTTTCCTTTAGTGGCTGGGCCGGCCCAACACGTACGTGGGAGGGGGAGCCTTCCGTGCGTGCGCTACTCCCGCACGCACGCAGGTGGGGTATAGGTGCTCCCGGGGGTGTGCGGCGTCCCAGATACACGCCGCAATAAGCGGTGAATAGGGTTCACCGTTTCAGTTTGGAATAGGAGCTTGTAGGGATTCGTAGCATTGAAAACAAAAAATTTCCTACCGCAAAAACGAATAACAAGACAAGATCTAATCTAGTAGATGGTAGCAACGAGGTGAAGATCATCATATCCTTGAAGATCGCTAAGCGTTAACGAGATAGATCTCGTGGCTGATGTAGTCGATCACTTGTCGCTTGCAAAAAACGCGTAGAAGATCTTGATAGTGCCATAGTCGGGCAGCACCTCCGCACTCGGTCACACGTATGGTGTTGATGACGACGTCCTTCTCCATGTTCCAGTGGGCAGCGGATGTAGTAGATCCTCCTCGAAATCCGTCCAGCACGATGGCGTGGTGACGGTGGTGGTGGAGATCTCCGGCAGCGCTTCGCCGTAAGCACCGCGGGAGAATTAGGAGGAGGGAGTAGCTAGGGTTTGGGAGAGGGAGGGCTCTTGGGCGCCAGCCTTGGGAGCCCTGGGTGGTGCGGCTGGCTTGGGTGGCCGTCCCCTCCCCTCTCCCTCTCTTTATATAGGTGGAACCCTCTAGGGTTGCCCCAAAACCAATTTGAAGTCCAACTCCAAAAACTGCCATAATGGGGAAACCTAGGTGGAGTGGGATTGCTCCCCTTCCTTGTGCCTTGGCCGGCCAAGGTGGTGGAGTCCACCATGGACTCCACCTTCCCTCTTGGTTGGCCGGCTAGGGTTGCTGGAGTCCATCCGGGACTCCACCTTCCATAGTGATTTATTCCGGAAGCTTCTACAACATTCTAGTACCTTCCATAAATGCACCGGATCATTTTCAAACTTGGAAAGTGACTTCCTATATATGAATTTTATTCTCCGGACCATCCCGGAACTCCTCGTGATGTCCTGGATCCCATCCGAGACTCTGAACAATATTTGAACTTCATTCCATATTCCATATCTACTTAAAATGACATCAAACCTTAAGTGTGTCACCCTACGGTTCGAGAACTATACGAATATGATCGAAACTCTTCTCCGATCAATAACTAATATTGGAACCTGGAGACCCATAATAGCTCCCACATATTCAACGATGACTTTGTGATCGAAATAACCATTTACATAAAATAATGATTCCCTTTGTCTCGCGATATTTTACTTATCCGAAGTTTGATCGTCGATATCTCCATACCTAGTTCAACTTCGTTACCGATAAGTACTCTTTACTCGTACCGTGATATGATATCCCTTGTGAGCCAGTCACATGGTTGCAAGCTAATTGGATGTCATTCCACCGAGAGGGCCCAGAGTATATCTATCCGTCATTAGGATGGACAAATCCCACTATTGATCCACGTGCTTCAACCCTATACTTTCCGAACACTTAATGCCACCTTTATAACAACCCATTTACGAAGTATTGTTTGGTGTCATCAAAGCATCCATCCGGCGTAGGTGATTAACATGATCTCATGGTCGAAGGATTAGGTTACTATATATTTTAAAACTTGAAGCACAACGAACTAAATGACTTGATCATATGATACGCTTACTATGGGTGTATGTCCATCACATCATTCACCCAATGATATGAACTTGTTATTAATAACATCCAATGTTCATGATCATGAAACTATGACCATCTATTAATCAACAAGTTAGTTTAACAAGAGGCTTACTAGAGACTCTTTTATGTTTACAAAATACACATGTATTAATCTTTTCGGTTAATACAATTATAGCATGGGATGCAAATATTTATCATAAACACAAAGATATAATAATAACTATTTTATTATTGCCTCTTGGGCATATCTCCAACAGAACTTCCCGCGTTAAGCGGCATAAAGGATTTCCGAGGATGCACCGTCATAAAGGCCCATACGTTGTTAGGCATTTTACTTGTACAATCGGCCTAGTTTCGAACTTCAAGTTGTAACACCAAAAGAGAGCCCAACATCCAATCCTCCTAAATTGTCCACCCTCGCCGTGCCCTAAAAAAAATCTTCTCCCGCCTCACCATTTTTGGGATGATACTAACTCCGGCGAGAGATTTGCCGCGCCGCTGCTGACATCGCGCAGCCATCCTGCCTCGGCGTCCACCTCCTGAGCTTCTGGGGTTGGAACACGGCGCCATCGTTCTCCTAGAAGAGTTCTTATTTGCTCAGTGCAGGTGAAATATCTCTAAACCCGACCGCTTCCTCGTCTCCTCCCACTGCCACCCGACCCACCGCCGCATGATGCGCCACACCCCAACTGCCTCAGCACCACCGCCGGAGAGGGCGCAGTTCCAAGCTCTGCCGCACGCCTTCACCTAACCGCGAACGCCTCCCCGCCCACGCGCCTTCCCTTGAACCCGAAACCCTCCTCGCCCACACGCCTCCTTTTCCTGCCTCTCACTCACCCCAAGCGTTTCTAACGGGTCCGCCACCAAAGTAATTGCCGCTGTCGACCGGCGCTTCGATGAGGATTCGAAACCTGTAGCATGAACAGGTGGTAGTGGTACTGTTTGATGGTGATACTGTTTAGTGTCCTCTGTATAGCTTCTCTGCGCACAATCTATTTGTCAAATAAAATCCTGTTGATGGTGAGATATTGCATTCTTTATCTTGGTAGTTTTTGTAACAGTACCTCGACATCTGCTTTTGTTGCTGCAGATAAACCTCCCCAGTGTGCCTAACAGCATGCAGTTGTAGGTTCTCTAGCCATCCAAAATTTCCTGTCATGGATAATTCGACTGACTCTTCTATTGACAGCAGCAGGTAAGCTGATGCTCCCATAAAAATACTAAAATTGGCCTATGTATTCTAGTAATGGGGTGAGTTTAGCCTATTTGTTTAGGGGCATGGAGGTGATGACCGCAGCTGGTCGACTTTCTGTTATCAGAAGCATGGGGGAGGAGTTCATCAATGAGGATAAACTCCTATTGCTGTTGAATAACAAGGATTTGAGCACTTTTCTTGGTGTTCTCGCTTTGTATAACTGCATAGTGTTGAGCTGTACATTACAATTAGTTCAAGTGAGAGACCGTGAGTTTGTTACTCTTGGAGGATGACCTCCTAGTAGGCTACGCGGTTGGTGCTTGATACGTCTCCGACGTATCGATAATTTCTTGTGTTCCATGCGACATTATTGATGATATCTACATGTTTTATGCACACTTTATGTCATATTCGTGCATTTTCTGGAACTAACCTATTAACAAGATGCCGAAGTGCCGATTCTTTGTTTTCTGCTGTTTTTGGTTTCAGAAATCCTAGTAAAGAAATATTCTCGGAATTGGACGAAATCAACACCCAGGGTCCTATTTTGCCACGAAGCTTCCAGAAGACCGAAGAGGAGACGAAGTGGGGCCACGAGGTGGCCAAACCATAGGGCGGCGCGGCCCAGGCCTTGGCCGCGCTGACCTATAGTGTGGGCCCCTCGTGTGGCCCCCTGACCTGCCCTTCCGCCTACAAATAGCCTTCGTCGCGAAACCCCCAGTACCGAGAGCCACGATACGGAAAACCTTACTGAGACGCCGCCGCCGCCAATCCCATCTTGGGGGATTCTAGAGATCTCCTCCGGCACCCTGCCGGAGAGGGGATTCATCTCCCGGAGGACTCTTCACCGCCATGGTCGCCTCCGGAGTGATGAGTGAGTAGTTCACCCCTGGACTATGGGTCCATAGCAGTAGCTAGATGGTTGTCTTCTCCTCATTGTGCTTCATTGTTGGATCTTGTGAGCTGCCTAACATGATCAAGATCATCTATCTGTAATACTATATGTTGTGTTTGTCGGGATCCGATGGATAGAGAATACTATGTTATGTTAATTATCAAGTTATTACCTATGTGTTGTTTATGATCTTGCATGCTCTCTGTTATTAGTAGAGGCTCTGGCCAAGTTTTTGCTCTTAACTCCAAGAGGGAGTATTTATGCTCGATAGTGGGTTCATGCCTCCATTGAATCTGGGACAGTGACAGAAAGTTCTAAGGTTGTGGATGTGCTGTTGCTACTAGGGATAAAACATTGATGCTATGTCTAAGGATGTAGTTATTGATTACATTACGCACCATACTTAATGCAATTGTCTGTTGTTTTGCAACTTAATACTGGAAGGGGTTTGGATGATAACCTGAAGGTGGACTTTTTAGGCATAGATGCATGCTGGATAGCGGTCTATGTACTTTGTCGTAATGCCCAATTAAATCTCACTATAGTTATCATGACATGTATGTGCATTGTTATGCCCTCTCTATTTGTCAATTGCCCGACTGTAATTTGTTCACCCAACATGCTTTTATCTTATGGGAGAGACACCTCTAGTGAACTGTGGACCCCGGTCCTATTCTTTACATCGCATACAATCTACTGCAATACTTGTTTTACTGTTTTCTGCAAACAATCATCTTCCACACAATACGGTTAATCCTTTGTTACAGCAAGCCGGTGAGATTGACAACCTCACTGTTTCGTTGGGGCAAAGTACTTTGGTTGTGTTGTGCAGGTTCCACGTTGGCGCCGGAATCTCTGGTGTTGCGCCGCACTACATCCCGCCGCCATCAACCTTCAACGTGCTTCTTGACTCCTACTGGTTCGATTAAACCTTGGTTTCTTACTGAGGGAAACTTGCCGCTGTGCGCATCACACCTTCCTCTTGGGGTTCCCAACGGACGTGTCAACTACACGCATCAAGCAAATTTCTGGCGCCGTTGCCGGGGAGATCAAGACACGCTGCAAGGGGAGTCTCCACTTCCCAATCTCTTTACTTTGTTTTTGTCTTGCTTTATTTTATTTACTACTTTGTTTGCTGCATTATATCAAAAACACAAAAAAATTAGTTACTTGCATTTACTTTATCTAGTTTGCTTTATTTACTGTTGCTAAAATGGGAACTCCTGAAAACACTAAGTTGTGTGACTTCAAAACCACAAATAATAATGATTTCTTATGCACACCTATTGCTCCACCTGCTACTACAGCAGAATTCTTTGAAATTAAACCTGCTTTACTGAATCTTGTTATGCGAGAGCAATTTTCTGGTGTTAGTTCTGATGATGCTGCTGCCCATCTTAATAATTTTGTTGAACTATGTGAAATGCAAAAGTATAAGGATGTAGATGGTGACATTATAAAATTAAAATTGTTCCCTTTCTCATTAAGAGGAAGAGCTAAAGATTGGTTGCTATCTTTGCCTAAGAATAGTATTGATTCATGGACTAAATGCAAGGATGCTTTTATTGGTAGATATTATCCCCCTGCTAAAATTATATCTTTGAGGAGTAGCATAATGAATTTTAAACAATTAGATACTGAACATGTTGCACAAGCATGGGAAAGAATGAAATCTTTGGTTAAAAATTGCCCAACACATGGACTGACTACTTGGATGATCATCCAAACCTTCTATGCAGGACTAAATTTTTCTTCGCGGAACCTATTGGATTCAGCTGCTGGAGGTACCTTTATGTCCATCACTCTTGGTGAAGCAACAAAGCTTCTTGATAATATGATGATCAATTACTCTGAATGGCACACGGAAAGAGCTCCACAAGGTAAGAAGGTAAATTCTGTCGAAGAAACCTCTTCCTTGAGTGATAAGATTGATGCTATTATGTCTATGCTTGTGAATGATAGGACTCATGTTGATCCTAATAATGTTCCGTTAGCTTCATTGGTTGCCCAAGAAGAACATGTTGATGTAAACTTCATTAAAAATAATAATTTCAACAACAATGCTTATCGGAACAATTCTAGTAAATACTATAGGCCATATCCTTATAATAATGGTAACGGTTATGCTAATTCTTATGGGAATTCTTACAATAATAATAGGAACACACCCCCTGGACTTGAAGCTATGCTTAAAGAATTTATTAGTACACAAACTGCCTTTAACAAATCTGTTGAGGAAAAACTCAATAAAATTGATATTCTCGCTTCTAAGGTTGATAGTCTTGCCTCTGATGTTGATCTTTTGAAATCGAAAGTTATGCCTAATAGGGATATTGAAAATAAAATTGTTACTACAGCAAATGCCATCCAAGTTATAATTAATGAGAATATAAGATTAATGGCTGAATTGCGTGCTAGGTGGGATAGAGAAGAAAATGAAAAACTAGCTAAAGAGAAAAATGTAGCTAAAGTTTGGACTATTACCACCACAAGTAATGTTGATTCTTCACATGTTGCTGCACCTCCTACTATTAATGGTAAAATAATTGGTGTTGGCAATGTTTCTACTCCTAGTGCAAAGCGTACAAAACTGTCTGAAATTGCTAAAACTGCTGAAATTGCTTGTGATAAAACTGCTGAAATTTTTTCCAACCTTGGGGATGATGATCCCATTGCTGTAGCTCATAATGATTTAGATTTTGATGATTGCCACATCTCTTAAGTTATAAAGTTCTTACAAAAATTTGCTAAGAGTCCCAATGCTAGCGCTGTAAACTTGGCTTTCACAAAACATATTACAAATGCTCTCATAAAAGCTAGAGAAGAGAAACTAAAACTTGAAACTTCTATTCCTAGAAAGCTAGAGGATGGTTGGGAACCCATCATTAAAATGAGGGTCAATGATTTTTATTGTAATGCTTTATGTGATCTTGGTGCAAGTATTTCTGTTATGCCTAAGAAAGTCTATGATATGCTTGACTTGCCACCATTGAAAAATTGTTATTTGGATGTTAATCTCGCTGATAATGCTAAAAAGAAACCTTTGGGGAGAGTTGATAATGTTTATATTATGGTTAACAATAACCTTGTCCCCGTTGATTTTGTTGTCTTGGATATTGAATGCAATGCATCTTGCCCCATTATATTGGGAAGACCTTTTCTTCGAACCGTTGGTGCTACTATTGATATGAAGGAAGGTAATATTAAATATCAATTTCCTCTCAAGAAAGGTATGGAACACTTCCCTAGAAAGAGAATGAAGTTACCTTATGATTCTATTATTAGAACAAATTATGATGTTGATGCTTCGTCTCTTGATGTTACTTGATTTACACTTTCTGCGCCTAGCTGAAAGGCGTTAAAGAAAAGCGCTTATGGGAGACAACCCATATTTTTACTACAGTATTTTTGTTTTATATTTGAGTCTTGGAAGTTGTTTACTACTGTAGCAACCTCTCCTTATCTTAGTTTTGTGTTTTGTTGTGCCAAGTAAAGTCTTTGATAGTAAAGTTCATACTAGATTTGGATTACTGCGCAGTTTCAGATTTCTTTGCTGTCACGAATTTCGACCTGCCTCCCTGTAGGTAGCTCAGAAAATTAAGCCAATTTACGTGCGTGATCCACAGATATGTACGCAATTTTCATTCAATTTGGGCATTTTCATTTGAGCAAGTCTGGTGCCTCAATAAAATCCATCTTTACGGACTGTTCTGTTTTGACAGATTCTGCTTTTTATTTCGCATTGCCTCTTTTGCTATGTTGGATGAATTTCTTTGATCCATTAATGTCCAGTAGCTTTATGCAATGTCCAGAAGTGTTAAGAATGATTGTGTCACCTCTGAACATGTTAATTTTTATTGTCCACTAACCCTCTATGAGTTGTTTCGAGTTTGGTATGGAGGAAGTTTTCAAGGATCAAGAGAGGAGTATGATGCAATATGATCAAGTAGAGTGAAAACTCTAAGCTTGGGGATGCCCCGGTGGTTCACCCCTGCATATTCTAAGAAGACTCAAGCGTCTAAGCTTGGGGATGCCCAAGGCATCCCCTTCTTCATCGACAACATTATCAGGTTCCTCCCCTGAAACTATATTTTTATTCCGTCACATCTTATGTGCTTTGCTTGGAGCGTCAGTTTGTTTTTGTTTTTGTTTTGTTTGAATAAATGGATCCTAGCATTCACTGTATGGGAGAGAGACACGCTCCGCTGTTGCATATGGACAAGTATGTCCTTAGGCTTTACTCATAGTATTCATGGCGAAGTTTCTTCTTCGTTAAATTGTTATATGGTTGGAATTGGAAAATGCTACATGTAGTAATTCTAAAATGTCTTGAATATTTTGATACTTGGCAATTGTTGTGCTCATGTTTAAGCTCTTGCATCATATACTTTGCACCCATTAATGAAGAAACACCTAGAGCTTGCTAATTTGGTTTGCATATTTGGTTTCTCTAAAGTCTAGATAATTTCTAGTACTGAGTTTTGAACAACAAGGAAGACGGTGTAGATTCTTATAATGTTTACAATATGTCTTTTATGTGAGTTTTGCTGCACCGCTTCATCCTTGTGTTTGTTTCAAATAGCCTTGCTAGCCTAAACCTTGTATCGAGAGGGAATACTTCTCATGCATCCAAAATCCTTGAGCCAACCACTATGCCATTTGTGTCAACCATACCTACCTACTACATGGTATTTCTCCGCCATTCCAAAGTAAATTGCTTGAGTGCTACCTTTAAAATTCCATCATTCACCTTTGCAATATATAGCTCATGGGACAAATAGCTTAAAAACTATTGTGGTATTGAATATGTACTTATGCACTTTATCTCTTATTAAGTTGCTTGTTGTGCGATAACCATGTTTCTGGGGACGCCATCAACTATTCTTTGTTGAATATCATGTGAGTTGCTATGCATGTCCGTCTTGTCTGAAGTAAGAGAGATCTACCACCTTAATGGTTGGAGCATACATATTGTTAGAGAAGAACATTGGGCCGCTAACTAAAGCCATGATTCATGGTGGAAGTTTCAGTTTTGGACATATATCCTCAATCTCATATGAGAATAATAATTGTTGCCACATGCTTATACATTAAAGAGGAGTCCATTATCTGTTGTCCATGTTGTCCCGGTATAGATGTCTAAGTTGAGAATAATCAAAAGCGAGAAATCCAAAATGCGAGCTTTCTCCTTAGACCTTTGTACAGGCGGCATGGAGGTACCCCATTGTGACACTTGGTTAAAACATGTGTATTGCGATGATCCGGTAGTCCAAGCTAATTAGGACAAGGTGCGGGCACTATTAGTATACTATGCATGAGGCTTGCAACTTGTATAACTCATATGCTTTATTACTACCGTTGACAAAATGGTTTCATGTTTTCAAAATAAAAGCTCTAGCACAAATATAGCAATCGATGCTTTCCTCTTTGAAGGACCATTCTTTTTTACTTTTATGTTGAGTCAGTTCACCTATCTCTCTCCACCTCAAGAAGCAAACACTTGTGTGAACTGTGCATTGATTCCTACATACTTGCATATTGCACTTATTATATTACTCTATGTTGACAATTATCCATGAGATATACATGTTACAAGTTGAAAGCAACCGCTGAAACTTAATCTTCCTTTGTGTTGCTTCAATACCTTTACTTTGATTTATTGCTTTATGAGTTAACTCTTATGCAAGAATTATTGATGCTTGTCTTGAAGTACTATTCATGAAAAGTCTTTGCTTTATGATTCACTTGTTTACTCATGTCATTATCATTGTTTTGATCGCTGCATTCATTACATATGTTTACAAATAGTATGATCAAGGTTATGATGGCATGTCACTCCAGAAATTATCTTTGTTATCGTTTTACCTGCTCGGGACGAGCAGAACTAAGCTTGGGGATGCTGATACGTCTCCGACGTATCGATAATTTCTTGTGTTCCATGCCACATTATTGATGATATCTACATGTTTTATGCACACTTTATGTCATATTCGTGCATTTTCTGGAACTAACCTATTAACAAGATGCCGAAGTGCCAGTTGCTGTTTTCTGCTATTTTTGGTTTCAGAAATCCTAGTAAAGAAATATTCTCGAAATTGGACGAAATCAACACCCAGGGTCCTATTTTGCCACGAAGCTTCCAGAAGACCGAAGAGGAGACGAAGTGGGGCCACGAGGTGGCCAAACCATAGGGCGGCGCGGCCCAGGCCTTGGCCCCGCCGACCTATAGTGTGGGCCCCTCGTGTGGCCCCCTGACCTGCCCTTCCGCCTACAAATAGCCTTCGTCGCGAAACCCCAAGACCGAGAGCCACGATACGTAAAACCTTACCGAGACGCCGCGCCGCCAATCCCATCTCGGGGATTCTCGAGATCTCCTCCGGCACTCGCCGGAGAGGGGATTCATCTCCCGGAGGACTCTTCACCGCCATGGTCACCTCCGGAGTGATGAGTGAGTAGTTCACCCCTGGACTATGGGTCCATAGCAGTAGCTAGATGGTTGTCTTCTCCTCATTGTGCTTCATTGTTGGATCTTGTGAGCTGCCTAACATGATCAAGATCATCTATCTGTAATACTATATGTTGTGTTTGTCGGGATCCGATGGATAGAGAATACTATGTTATGTTAATTATCAAGTTATTACCTATGTGTTGTTTATGATCTTGCATGCTCTCCGTTATTAGTAGAGGCTCTGGCCAAGTTTTTGCTCTTAACTCCAAGAGGGAGTATTTATGCTCGATAGTGGGTTCATGCCTCCATTGAATGCAGGACAAAGGAGAAAGTTCTAAGGTTGTGGATGTGCTGTTGCTACTAGGGATAAAACATTGATGCTATGTCTAAGGATGTAGTTATTGATTACATTACGCACCATACTTAATGCAATTGTCTGTTGTTTTGCAACTTAATACTGGAAGGGGTTCGGATGATAACCTGAAGGTGGACTTTTTAGGCATAGATGCATGCTGGATAGCGGTCTATGTACTTTGTCGTAATGCCCAATTAAATCTCACTATATTTATCATGACATGTATGTGCATTGTTATGCCCTCTCTATTTGTCAATTGCCCGACTGTAATTTGTTCACCCAACATGCTTTTATCTTATGGGAGAGACACCTCTAGTGAACTGTGGACCCCGGTCCTATTCTTTACATCGCATACAATCTACTGCAATACTTGTTTTATCGTTTTCTCGCAAACAATCATCTTCCACACAATACGGTTAATCCTTTGTTACAGCAAGCCGGTGAGATTGACAACCTCACTGTTTCGTTGGGGCAAAGTACTTTGGTTGTGTTGTGCAGGTTCCACGTTGGCGCCGGAATCTCTGGTGTTGCGCCGCACTACATCCCGCCGCCATCAACCTTCAACGTGCTTCTTGACTCCTACTGGTTCGATTAAACCTTGGTTTCTTACTGAGGGAAACTTGCCGCTGTGCGCATCACACCTTCCTCTTGGGGTTC